>NC_044563.1:57503805-58177868 GCF_007565055.1 Rhinopithecus roxellana
CTCAGCTCAGAGCAAGCGATACCCTCCCAGCACCCATCACTTCATACCATCACTTCTTCATCCCAGCACCCATCACAGTGGTCACGGTGCGCTCAAGGCCTTGGCCCTTTCTGCCTGACCCAGAGCCCTGAGGATGGGACTGTATCAGCTTGTCCCCCTCTCAGCCACCAGGTCCCTCCCTTCATAAATGGGCCCAGGAAGATGCATTGGGGAGTGTTTCCTCTGGTGCCTCCAGATCAGAGCTCAGTCAAGGCCTGGCTGAAGGTCTTGGGATGAGAGTGGGCATGGTCAGAGAAATACAGAAGCCTGATGGAGGCCCAGGCTCACTGCCTAAGGAGGTGACTGACAGGGCGGCTGACTGTCCATCCAGTAACATGGCACCAACGGAGTGTCCTGTGGCCGGGAGTCCTGCCTCCCTTCTGAGACTGGTCCTCTGGTAGCCTCAGCTCTATGCCTCTCTTCCTCCCTCAAGCTAGCCCCCCAGTCCCCATTTGCCCTGTCTCTGCAGTTGGCTGGCTGGGAGGGCTTCGACCTGGATAGGAGTCCCCCACTTATCCCAGCCACCTGTGAGGAGAACAAGGCAGGAGGGAGGGTTTCTCCAAGGCTCTCCCCCTCCCTACGACCTGGGAGCCAGAGCTTGGACAGAGACACTATTAACACAAAATTTGCAAACATGGCTTCTAAAAATAGCTCTGGCTGGCAAGGACCACCTGGCACAGACTGCACCTTTGCGGCTGCTGGCCTGCTTCCCTTGGAGCATGGGCCATCAGTCTGTCAGCAGACATGTCACTCTGCCCTCTTCCCCCAGGGGACGGGGCAGCCACAGCCTTGGGTGGGATCCAAGGGAGAGACCCTCGTGAAGATGGGACTTGTCCCAAACTGATGAGGGGGAGAGGAAGGATGTGCAATGTCAGGAGGAAGACAGTCTTGGCGATAAGGTGGATTGAGGAGACAGCACTGCCCACAGGGAGCTCTCAAAATGGGTGGGGGCAGGACACATATGTATGAAAGAAGACCAAGCAGCATTTAAACTCCTGCAAATGAAAGTAGCCAAGACGAAGAAGGAAAGCCTGCGCAGAGAAGGGCAGGGCCAGGAGAGCAGTTCCATGATCATTATAGACCCAGATGGGGGTGGGCATCTGGTCACCCCCCCAGCAAATCCTCAGGACCTCAGAGCCAGGAAGGAATCCGAAAGCTCACCTTGTCCAGCCCTTTTATTGGACACATGAGAAAACTAAGGCCCAGGTTGTTGAGCCTTGCCCTAGGTCCCTCCACACGGTTCTGCTGGCCTCATGCCATTTCCACCAGGCCCCTGGGCCTCCCTCTTTGCCGGCTGATGGAATGACCATAATTGATGATTCTCAGAATGCTCCTTTTCCATTGTCAGTTTATTGAGAAAAGTTTTACTGAGTACCTATTGTGTGCCACACACTGGGTTCACAAAGCTGAACTGGACAGGCAGGACCCTGCTTTCCAGGTTAATGGTAACATCTGCTTGTGTGTACAGAGCTCTGCTGTGCATTCACATAAATTCACAGAATGGAACAGTTTCCCAGCTTACAGCTGAGGAACCCAAGGCTCACGGAACTGTCATCAGCAAAGTTGGGGCCAGAGCCTCCCCATGTTGCCTCAGGAGGCTTTGGGTTGCCTCTGAGTCAGTGGGGACAGGCCTGTAGGAGGCCAGTCACGTGCTCCTGGAAGCCTCCTGTCCCAGATGCCACCATGAAGGAGAGCTGAGAGGGCGCTGGAGGCCCTGGGACCGGAAACGCGTGATTCCGCTGCAGTGCCCTGCTTTTGGTTGGGCTCAGTGGCATACCTGGACACATGACATAGGTAGACCCCTGCCCTCGCAGAGCTCATGGGGAAGCCCTGCTGCTCCCTATTGGGTAGCTTCTAGTAGTCCTCCCTAGCCCTCCTCATGAATTCATCAGACCACACACAAATGCCCATTCCTGGAGTGGGAAAATAAAGCAAGAGCTGTTGTCTTCCTCCCCACCCTCACACAGGCTCCATCGGGGTCTATGGAGGGGAGGGGCATAGTGGTCAGTAGATGCGAAGCCACCTGACCTCCCTCAAGGGCCCCTGTCTGTGCTGGTCCCTCACAACCAGCTGAGTCCTGGGAAGTGCCCATCTGAGATCTTTCTTTTTTTTTTTTTTTTTGAGAAGGAGTCTCGCTCTGTCACCCAGGCTGGAGTGCAGTGGCCAGATCTCAGCTCACTGCAAACTCCGCCTCCCGGGTTTACGCCATTCTCCTGCCTCAGCCTCCCGAGTAGCTGGGACTACAGGCGCCCGCCACCTCGCCTGGCTAGTTTTTTGTATTTTTTTAGTAGAGACGGGGTTTCACCGTGTTAGCCAGGATGGTCTCGATCTCCTGACCTCGTGATCCGCCCGCCTCGGCCTCCCAAAGTGGTGGGATTACAGGCTTGAGCCACCGTGCCCGGCCCATCTGAGATCTTTCTGTAGGCACCCCATGCTCACCCTCAGTGAGGACCAGTGTTCCTTTCTCCTCTTTTTCTGGCATCACGGTGATTTCTCTGCAGTGGGTTCATTCAAGGTGGAGCCTGCACATCCGCTCCAACCATTCCCCCATACCCCCAGGGGCACATCCCCGCATCTACAACTCCCTGCTTGCCGCCCAGAACTTTCCAGAACACCATGATGCAATGCTTGCCTAAGTCTCCACATCCATCACACACCTTGTGGGCTCACAGGGCCCTGACCACAGGTCCAGAAAGTAGCCAGCTGTTTCACTCTGCTCACAGACTCTGGAGATCCATCGGCCACAGAGAACTCTCCCTGCCTTAGAAGGCCCGCTCCGTGCACAGCCCCATCTGATGAAAATGGCCACTCTGAACATATGATTGTCATTTTGAGTTAGATGACCCTTCCACCCTAGCCTTTCCACCTTGGGCAAAGTGTTCAACCTCTCTGGGCCTCATCTGTAAAATGGGGATATTAATAGAGCAGGGAGGATGACATCTTGGGTGACCCTAGTCACCCAAGATGATTCTTGCCACACCTGAGCAAGAGCCACATCTCTGGGCTGGACCTAAGAGAGGTGTGTGCTCTGTGAGGCAGCCCAGCTCTGGAACACTGAGGGTAAGTAGAGGCAAAACCTAACCTGAGGGCACAAAGCATGTTGGCAGCCGTGCCTTCCCTAATATTTTGTTCTCATGAAACGGCTCCCCATTCCCTTTCACAGAGGCAGGGCTGGGCAGGTCTTTGCCCAGCGCAGGCCACTGACCAGCCAGAGGTGGGGAGAGTCCCAGCTTACAGGCCCCCAGAGCCTGAGGAGGCCCCTGGGAAGGGTCTGCCAGTGAGGTGATGAGCTCACTGTGCTCCCTCCAGGGATCTATCCTGGGGCCGGCTCAGAGCACTGGGCCAATGGGAATGGAAGGGGCAAAGCACACAGAGGGCTGCCTTGGTGTCTGAGCCTTCCCCAGTTCCAGGCCACACATGTCCCCCAGAACTACTCCCAAGGTGCCCTGAGAGAGCCTGTGTCCCTTGCATCCAAAATGCTGGTCTAGCAAACAGATCCTTTCTCTTCCGGGTTTAAGTGGGAGACCCAGCAAGTGTGAAGGAAAGAGAAGCAGACCCGGTGTGAGGCTGGGGAAGGAGCTAGGGCTGCTGCTGCTCTGGAGGGCACTGAGGAGCCACTGGGCCAGCAAGGCTGCAGTGTAGACACGGTCATCAAAAGGCCAGTGACACTGGAGGAGTCCTGTGCTCCCTCACCAGCCCCACAGTACCTCAGGGGCTCTCTGTTCCTTGTAGCCGGAACAACCCAAACATGCCACTGGACTCCTGCAAAAACCCTTGGGCCAGAAGGGAGAAGCCCCAGCCATGGCGTGAACTGCAGGGTGACCTAAATAAGTCACTCAGTCTCTCCAAAGCTCAATTTTCCCATCTAGAAACTGGGGAGACCAATCCCAGTTTCTCCATATCCTCCCACATGACATGGTGTTGGCAGGAGGCGGGGGCTGTGAGAATACAATGAGATCACAAACTGGAAAACACATGGAGACTCGGCCTCCAGTTACAAGTGATTCGTCATTTATGACCTATCTGCACGAAAACACCAAATGGCAAATCCTTGCCTCTGCCCTCCCTCATGTTAAAAAGATTATTCTGTCATGCGGTCAATGGATACAGGAGAGTCTCCCTTGGGTGCCTGACTCCATTTAGGGGTGGAGGTCTCCACATCCATCACACACCTTGTCTGGACAGGCAGGCCCCTGCTTTCCAGGTTAATGGCAAGACCCCAGCACAACCCTCCCAGGGCTCACAGTCTGAGATGATGAGATTCACATACACATAATTGCCACCATATTTTGGTGCCAGCCCCGAGCAATGTGTTTTATACATAATGCCAGCATCAGTAGATCAGCCCCATCGCTTGGTGGTGCTATCCTCCACCCTCACTCTATGATGAGGAAACAAAGCTCAGGGAGGTGGCTGAGAGGCTTGTCCAACATCACAGTTGGGGAAGGTGGGCTGGAACCCAGGACAAGCTGAGTCTGAGGCCTTTGGTCTTCCCAGCACCCCTGGCTGCCTGTGAGGCTGTTCAAAGAGGGTTGTCGGGGAGCACTGCCTCACAATCAGTCCCTGACTGGCCCTGTGCTGGGCACGGGCATCCAGAACAGAATCTTGAGCTTTAACCCCTGAGGATCCTGTGGTGCGACCAGAGCTGGCTCAGCTGCACATCTCAGAGCTCCCAGTGCCCCACGCCCTGTCCTGGCACAGCTGACCCCTCACCAGCAAGAACTGTATCTCCAATGTGTATGCAGCTATCTCTTCAAAAAGACTATGAGCTTGGCCAGGTGCAGTGGCTCGCACCTGTAATACCAAAATTTTGGGAGGCCGAGGCAGGAGGATGGCTTGAGGACAAAAGGTCAAGACTGGTCTGGGCAACATAGTGAGACCCTGTCTCTACAAAAAATTTTTTAAAAATTGCCAGGCATGGTGGCACGTTCCTGTAGTCCCAGTTGCTTGGGAGGCCAAGGTGGGAGGATCACTTGAGCCCCGGAGATAAAGGCTGCAGTGAGCCATGACCATGCCACAGCACTCAAGCCTGGGTGACAGAGTGAGACCCTGTCTCAAAAAAATAAATATATAAATAATAAAAAATAAGAAAAGCCTATGTGTTCCGTATTTGACAGGTTAGAGAGAATAAATCCCCTCACCTTTGACTCTTCATGAAGTCGAGGTGGGAGGCTTAGCAAGGTCTAAGGAACTAGGCGCAGCTCAAGGTGTTAGCAACAGAGCCCAGCGTGAGCCCAGGGCATCTATGGGAGTCACACAGCTGCCATCTACCGTGGGTAAATGTGTGTGTCAGCCTCTGGGCTGGGTACTCTCCCTGCACTGACTCATTTCATCTGCACATGAAATGCTATTGTTATCCAGTGTTACAGATGAAGCTATGGTGGCTCAGGGAGGTTTAGTGACCTGCCTAGGGTCACGCAACTAGTTCATGATGGAGCTGGGCCTCAATCCGCAGCCCTTTGAATGAAGATCAAATTCTTCATCTGGCATTCAAGAACCTTTTGCAGGATGACCTCAAAAGCATCAACCAGACTGGTCTCCCTCCTCACCATACAAGCAGCTGTTTCCTCCTGTCTGGAAGGAGTGGGCTTCGGTTGATCTCTAGGACCTCGCCAGCTCTGACGCTCTTCCCCTGAATGAAGCAGCTGCAAGGCTTTCTCCCACCCCACCATGCCCTGGAGCTCCCATGCTCCAGATGAAACAGCGGCCGTGACCAACACCACAGGCTCTTACACAACACCCCAGTCTTCTCGAAGCAGGCTTCCAGGGGCGGGGGTGGGGGGATCCAGCCCTGGTGGGTGCTCCCCCATGGGAGGGGTCTCAGGAGCACTGGAATAAGAGGCAGGAGCCTTGGCTTCTGGTTTTGCTCTGTTGTCCTCTCTGGATGACAGATGACATGGGGCAGATGGGTTGTCCTCTCCCAGCCGATTTCTTCAGCTGGAAAATGGGGGTGGGGAAGGGCTGCGTAGTCTCTAAGTGTGATTCCAGTCCTGTAATCCATGACTTTATGAATAAAATGGAAATGAAGGAATTCCGGGCATTGGTGGGAAAGATGGGGGGAGTTTTAGAATCCTTGGAAAGCAGGGCCTGTGGCAGGAAGTAGAGTTGCTCTCTCCACCTAGGCCGCTGCTTGCCCATAGAAGAGGAGCTGAAGCAGAGAGGAGATGGGGATTGACGTGACAAGGCAGAGAAGCTGAACTACAAGGAAAGGAGAGGCTGAGGAAGAGGGGAGCACAGAGAGCACGGAGGTCAGGCGGGTGGGAAGAGAGGCAGGGCAAGGGGCCACACCAAACCAGGCCCACAGCTACACACCTGGGGCAGGAACTCCCAAGGGTAGAGTGACATCGCTGGGCCACCCAGCACCAAATGTGGGAAGGAGGAGCCAGTCCAAAGCTGTTTTTTTATAAGGCAATATTTTCAAACTACTGACTGTGGCAGGGTTGGGGACCTGCTGATGTCCCTCCTGAGCTCTTCTGGTATCAAACTGTAAAATCACAGGAACGTCAACTAAGAAAAAGCAATATACATAGAGAAAAACCTAGAAAGACCTCTTGGCAGGGAGGAAGGAAATATATTTGGTAACAGGTGTGCCAGACTTCAATAATATATAGAATATCTTATTTCTTAAGCTGGAGAGTGGGTACATGGGTGTTGATCATATTATTCTTATACTTGTTCACATGTCGAAATATTTTATTTAAAAAAAAAATCTCTGTAACATTGGGTGAATGGGAAGTTAAAAAAAAAAAAAAAAAAAAGAAGGAAAGAAAAGAAAAAGGATAAAAAGAAAAAAAGAAAAAAAAATCCCTGAAAGGAAATTTGTCAAAATGTTATCAGTGGTTCTTTATGAGTATGGAATTATCATGATCGTTATTATTTTCTCTTTCCTTCTGTTATTTTCCAAATATTCTACATTGAACAGATATGGAAAACAATAAACCTTTAAAAATAAATAGATAATTACTCCTGCTGTGACCATAATCTCAGTCTTCAGTGGAAATTAAACACAAGTTGTTGAGCCACTGCATCCTCATACCCATTCTCTCATAGACTCAGAGGCTCAATACATCCCCAACCCCGCCATCATTCTCCATCTCTACCCTAAAGCTGGGCTTCTCCAAAGTAAAGCTTCTAATCCTCTTAGGCCCCTAAGCCCAACAACCCTCTAAGTACAGAGGAAATAATTCGCTTTGTAATAAGAAAGATTTGAGTTTGAAACTTAGCTTCAGTGCTTACTGGTTGGTCACTTAACCACTATTAATTGGTTCCCTATGTGAAGACCAAATGAAATAATACATCCAAAGCATTCGGTATCAATTAACAATGCCTGGCCCACAGTAAGTGTGTAATAAATTCATCATTATCATCTTTCTTATCATCACTGATGACTATGCCTACCACTTCCTCTGGGAAGTCTTCTTGATGCAAGAAATATCTCAGTCTGAATTGGGCACCAACCTGTCCTCCTCCTGACAAAAGATCTGGGTTCTAGTCTCAACTCTGCTACTAGCTGTGCGACACTGGCTGGGCATGTTCTTGCCCCTTTCTCCCTCAGTTTCCTCATCTGCAAAATGGAAGGCTTGACCTTCCTGCTCTGATGGTCTGTGACTAGGGTAATCATATAATTTATTCTTCAAGCCAGAATGTTTTTGAGAGCAAAAGCATGTACGATCACTCTCAGGATGACAGCTTGAAGCCAAGACAGTTCTAAGCACACTGGAAGTCTGGTCACCCCACCCTCAATAGTTCTATTCCATTACCTCCTTGCCCACCAGCGTGGTAGACAGAATAAGGACTCTCAAATGACCGGGCGCTGTGGCTCACACCTGTAATCCCAGCACTTTGGGAGACCGAGGCAGGCAGATCACCTGAGGTCAGGAGTTCAAAACCAGCCTGGCCAACATGGCGAAACTTCATCTCTACTAAAAATATAAAAATTAGCTGAGCATGGTGGTGGGCACCTGTAGTCTCAGCTACTCAGGATGCTGAGGCAGGAGAATCACTTGAACCTGGGAGGCAGAGGTTGACGTGAGCCGAGATCACGCCGCTGCACTCCAGCCTGGGTGACAGAGGGAGACTCCGTCTCAAAAAAAAAAAAAAAAAAAAAAAAAAGATGGCAACTTCCTAGTCCCTGGAACCTGAGGATGTTAGCTCACATGGTAAAGGGAATTACAGTTGCAGATCAGCTGAACCTTGAGATGAGATTATCCCGAATTATCTCGGTAAGACCAATATAATCACAAGGATCCTTATAAACTGAGAAGGGAGACAGAAGAGGAAGTACAGAGGGATGCATGTGAGAACTACCCAACCGGCCACTGGCTTTGAGAAGGGAAGGGGACCATGAGTCAAGGAATGCAGGAAGCTTCTAGAAGCTAGAAAAGGCAAGGATATGGAGTCTCCCCTCCAGCCTCCAGAAGGGAAGGCAGACCTGTTAATGCCTTGATTTTAGCCCAGTGAGGCCCACTTTGAACTTCTGACCTCAGGGCTGTAAGACAAGAGATATGTGTTGTTTTAAGCCAGTAAGTGTGGTGTTTTTCTTTCTTTTTTTTTAGATGGAGTTTTGCTCTTGTTGCCCAGGCTGGAGTGCAGTGGTGTGACCTCAGCTCACTGCAACCTCTGCCTCCTGGGTTCAAGTGATTCTCCTGCCTCAGCCTCCCAAGTAGCTGGGGTTACAGGTGTGCGCCACCACGCCCAACTAATTTTTGTATTTTTAGTAGAGACAGGGTTACATCATGTTGGCTAGACTGGTCTCGAACTCCTTGACCTCAGGTGATCTGCCTGCCTTGGCCTCTTAAAGTGCTGGGATTACAGGCATGAGCACCGCACCCATGTGGTGATTTGTTACAAAGCAATTAACAATGAATATGCCCAGTTTGGCTCAGGTTCAGTGATCCCTTTGTTTCTTTTCTTCCCTGCCCCCCTCTTCTTTTCACAGGTGTTGAATGGGTCCCTTTGGCTTGCTGCTCTATGAATGCTGTCCTTCGTGCATAAGAGAACTAGTCTAAGCTCCCAAAGAGCTGGATGCTAATCCCTGTCCTGATACTAACTCACCCTGGGACATTAAACAGGTCAAAAAACTCCTCTTGGACCTGTCTGTAAATGGAGGCAAACACTCCCTGCCTTATCCATCTTTGTGTGTGTTGGGTCGGGGGTGGGCTGACATTCAATCAACACTTACCGACTCATTCTATGTTCAGTTCTGAAATGGGGGCTGGGACACCAAGATGAACCAGATCTAGTCCCAACTCCATCCC
The DNA here is from genome assembly GCF_007565055.1 of Rhinopithecus roxellana. Taxonomy (NCBI): domain Eukaryota; kingdom Metazoa; phylum Chordata; class Mammalia; order Primates; family Cercopithecidae; genus Rhinopithecus; species Rhinopithecus roxellana. The sequence continues at coordinate 57,513,102 of NC_044563.1, forward strand.
ACGCAAGAAGTTTAAGAAGCTCTCATTCTGGATGGGGAAATGGTTATGTGAGCAGATAATTCACATGCAATGCAAGGACGTAAAGATAGATGATTATGCAAGTACAGAGAGAAATATACAGGCCTACCTGCTGAGGGCATGGTCAGGGAAGGTTTCCTGGGAAAGGTGACAGCACAGCTAGGCCCTAAAGGATGAGCAGGAGTTAGCAAAGCAGATAAGGAGGGTGGGGGAAGAGGAGGGAAGAGTAGCCCACGCAGAGGTAGCAGCAGAAGCAAAACCCCAGAGATGTGAATCAGCACAGCGTGGGGACAGACGTGCAGGCAGTTTGGTGGTGCTGGCTTGGAAACTGTGTGTATAAAGGGGATTAAGTGGGATGATGGCCAAAGGCATGACGTGAGCATAAGGCTGCATTATCAGTCTGTGTCTCCCAGACCAGGGCTGGGACAGGAGATGGTACATAACCAAAAATTCCTCTTGACCTGGCTTGAAGTGATCTCTTCTGTCTCATCTTCACATTCCCCTCCAGACCTGTGCCAAAGGCCTGGCAGCTTCCCCAGCCTACTGGGGGGGATGAGGCCGTGCAAAATTACAGCCACTACGACGAGGCCGGCGTGACCTCAGGAGCTGGGTTTCATCATTCTGAAATCATGCTCCTGGCCTTAGTCAGAGCCAGAGAGGTGGAGGGGAGAGGGTGGGAAAGCGAAGCGGGTGGCAGCAGATTTGGGCGAGGTGCCAGGGCTGGAGAAGCAAACAGCTGGGACCAGAGCAGGGGGTGAGAGGCCAGCTCAGATGCTGTCCTTCAGGCTGTGTGACCTCAGGCCAGCTCCTTGCCCTTCCTGGGTTTCTCTAAGCAGCACAGGTCCTTGGTTCCCAAGGTCTGTTCCCACTGGAGCCTCCTTGTGGAAGGCAAGAACCTCAGGGCCCTTTCTCGTCATTTCTGTGGATGTGGCCCTTTGTGAGGAGGAGCACCTAGCAGGCTTGCCAGGGTTTGAGGCAGGGCCCCACCAGGAGGCTGCTCTGAAACACCCACATTTCCAGGATAGTGGTGCCTTTGTAAATGGAACTGGCTTCTGTCAGGCACAAACCTATAGAGAGATCTCTAAGCTCTGGGTTACACAGCCCACACTGCCCAGAGGTGCTTCCTATTTATGTTCTGTATCCTCTTGGGTTTTTGAAGCTGTAGTTCCTGGGTGAGGCTGGGTGTATTCATTTGCTAAGGCTGCCAATAATAAAGACTGGTGACTTAAATAAGAGGCATATGTCTCCTCACAGTTCTGGAGGCTGGAAGTCTGAGATCAAGGTGTTGGTAGCGCTGGTTTCTTCTGAGGCCTCCTCCTTGGCTTGTAGTTGGCCGTCTTCCCCCTGTGTCTTCACTCTGTGCCTGTCTGTGTCCTAATCTCTTCTTATAAGGACACCAGTCATAGTGGATTAGGGCCCATCCCAATACCTCATTTTACCTTAATTACCACTTTAAAGACCCCATCTCCAAATACAGTCACACCCTCAGGTACTGGGGGTTAGGAATGAAATGTGTGAATTTGGGGGAACACAATTCAGTCCATAATCCTGGGCTTTGGGGTCACCACTGGAGCTTTTCTAAACACAGATGTTGGGGCCCACCCCAGAGATTCCAACTGTAAGCTCCATGAAGGCAGGGGCTTTGCCCATTGCTGTGTCCCTACTACCTAGAACAGTGTCCACATGTGCTATGTGCTCGAGAAACATTTCTGGAATGGATGCATGATCTAGTAAACTTGGGATGGGGCCCAAGTGTTTCTCATTTAGAAAATTCCATGGTGGATTCTGATTCATCCTTGGGTGAAAAACCCTGAGACTGGATTGGGTTTCATCCTTCCTATTGCTGGATGGGAAGCCTCACCCCCAGGAAGGAAAAGCAATACCAGGCCTGGCACTCCACAAAGAACATGCACTCGTAGGACCTGCCCTGGCACCTCTCCAGGAGGCCCAGGACACGAGAGAAATGGGAGAGTCCTCTGTCCCCTGGCATTTATAAGCTAGGAGGGGGTTTCTAAAAGGCACATGGGAGGCTATCTCCCTTGCTCAAAACTCTTAAATGGTTTCCCTGTCATGAACGGGATCAAGTCCAAACATTCACCTGCCTGCAGCACCCTTCTCGTATGGCCTCTGCCGACTCCGCTCCCTCACCTCTGCCACTCCCGCACAGGCTGTGGTTTAAGTCATACCAAATTCAGCACTGTTCCCTGAGCCCATCATCCCTGTTACCGCTCATCTTAGCATGAGCTTCCTGGGATGACTTTCCCACCTTGTCTGTCTAGGAAATGTCTTCTCATCTTTTAAAAAGCCATTTGGTGGCCAGGCGCGGTGGCTCATGCTTGTAATCCCAGCACTTTGGGAGGCCGAGGTGGGCGGATCACCTGAGGTCAGGAATTTGAGACCAGCCCAACCAACATGGTGAAACTCTGTCTCTACTAAAAATACCAAATTAGCTGGGTGTGGTGGTGGGCAACTGTAATCCCAGCTACTCAGGAGGCTGAGGCAGGAGAATTGCTTGAGCCTGGGAGGCAGAGGTTGCAGTGAGCCGAGATCGCGCCATTGCACTCCAGCCTGGGCGACAGGAGTGAAACTCAAAAAAAAAAAAAAAAAAAAAAGCCATTTGAGCTTGCTGAGGCCTTCCCTTAACCCGCCCCAGCTGCAGGGAGAGGGTGCATCCTCTGGGCCCCTGGAGTCCTCTTGTTTTTCCCTCTGTCACGTGCCCATTACGCTGGTGGCAGATGCCCATTCTGACATCTCCTTCACCAGCCTGGGAGCTCCTGATGGCAAGGCTGCATTGGTAAGGGGTGTCTGTGCCCCGGCACCCTGACAGGGCATGGATTGGCATCTAAATCCTCAGTAAGGTTGTGCTGACTGAAGGATGAGCATTGAAGGGACAAACAAATCCTCCAGGAGGAAGCGTCAGGAGGGACAGGAGAAGCTCCAATACAGGGCCTGGGTAGAAGAGTTGTTTTTCAAAAAGTAGCATTCTCTCAGTCCCTCTCAGACCCACAGTGGCAGAGCTGGGCCTGCAGTTGTGGCTCCCAGCTGAACCTCAGCTCCCGGCCTCTGTTCTCTGCTTGCTCCCTGGGAGCTTCTCTGTGGCAGCTCAGGGCAGGGGATGCTCTTGGAGCTGGCCAGTGGGCACCAAGCAGAGTCAGGGAGCAGAATCGTAGCCTCAGGTGGGGACCTCAGAGCAGTAGGGCTGGCCAGGAAGATCTGAGGGTGGGGAGAGGGCAGCAGCCCCAAGGGGAAGAGACTGGAAAATAACAGCCAGGAGCTAAGAGGGAGGGAAGAGGAGGGTTGGACAGCTGGGAGGCCAGAGACCTGATTTCTGCTCCCAGCTCCATTGTGCTGCCTCAGAGAAGCTCCCCGACTCTAACCTTTAGCAAGTTCCTGCCCACTCTGGGCCTCAGGTTCCTTAATCGAAAATGAAGGAGGAGCTGGACTACAAGGTCTCTAAGATTCTCTCTAGCCTTGGCCAGGAAGATTTGGGGAAAGTGTGGCCACCTTAAAGGTGCAATTGAGGGGACTGCCCCCGGGCTGGCACGCAGATTGCAGGGGCTCATATCCAGCCAGGCATTTGGGGGACGTGTCTCTGGGCCTGGAAAGAACTGGAAGCAGTTCCCCAAGCCTCCTGCACTGGACTTTGTCCTACGGTTCTGGCAGGCTCAATGTGGCCCTCAACACTTAATGAGGCTGGCCACCTGGGGAGCCATAGAAACTTGGCCTGGCCAATTTTGCCATAAAGCAGTGGTCTCTTCTCTGCCTAACCCTGAGGTGATGCTCCTGAACGTGGCTTGGGGGCCAGGCAGCACCCTTCATGGGCCACCTGGGGCTCGGAGGAGAACATCTGGTTGGGCAGGGCCTGATGGACGTTCCAAGCTGCAGGGGCACAGGGCCCAGGTCTCTGGCCATGTGGACGGCCTCAGTTGGCCCTGTACTCCCTGGGTCCTATCCCGCTAGGACAGGGCCTGCTGTCCTGGGCCTGTGCCTGCAGCAATTCCCTGGGTGGTGATTTCAGATTCAATTGGTGAAGACAGGCCTTCTGGGATGAGCCAGTTGGCCCCTCTCTGTTATTTGCTTCTCAGAGTTGGAAAAACTACGCCGTGCACCTGGCAGTACTTGTGGCTGCTAGTTTTTCTTTTTTTTAAAGAAACAGAAAGTAGCCCCTGTGCTTACTGCAACCAAATCCATTTTATCGGCCTCCTGCATCTCCCACTCCAATAATAATAATCCCTTACATGTGATGAGTCTTTTGAGTGGCTTACAAAGCACTTTCTTGTGCATTCTCCCTTTTGGTCCATATAATACTTTTGGGAGGGAGAGAGGGCTGGCATTATTGTCCCTGGTTACAGGTGAGGAAACTGAGGCACTAACAGTAAGGTCGGCTTCCCAAGGTCACACAGCAAGATGGTGCTAAAGCAGAGACCCTGGGTCCTCTGACTCAAGTCGTGTCCCCACACCACACACCCCTCTTATCATTTGAATATCCAGGCTCTCAGAAGCCCTCTTCTAAAAAATAGAAAGGGCAGAAGGCTCAGCTCCTTTTATTCTAAACTTTTTCTCTTGGTGAACTTAACCATCATGTCACTTGAAACTACCACCTCTAAGTCAGTGACTCTTAAATCTGTGCTTCCGAGGCTTGAGATCTTCAGATCCTACCCTACCTCTCTAACCCCCGGCTGGGCATTTCCACGTAATGTTCCAAAATGTCTAGTGAGTGGAACTGCATGTCCAGCACCAGTATAAAAAAACAACACAACAGAAAGGAAAACTCTATATATCTTCCATTTTCTCCCATTACACCCCCTAACCCCATTCTCCCTCCCAGCTACTCCAGGCCTCTTTAATGCTCCCACCCACCCTTTCTCACCCAGCTTAAGAAAGCTCAGTAGTACCTTAGCCTTGTTTTTCCTTCACCTTCTAAATCCAGTTGGCCCTGTACTGGGTATTTTACTTAATACATTTATTCATCCAGCAAATACTGATTGTATGCTATACCTTTCCCGTCTATTCTGGGTCCCCTTGCTACGTGGTATGTCGTCGTTTGTGTCTGCCTTCTTTCACTTAGCATAATGTTTCAAGGTTCATCCAGGTAATGGTATATATCAATATTTCATTCCTTTTGGGTTGGACAGTATTCCATTCTAATGATATATCATATTGTATTTATCCATTCATCACCTTATAGACATATGGCTTGTTTCTATTTTTTGGCTATTATGAATGATGCTGCTATGAACATTTAAACATTTATGTACAAGATTTTGTATGAATGTATGTTTTATTGCTTTTCAGTACATATACAGCAACGAAATTTCTGGGTCATAGGGTAACTCTATTTAACATTTTGAGGAACTGTCAAAGTGTCCCAAAGTGCCTGCACCATTTTATATTCCCACCAGCAGTGGATGAAGATTCCAATTTATCCACAGCCACATCAGCACTTGTTATTGTCTCTTTTTATTTACAGCAATTCTAGTAGGTGTAGTGATTTCTCATTGTGATTTTGATTTACATTTCCCTAATGACTAATGTTTTCCCTAATGACTAACGATGTTGATGTTTTGATGTTTGTTGTCATTTGTATACATTCTTTGAAGAAATGTCTTTTCAGACCCTTTGCCAATTTTTCAGCTGGGTTGTCTTCTCGCTATTGAGTTGTAAATGTTCTTTATAGATTCTGGATATAATTCTCTTGTCAGAAAAATGATTTGCAAATATTTTCGTCCTTTCTTTGGGTTGTTTTTTCATTTTTTGAGAGTATCCTTTGAAGTCCAATTTATCTTTTGTTGCTTATGCTTTGGCGTTGTGTCTAAGAAAGGTTTTCCTAACCCAAGGTCACAAAGATTTACCCCTGTTTTCTTCTAAGAGTTTTATAGTTTTAGCTTTTACATTCAGGACTACGGTCCATTTTTAGCTAAATTTTTAAATTTTATTTAAAAATTTTAAATTGCAGTAAAATATTCATGACATAAAATTTACCATCTTAATTGTTAAGTAAACAGTTCAGTAGTGTTAAGATCATTTGCATTGCTGTGTAACCAATCTCTAGAACTTTTAATCTTGCAAAACGGAAACTCTATGCCTATTAGACAACTCTCCATTCCTCCCTCACCTAGCCCATTAATTTCTACGTATGGTGTAAGAAAGGGGCCTAACTTTATTCCTTTGCATGTGGATATCCAGTTGTCCCAGTATCATTTGTTGAAGAGAATATTCTTTCCCCCATTGATGCTCGGGGTGCCCCATTGATTTTATTTATTTATTTATTTATTTATTAGCACTTTTAAACATCAATTGCCCATAAATGTAAGTTTTAATTCTGGACTATCAATTGTTTCACTGATCTAGATACCTACTGTTATGCTATAACCAGCCTGTCTTGATTACTGTGGTTTGTAGTAAGTTTTGAAATCAAGAAGAATTTCTCCACTTTTGTTCTTCTTTTTCAAGATTGTCTTGACTGTTCTTGGTCCCTTGCGTTTGCATATGAATTTTAGGGTCAGCTTGTCAATTTCTGGGAAAAAAAAAAAAAAGAAATCCAGCTGGGATTTTGATAGAGATTGCACTAAATCTGTAGATCAATTTAGGGAGTATTGCCATCTTAAGAATACTAAGTCTTTTGATTCATGAGCATATGAAGTGTTTCCATTTATTTAGGTCTTCTTTCTCCTTCCTTTCCTTCCTTCCCTCCTTCCTTCTCTCTTTCTTCTCTTTTTTCTTTTTTTGACAGTTTCACTCTTGTTGCCCAGGCTGGAGTACAATCTCAGCTCACTGCAACCTTCACCTCCTGGGTTCAAGCGATTCTCCTGCCTCAGCCTCCCGAGTAGCTGGGATTACAGGCACCCACCACCAAGCCCGGCTAAGTTTTGTATTTTCAGTAGAGATGGGATCTCACCATGTTGGCCAGGCTGGTGTCAAACTCCTGACCTCAGGTGATCTACCCGCCTTGGCTTCCCAAAGTGCTGGGATTACAGGCATGAACCTTCAAATGGCTTTTTAGAAGATGAGAAGACATTTCCTGACAAACAAGATGGGAAAGCCATCCCAGGAAGCTGGGATTAGTGGTGTGAACCACCACACCCTTTAAACAATGCTTTGTAGATTTCAGCATTTATATAAGCTTTGAACTTCATTATATGTATTCCTGAGTACTTTTAAACTTTTTGATACCATTGTAAATGCAATTGTTTACTAATTTCATTTTCAGATTATTTCTAGCTTGTAGAAATATAACTGATGTTTGTACATTAGGCTTGTATCCTAAAGCCTTGTTGAACTTACATATTGGGTTTAATAGGTTTTTTAGTGGATTCTTTAGGATTTTCTATATAGAAGATCATGTCATCTGAATATAGAAATAGTACTTCTTCCTTTCTAAAATGAATCCCTTTTCTTTTTCCTGCCCAAATGCCCGGGCTAGAGCCTCCAGTACAATGCTGAATATAAGTGGTGAGAGCAGACTTCCTTGTCTTGTTTTTGATCCCATGGGAAAGTTTTCAGTCTTTCACCATTAAGTATGATGTTAGCTGTGGGTTTTTGTTGATACCCTTTATGAGGTGGAGGAAGTTTCCTTCTATTTCTAGTTTTTTTAGTGTTTTTAAAAAATTATGAAAGGGGCCAGGCATGGTGGCTCATGCCTGTAATCCCAGTACTTTGGGAGGTCAAGGCGGGCAGATCACCTGAGGTCAAGAGTTTGAGACCAGCCTGACCAACATGGCAAAACCCCCTCCACTAAAAATACAAAAATTAGCCAGGTGTAGTGGTGCATGCCTGTAATTGCAGCTACTTGGGAGGCTGAAGCAGGAGACTTGCTTGAACCCGGGAGGCAGAGGTTGCAGTGAGTTGACATCTCGCCACTGCACTCCATCCAGCCTGGGTGACGGAGCAAGACTGTCTCAAAAAAAAAAAAAAAAAATTACAAAAGGGTGCTAGATTTTGTCAAATGCTCCTTCTGGCTCTATTAATTTCACTTTTTTTTTTTTTTTGAGAGTCTCGCTCTATTGCCCAGGCTGGGGTGCAGTGGCACAGTCTCGGCTCACTGCAACCTCCACTTCCTTGGTTCAAGTGATTTTCATGCCTCATCCTCCCAGGCAGCTGGGACAACAGGCGTGCAGCCCCATGCCCAGCTAATTTTTATTTTTATTTTTTTTTGAGATGGAGTCTCACTCTGTTGCCCAGGCTGGAGTTCAGTGGTGTGATCTCAGCTCACTGCAACCTCTGCCTCCTGGGATCAAGCAATTCTCCTGCCTCAGCCTCCCAAGTAGCTGGGATTATAGGCATGTGCTACCATGTCTGGCTGATTTTTGTATTTTTAGTAGAGACAGAGTTTCAGCATGTTGGCCAGGCTGGTATCAAACTCCTGGCCTCAAGGGGATCTGCCCGCCTGGGCTTCTCAAAGTGTTGGGATTACAGGCGTGAGCCACCATGCGCAGCTCTGATTCTACTGAGATGATTATATGGTTTTTGTCCTTTATTCCATTGATAAGGTTTACTATATTAATTGATTTTTCAGATATTAAATCAACCTTAAATTCCTAGGATAAATCCCTCTTGCTCATGGTGCAAAATTTTTTTTATATGTCACTGGATTCAGCTTGTCAATTTTTTTTTGAGGATTTCTGCATCTATATTCATTAGGAATATTAGTCTGTAGTTTTCTTATGAAGTCTTTGTCTGGTTTTGGTGTCAGAGTAATACTGACCTCATAGAGTAAGTTGGGAAATGTTCTCTCCTCTTCTAATTTTTGGAAGAGTTTGTGAAGAATTGGTATTAAATCTTCTTTAAGTGTTTGGTAGAATTTATACTTTTTCTTGCTGAGCTGTACTCCATTATATGAATATACCACAATTTATTCATCCATTCACCTGTTGATAGATATTTGGGTTGTTTCCAGTTTTAGAATAAAGCTGCTATGGATATTAGTGTACAAATCTTTGTATGGATGTATGTTTTCATTTTCTTGGGTAAATATTTAGAGTGGAATTGCTGGGTCATTTGGCAGATGCATGGTAACTTTATGAGAAAGTTCCAGACCAATTTTCAAAGTGGTTATGTCACTCCTACCAGCAACGTATGAGACTTTTGCTTATGCTCTACAATCTTACCACTTAAGCTGTTGCCACCCTTTGATTTTAGCCATTCTAATGGGCATGTAGTGATATCTCAATGTCATTTTCATTTACATTTTGCTGAATAATAGTATTAAAACACATTTTCATGTGCTTATTAGCCATTGGTATATCTTCCTTTATTCAGTGCTGGTTCTTATTTTTTGCCCATTTTTTTAAAAATTAGATTTTAATTGGGTCTTCTCAATACTGAGCTGTAGTTTTTTACATATTCTGGATAAAAGACTTTTGTCAAAAATATATAGACATAGAGAGACAGAGATATATGCATGGTGATAACTTATTCTCATTCTGTGGTTTTCCTACTCATTTCTTAATGGTGTCTTTTTCTTATCAGAAGCTTTAAATTTTTATGAATTCCATTTTATTGACGTTTCTTTTATGGTTATTGCTTTCTGGGTCCTAAAAAAAGTTTGACTATTCAAAGATGATGAAAATGTTCTTCTATATATTTTCTTCTAAAAAACATTTTAATAGCCAGTTGTTCCAGCATTGCTTGTTGAACAGACTTTTCTTTACACATCAAACTGCTTTTCCTCCTTGGATGAAAATCGACCACTATTTATGGACTAACTATTCTGTCCCATTGATCTATTTTTTCTATCTTTATGTCAACACCACACTGTCTTGATTACTGTGGCACTACTGTAAGTCTAGAAATCAAATTTAAGTTCTTCACCTCTGTCTTATTACAAGACTGCTTTGTACATCTTTTCCATTTCCATGCAAATTTTAGAACTTCAACTTATCAATTTCTACAAAAAATCCTACTGGGAATTTGATTGGCATTGCTTTGAACCCATTGATGCATTTGGAGAGAACTGACAAATTAACAATATTGCATTCATCCAATCTACAAATGTGTTATATTACTCCATTAATTTAGTTTCTTTAATTTCCCTCATCAAAAACAGAGCAAGACAGCTGAAGAGAAGCTTCCAGTGATCATCCTCCCCACAGAACACCAAATTTTAACAACTATTTACATAAGAAAAGCACCTTTATAAGAACCAAAAATCAGGTAAGCAATCACAGTACCTGGTTTTAACTTCCTATCACTGAAAGAGGCCCTGAAGAGGGTAAACATGATAGTCTTGAATTGCCAGTGCCCCTCCTCCCCCATCGCCTTGCAGTGTCCTTGGCGCAGAGAGAGAATCTGTGTGGTTCGGGGAGGGAGAGTGCAGCAACTGTGGGACTTTGAACTCAGCAAAACTGGGCTGAACTCAGCAGATGTGTGTCCATGGAAGGAGCACTTAGACCAGCCATAGCCAGACAGGAATCGCCTATCCCAGCAGTCAGAACTTGAGTTTAGGCAAGCCTCAGCATGGTGGGCTAAATTGTTCTGGGGTCCTAAGTAAATGTGAAAGGCAGTCTGTGCCTCAAGGACTGCAACTCCTAGGCAAGTCTTACTGTTGTGCTGGGCTTGGAGCTTGTGGACCTGGGGGGCATGTGACCTAGTGAGACACCAGCTGGGGTGGCTAATGGAGTGCTTGTGCCACTCCTCCTCCAACTGTAAGCAGCACAGTTCTCAGCAATGAAAGTGACTCCTTCTTTCTGCTTGAGGAGAGGGAAGGGTAAAAAGAATTTTGATTTGCACGTTGGATACCAGCTCAGGCACGACAGGATAGGGCAGTGGGAAGAGTTTTGAGGCCCCCATTCCAGGCCCTAGCTCCCAGATATTTCTAGACACACCCTGGTCCAGAAGAAAACCTACTCCCTTGAAGAGAAGGGACCAAGCCAGGCAGGATTCATCACCTGCTGACTAAAGAGCCCTTAGTCCCTAAATAATGAGCAGCAATAACCAGGTTGTATGCCACGGGCCTTGGCGAGACTCTGAGACATGCTGGCTTCAGGTGAGACCCAGCACGTTCCCAGCTGTGGTGGCCATGGTGAGAGACTCCTCCTTGAGAAAAGAAGAGGGAAGAGTAAAGGGGACTTTATCTTACACTTAAGTAACCAGCTTGTACACAGTGGGGTACAGTACCAAGTGGGCTCCTGGGATCCCCAATTCCAGGCCTTGGCTCTTAGATCGTATTTCTGGACCTGCCCTGGGCCAGAGAGGAGCCCACTGCTCTGAAGGGTGAGTCCCAGGCCTGGCAGCATTCACCCTAAGCAGATGGAAGAGCCCTTGGGCGGAAAGTGAACATCAGTGAGACTGCCAGTACTCCCCATGGGCCTGTGGTGGTGGCGGTCACTGGGAGAGGCTCCTCTGCCTGTGGAAAGGGAAGGGAAGAGTAGAAAGGACGTCTCATAGTATGAGTTCAGCTTAGCCACAGAATAGAGCACAGGGTAGATTTATAAGTCTCTGGCTCCCAGATAGCATCTCTGGACCCACCTGGGGCCTAGGGGAACTTGCTGCCCTGAGGAAAAGGACACAAGCCTGGCTGGCTTCACTACCTGCTGATTGTAGAACTCTAGGGCCTTAAGCGAACATAGGGGAAAGCCAGGTAGAGGTAACGGGGTCTTGGGCAAGATCCAGAGCTGTGCTGGCTTCAGGCCTAACCCAGCCCAGTCCCAGTGGGTGGCCACAGGGGTGCTTGTGTCACCCCACCTCCAGCTCCAGGTGGCTCAGCACAGAGAGTGAAAGATTGTTTGGGAGAAAGTAATGGAAGAGAGCAAGAGTCTTCATCTGGTAATCCAGAGAGTTCTTTCAGGTCTTATCTAAGACCACCAAAGAGGTACCTCTATGAGTCTAAATCATAGTGTTACTGGACTTGGGGTTCCCCCTAATGCAGTACAGCTCAGATTATAACATTCAAGTCCCTTCAAATACCTGAAAAGCCTTCCCAAAGACAGGTACAAACAAAGCCAGACTGTGATGACTACAATAAATGCTTAACTCTTCAATGCCTAGACACTGACAAACATCCACAAGCATCAAGACCATCCAGGAAAACATGACATTACCAAATGAACTAAATAAAGTGCCAGGGACCAATCCTGGAGAAACAGAGACATATAACCTTTCAGACAGAAAATTCAAAGCTGTTTTGAGGAAAGTCAAAGAAATTCAAGATAACACAGAGAAGGAATACATAATTCTATCAGATAAATTTAACAAAGGAGTTGAAATATTGAAAAGAATCAAGCAGAAATTCTGGAGTTGAAAAATGCAATTGACATACTGAAGAATACATCAGAGTCCCTTAAGAGCAGAATTGACCAAGCAGAAGAATTAGTGAGCCTGAATACAGGCTACTTGAAAAAATACAGTCAGAGGAGACGTATTAGTCTGTTTTTGCATTGCTATAAAGAACTACCTGAGACTATGTAATTTATAAAGAAAAAGGTTTAACTGACTCAGTTCAATAGGTTTTACAGAAAGCATGGCTGGGGAGGCCTCAGGAAACTTACAATCATGGCAGAAGGTGAAGAGGAAGCAGGCACACCTTACCTGGCCAGAGAAGGAGGAAGAGTGCACAGGGGGAAGTGCTACACATTTTAAAACAACCAGGTCTCATGAGAACTCACTCACTATCATGAGAACAGCAAGGGGGAAATCCACCACCATGATACCATCATCTACCAGGCCCCTCCTCCAACACTGGGGAGTACAATTCAACATGAGATTTGGGCAGGGACACAAATCCAAATCATATCAGGAGACAAAAGAAAAAAGAATAAAAAAGAACGAGGCATGCCTACAAGATCTAGACAACAGCCTCAAAAGGGCAAATCTAAGAGTTACTGACCTTAAAGAGGAGGTAGAGAAAGAGAAAGTATAATAGTAGAAAGTTTATTCAAAGGGATAATAATAGAGAACTTCCAAAACCTAGAGAAAGATACCAATACTGATATGGTTTGGCTATATTCCCACCCAAATCTCAACTTGAATTGTATCTTCCAGAATTCCCACCTGTTGTGGGAGGGACCCAAGAGGAGGTAATTGAATCATGGGGGCCAGTCTTTCCCGTGCTATTCTCGTGATAGTAAGTCTCATGAAATCTGATGGGTTTATCAGGGGTTTCCAGTTTTGCTTCCTCATCATTTTTCTCTTGCTGCTGCCATGTAAGAAGTACCTTTTGCCTCCTACCATGATTCTGAGGCCTCCCCAACCATATGGAACTGTAAGTCCAGTTAAACCTCTTTTTCTTCCCAGTCTCAGGTATGTCTTTGTCATTTACTAATACAGTAAATTAGTGTAGAAATGGACTAATACAGTACATTGGTACCAGCAGAGTGGGGCGTTGCTGAAAAGATTCCCAAAACTGTGGAAGTGACTTTGGAACTTGGTAACAGGCAGAGGTTAGAACAGTTTGGAGGGATCAGAAGAAGACAGAAAAAAGTGGGAAAGTTTGGAACTTCCTAAGACTTGTTGAATGGCTTTGATGAAAATGCTGATAGTGATATGAACAATAACATTCAGGCTGAGGTAGTCTCAGATGGAGATAAGGAACTTGTTGGGAACTGGAGCAAAGGTGACTCTTGTTATGTTTTGGCAAAGAGACTGGCGGCATTTTGTCCCTGCCCTAGAGATCTGTGGAGCTTTGAACTTAAGAGAGATTATTTAGGGTATCTGGCAGAAGAAATGTCTGAGCAGCAAAGCATTCAAGAGGTGACTTGGGTGCTGTTAAAAGCATTCTGTTTTAAAAGGGAAACAGCATAAAAGTTTGGAAAATTTGCAGCCTGACAATGTGATAGAAAAGGAAAATTCATTTACTGGGGAGAAATTCAAGCTGGCTGCAGAAATTTGCAAAAGTAGCAAGGAGTCTAGTGTTAATCCCGAAGGCCATGGGGAAAATGTCTCTAGGCCATGTCAGAGACCTTCATGGCAGCCCCTCCCATCACAGGCCCGGAGGCCCAGGAGGAAAAAGTGGTTTCGTAGGTCAGGCCCAGAGTCCCCGTGCTGTTGCGCCTGCGGGTGCACAGGAGTCAAGAATTGGGGTTTGGGAACCTCCACCTAGATTTCAGAAGATGTAAGGAAATGCCTGGAAGCCCAGGCAAAAGCTTGCTGCAGGGGTGGGGCCCTCATGGAAAACCTCTGCTAGGGCAGTGTGGAAGGGAAATGTGAGGTTGGAGCCCCCACATAGAGTCCCTACTGGGGCACTGCCTAGTGGAGCTGTGAGAAGAGGGCCACCATCCTCTAGACCCCAGAATGGTAGATCCACTGGCAGCTTGCACCGTGCACCTGGAAAAGCCACAGACACTCAATGCCAGCCCTTGAAAGCAGCCAGGAGAGAGGCTGTACCCTGCAAAGCCACAGGGGCAGAGCTGCCCAAGACCATGGGAACCCACCTTTTGCATCAGGGTGAGCTGGATATGAGACCTGGAGTCAAAGGAGATCATTTTGGAGCTTTAAAATTTGACTGCCCCGCTGGATTTCAAACTTGCATGGGTCCTATAACCCCTTTGTTTTTGCCAATTTCTCCCGTTTGGAATGGCTGTATTTATCCAATACCTGTACCCACACTGTATCAAGGAAGTAACTAGCTTGCTTTTGATTTTATAGGCTCATAGGTGGAAGGGACTCAGCTTGTCTCAGATGAGACTTTGGACTGTGAACTTTTGGGTTAATGCTAAGATGAGTTAAGACTTTGGGGGACTGTTGGGAAGGCATGATTGGTTCTGAAATGTGAGGACATGAGATTTGGAGGGGCCAGGAGCAGAATGATAGTTTGGTTGTGTCCCCACCCAAATCTCAACTTGAATTTTATCTCCCAGAATTCCCACGTGTTGTGAGAGGGACCCAGAAGGAGGTAATTGAATCATGTAGGCCGGTCTTCCTTGTGCTATTTTTGTGATAATAAGTCTCACAAGATCTGATGGGTTTATCAGGGGTTTCCGCTTTTGCTTCCTCATTTTTCTCTTGCTGCTGCCATGTAAGAAGTATCTTTCACCTCCTGCCATGATTCTGAGGCCTCCCCAGCCATGTGGAACTCTAAGTCCAATTCAACCTCTTTTTGTTCCCAGTTTCAGGTATGTCTTTATCAGCAGCATGAAAATGAACTAATACAAATACCCAAGTACAAGATGAGAGAACACCAAATAGATTTAACTTGAAGACTCCCTTGAGGCATCTAACAAACCTTACAAGGCAGGAGGGGGTGGCATGACATATTTAAAGTCCCAAGGGAAAAAAACTTTTACCCTAGAATAGTATATCTGGTGAAAACATCCTTCAAACATGAAGGAGAAATAAAGACTTTCAAAGCTGAAGGATTTCGTCAACACCAGATCTGTCTTACAAGAAATGCTAAAGGAAGTTCTTCAATCTGAAAGAAAAGGATGTTAGTGAGCAATAAAAAATCATCTGAAGATACAACTCACTGGTAACAGTAAGTACACAGAAAAACAGACTATTTTAACACTGTAACTGTGGTGTATAATCTACTTTTACCTTAAGCAGAAAGATGAAAAGATGAACGAATCAAAAATAATAGCTACTTTTCAAGACATACAGTACAATAAGGTATAAATAAAAACAACAAAAAGTTAACAAGTGGGGAGACAAAAAGTGTAGAGTTATTAGTTTTCTTTTTGTTTGTTTCTTTATGCAATCAGTGTTAAGTTGTCACCAGTTTAAAATAATGAGTCATAAGATAGTATTTGTAAGCCTCATAATAACCTCAAATCAAAAAATATACAACAGATATACAAAAAATAAAAAGCAAGAAATTAAGTCATAACACCAGAGAAACTTACCTTCACTAAAAGGAAGACAGGAAGGAAAAGACAACCAGAAAACAACAAAGTGGCAGAAGTAAATCCTTACTTATCAATAATAACATTGAATGTAAATAGACTAAGTTCTCCAATCAAAAGACACAGAGTGGCTGAATGGATTAAAAAAAAAAGACACAATAACCTATTGCCTATAAGAAACATACTTCATCTATAAAGACACACAAGGGCTGGGCGCGGTGGCTCACGCCTGTAATCCCAGCACTTTGGGAGGCTGAGACGGGCAGATCACGAGGTCAGGAGATTGAGACCATCCTGGCTAACATGGTGAAACCCCGTCTCTACTAAAAATACAAAAATTAGCCGGGCACGGTGGCAGGCACCTGTAGTCCCAGCTACATGGGAGGCTGAGGCAGAAGAATGGTGTGAACCTGGGAGGCGGAGCCTGCAGTGAGTGGAGATTGCGCCACTGCACTCCAGCCTGGACAACAGAGCAAGACTCCGTCTCAAAAAAAAAAAAAAAAAAAAAAAAAAAGACACACAAAGACCGAAAATAAAGGGATGGAAAAAAATATTCCATGCAAATGGAAATTTAAAAAAGAGGAGTAGCTATACTTATACCGGACAAAATAGACTTCAAGACAAAAATTGTAAGAAGAGACAAGGAAGGTCATTATATAATGGTAAAGGCATCCATCCATCAAGAGGATATAACAATTGTAAATATATATGCCCCCAAAGCTGGAGCACCCAGATATATAAAGAAAATATTATGAGAGATAGACCCCAATGCAATAATAGCTGGAGACTTCAACACCCTACTTTTAGCACTGGACAGATTTCCTACATAGAAAATCAAAAGAAACCTCAGACTTAACCTGAACTACAGAATAAATTGACCTAATAGTTATTAGAGAACATTTCATCCAGTGGCTCCAGAATACATATTCTTCTCCTCAACACATGGTTCATTTTCAAGGACAGACCATATGTTGGGTCACAAAACAAGTCTTATAACCTTAAAAAAAAATCCCTGAAATATTATCAAACATCTTCTTTGACCACAATGGAATAAAACTAGAAATCAATAACAAGAGGAATTTTGGAAGCTATACAAACACATGGAAATTAAACTACATGCTCCTGAATGACCAGTGGGTCAATGAAGAAATGAAGAATTGAAAAATTTCTTTTTTTTTTTTTTGAGACGGAGTCTAATTCTGTCACCCAGACTGGAGTGCAATGGTGCGATCTTGGCTCACTGCAACCTCTGCCTCCCGGGTTCAAGCGATTCTCCTGACTCAGCCTTCTGAGTAGCTGGCATTACAGGCGCACGCCACCATGCCCTGCTAATTTTTGCATTTTTAGTAGAGACTGGGGTTTCACCATTTTGGACAGGCTGGTCTCAAACTTCTGACCTCGTGATCCATCTGCCTCGGCCTCCCAAAGTGCTGGGATTACAGGCGTGGGTCACCTAGCCTGGCCGAAAAATTTCTTGAAACAAATGATAATGAAAACACAACACACAAAACCTATGGGATACAGCAAAAGCAGTACTAAGAGGAAATTTTATAGCTATAAGCACCTACATCAAGAGAGAAGAAAAACTTCAAATAACCTAGTTTTTGTCATCACTGTTTTAGTTTTTACGTGTAGAGATCTTGAACATATTTCATTAAATTTATCCCTATTTTATGTTCTTGACACTATTATAAATGGCATTTTAAATGTTATTTTAATTTTACAATTACTTATTGCTGGTATACAGAAGAACTGAATCTATATTGTCTATTGACCTCGTATCCTGTCACTTTACTAAATTCACACATTAGCCCTAGATTTTTGTTTTGTAGATTACTTGTTTGTTATTTGAAAATAGTTTTATGCCTTCCTTTCAATCTGTATGACTTACTTTTCTCATCTTATTGCTTTTGCTGAAACCTCCAGTCATATAATAATACTGCATGAACTGATACCAGACATCTCTACCTTGTTTCCAAACTTAGAAAGCTTCAATATTTCATCACAAAGTATGATATATGGTATTTAGTGTTTTGTATATTCCATTTAGCAGGTTGAGGATGTTTTCTTCTATTCCTACTTTTTGAAAAGTGTTTTCTTTTTTTTTTGGTCAAATATAGGTGTTGAATTTTGTAAAAATCCGCAGGATTTGTCTTCTATGCATGCTTGAAAAGAACAGGCATTCTGCAGTTGAGTATTGTGTTCTGTAAATATCAATTAGGTCAAGTTGATTGATAAAGTTTTCCAAGTCTTGCATATCATTTTATTTCCTGCCAGTATGTTACATGTTCCTGTTTCTCTGCATATTTCATAGCATTTCCTTTCTGTTGGGCACTCTCACATTTCCTCTGTGTTCATGGCCTCAAGTTCTACCAGGTGTATGTGGATAGCTAAGGCACTCTTTGGTCTCTCCTGCCCATGTGCTTTGCTAGGGATATGTGGCAGCTTATTGAGGGTCACTATGGCTCTCATTCCCATTATCTCCCTGGTCCCTTGCTTGCTCCCACCAGGACCTCAACTTCAGGCTAGCTGAATTGTTGGTCTTGCTTGTTTTTTGTTTGTTAGTCTGTCACTGAGACTGCTATTATTTCTTTCAATACCCCTGGGCGTGCAGTTTTTCAAATTCTGCTTCAAATCAAGTGAGCCCCTTCCCACAGCAAAGCTGCAGGTTTTCGTGGTATCTTTCCTTGTAGCACAATTACTATGGTGACCAATCCGGTGGGGAGCAGAGGAGAGGAGGTGGGTTGCAAGCAGCCCGAGATTAAAACACCACAGACTCCCACTATTTTAACCCGAGGGTCAGTAGTTTTTCATGAATGCTTCTCAATTTGTTGTCAGCCTTTAATCAATTTTGTTCTTGGCAATTTCTTTTTAAAGAGGATTTTCTGAGCTTCTTACTCTGTCATTCCAGAAGTCCTGCCTCATCATTCTACATTCCCCTAAATTACAGATTTATCTACTTGTTTTTAGTTCTGTCAGTTTTATTTCATGTTATTAAGTGTGTGCACATTTACGAGTATTATATATTCTTGATTCTCTTATTATGTCTCTTTACATCTGGTAATACTCCTTGTTCTGAAGTCTACTTCATGTGATATTAATATAGCCACTCCAGGTTTCTTATGATTTATGTATGCATGGTCTATCTTTTTCTGTCCTAGTACTTTTAACCTACCTGCATCTTTAACATGCTTTCTTGTAAACAGCATGATACAGTTTGGATGTTGTCCCCTCAAAACCTCATGTTGAAATGTGATCCCTCATCTTGGAGGTCAGGGCTGGTGGGAGGTATTTGAGTCATCTGGGGGGATCACTCATGGTTTGGTGATGTCCTCCCAATAGTAAGTCCTCATGAGATCTGGTTGAGCAAAAGTGTGTGGCATCTCCCCTCCCCTTCTTTCTCTTGCTCCTGCTCTGGTCATGTGACATGCGTGTTCCTGCTTTACCTTCTGCCATGAGTAAAAGCTCCCTGAGGCCTCCCCAGAAGCTAAGCTGATGCTGGCACCATGCTTGTACAGCCTGCAGAACCATGAGACAATTAAACCTCTTTCCTTGTAAAATTACTCAGTCTTAGGTATTTCTTTACAGCAATGCAAGAACAGACTAGCACACAGCATATTTGTATCTATTTACAGAAAAAAAAATCTAGCCTGATAGTTTCTGCCTTTTAATTGAAGTGTTCATTCCATTTACATTTAATGTTGATATGGTTAAGTCTAATGTCTTTTGATTGCTTTCTATTTGTCCCATCTATTCTTTGTCCTTTTTTCCTTCTTTTCTAACATTCACTGGTAATTTTAGTATTCCATTTCATCTCCATTATTGGCTTATTAACTATATTTTTGAGTTACATCATTGTTTTCAGTGGTTGCTCTCAGGTTTACAATATGTATATTTAACTTAAAACAGTTAAATTATTTAAAGTTATTAATTTAAAAATAATATACCACCTCAAGTATAACATAAGAAGAAGAGTATACTATACTTCCATACTCCCTCCTCCCATCCTTTGTGCTAGTTTTGTCAAGTATTTTATTTCTACTTAGGTTATGGACCACACGACGTATGTGTGTGTGTGTGTGTATGTGTATCTCTCTCTTAGGTATTTGAAATACAACTTTATTCTGTTTCTAAATGAAAAGGAATGGGAATGGCAGTAAAACAAGATCCTCACCACTGAATATTATGATGTGAAATATTAGGATGGTGCAAAAGTAACTGTAGTTTTTGCCAACGTATTGCAAAAACTGCAATAATTTCTGCACCACCCTAATATATATGAAACTCCAGAAGGAAACAACCAAAACAGCTAAATATGCAGGTCCAAAAATTGAAGGTATTTTTGAAGTCCATTCATCTCCTTCAGCATCCCAAAGATAAAGCACATGTTCTGCTTAGCTACATAATAAAATGGCAAACACACCACACTACTGACAGCACAGCACAGATGCTTATAAAACTAGACTTCTGATGCTGGGCTCCAGCTTCATTTTCTCACAGATCGTCATTCTTATTCGGGAGAGCATCTGAACAACCTGTAAATCATGACATATTGTGCTGCCAAAGCTGGGTCCATGACAACCTCCGGTGGGGCAAGGGCAAGCATAGCAACAAACTCCAAGTTAGGATCTCCAATTAGTTTTCTAGCAAGCCAGAGGAAGGGCTTTTCAAAGTTGGAGTTACTTTTAGCAGAAATGTCACAATGCTGAAGATTCTTCCTTTAGTAGAATACAACAGAGTTTGCCTTCACTTTCCTGTCTTTAATGTCTAAGTTGTCTGCCTCTTCACAATGAACAATGCCTTGGGGAGTTTTCTGCCTCCTTTGGACACTATCTCTATAGCTTCATCTTCTTCCTCAATTCAAATTGCCAAAGCCTGCTTGAGTTTCCTGTCTCTAAGTGAACAAAATATGTATGATTAGAAAGTAAGCTCTGTTCAGTTTTGCTAAAATTAGAGTTGGTCTCTATTACCTGAAGCATTGAGAAAGCCACTGTCATATACTGATGATGATAAGCAACCTCTGGGAAGGCAAGTTGGCAATATGTATGAAAAGTTTCTTAAAATTGATATCCTTTGACACAGTAATTCTATTCCTAACACTCTATCCTAACAATAATCTAAAATGGGCATCAAAGATATGGTTGTAGTTACCCAAAATGCAAGCATAATGCTCTGGAGGGATTTGTTGCTAACAGAGTTGCCTAAAAATTGCTTATGAGACATTCAATTTGCAGATGAGAGCTGTTATTACAAGGCATTTAGGTCTAAAATGTGGCTGTCTAGAGTATGTGAAGGGAAAGAAAACCCTCTCAACTTTGTAATGTGATACAGTATTGAGAGAAGTAGACTAAGATTTTAGAGATCAAGTTCTACCACTGACTTGCCTAGTGGTCTTGGTAAGTTACCTATCATCCCTGGGGCCTATTTCCTCAGCTACAAAATGGAGGTACTATGTGCTCTACCTACCTCTGACAGCCATGTAATGCTGAGTTCAGCTTTCCCCTCTGTATGTACTAGTAAAGCCTTTGTAATGATAGGAATTGTTTTCAATGACTTCCCTTTGTCTTTAGATATGACAAAATCCTTACCATAGCTCACAAGGTTCTGAACCATCTGGCCCAGCCTCCCTCTCTAGCCTGATCCTGGCATGACCTCCCTGTTGGTCACCATGCTACAGCCACATGCCCACCCTGGACTTTCACAAACGCTCTTCCCTCTCCCTGAAAAACTGTACCATCTTTGCCTGGTCACCTACTTATCTGTAAAGTCTGACTTAAATATCACTTTCACCAAGAAATCTCTGACAACCCCCAACATGGCCCTCATATGTGGTTTTTCTCCGAGTGCCCTGTACAGATCCTTTTATAAGGCTTATCACAATGGTCATTATATAATTGTTCATGCAATTATTTATTTGGTTGTCTCTCTCTTTCAAAACTCCTTGAGGGCACATTCTGTTTCTGCCTTGTTCATGACTGTGTAGTTTTAGGGCTTG
The DNA here is from genome assembly GCF_007565055.1 of Rhinopithecus roxellana. Classification (NCBI taxonomy): domain Eukaryota; kingdom Metazoa; phylum Chordata; class Mammalia; order Primates; family Cercopithecidae; genus Rhinopithecus; species Rhinopithecus roxellana. The sequence continues at coordinate 57,534,888 of NC_044563.1, forward strand.
GCAATACCCCCTACGGAGACACAAGGTAATTTGTTAAATGAATGAATTCTTAAACTCTTACAGCATCAGGGATAGAGACCTAATGCTTTCATTTGAGTTGATAAAACTGAAAGAGAAGATAAAAACCAGAGAAGAGAATGACTTTCCCATGGTCACATGGCCAGTGAGTAGAAGAGGCAGTTTTATAATTCATTAATTCATTCAATAAGTATTTTCTAAGAGCCTACTACGTTCTAGGTACTGTCCTAGGTACTGGAGATAGAACGATAGACTAAGACAGTCCCTAACTTCCTAGAACTTATACTGTGGTGGTGGAGATAGCCGATAAGCAGATAAACAGATACACAATTAGCAGAGATAGTGATAAGTGCTATGAAGAGGTGCCCTGTAGACAGAAAGCACATAACCACCAAGCACTCAAACCCGTGCTTTCTGCGTCCAAGTGCAGGGCTCTTTCCACTACACCACGCTGTCTGACCGAAGTAAACAAACAAAACCATAATTTATGAGGCTCCCTCAGCTGCCTGTGTGTGCACTTGGTGGGGTGAAACCCTCATGCTGTCCATGAAGAAGAGCCAACATCATCAGAAGCAGCAGCTGACTGGCTTGCCTGCTAAAGCAGGTGTCACGGCACTAGCCAGCCAGGCCTCTGCTGCCTTGAAACTTCACATCTGGCACCCAAAGAGAGAGAGAGTGTGTGTGTTTAAATAAGACAGCTATTGAATGAGTGGACTGAAGAGGGGTGGAGTTGGCTGGGCTTAGGGAATGATGCAAACCGCAAGGGGACAGTGCTCAGGAGGTGAAGAGAGAAAACAGATGGGCTCAAACTGCAGGCATGACTATAGCCCAAGCACCCCATACATCAGTGGGAGAGGCTTCTTTGCTGCTAAATATCTGTTTATTTTCTCATTAATAAACAGCATTCTCTGATGTCTGTACTTGAGGAAATAGAATGCACACTCAGACCATTCGCTTTCCTCTAAACAACTTCAAGTAGAAATATGGTTGAAACAAGGATGTGTTGTGTAGCACATAGAATGACATGCAGCCCACCTGAAAGGTATGGGTGCTGGTGGGGCAAAGGGGAGTCAGGAATTTGACAGGTGAGCAGAACCACAAGGAAACACTGGGTCCATTAGCCCTCCCTCCTCACTTTGTTAGAACCTCAGTTTTGACAGTCTAATGTGTTGTTTACAACACGAAGTAGGCACTCCAATAAAGGTTTGTTGGCAAAAAAATTAACAAAGTATGACAACTCATTTTTCTCACACAGGTAAGATTAAAGCCCAAAGCATTACTCTGAAACAATAAAAGTCCAACCACTATAAACTGGGCACTTTACATTTGTTATCTCTAATCCTCACTATAACCTCGAGGTAGATACAAGCTTCATCTTACAGATGAGCAGACTGAGGCTCAGAGAAATTCGGTGGCTTTTTCTGGGAGTCACACTGATGGTAAAAGGGCATGAACTCCAGTTTGCCTGACTCTAAAGTCCAAGGACTTTCTACAACACCAAAAAGTGAGGCAGTCTGCTCTCCAACTGCAGCAGGAGTACACTTTCCAAAATATATATATAATCTCACTTTCCAAAACATAAGTCTCTCTCTCTCTCTCAAATAAATAAAGACGGGGTTTCACCACGTTGGCCAGGCTGGTCTCGAACTCCTGGACTCAAGTGATCCACCTGCCTCAGTCTCCCACAGTGCTGGGATTACAGGCATGAGCCACCGCATGTGGCCAGAAAGCAACTGTCTCTTGCTGCTTTGCTGCTTCTAAAGTGTACAGGCTGGGAAGACACATAACACATATTATGAACTATGCACAATTCTAAGAGTGGGGCGTTTCATGCAGGAGCTTCAGGATAGCTGTTCCTGTATTTTAGGGGTGACCTTTGGAGTTCACAGCAAAACTTACTGCTAGAAAAGAACTAAATCATTGGTACATTCCTAAGTATAATGGTCATTCAATGTCTAATATGAATGTCACTTATGATATGCAAAAATGTTTACTATACTTCACACCACTGAAAAAAAAACTTACACTAAGAAAGGATGACAATAGGATACTCTGTGTGCCTCTCAAATCCCAGCTCTACCATGTACTAGCTGGACAGCCTCTCTACCACTGAATTTCCTAATTCATCAAATTGGGCTGATACCTACATCTCACAAAGTTGTTAAGGATCAAATGATATAAAGTATATGAAAGCATCTGGCATAGAATAGGTGTATAGTAAGATTTGGGATGAATTTAGTTCATTAGTCTAGGACTATGGGTCATTTTTGACCGAAAGAATTCCAGGGAGATGCCGTCAGTTCCAGGTCTGAATCAGTGTATGTGCGTCAGAGAATGGCCTACATGAATCCTTGGTGAAACCGTGGAACCAATCCCATCTCCATGGTTTAACTAGGACCATGGCTCAGGCAAGAGCCAGAGAATTTCCAAGCATGAGATGACCTAGCAAAAGGCTAATCATTCCACATTTGAAGTCACTCCTAATACTCTCCTCTCCTGAGTTTCCAAGGGGATCAAAGGAGTCCTCTGCCTAAAACAAAACTAGATCTAACTTCAAATTATTTTCCTCTGCTTGTTCTAACTTGAGATGCAGGTTCTATTTGGCCCTTACTTATGATCTACTTTATACCAGTAATTATTCAGGCTACTAAAGCTGATTTTTCTAATGTACAAATCTGACATGTTAAAATTCAGTGGCTTCCTACTGCCTACAGTGCAAGGTCTAAACTACTTAGCAAAGACCTCTGTGAGCTGGCCTCTGCTTACTTATATGGCCTCATAGCCAACCAGTCTGCCTCTCACTAAACCACTTACAACTCTCTAAACAGTCTGTGCTTTCTCGTGTGTCCATGCCTTTGTATGTCCTGTTCCTTCTGCCTGGAATGCCCTTCTCACTTTCCATCTGGCAAACTCCTATTTTTCTCAAGACCTGTTTAAGCACCTCCTCCTCTGTGAATCTTCCCTTAATCCCTCAGGCAGTCATAGGCAACCCTTTCTTGGGTCCACACTGACCTATGAACACACACCTCCTTTACACAGGCGGAAGGACATGGTACGGTAGTCAGAATATAGACTTCAAGTCAGAAAGACTAGAGTTCAAACAGTGGCCCTCTCCCCAGGCCAGCTAGAACACCAACCAGAGGGGAGAAAGCCTTCATCTCTAGCCTAACATATAGTCCACTGGTGTGTGTTTCCTTACATGGAGATACGAGCTGAAGATCATAGCCAAAAGACTCAGAATCACTGGCAAGATCACACCTACCTGAGAATGACAATTGTAAAGGTCTAATTCATTTTGCTCCTTTTGATCCACCCGAAGGGAAGTTGACTTCCATGCAGGTTTGCTAATCACAAGCATTCAAATATACTAGTTTCTCTAACTTTTCATTATAAATTATTAAACAGAGACATGTCTCACCTTTGCCACTTATTAGGCAAATCATTTAAACTCTCTGAGCCTTCCTGTCTTCATGTGTAAATAAAGTATTGTGAGGATTAGAGAAAGTGTATTAAATATCTAGCAAAAATTTGGGCCCATGGTAAGCACTCTTATAAATATTATTATAATATAATTATAGCATATTTGTCTGTCTCTCTCCTCACCAGATAGTAAATGTTTCAAGGGCAAGAAATTCATCTTTGTATCCCCAGTATTTAATGCACCAGTGCTGAGCACATAGTAAACTTTTAGTCAAAAATCTGTGAAATGTACAAATATGTACATGTTTTTTTGCCTTCCCAACAGACGGTCAGTCCCAGGAAGTCAGAGAACTTGTCACGTACTTTTCTTGAATCCACAGTAGCCACCATAGTTGTTGGGCAAATAAGTAAGCATTGAATGACTCAAGCCACATTTATAAGTGGACCCATATATTCTTCTTAGGGGTTGCTATACTGTGGGAAAGTCACATGATGCAGAGTCTGAAGACGCAAAGTCTCAAGTCCTAGGTTCCAGCCCTGGTTCACTTTCTCACTGTATGATGCTGGCCATACTAGCTCAACTCCCTGGGCTTGTTTTCTGCAAAATGTGGGAGAGAAAGACCTTGCAGGTTATCATAAGGATGAAGTAAGATAAAGTAAAGCATCATATAAATACATATACAATACAACTAAGAGGGACAAGGGAAAACACTCCAATCAGATTTTATGGTTTGCAGGAAAATGGTTCTGCCTTCTGTATATCCCATTCCAGGACAGAACTTTAAAAAGTACACCAGGGGTCCCCAACCTCCGGCTGTGGACTGGTACTGGTCTGTGGCCTGCTAGAAACCTAGCTGCACAGCAGGTGAGCAGCAGGTGGGCAAAGAGCACTACTGCCTGAGCTCTGCCTCCTGTCAGATCAACTGCAGCATTAGAGCTCACAGGAGCGCAAACCCTAGTGTGAACTGCACATGCAAGGATCTAGGTTGTGTGCTCCGCATGCGAATCTAACTAATGCCTGATCATCTGAGGTGGAACAGTTTCATCCCGAAACCATCTCCCCTATCTGGCCATGGAAAAATTGTCTTCCATGAAACTAGTCCCTGGTGCCAAACAGGTTGGGGACCACTGCACTGTACCATCATTATGGTATGTTTATGTAATCTTCACATACCAGGTAAGCTTGAAACCAAGTATCCTAGGAAAACAAGGTTTTGACATTCAAAATGGAGACCACCACCCTGACCTAACTCACTTGCAAGCACCCCAGGACCACTTTCAACCTATGAACCTGCAGCATGGCTTAAATAGGGCACAAATGCCAAATGTCCTCTTGATTTTCTTACAAATGTTAAGTCAGAGGCAAGGCCAAGAATCAGACAAACTGTTTCAAGGAAAACAATGTTCTCAACTTAAACTGAAACCAATTAAATGGACTGCTTATGGCAGTATGCTCTATTTGGAAGTTTCTTGGTGATCTAAAAGTAATTGGAAAACTTAATTTTAGTCCAGCCTTTCTTTAAATTCTTCTTAACATTTATTAGCCTACTTATCTAACTTTGTAATTTAGTTAAGTATGGTATACTGAACATAATTGAATCTTTGTTTATAGATTCAAGACCACTTGGCAGGGATGCTGTAGAGAAGATGCAGACTTCAGATGAGAGGTTGATTTGGATAAGCATTAAGATTGCCTTCAAATTTGACAATCTGGGATCTGAACAACCAGCTGCACTTTCACTTATAAAAATGAACATCAGGAGGCCGAGGCAGGCAGATCAGCTGGGGTCAGGAGTTCGAGACCAGCCTGGCCAACATGGTGAAACCCCATCTCTACTAAACATACAAAAATTAGCCAGGTGTGGTGGCGTGCGCCTGTAGTCCCAGCTACTGGGGAGGCTGAGGCAGGAGAATTGCTTGAACCTGGGAAGAGGAGGTTGCAGAGAATCACTTGAACCTGGGAAGAGGAGGTTGCAGTGAGCCGACATTGTGCCACTGCACTCCAGCCTGGGTGACAGAGCAAGACTCTGTCTTAAAAAACAAAAACAAAAAAAAAATCAATCGTCACTTGGTGGTATGGAAGTGTGAACTAATATATAGCCAAGAGGCGATACAGCACAGCAGTTAAGACTGAGGGCAATAAAGCCAAATTGTCATGATTTATATCATGGCTCTGACCTTGGGCAGATTACTTAACCTCTTTTCCGCCGTTTTCTCATGTGCAAAACGCAAATAAAACTACCTATCTCACAGGGCTGAGGATTAAAAGAGGTAAATGTGAGTTACTCTGCTTTGTATTAGTTTAGTACGTGTCAAAATACTGGGGACTGCCCATGCATTATTTCATTAACGCCCTAAAACAACCCTTTAAGGTAGGTGGGTAGCTCATTTTGAAAGATGAGGAAACAAGTTCAGAGAGGATGCATACTTTGCTTAAGGTCAGCGCCTCAGACAGGGTTTGCATCCAGCGCCCTCTGTCTCTCAAGTCTGTGTTGTTTCCATCATGGCATCCGGCCTCCCTAGTAGGTCAAAATTGTTGAGTGTGTACAAAACTCAGTGGAGCCTACACAGACTTTATATTGTATAAACTGCCCTTTGAAGTAATTCCTGGTAACTGCTTGCTTTCTCGTCAATACTCTCATGCTTAAAGCGCAACAGAAATAACTCCATTAATTAAAGATTCACTAAATCATGGTTTACTTACACCATGAATACATAAATGGCAACTGAAGTTCAAATAGTTGAATAACACCCAGTAAAATAGTGAGCCTACCTCAGCCTGTTTCTTTAAATCTTTTATTGTTCTTTGCATAGGAATATAACATTTTGCCCATAATGATTATCCTAATTTGTTCCTAAATTATTAAGTTCCATGTCTATCACTCATCTAAGCATTGTCTCAAACGCTAAATGCTGTTTAGTATGTTTGTCTTGTCACTCCAAAATGGTAACTTCTGGGCTCTTACAATCCCCGAAATATTTTATCCAGGACTAAACATAACCAGCTTCCAATAACTGCTTTATGCTTTGGATCTGACTGATCCCAAACAGACACTAAACAGAGTAGTTTTTCCATTCTTCAAGAGCAGTCTGGTAAAATACATGCCATGAAAAGCCTTGAGAAAGCCTAAAACACCAAAAGAATGAAGCTGAAGAACTAGCCATGAAGAACTTTGATTATTAAAAATGAAGGTACAGGGAGCCAAGGTGAAACCTCAAGAAACATGGAATCTGGAAAGAGAAAATGAGAAAAATTAAGGGGAGTGGGTGTTCAGAAAACATTAAGGATTTGAAGTAGAAGGGGAATTGTAGAGTTAAGGTGGATTCTGATCCAATGGAAAAATATTGGATCAGAAGCCTTACCAAGTTTCTCTGGCTAAAGAGCCTGGGTGGCAATCTGTGGGTGGTCTGCACTTAAGAACACAAAAAACTGGACACAGATACAAGTGGAGAGAAGTGTCATGCAGCAGGGAGTGGTAAGAGTCAATCCTAAATGCAGTCATTTGGGTACAATGTGCCCTTCAGAGAGGGCATGGTGACAGCATGGGCTAATTTACAGAGCTGCCAGGGCAATAACTCAGAAAGCAATACTGCCTTCTCACAGCAAAACGAGGCAGTCCCAGAATGTTTCATGGTGGTAAAAGCTGCATTACAGCATACTGAGATCCTGGAACCAATGAAAGGAGACAAGTTTACCAAAACGAGTCTTGACACAGAGTACGTTTCTGGCAAATACATTATTAGGCACTCATTCTACTCATGTCCTGGAGAAACTATTTACTTTCCTTATATGGCCCTTCTCTTCAGCTCTCTCCTGTATAATAACTAATGTCTTCTTAAAGAAACAAAGATAGAAAAGGAATAGACAACTGTTTCACTCGTTTACCAGCCCCCTCTGCCCCCAAATTCCCAGTTTTTTCCAGGGAGGTGAGTGGAGGTTCATCACTGAGAGTGTCAATGAAGAAACACCAGCTTTTGAAATCACTTTAAAAAACTGATTCTGCTACAGAAATCTACGTTGACAGGGGAAGACAAGGGAAACAGTGCAATTGTCTATGCTGACTGCCAGAATTAAGCAGCCTTGTTTTAACCAAGATAGTTTTCTTTAATCCGCTAGAATTTTAAGACACAATGTGCATATGCAAGGGTAGAAATACTATCATGGATACAAAATCAAAGTAAATATTGGCTGTCACTCTTAACTGAGAACCAACTTCTGTCCCTCTTCTTAAATTTCTTCAGTTGGCCCCCATTATCTACAAATCAAATCCAAACTGCTTAGCAAGACCCCAACTTCATTTCTGAATACACTTTCCTCCCTATTCTCAAGTTCTACAGGCCACCTCTCCCAAAAGCCATGCTCCTCTGCCTAGAAAATAGTTTCCATTCCTCTTTGCCTGGTGAAATCCTGCTCATCATTCAAAGAACTGCTTGCTTTCCTCTCCTCCAGGAAGACTGCCTTGATACCTATCCTCCTAGGAACTCTTGGAGGACCTGTACCTTGGACTCACATATGGCACTGTCATTTCATTTTAGTGGCTTTCCCTTCCACTACATTGTGAGGATCAAGTGCCAAATTCTACTGTTTCTATTATATCCTCTAGTCCCCAGGTCATAGGCTTGACACATAGTAGATACACAATAAATGAACAGTAAATATAGCCATCTGTAATTCCTTCAATAGGAAAATATCTACTCTCTTTAAACCTTTCATGAAATAGGACAACTATCTTCCCCTTTTTACCACATGTACAGCCAGAATGACTGAAGAATTCACCACCTGGGCCGTATAACTGATAACATTTCAGTAAGTTGCTAGCTGATTACATCACTTACGACATCAGAAAGGAAGCCACCATTTGTAGAGTACGTATGTGACTACCATCATGTACCGAATTCATGCTACATACACTTGACGTTAGTCTTGACAACCCTTGGTAATTCATTTTAGTTTTATTTTGATAAAGAACTTGAGGCTGTGAAACTTGCCCAAGGTCATACAGCTAGCAAGTGATGAAGCCAAACTAATACAATGTGCTAGATTTTCTTATACATGAACTAAACAATGAGGTTCGCTGAAACTAAGATTTCCCCAGGGCTGAAAAAACGATGAAAGCAGCAAATAACTTGTTCATCTCAGACTATAGGTATGCAGTTTTAACAGTATCAACTGAAAACCAGCCTTCTTCCCATTCAGAGTTTAAATAATTGCAACACTGTTACCATCCATCAAATAAGAGACTCATCAGATACTCAGTTTGAAGCACTGTCTTAAAACTTCTCAAATTTATTTAACTCATGTGGTTAACATGGTATTATGTAAAAAGAAAAAAAAAAACCCACCACTCAATACTTACTAAGCCTTGCAGGAGCTCAAGTTGAGGCAGCATATTGGGCATAGAGATCATAGGATTTGTATTATCCCTTGAAAGTTGGAACTCCAACCAGCATCAGAATTTTCCAATTCAAATTGTTTTAGTCGAGACCCCAGCATAATTTTTAGAAAAAAGATTGGATTGTTGCTTTTAATTTTCCATTCCTATTTAGACAAATGACCAGAGGCAATGACAAAAATAACTGTTTAAAAGGATTTCTCTCCAGAAGTTTTTTCTAATGGTTTAAGTCCATCCTTTTTCATTTTAAAAAGAAAGGGTTTTGGAGTATGTCAACCTTGCTATACAGCTTGCTATACAAAGCCACTGCTTCAGCCTTAGACATAATGCCAGGACTCATCTCCCACACTTCTGGTCTTAATCAAGTTCATACTTGGTTGCTAAAGAAGCTCATGTTAATCCCAAGGTCAGCACAATCCCAACCTTAAAGAGGAGACAGCTGATTGCATCACTTAATGACATACACCAGCCTGAGGCGGAAGAAGCTGGTCAGACACCCCTTGTCTGCTACGTGTGAGACACATCAGCAGCTGAGCGTGACCCCTTCCGCAGAGCTCACTGTGCAAAATCACCAGCACACCACTGCAATCCACTGAGCTCACCGCCTGTCTAGCCATAATGGAAGTCGCTTGAAGGTTATCATTGTAATAGACGATTTTCCATAAGTAACTAATAAAAATGTTTTCTTTGCTGTTTAGACTACTAACAATTCAGTCTCTCCCTCTCCATCCTCTCTTGGGGAGCCTGTACTTTTAAGCAAATAGGGGAGCTAAAAATACAAAGGAGCAACATCCATGTATAAATGTGTGCCTTATCTTCCTCACTAACTTCCTGGAAAAGTGCTGTTTTTGAATATTCTGTTTTCTCAAGAAGAAATTTTATGTAAATGCAGTACACTGTATATAGGAAGGGATTTCTCTTTTTAGTCTTTATCTCATTGTACAGGTTTCACTCTCTAGGTACTGAGAGTGGGGGAGGGGGATCAACAAACCACAAAGAGCATCATAAAGCACACCCCGTGTCAGCAGCACGGCAGCTCCTCCAATATCGTCAATGCTGACTCGAGGTAATTTCTGGTGGAGTTGAACACATCATTAAATTTCTATTTGTGTTCTGCCTGAGGCTTTTCCCTAACCACTAATTGCGAGTGAAGGTCCCAGAGAGCTTTTGTGTAAGGAACAGAACACAAGCCATGTCCTGGTCTGTAGCCAGGTGCCCGTATACTGCATAATGGAGGAAGAGGATTACAGGGAGATTTTCACTTCAGCCTTTAGTCCAACCAAGACTTAAAAGACTTACAGAGAACAGCCTCAGGAGGTTAGGGGACAGAAGTGTGGTACTGGAGGAAGACAAGAGGGGTAAACACATCCAGCAGCATGTAAGGATAAGAAACACCCACATGAATTCTCAGAATACAAAGGAACAAGAAGGAATAATTCCTGTGCCATATGCGGACCAGGGCATAGGGCGAGTGGGGAACACTAAACGGCTTCAGTGAGAATTCTGAAAACTGTTCCAGTATAATTTTGGAGTAAATCCTTCTCCTGGACAGGTCAAAGATTGTGCTTTTTAAATGTCATTAGAAGGTAACAGCTTTTTGCCTCCTGCTTCCAGATGATTTCCTTTTGGTTAAAAACCAGAAATAGTATAAACCTCACAGGATGAAAGAACAGTCTTTTGATACAAGTGAGGTGGAGATCTAGATGAACTTACATAGTAAGTGAGGAGCACATTTCTTGGTCTTCTCCCTTGACCACTTCAAGTCTCTGATCTACCAGAGATGGCAGTTTATTTCCTCTGGAAGAAGCCAGTAATGGACACCTGTCTGTTGGCTTTGCCCAGAGCAGCAGTCCCTTTCTTGGGGCCCTTTCGTTCCTCTTTGGGTTCTTTTTTCACAGTCATGGCAGGGGGTCTGTGTACTGAGGATGTCTTCATCTTAAGCTCCTCTTCACTATCTGTGCAGGATTCACTCTCGTAGACTTTTTCAGTCACTGGTAGGATGAGAAAAAAATGGAACATGGGCGGGTTGAATCATTTACTCTATCAAGAAAATGGGATGTCTTGCTAACCCCAATCATTTCAGACTCTCTGATCAAGGCAAATATGCTTACTTAGGACTGAATCTTTCTCCCACTGGGAGATCAGATCTAGCCTAAGGTAGTAAGTATGTGGAATCCTGAGCTCACACTGCCTCTATTTGATGCTTAGAATTAACATTCACTTTTCTCCCTCACTGCTATATCCCATGCCTTTAAATGGTCCTTTATCAGTGAATTGCCTAAATCCTTTATTTGGGTCCTGGCCTATGTTAGCTAACTTCCTGAACTCTGTATCTGAATTGTCTATATCTCAAACACTTACTTCTAACTCCATGCTTTGACTGGCTTCTTAAGTCTCATCTCACTGACCTACAATGCCTGCCTATTCCCGTTATTGGTCTTAAACCGCTGGCCTATCTGCCTGCCTCCATTCTGTCTAGCCAAGCTCACCGTGGACCCTCCTGTCTAGCTCTATCCTGATGCTACCCACTCTCTGCACATCCTAGGTACAGAGAATTGAAGATTAGTTACTCAGCTGTTCGGTTCTTAGTTCTTAATGGCTGCAAATTAACCCAAGATTTAGTAGTAGTCTGTATCACTAAAGTTAACTATCTCAAGCAAATGCTATCAGATGACACACTTGTTAGTTTTAAGGAATGACAGTGATAAAATGAGAAACAAAGTTACCAGTTTTCTTACTCCCCATCAGCCAAAGGCATAAATTGCCTTTCCCCTGCTATTAAAACTCACTGAACCTTTCCCAAGGTAAACTTGGAAAAGAACTATACCAGTAAGCACTCATTATGAGCAAGCCCCAAAGGGCACAGGCAGATAGTGGCTTCCAGCCATGTCGTCACATAACCAAGGAGGATCCACACTACTGCAACACATACACCAACCACAAGAAACAGCACGCCACCTTTCTGTAATTTGAGAGAGCTGTGGCAGCTGCATAACCAATACTACCTAAATTCTTTCTCAGCCTTCCTGGTTGCAGCAAGTGATAGAGAAACATTGAAGGAAAAGAGCTCGTTCTTAGCTGAAAAGTGTAACCTAACATGCATATTAAATGCTCAAATGATTAAAGTTTTTTTTTTTCATTAAAGAACAATGAGTCTAAAGCTCTTATTGATAATTCTTTCTAATAAAATATATCAAATTGTTCTAGAGGCATAAGCTTTGGAATCAAATGATTCTGTGTCCTAATACCTAATCTGCTACTTAAGATATCATCTCAAACTTTACTGTGCATCAGAACCACCTGGAAGGCTGGTTAAAACATAGATTGCCAGACTCTGTTTCCCAAGTTTCAGATTCAGCAGATCTGGGGTGGAACTGAGAATGTGCTTCTCTAACATCCTCCCAGAAAATGCTGATGCTGCCGGTCTGGGGACCACACTCTGGGAATTAATGTTCTTTCCTTCCCTGTTTTAAATGTTGAAGTGCAATTGCCACTGGAGCACTCCTTCTTTCTTATCCAGCTAATCCCATTAAGGCTGCATAATCAACAATCCCTTCCCAGAGAGTTCCCAGAGTTTGTCTTTAATTTTGTAAGAGCCCAGAATTCACTTTGATTTTCACTTAGAGGCTAAACAATACTGATAAACTTTAGATAGTATTATACTAAGTATTCTCAAAGGCCTTACTACTCAAATTGTGCTCCACACACCCGAGGCAACGGAATCTCCCATGAGCTTATTAGGAATGGACTCTCTCAGTTCCCACTCCTGGCCTACTGATGCAGAATTTCAATTTTAGCAAGATCTCCAAGTAATGCACATAGTCGGCAAAGTTTGAGAAATGTTGCTCTAAGATAATTAGAGAATTCCCACAGGCATACCTATTCGTTCAGCAATTAGACCCCAGAACACCACCTCCGTCTCACATGCATCTTCAAAAGCATTATGTAACTGAATTAATGGGACAAAATTACGAGCTGTTATTTATTCAATATCTTAAATTAGAAAAGTCTGAAGAGCCATCTACAGATACAGAAAGGAAATGACTTTCTACTAGTTGGTGGTATAAGACTTTGCTCCTTCATAAGCTATATTCTGTATTCAAATAGCAGCGTATCTACAACATTACACTTCAGCATCAATTAGCTCATTATTTCATTACTTATTAACGAAATCAATGGCTGTCTCATTGCCAATTTTGTGTAACACATTGCTTGGGGGTGTTAAAAAAGAGGGCAGCACCAACAAAATTTCTTTAGCAGCATATTCAGTATACTGTAAGAGCTAAAAGGAATATTTCTATATTCAAAGCTGTAGCTACCTCAAACCCCAGGAAAAAGGACGCCTCCATTAAAAATATGGGGCCTTTGTTTTAGCTGAACAACATGCCACTTTTCTGGGTTGCCATTTAAAAAAAAAAAGCAAACAAACCTGGTTTTTGTGGGTAACATCAGATTTCTTTTCCACTTAACTGCTTTGCTCTTAGAAACCCATCCCCTTGTCCAGGAGTCTACTCCAAACTTATCTCAGGGACCCAACTCCCCAGTTTCTGCTGCAAACTCACAAAGAGGGAAAGATGAGTTTTCTAAACCCACAGAACAAATCTGATTCAGCACAGAACAGGGCAAACCCCCTATGCTGGTACATTTGGAACAGTCTGAGCAGAGAGAGGAAAGCAGAACTCCTTTGTTGGTAACCAAAGCCAAGATTCATTAGGTTGAGCTTGGACCAAAAACCTTAAAAAAAAAAAAAAAAAAAAAAAAAAAAAAGTGCAATGTGAGCACAGTTTTCACTGTTGCATCCAAGGCTCTTAACAGTCCTGTCTGGAGACAGGAGTGCAAAAAAGTCCACATCACACACCTGGCCAAAACTCGAGTACTATGTTTTAAACAAAGCAATAAATAATTACCCACAAATTCCCAATGAACTCTCACAAAGACATTTGACTTTTTTCTTTGGGGCAGAAAGAGGAGGAAAAAACTGGCACCAATGCTTTTGTCCTCCTAAATTTAAAAAATATACTGTTGAATTAAGAAAGTCAACAGTAAATACATACATTATCACCCATGGCCAAACCAAGAGGCTTGAAAATGGCAACTATTAAAAGACTGAAAGCCAAAAAAAAAAAAAAAAAAACCCATTCAAAGTCCAGAATTCACAGGTTCACAAGAAATTTGGCACTGAAAAGACAGAATTTCCACATGTAAAGAATTTTACTCCCCAATCGCATGCTACAATTAAAATGGCAGAGGCCTTTTCAGAGGACTGGGAGGTTGGGAACAGTGGGACAGGGAACACAGATGACAAAATGTCCTCACTAGTTTTCAGAACCAGGAAAGGTTGATTCTTCAGAGCCAATCTTTTAAAAACAAGTTTGAACTAGAAGAAAAAAAAAAATCAAGAACAGGAAAAATAACCTTCTCTGAAGATCCAAGCTGTGGCAGGTGCCACAAAAGGCAAAAATGACAACCATGGGCTATTCAACTAACAAAGGTAAAAGCCTAAACCCACAACTCTTTTCAAACACAAAAATATAGTACCAGGATATGAGCATCCCATCAAACCTCAATTGCTAAATCTTAAAAGCTCCACAGAAGTCTGGTTTGATTATGGAAAGGGCAGAAGAAGCTAAAACATGGCTGAAGAACCAGCCAATGACTCAAAGCCTGAACTCTAATTCTTCCCTAGGCCTTCATAACAAGCACATGCTTTTACCTAACATGGCTTACAAATAGGAAACATAAAGGAAGCAATCTGGATGAGTCATTCCCTTCTGAAGAACAAATGGAACCAAATACCAAAAATGACTCTTGATAAAGCCTAATCATCTGTAGCTTCTTTTCCACTGTTCAAATTTATAAAAACAAATATTCTAGGAAAAAAAATGCTTCTCAATGTCTATGATAACATCCTAAGCCCATACTGTGGTTTCCATCTTGTTTTTAGACATATTTATGCCACCTGAATCTTCATAACAACCACACATTTAGGCAAAATGGTTATTCCACAGACAAGAAACTCTTCACCAGAGACGACATAACTTTTAGCCAACATCTCAGTGCTTATTTTTATAGTGTATGACCTAAACAAGAACCTAGGTGTTCTGACTTACACTCTGCTACACAAAGTGTATGCCATAGACAAACAGCATCGGTAGCACTTGGGGATGATTCATATGTAAATTAAAGTTTGAGATGTACCTGTTCTAAAAGGGATTATGGTGCCTCTACGGTAATAAGAGACTCTCTCCGGATTTGGAGCCAAATATTTGCCTTACCTATGCAGCCTTCCTCATCCACGTAAGTTTTAGATTTTAGTACGCGTTTTCGTTTTCTTTTGTTTTCTCCACTTGAGCTCTAAAAGATCAGAGGATACAATGTTAAGCTGATCAATTATATTATACAGAAAAATAACAAAAGCTTTTAAATCTATACTAATCATTCTCCAATACTCCATTATGATAAAAAGTTGAAAGAGAAACTCTACATTAGTTTTAGAGAACCAACCCCATCACATAGACAAGTTACGCTCACTATATACACAGGCTTGATATTTCATTGTTCATAAGAAGGAAAGCAGCATGCTGAAGAAAGAACTGTGTTCTGTTCATTCGGTCAATAAGTTTTTGCTGGGTAGTGCAGGCGACATGGTTAAAAAGCAGGATAAGGACCTTAGTGGAGGAGACAGATAAGGAAAGCAGACCACTGCAATACAGTGTGGTGAGGGCTTCAATGGAGGGCTGAGGCAGATATTATGGGAGCACACAGGGAAGGCCCCTAAACCACACCAGGGGTTTCTGTGGCATATGCCCTTGCTGTAGATACTTGCTATGTCAGCCTTCACATTTCTTGTTTTCTTTTTTTTTTTTTTGGTTTGTTTTTTAGAGACAAGGTCTTGCTCTGTTGCCCAGGCTGGAGTGCAGAAGTGCAATCATAACTCACGGCAGTAGTCCAACTCCTGGGCTCAAATGATCATCCCGCCTCAGCCTCCCAAGTAGCTGAAACTAAAAAGCATGTGCCACCATGCCCAGATATTTTTAAAGTAGAGACAAGGTCTCCCTGTGTTGCCCAGGTCTCAAAGTCCTGGACTCAGGCGTTCTGCCCACCTCAGCCTTCCAAAGTGCTGGGATTACAGGTGTGAGCCACCATGCCTGGCCAGCCTTGACACTTCAACCTTACACCTATCTAATTTAGTCTCAAACAGGTATTACTAATACCAACTTCCTTTTATCTCCACTGGTCTCTTTCATCCCATTTTCTCTTCAGCTAATGAGGAAATCAGTGTAAGATTTAAATGATGGTCTTAACACAATGAATTAAGAAAAACTAACAGCCACAAAGGAAAAAAAAAACTGTCAGCAACTATTTTTTCAACTCTTCATTATCTACACTAATAGATGTAAAAAAGATGCAGCTGAAGAGCGTTCCAAGCTGTATTTCCCCTTTGGCTGACAGTTTTCCCATCCAGCCCTTTTCCAGAATTGCTTCTGAAGGGCAGCAAATGTGTTTAAGTTGTTTGTTCCCCTGTCTTTCACATGTAGCTCTGATGCAGAGGGATCTCTTTTTGCACCACTCTAACAGGAGGTGTACAGCACAGCAGAGATGCCGAGGGTCATGAATACAGAACAGCTCCCAGGTTCCACCTCTGCAACGTTCTTGAGACTATACCCGCTAGCGAAATCTCCCTTCAGGTGAGAATGGAGGAATACCCATTCTGTACAACCTGTAGGAGAGCAGAATGAGACAAGAGCCATCTACTGGCATTTGTGAAGTATACAGCAAAGGAACTGATTTAGCAAAGTGGTGGTAGGTCCTTCAGACATAAAGGATACATGGATATGCAAGAATCCCAGTATAATTTTACCTTGACAGAAGGAGGTTCAGGCTCAGTCTTTGGCACTGGTTCAAGAGGTGGAGACGGAGGAGGAGGTGGGGATGGTGACTCAGCTTCATAAGCCCCAGGAGAGTCTGGGAAGACTGAAATAATGAAACAGACTTAGATCAGAGAACTACAAGCACTATCTGGTATAATGCCTTCTCCACTGGTTCTCTAAATTGACATGTCCAGCAAAGGGGATTTAGCAAGCAGTAATTCATGGTAACCAAGAACTTTGCAGTTATATAGTTATCTTTAAAATATATATTTTATTAATTTTATACAAATAAAATCAGAGAATCAAGAATTATTACAGCCAGAAGTATCTTAGCTAAATGTTTTCTTTTATAGCTAAGTCAGGTTATGAAGTTGGTTTGTAAATATCCACTCATCGCCTTCCATATGCCATGTATTTCACTTTATTTTTACAACAACTCTGAGACAGATTTTCTTATTTGCACATTACAGTAAATAGAGGTTCAGAGGGGTTCCGAAACTTGCCAGGGTCACACAGCTTATAACTGAGACAGGAGGTTTTAAGCCTAAGTCAATCCAATTCTACAGCCTTGCTATTCCAACTATACCATGCCACTTTACCATTGAGGACAAGACATTATCTCTCAAGATCTATGTGGAGACAATCCCTCAGGTTATAACGAATGTTCTATGCCAGAGTCTTTCACTGTGACCTAAGGCTTTTCATCACCTGAGATGTTTGTTAGACTGCAAATCTCCAGCTGATGTTAAGAGTATAAACTTGGAGGTGGGTGAAGTCATCTTTTAAATGATTATCATTATTTAAGCTCTAACAACTAGGACCTGATTAATATTTTGCATATTTCTAGTGACTGCTCCACTGATAAGGCTTGTTCTGCTACACTGAGGTTAACAGGAAAGCATACTTTTAGGGAAAAAATACTGCTGTGGAAGTGGCATCACCCAAGAAATGAGCACCACCAGAGGGATCCCATGATTTCTCAACAATTGCAGAATTGGTGGTCTTAGTAAACGGCCCATGAGAGGGGAAGCAAAAATCCTCAACTGACCTATTACTCAATCACCACAAAGAAAGTGCTGGTCAGGGGACTGGGTAGTGACTTAGCCTCACCTGCTCCCTGAATCTCCTGGCTGTATTCAAATTTTTAACACAAGTCTTGGGTCTGAAATTCTCCCAACTGAATAGGTCAGTGTTAAAAATTATGACAGTGAAGAGAGTTCAAGGCCAAATGACCTAAAGAGGTGAAACAGAACAAGAGCCAGAATGAACAATAAATTACACACTTTAAGTATAAAATGGGCCCCAAAAACTTTATAAGCTCTGGGAAACAAGAGAGAGAAACATAAAAGGAAAAGCAGTCCAGCTATCAGCACAGCTCTGGGAGGCTAGAACATGATGGGAACTCAGGCAAGAGAAAAGTCAAACCCCAGAAGCAAGCCTCCATTGTTCTGAAGGAACAGCTATGAAGAAAGCTGGGCTATGATGGTAGATGTGTTATAATGGGAGGAGGAAAGTTTAGGCAATGAGGAAGCCAAAGGAATTTTGAGACTCACAGTAATAAACTTAGGCATTCTTATTTCCAGTTCTGAAACCAGTTGACTTAACCAAAGAAAACAATCCTAGTGACACCCTCTAAGACCCCTTCACAGCACTGTATGCAAATGTTTATCTAGATCCCCACTCTAGACTCTAAGCTCCAAAAAGGCAGAGACACCACGATTTCCCTGGCATAAACACAGAGTAACTGTGTGTGTGTGTGTGTGTGTGTGTGTGTGCGTGTGTGTGTGTGTATTTATTTACATAAAGGAAAACCACCACTTTCTGAACTAAATTTGGAATGAGGAACCCAGGTCAAGGAAGACAACATCTCTCTCTCTCTCTCTTCCACACACTCCCTGAGAGAAACACTGTGATAATAAACAAGCAAAACATCATGACTCCCCCAAACAGAGAAGAGAATAGTAGAGGAGTCAAGAGCCCTTAATGATTAAGAAATTTCAACAAATCCTGGAAGATGGAAGGCAGATGGGAGAAAGTTGACAAAAGAGGCATCAGTCAAATTAGATGAGTCAGAGAGTAGAGATTATTATCTATTATAAAACTTCTATTTTTATCTGACTTTTAAGATTGTAGATATCGACTACTTTGTTTAAACTTGCCGCCATTCATGTACTAGAATATGTCTGTCTGCCTTAGTCTTTACCAAGCCAAACATCCCCACTCAATACATTTTTACTGACACAGACATAAAGAATGTTCCATGCACTGGTGTATTTTAAACAGATTTGTAGCCAATCTGCAGCTCTTCAAGTGAAAGGTAAGCAATGAAGTATCACTTATTCCAGGAAAGCAACCTTTGTTGGGACAGAATAAAAACTGCAATGAAACTAATTTCAGAGATCCAGTATGTCAAAGAGTTCTCTGGCAGGGACAGGTAATTAGAATTCCCGGAAACCATTCACAGCTTCCTAGGACTCAGTATTTTTTAAAAATACCTATCTTTACCTAAAAATGGGGATCATTTGCTTAACATTCTCCATAAGCACCTTGCAAGGACTGAAAATATTAGCAAAGACTTAAATATTTATCAGTTAAAACTACATTTCTTCCTAGCAATGTAGATGTTATTCTTAATGTTATTTCTTTCTGGGTCTGGCCTTTTGTTTTTTGCTTTACAAAGAGAGTATGTAGAACTACTAAAGGTGCAAATGACCCTGCGGGGTAAAAGAGAAAGGAACGGTCCCTTGGGTAGAGAGTTAGAGAAAGGAACGGTCCCTTGGGTAGAGAGTTACAAACAGAAGTGGAAGGGAATTCTCTGAAAAAACTGAAGGTACTTGCAAGTATGGGCACCTCAGCAGGAAGAGTAGAGTGAGTAATAAGAAAACTATCTGAACTTGTTTCCAGACACAGGTAAAAGAAAAAACAGGCCAGGTGCAGTGGCTCACGCCTGTAATCCCAGCACTTTGGGAGGCCAAGGCGGGTGGATCAAAGGGTCAGGAGTTCAAGACCAGCGTGGCCAACATGGTGACACCCCATCTCTACTAAAAATACAAAAATTAGCTGGGCGTGGTGGTGGGCGCCTGTAATCCCAGCTACTTGGGAGGCTGAGGCAGAGAACAGGTTGAACCCGGGAGGCGGAGCTTGCAATGAGCGGAGATCGCGCCACGGCACTCCAGCCTGGGCGACAGAGCGAGACACCGTCTCAAAAAAAAGAAGAAGAAAAGAAAAGACAAAACAAAAGAAAACCATGTACCAAGCACTGTCTTGGCACTTCTGACACATCATCTTATTTCATGTTCATAAAACGCCTGTACCATTTGTGATAAAAATCTCCATTTTAGAGATGCAAAAACAAGGAATTAAACAAGTTAACTAACCTGCTTAAAGTCACACAATAAATGGTCAAGGTAAAATTTAAACCCAGGTCTGCCTGACTCCAAAGTTCTTGTATTTTCTCTACTCCTGCTGTTCCTTTTCTAACTTCTGGCTGAAGACAGCATATTGAACTATATGACATACTCAGTGTAACAGAAATAAAGCAATAATAAGTTAGAGACTGTGTAAGGGTTTAAAATAAAATCCCACTGGCTTTGAGACAAAGATGAAATTTAAGAATAAAAAGGCAGAGGTTTATAAATTTAGTCAGATGCCAAAAATTATCTTTGCCAAAGGAAAAAAATCTAAGAGCTTCTGCTCTATATCATCTGTTATTATAGGCTGTGCACCTCTATCGCATTTCTTCACATTCCTTTCAAAACTAAATAACCCCACTTATATTTCTAATCACCCAACAGTATTATTTTTGTAGGCTACAGATCAGAACTACAGGGAATATTTCAGAATGATATAATGAGTGCTCAACCAACCATAGTAATTCCTTAACTTAGAACTGACTCCTTCACTAATACTAGAGTATCTAGTTTACCTTTTTAATGTACATTAGGTCGATGGCTTCAAAGACCTTTCCAAAATCTTCCCAAGGTCTTTTACTGATTGGAAATAGGGAAGACTGTTCCAATTAGCACCTATTCCTACATTTACTTCCTAATTATTTTCCCATGTGTCTACATGGAGTTGTTCCTTTCTGCAGCCTTGGCCAAAGCATTTTGATAAATGACAATGGAATGAAAATATAGCATTTGCCTCTCTGGGATGCTCATGTGTCTTATCCTACCCATTCTGAAGGGCCACTATAAACCACGGAAGGACATTGTACCTCTCACAGCATATCAACAGCTGTAATTCTAAACACATAGCATGAATGGTAGAATCTAAATCCACAGAAGTGTAAAAGATGCTACATCTCTATCACAGACTCAACTTTTTGCTACTATTTCTTGGGTCTGTTCATTTTTTTGCATTACTGTCATCCATATATATAATTTGTTTTTTTTTCACTCACTTGTATAGTTGAACTGATATCCTTTTTTCAGAAGCCTCTCTTAGCATTTTCAATTCCTCTCAGTTTCTAGAAAAAGTAGAATCTTACAAGTTTCATTTTGTCCATTGATAGCACAGTAGGTTCCTTTTTTGCATTCATTATTATTCTTTACTCTCCCTTTTAGTATCTGTTTGTGTTTGTCTCTATATCTTCATGTGATGCTGAAATACTTTAGACTAGATTTCCCCTCATTACCTAAAATGTTTTATACCCATTATGCCATGAATTCATGGACAATTGATTAGAGCAGTTCAAACTTTTCACCACTGTGTCTCAAAGTGGGCTTTTCAAGGTAGAGTCATCCACCAGCATATCAGTTCAACCCATTTAACTTTCTTTTTACCCTCCTTCTTTTTCTATATACTTTATACAATTTGGGGCAAGATCTTGGCTCTTCAAAATACTTGATATTTTTTAAAAAGCATATTAATGTTCCTGGTAAGACTCTTGCCCTTATGAGGTTTGCTTATCTTACACTGCCCACAGCCTAAAACTGGAAGGGTCCACAGTGTCATTCCCTTCCAACAATGACACTGCAGGTTGTTCCAGTTAACCCTAGTTTTACCTGTGTGGACCACCACCAATAATATCCTGGCTGCCTAGAATGTCACAATTCTTAAAAGACTCACATGAAGGTAGCCAAAGGAATATCCTCCCCTTAAAAGAAAAAAAAAAAAGAAAAGAAAAGAAAAAGTCTTAGATAGTGTGTACAATAATAATTCTTATCCTCTTTCCCTCTGTGTTATTTTGACAAATTGACAAAAGATCATGGTTCTAGTCAAAAGGCTAACGCAAATTTCAAACAGGAAGAGGTGCTATGGTGTCTCTCAATGCTAGAATTACTACTCTTATTGTGATCCTTAATCCATTACTGTTTTAGCTCCTTGAACATTAAAAGTAGAATTGATCTCCCTAACCAAAAATGACTGGTAATGCCCACCTTCATCTTCACTGCTATCAGATTCAGGAAGTTTGATTCTTCTCCTTTTTTTCTTCATGTTTTCAGTTTCCTTTGTCTCATCATCAGATAACGCTACTCGCTTCCCCCTGTTGTCATCCAGAAATAAATTAAGCTTGTTACACATAACAAAAATGTAAGTATTCACATGCTCTTATGGGTTTTGCTTTATAACTCGTGGTCTTAATTCCAGAGGGTAGAAAAGGACAGCCAAATAGTCCAATAAGGACTCTTGTTAAGGATACTCTGCTAACCCATAACTAGGTCACTTTATGAGGTGACTTGAATAAAAAATTTCTAGAGTTTTCTAGAAACTGCTGGAAGCTACAACCAGGTTATCAAAAATCTCTCCAAATTCCTTCTTAATTCCCTGATAGGACTTTCAATTATCCAACAAGCATTAAATAAGCAGCTACTACATACATACAAGGCTCTTTGCTGGCCACTGAGAATACAATGATACAGAAGAAAATACTGTTTTCAAGAAGCTCTGGCAAGCACCACTGGCTATAAGGCAATGTGGTAGATTTAACTGGACAAATAAAATGTTATGGAATATAATTCATATTTGGAAAACTTAAAAGCTAAGTAGAAGTTCATCATGTAGAAAGGGGAAACATATTTTAAAGAGAAAGAACAATATGAGCAAAGGCAGAGATATCCTTTTAAGGTGATTCTAATGACATAATAATAATAATAAAAAAAAACCTAGACTCTGCCGTGACATTATTTAGCTCCTCAGGATGAATGGATACTCCATCACACTCCTCATGCAACCAACAACTAATTTATCAAAGGCCTACTGAATGTTAGAGACACAAATATATACAAGACATAATCTTTGCCATCAAGTACCTTATGTCTTATATAACTTGAAATACCAACTTTCCTTTCTACCTTGAACTAGAAAAAGAACAATTAAACCCAAAGTAAAAGGAAATAATAAAGATAAGAACAGAAATCAATGAGATAAAAAAAAGAAAATTAACAAAGCCAACGTTGTTATTTGTGGGAAAGAGATTAATAAAATTAATAAGCTTTTTATAAAACCCATTTTGAAAACAGAAAAATATAAATTACCAATCAGGAATGAAACAGTGAAGAAATCTGTATTGAGTACAGGTTCTACAAACTCGAAGAATAAGGTTATATAATGAACAGGTTTATGCCAATAAACTCAGCAATTTAGATCAAACTTTGAGTTTTAAAAGCACAACTCAGTCAAAACTGATCCAAAAGAACTAGAGAATTTGAACAGCTCTAGTTAAATCAAATTCACAATAAAAAACCTTTCCCACAAATAAAATCCAGCCCTGGATTCACTGGTAAATTTTATTAAACATTTGAAAAATATGTACGTATATATAAACTCCTTCAGAAAACAGAGGAAACTTCTCCCAACTGCGGTCATGGATCACTTAATGACAGGGACACATTTTGAGCAATGCATTGCTAGGTGATTTCACTGTGTGAATGTTGTAGAGTCTACTCACACAAACCTAGATGGTCTAGTCTACTGCTCCTAGGCTACAAACCTGTACATCATTATTACTGTACTCAATACTGTAGGCAACTGTAACACAACAGTATTTGTGTATTTAAACATCTAAAAAGAGAAAAGATAGTAAAAATACTGTATAAAAAAGATTAAAAATGGTACACACGTATAGGGCACTTGCCATGAATGGGGCTTTCAGCACTGAAAGTTGCTCTGGCTGAGTCAGTGAGTGAGCAGTGAGTGAATGTGAAGGTCACAGGATGTTACTGTACACTACTGTAGACTTTATCAACACTGGATACTCAGGGAACACTAAATTTATTTTAAAATGTTTTTCTTTCTTCAATAATAAACAGCTTACTGTAACTTTATTTTCAATTTTATAACGTTTTGGCTCTTTTGTACTAACAGCTTAAAACACAAAAAATTGTACAGCTGTACAAAAATATTTTCTTTATATCCCTATTCTATAGGCTTTTCTCTGTTTTAAAAATTTTGTATTTACTTTTTAAACATTTTTTGTTGAAAGCTAAGACCCAAACACACGTCAGCCTCAGCCTACACAGGGTCAGAATCATTGTCTTCCACCTCCACATCTTGTCCCACTGGAAGGTCTTCTTCAGGGGCAGTCACACACATGAAGCTGTCATCTCTAATGATAACAATGCCTTCTTTTGGAATATCTCCTAACAACTGCCTGAGGCTATTTTACAGTCAACTTTTTTTTCTAAGTAGAAAGACTACTGTCCTCTAAAATGATAAAAAGTATAGTGCAGTAATTATAGTAGCCCAGTCATTTTTATTATCAAGTATTATGTATACATAACTATTAATATATATGCTATACTTTCACATGACTGGCAGCACAGTAGGTATGTTTATACCAGCATCATCACAAACACGTGAGGAAAGTATTGTACTACCATGTCATGACAGCTATGATGTCACTAGGCGATAGGAATTTTTCAGCTCCATTATAATCTTATGGGACCACTGTCATATACGTGGCCCATTGTTGACCCAAACATTGTTTTGCAGTGCATGACTAATCTTATGAAGTTAGCACAATTTTGACACAGCAACTTGATAAAGACATTACCAGAAAAGAAAGTAACTGACCATAGCCCTCATAAACACAGGCAACAAATGCTTAGTGTAATATTAACAAATTTAATCCAGCAATATATAAAAAGGGATAATACATCATAACTAAGTGGAGTCTATCCCAAGAACACAAGGTTGGCCTAATTCGCCACATTAATAAAAACACCATCTGAGCATCCAATAAATTCAAAAAAGCATCTGTCAAAATTCAATAACCACTCATGATAAAACCTCTTAGCAACCTTGGAACAGAAAACAACTTCCTCAATCCGGTTAAGGGTATCTATTAAAAATCTACATTTAACATCACATTTAGTAGTGAAATATTGAATGCATTCCTGGCAATAAGCATCAACAGTGAGTGATGTACTCATGGTTGGGAACATTTTTATCCATACAAGTCATATGTTCCCAGGAGGTGAGGCCCACTGGACAGAGCTTTAACCCTCTAAAATTTCACCATTTTGTTGATGTTTTCAACGAGAGTAATCCCAACCTTGCCACAAAAGTTGTCTTTCTAGGCCTATCAGGGTTGACAGTGTCCTTTAGAATTTCTTTCAACAGACTAATTCTACCAACTATGAGGTAGTGTCTCCAATTCCTGGATCTAGTTTTAATAGCTTATGTGCTTTTTATTTTCTTTTCTAATTACATTTTACCACTTGAAAAATAAACTCATTGATACAAAAAGAAAACAAAGAACTTTTTCTCTTAAATTTGACTGGAAACAGTAACCCTTCATTTGGCAAATTGAAGTGAAACACACACACACACAATTAGACACACTTATGCCATGTCCACAAATTTGAAACAAAAACTAACAATCAATTTAGATCAATAAGGCCAAAAAAATGACTTTGGTCCTTAAATCATCCAAACTGGCTGATTCCACAGTTCTACTCCACTAGATAAGCTAGTGGGCTCCTCTTTCCATTTCGGTTGTATAGTTGTATCCCTAAGGCATTAAGTGGGATTTAGTACTTAACTGAAAACTGCCTGCTGTCAAGCCCAAAGAGACCTTTTCACCCCCAGTAGAGACTCTTCCCCAACAAGCAACAACATTTTCCTACCTTTTTTTTTCCTTCTGCAGCAACTTAACAGGCTCTGCTTTTTTGCTGGATTTTTTCAGGCCTGCAGGAGTTGCCAGCTTTGGTTCAGTGACAGATACTGTAGGCTGCTCCACTATTTTTTCTTCTTTCACTGCTTGTTCTGAGTCCAAATTGACTTTAAGTTTATCTATAAATAGAGTATAGCAGACGACATATGACCCCATCATGCAATATTAATACATCATTCTTTTGACAGTCTACCATGTGCCAGGTAATATGTTAGGAGCAGGGGCAAAAAGGAGCTCATGGACTATTTAGAAAACATTCCTCCTTTCCAACTACCACTCTAACTGTAACTTTTCATTTCTGCCTCCTGCTAATCCCTCATTGTATCACAGCCCCCAGGCTAAATGATAGTAAAAGCAAGGCTTAGAAAAAACACATACAACCTTATGAGGTATCATCCTTTTCATTTTCAGATGAGGAAAATCAATAATCAGAAGGATTACAAGATGTTTCCCAACAATACACAGTTTACAAATGGTGACAACGATTTGTAGCTAAGACCTTTACTTTCCATATATTCTATCTTTTAATGCCTGGATACCCTTAATATCTCACTACTACCTTAATGATAAAATTTAAAGACATTTTGGATTCAAGGAAGTTTGGTGCAAATCCCGCTTCACTCTGGGCAAGTTATTTTATCTAAAAGTCAGTCTTTTCTACACCTGAGATAATACTTACAAGATTATTATAAGGATTAAAAGAGATCAGTATTGGTTAAATGATTTATCCAAGGTAACACTGACAGAAAAGGTAAGAGTTGGGATTTGAACGGAAGTCAGTTTAACTCCTCAAAGTCCTTAACCCTTTCCCTACACCGAGCTGAAGAACGACTACTGTGCAACAGGGAGAACTAAGAAATGCAAAAAGGCCTAGCCATCTGAGGAACTATAGAAGCATGTCATCTAGCCTTCACACTGTACTTAGTGATAGCTTTTCACAAGTGAAGTCACAAAATACTATTAGAAAGCTGTCAATAGCTGGAGGCGCTTCAATAAGTAGTTTTGGTTCTATGTTGTTATAATAGCTTAAACCTTCTACAGTGTAGAAAAAAACTGGTATCATAGTCTTGGCTATTATGCATAGCTTAGTATAATAATTTATAAATAATGTGTATTATTTGAAGGTGTAGGTGATGGACCAAAGTGTAAAATGCAATCTATTTACACTTTTCTTTTTCCTGAAGACTTGAATGGAAAATGCGAACGGTGGAATCCACCTTTCCAATGATGGCATACTCTTGCATTTTCCACTGTTGTTCTCAAGTATCAGTGCCTCTCAAATATCCCAAATTGCATAAGAGAGTAAACATGCATCTCCAGGGCTCTAGGGGTCAACAGCCAATCCAAAAAATACAGTTCACTGGAGTCACATGTGTAGCTTTAAAATTTATGCAAATTTTGCAATCTATCATATAAATCATATTGTTTTAATAGCAATTGTTTTAAAAATGGCATCATTAGGAGAAAAAACCTCCAAATACTTCCGACCTACCTTATGGATTAAGGAAAGAGAGGCTATTGCATTGAGTTTACCAATTACAGAAAACTGATCTCAATTAAAATGCCACTGATCAAACATTAGATTCAGCATCCAGAGTTTCTTCTCTCTGTCTTGGTTTCACAGAATTTTGAGAACTCCAACTTAAACATATATGCAGCTACCAATACCCAATTAACTGGTAAAAAGGTAGTTCAATGCAACAATTTAAGGCGATTATTAAGGAAAATTTAATGACATTTTGTTACCTGAACGATCAAGTCACCTATTTTCTAGCTGATTAAAAGCATTTCCTTCTTATACTCAAGAAAACATGAAACCTTTTCAAGCAAATAAAGATAACCAATTATGACCTTTAAATTTTGTAACCAATGCTGAATTTTATTACATATAAAGCATTACTTTTAAAAATTGAGATATAATTCACATACCATAAAATTCATCATTTTACATTCAGTGGGTTTTAGTTGTATATCCACCATAACTGTCCAATTTTAGAGCATTTTCATCACCCCAGAAAGAAACCCTGAACCCATTAGCATTCCTCCTCGACCCCAGTGCAGTCCCTGACAACCAACCTTTCTCTCCTCTCCTCTCCTTCCTCTTTCTCTTTCTTTTCCCCCTTTTTTTTTTTTTTTTTTTGAGACAGAGTCTCACTCTGTCGCCCAGGCTGGAGTGCAGTGCAGCGATCTTGGCTCACTGCAAGCTCCGTCTCCCGGGTTCACGCCATCCTCCTGCCTCAGCCTCCCGAGTAGCTGAGACTACAGGTGCCTGCCACCACGCCCGGCTAATTTTTTGTATTTTTTTAGTAGAGATGGATTTTCACCGTGTTAACCAGGATGGTCTCGATCTCCTGACCTCATGATCTGCCCGCCTCAGCCTCCCAAAGTGCTGGGATTACAGGCATGAGCCACCACGCCCGGCCCCTACTTTCTGTCTCTATAGACTTGCCTATTCTGGATGTTTCATACAAATGAAATCATATATGATCTTTTCTATCTGGCTTATTTCACTTAATATTTCAAGGTTCATCCATGTATATCACATATCAATCTGTACTTCATTACTTTTTTTTTTTATACTTTAAGTTCTAGGGTACATGTGCATAACGTGCAGGTTTGTTACATATGTATACTTGTGCCATGTTGGTGTGCTGCACCCATCAACTCGTCAGCACCCATCAATTCGTCATTTATATCAGGTATAACTCCCAATGCAATCCCTCCCCCCTCCCCCCTCCCCATGATAGGCCCCGATGTGTGATGTTCCCCTTCCCAAGTCCAAGTGATCTCATTGTTCAGTTCCCACCTATGAGTGAGAACATGCGGTGTTTGGTTTTCTGTTCTTGTGATAGTTTGCTAAGAATGATGGTTTCCAGCTGCATCCATGTCCCTACAAAGGACGCAAACTCATCCTTTTTTATGGCTGCATAATATTCCATGGTGTATATGTGCCACATTTTCTCAATCCAGTCTGTCACAGATGGACATTTGGGTTGATTCCAAGTCTTTGCTATTGTGAATGGTGCCGCAATAAACATACGTGTGCATGTGTCTTTATAGCAGCATGATTTATAATCCTTTGGGTATATACCCAGTAGTGGGATGGCTGGGTCATATGGTACATCTAGTTCTAGATCCTTGAGGAATTACCATACTGTTTTCCATAATGGTTGAACTAGTTTACAATCCCACCAACAGTGTAAAAGTGTTCCTATTTCTCCACATCCTCTCCAGCACCTGTTGTTTCCTGACTTTTTAATGATTGCCATTCTAAGTGGTGTGAGATGGTATCTCATTGTGGTTTTGATTTGCATTTCTCTGATGGCCAGTGATGATGAGCATTTTTTCATGTGTCTGTTGGCTGTATGAATGTCTTCTTTTGAGAAATGTCTGTTCATATCCTTTGCCCACTTTTTGATGGGGTTGTTTTTTTCTCGTAAATTTGTTTGAGTTCTTTGTAGGTTCTGGATATTAGCCCTTTGTCAGATGAGTAGATTGCAAAAATTTTCTCCCATTCTGTAGGTTGCCTGTTCACTCTGATGGTAGTTTCTTTTGCTGTGCAGAAGCTCTTTAGTTTAATTAGATCCCATTTGTCAATTTTGGCTTTTGCTGCCGTTGCTTTTGGTGTTTTAGACATGAAGTCCTTGCCCATCCCTATGTCTTGAATGGTACTACCTAAGTTTTCTTCTAGGGTTTTTATGGTATTAGGTCTAACATTTAAGTCTCTAATCCATCTTGAATTAATTTTCGTATAAGGAGTAAGGAAAGGATCCAGTTTCAGCTTTCTACTTATGGCTAGCCAGTTTTCCCAGCACCATTTATTAAATAGGGAATCCTTTCCCCATTTCTTGTTTCTCTCAGGTTTGTCAAAGATCAGATGGCTGTAGATGTGTGGTATTATTTCTGAGGACTCTGTTCTGTTCCATTGGTCTATATCTCTGTTTTGGTACCAGTACCATGCTGTTTTGGTTACTGTAGCCTTGTAGTATAGTTTGAAGTCAGGTAGCGTGATGCCTCCAGCTTTGTCCTTTTGACTTAGGATTGTCTTGGCAATGTGGGCTCTTTTTTGGTTCCATATGAACTTTAAAGCAGTTTTTTCCAATTCTGTGGAGAAACTCATTGGTAGCTTGACGGGGATGGCACTGAATCTATAAATAACCTTGGGCAGTATGGCCATTGTCAGGATATTGATTCTTCCTATCCATGAGCATGGTATGTTCTTCCATTTGTTTGTGTCCTCTTTGATTTCACTGAGCAGTGGTTTGTAGTTCTCCTTGAAGAGGTCCTTGACATCCCTTGTAAGTTGGATTCCTAGGTATTTTATTCTCTTTGAAGCAATTGTGAATGGAAGTTCATTCCTGATTTGGCTCTCTGTTTGTCTGTTACTGGTGTATAAGAATGCTTGTGATTTTTGCACATTAATTGTGTATCCTGAGACTTTGCTGAAGTTGCTTATCAGCTTAAGGAGATTTTGGGCTGAGACAATGGGGTTTTCTAAATATACAATCATGTCATCTGCAAACAGGGACAATTTGACTACTTCTTTTCCTAACTGAATACCCTTGATTTCTTTCTCTTGCCTGATTGCCCTAGCCAGAACTTCCAACACTACGTTGAATAGGAGTGGTGAGAGAGGGCATCCCTGTCTTGTGCCAATTTTCAAAGGGAATTTTTCCAGTTTTTGCCCATTCAGTATGATATTAGCTGTGGGTTTGTCATAAATAGCTCTTATTATTTTGAGGTACGTTCCATCAATACCGAATTTATTGAGCGTTTTTAGCATGAAGGGCTGTTGAATTTTGTCAAAAGCCTTTTCTGCATCTGTTGAGATATTCATGTGGTCCTTGTCTTTGGTTCTGTTTATATGCTGGATTACGTTTATTGATTTGCGAATGTTGAACCAGCCTTGCATCCCAGGGAGGAAGCCCGCTTGATCATGGTAGATAAGCTTTTTGATGTGCTGCTGAATCCGGTTTGCCAGTATTTTATTGAGGATTTTTGCATCGATGTTCATCAGGGATACTGGTCTAAAATTTTCTTTTTTTGTTGTGTCTCTGCCAGGCTTTGGTATCAGGATGATGTTGGCCTCATAAAATGAGTTAGGGAGGATTCCCTCTTTTTCTATTGATTGGAATAGTTTCAGAAGGAATGGTACCAGCTCCTCCTTGTACCTCTGGTAGAATTCAGCTGTGAATCCATCTGGTCCTGGACTTTTTTTGGTTGGTAGGCTATTAATTATACTTCATTACTTTTTATAGCTGAATAACATTTCATTGTCTGGATATACCACCTTTGTTTATCTATTCATCAGATGACAGACTTTTGGACTGTTTCAATTTTTGGCTATTACGAAGAATGCTGCTATGACCATCTATGTACAAGTTTTTGTGTGGACATACAGTTTTAATTCCCTTGAGTAGATATCTAGGAGAGGAACTGCTGCTCTATGTTTAACTTTTAGAAGTACTGCCACATCATTTTCCAAAGTGAGTATACATCATTTTACATTCCCCACAGCAGAGCACGAGGGTTCAATTTCTCCATATCCTTGTCAACACTTGTTACTGTCCAGTATTAAGTTTACACGGTTCAAGTCCCCACAATGAACTCTCTTCATCCAATTCTCAAGCTTCATTTTCATTGTAATGATCTTGTCGTGTCAAATACAATAAAAAAGTCCTAATTTTACTCTGAACATTCAGCCTCGAAGAAATGTCTGTTAAATAAATTAACTTTGTAAGCAATTCTTTTTTTACATTAATATTTAATAGTATTTTATTTTATCCAGGTTTTCCCCCTCACTGAATTACGTGCCATTATAACACCTTATTACTCCTACCTAGCAATTACAATCATCCACTATTTGAATGTTTTCTTTCCCCTTTTTTTTTTTTTTTTTTTTTTTTTAAGGAATGGGGTCTTGCTATATTTTTGGCTGGATTGGATTTGAATTCATGGGCTCAAGCAAATCTCCTGCCTCGGTCTCCCGAGTAGCTGGGATTATAGGCATGTACCACCATGCCTGGCTTTTTTCCCATATTTATTTGTTCATCTCTTTCAGTAGAGTATAAGGACTTGAGGCAGGGACCTTGTCTTTTTCTCTATTGTATCACCAGTGTATAACAATGCCAAGCATATAGCAGGTGCTCGATCTATTTGCTAACTAAACACATGACTTAAATAAGCACACTTCTGTATAGTTTGATTTTTTTAAACAATTCACAATCACATATTTTATGTATTTTAAAAATAAGAATTTTAAAATTCACTGGGTTTTTAAGGTTACAAATGCATTAAAAAAAAAAAAAAGCAACCAACAAAAAGATGGGTCTCATCAAAGTTGCCAAGAAACCATGATCTGACTGGGTACAGTGGCCCATACCAGCTAGGCAGGTCAGTGACAGCATGATGCTTTAACACAGCAGTCCTCAACCTTTTTGGCACCAGGGACCAGTTTCATGGTAGACAATTTTTCCATAGGCAGGGGTGGTGGTGGGCAGCAGGGTAGGGGTGGTTTCAGGATGATACTGTTTCACCTCAGATCATCAGGCATTAGATTCTCACAAGGAGCCCGCAACCTAGATCCCTCACATGTGCAGTTCACAAAAGGGTTCGCAATCCTATAAGAATCTAATGCCAGCACTGATCTGACAGGAGGTGGAGTTCAGGCATAATAATGCTTGCTCATTTGCTGCTCACCTCCTGTGCAAACTGGTCCCCAACAGGCCCCGGACTGCTACCCATCAGTGGCCTGTGGGTCGGGGACCTGTTTTAATAGAAGTAGGAAGCATTTCCTGTGCACCAACTGTGCCTGCAGTAATACAACAATGCTTCCCAGAAACCTTTAAGTATCACATTTTCCATTCACTTTTCTAGTTACCCATTCTGAGCTGCAAGAACACAAAAATGTTCTCTGACAGCTTTTATAGCAAACACAAAAACTGTCACGCTTACATAAGCAGAATATGAAAAAAAATTTAGCCATCATGGAAAGGCAGAATTCTGACTAATTTTGCTTGCATGGGCATGTAACAAAATGCCTCCTTGAAAAATCTTTGTAAAACTGATGCTCCAAGAAAGTGTGCCATAATTATCCTGTGGCTCCTGCATTCTTCCTGGTATTCTACCACATACTCTCAGGGGATGTACACTTGATATGAGAAGTATGAAAATATGTGACTACTGGTTCTTTCCATACGGAAGAATTCTTACTTAAGTATCTTTTTAAAAATAAAGAAGATTTTTGCTTTCTCAAAAAAAGATTTTTAAATGTCCATTACGACTCAGACCCTTCTAATTCACACTGGAAGTCTAATTCATTACTGTAAGTAATCTGCAAAAAATAACCGAAGAAAAGCAAAATATTTGCTTTTGTGGACCCTTGAGAGATAGAAGAAATAAAGGTCACACCAGGCAAACTGACTCTAGCATCCATGTTATTAACCTCAACACTATACTGCGTAGCCAGGTAGCCTCCCTTTTATTTTAATCACCCATTTTCAAGGGCCCTATGAAGGAAATAGTTCATTATCTTTTCAAGGCGGGAAGTTAAACCAGGAATAATAAATTGCTCTCAAAGGGATCTCAATTGAGCCTAACTCACCCGTAAAGTTCCAGCTGAGTTACTTTCATCAATATATTTACAGTACACTGTAAATTTATGTTAGGATGCAGGTAGTCTGCTGGATAGGCAAAAACTAAACAAAGTAACTTTCACTTCCAGTATAATATGTCATTACATTAACATTCATTCATTAGTCAAAGTAAGGTAAGAACATGCTTACTCATAGCAGCTTTTCCAAAAAAGTTGCTCATCATATTCCCTTTCCCTGGTGCCTTGTTGCCTGCTGAAGATGCCTACAAGCACAGAAAACACATACGATTTTTTGCTAGCATTTAGGCTGTTCATGAAGTAGCAGTCTCAAACAATCTCTTCTATAGCACACTGTTGCGATAGTATAGTCTCTACATAATGGTGCCAAAATGCGGAGGCGTTAGATATAAGAACAAATCCACACCAGATAGTAACTGGTGTTAATCTCTAAAGCTTAGTTTCTTATAGATCTTATAAAATTAATTACCCATGGATATGTCTAAACTTTTCTTGAGCACATTTAAAAACTATTTAATTTGACAGAATTAAAAAAGATCAGAGGCAGTATGTACACAAAGCGGGAAAACCTAAAACATTACATTTTTAATCATCAGAAGTAGATCTGAATTCCTGGTTCCCACTATTTAGTAGCAATATGAGCTCCAGGCAAATTACTTAAGTCTAGGTTTCAGTTTTACCATATGCGAAAGGGAAATAGTTAATACCTCCCTCACAGAACTGATAAGAGGATCTGAACAAAGACCAAACTATTGGTACACAGCTGAAATTCAATAAACATTATTGTTTTCCTCCATCCTTCTTTCCCAAGACAGACACTTGAAAATGACAGTGATCTAAATTAAATACACTTGACACTTGAAAATGACAGTGATAATAATAATAATAGTAACAACAATAATTATACTTTTCTGGATTTTAAAAATAGTATCGGAATGATACTTTTCTTAAGTCAATGCCCTTAAGTTAGTTCAGATGACCGAACAATAAAAATCTAAGGGAAGCAAATAAAGCAAAAACAAAACAAAAATACCCACATAAGGTATAATAAGAATGGGAAATACACTAGGAAGGAAGGTATATATTGCAAAGCCCAGAACATAAGATGTTCCTCAGAATGACATATTGCAAATAAACATTTTTTTGAATGTTAACAATTCTAGAGGTGTTTTCACATGTTTTCATCTGGGTCTCACAACAATCTCGTTCGCAAAGGAAATCCAAGGCTTAGTGAGAATCATTATCAAAAGCAAAAGAACTCTTTCAGATAACAGTATCAAGTATTAAAGGGTTCAAACTAAAGTAGAAAAATCAGAACTGAATATCAGAACCTTATATAAATAAACTACTACCACTGGGACCATTAATGCTTTTCTAGTTACCCACTCTGAGCTGTAATGAAGGGTATCTTCAAAGAAGACTTACATTTGTTACTTCCTTAGCCTCTATTTTAGCTTCCTTGTTGGTTTCTTGGGTTTTAGCAGCAGCTTTGGAGGCAAACATTCCCATAATTCCTTTGGGCTGCTGGGAAACCTGCTTGGATGCAGGTGGGCCATGACCATTGGTGGTCAGCTCATTGTTGGCTTGTGTCTCACTTGACATGTGAAGATGTGACTGCTCAAACTTTTTGGAAGATGAAGAGGATTCAGCAGGAGATCTAGGGACTGCAGCTGCACATTGTATAGCACTAAATCTGGGGACAGAAATGTTACATTCAGTTAATGTCAGCATATGCATTCTTGGGTGGTTCAACAAAAAAAAAGAGAAAGAAAAAAAAACTAATGTCAGTATAAAACCTTATTTTCAAATTCTTGCTTCTTCCACACAATACTTAACTCTAATATTGTTTAAAATCGACTTTAGAAAAATGTTGTATGAAACTCTCTATTACATAAAGAAACAAGTATTAGAGAGAAGTGAGTCACTTGTACTAGGTCATACATCTAGTTAGTAATAGACAGGGCTGGAATTAGGTGCCTTCTACCACCACTAATTGAATATTCTTGCTTTTTTTGAAAAAAGTATTCTAATTCAAAAGAGTAAGAATGCAACCAACAATAATAAAAGACGCAGTAATTTCATTATCCTTGGGAAATGAAATAGCCCTTGTTTTTAAAGACCTTCCTCTGATAGGGCTAGATTTGTAATAAATATTAACTGAATCAAAACTAAGCTTTAAATATTAACAAATTTCCTGGCAACTCTCTTGGCCAGAGTAAATCATGCTGTAGGGTTGGGCGCGCTTGCTCACGCTTGTAATCCCAGCGGTTTGGGAACCTGAGGTGGGCGCATCGCTTAAGTCTAGGAATTTAAGATCAGCCTGGGCAACATGGTGAAACTTTGTCTCTACAAAAAACACAAAAATTAGTTGGGTGTGGTGGCACATGCCTATAGCCCTGATTACTCAGGAGGCCAAGGTAGGAGGATCACCTGAATTCAGGAGGTCCAGGTTGCATTGAGCTATAAGTTCGTCACTCAACTCCAGCCTAGGGAACAGAGTGAGACGCTGTCTCAAAATAAATAAACAAATCATGCTTTAAAACAAGGAAAAGGCTGGGTGTGGTGGCTCACGCCTATAATCCCAACATTTTGGGAGGCCGAGGCAGGTGGATCATGAGGTCAGGAGTTCAAGATCTGCCTGGCACACGGTGAAACCTTGTCTCTACCGAAAATACAAAAGTTAGCTGGGCATGGTGGCACATGCCTGTAATCCCAGCTACTCAGGAGGCTGAGGCAGGAGAATTGCTTGAACCCGGGAGGCAGAGGTTACAGTGAGCCAAGATCACACCACTGCACTCCAGACTGGGTGACAGAGTGAGACTCTGTCTCAAAACAAAAAACAAAAAAAAAAAAAAAGAAAAATAGGAGAAGCTGGGAGCAGAGCCACTGGCTCCTATAACCTATAGTCCTTTACAGCCATTTGTTAATAATTTCTAATAATACTAACAGCACCAGACAAGTAAGTACGCCCAAGGCCAAGAGAAGAAAATTGGTGGAACAGCTTGCGTGGCATATTAAAGGGAACATACATCTCTTCTCTAATCATTATAGAAGTGCCGTTTCACACAAATCCGTAACATTCCACATTGTGAATGGGTAATTGATTTAGCCTTCTCACAGGATTATTTTCTTTGTTAGAAAAAGCAAAGTTCCCCAGCTTTTTCTAACAAAGAAAAATATTTTATTTTTCCCAGTCTTGCTCATTGAGCATACGTAAGACCTCCTTGAAGTCTTATTTTTTATTTCAGGCACCCAGCTCAAGACCTGGCACAGAAAAGTGCTAGAGACAACATGTTGAAAGAATGACTAAGTGAATGAAAGTGAGGCTTCTGGTTTCTCTCCCTTCTTTAGTGTATTACCTTCAACTTGGGGTGGGAGATTTCTAAACTATGTGGTGATAGCAATTATCTTAAAGATCAACCAGGTACAACTTCAAGATTAACTGCTAGAATACCTGGTCTAATGAAAAAAAAAAAGAAAATCCCTGATACATCATTTCATCTCAGAAGTAACTTTAAACTGGGCAGCCCCAAAGCTAGAGTCAATAGCTCCAAAAATCTTCCACTGATTTATTATGGTCTTCATCAGAAAACTCTGTATTTACACACATCTTTTGTGCATCAGAGTTAAGAACAGATGGAAATCATTTGCTTTCACCCACTGCTCTTCCTCTCTGGCCTTGCAGTACTTCCATATACAAGGAAAAGGGTAATGTTTTATTTCACTGTCAACGTCTGAAGTTGGCGTTGAAACAACTCTTTCTCCTTCTGGTCTGAATTCCACACCTTAGGGTCAGGACCAGGAACTGGCAATGAGAAAGAGACCAAGTTAGGCTGGGAGTATGTCTGATGACAAGAGATCTCTCTGGTCAATCCTAAAATTTCAACTTTCTTCATGTCACGGCACTTAAAACACACGAAAGCATGAGTCAGATCTCAGTTGGCCCATAATTCTCAGGACCAAATACAAACTCATTTGTTGGAGATAAATTCACTTTTCTACTGAGGATACTTTAAGTAATTAGGTAAAGTTTCACTGAAGTGCTTCCTCTTACCACATTTCTACTTGCCATGTTTATTTTAGTGGGCCTTGGCAGATTTCATTTTGAATTTTTGCGTCACTTTTATTCTTGTTTGCTTACTTGCTAGATACAACAAAGGAACTGATGTTTAGAGCCTGGAATACCCAACTAGATTTAAAAATTTTTTGAAATCTAGTAATATATTTCAAATAAACTTATCAGGGTGTTAATATTTTCTTGAAATCCTTCCCTAAAAGACAAGAGACTTGTAAATTATTACTCTTTGGCTATATATTTGTTTATTTAATAAATATTTGTATGCCTACTATGCTCAAGGTTTTGAGCTAAAGAAAAAAAAGAACTAATGTCTATCACTAATTCACTCAATAATTACTTATTAGTGTGCCAGGCACTATTTTGGGTATATAGTTAACAACTGAGACACGATCCCTATTCTCATGGAACTTACAGAAACTATGGCAATTCTGTCTCTCTCTCTCCTTGAGGACCCATCTTTATCAGTCATCCCACCTCCCCAGGATTTTCAGCCTTTTCTTCTCTATAGCACCCTCCTAACAATCCAAGTTCAAGTCATTCTCAACTTTAGAAATGTATATATCCTTCCCGTCTCAATCCCTCCTTAGCTACCACCCTCTTTTCTGCTTTGCAGTCAAATCTCCTGGAAAGAGCTGTCCATATTTGCTGTCTCACTTCCTGTGTTCCCATTTACTTAGCTCACCAGAATCTGGTCACTCCACTGAAAATGCTCTTACCAAGGGTATCACCAAATTCCGTGGATAATTTTCACTTTCTAACTTACTTGGCTTCTCAGCAACATTTAACATTGTTGACTGGTTCCTCCTACTTGAATCTCTTTCCTTAGGGGCTGAAACCCCACATACTCTTATCTCTGATGGCTCCCTCTTGAGCCTCCCTTTTTCTGTTCTTCCCTTGAAAAGCAGCTATCATTAAATAGTGCTTACTATGTGCCAAGTGCTATTCTAAGTGCTTAACACGTAATAGTCCATTTAATCCTCTACAACCCTATTTAGCTGGTACTATTATCAGCTTTACTGACAAGAAAATTGAGGCACCGAGAAGTTAAAAAATTTGCCCAAGGTCACACAGCTAGTAATTTGGCCTAGAGTTTTACTTTCTGCCCTTCTTGCATTCTATACATTCTCTCTGCATAACTATCTACTACTATGGCCCAGTTACTATTCTTTCTGATTCCAAAATCTCTCTTTAACCCAGATTTCTCTCCTTAGCTCTAGATTCACCTATCTTTTGCGATGGACATCCTCACTTGATTTCTCACAGGCTTCTCAAACTCAACATCTCTAAAACCCAATTTGTCATTTTTCTA
Organism: Rhinopithecus roxellana; assembly: GCF_007565055.1. NCBI lineage: Eukaryota > Metazoa > Chordata > Mammalia > Primates > Cercopithecidae > Rhinopithecus > Rhinopithecus roxellana. The sequence continues at coordinate 57,573,707 of NC_044563.1, forward strand.
TCTCTCCTAAAGCCTGCTCCTCCTGTTATATTCCCCTTCTCAGTACTCAGCTGCCCCAGCCAGAAGCATGGGTATCAAACTTTTAATACCAAGAAAGGCTGTCTTCCCCCATCCCCTACCCCCACACACCTTGTCCCTGACCACTACCATACATTGAGGTTGTTTTTCATTTTTATTTTTTTTGAGACGGAGTCTCGCTCTGTCGCCCAGGCTGGAGTGCAGTGGAGCGATCTCGGCTCACTGCAAGCTCCGCCTCCCAGGTTCATGCCATTCTCCTGCCTCAGCCTCCCAGGTAGCTGGGACTACAGATGCCTGCCACCACGCCCGGCTAATTTTTTGTATTTTTAGAAGAGATAGGGTTTCACCGTGTTAGCCAGGATGGTCTCGATCTGACCTTGTGATCCACCAGCCTCGGCCTCCCAAAGTGCTGGGATTACAGGCATTAGCCACCGCGCCCAGCCACGTCAAGGTTTTTTGATGGTCATGACTCATTAACCTTCACACCTCTCCATCCCCAACAGCACAACTTTATATCAGAAAACTGTCGCATCCACCTGGATCACTGCCACATTTACTCCTCCGTGAGGGCCTTGCCTCCAGATTATTCTCTTCTGATCTATCTTCAATACTGCAGCCAGAGCAATCTTTCTAAAATGCAATTTTGATAATTTCACACTATCTACTTAAATATTTTCAGTGGCTCCCCAGTGCTCTCGGAATAGAGTCTAAATTTTTATCCTACTAGTCAAAGCATAATGTAATTCCTGCTTGGCCTCTTTAGTCTTCTATCTAATCATTTCCTACCTTTCACTCTAAGTTGCAGCCACAGAAAACGACCGTGGTTCTGCACAAGCATGTTTTCTCTCTTAGCTCTGTCCTTAGTCTCTCATTTCTCCTTTGCTTGGCTATTTCTACTGGGCCTTCAGGCCTCAAGTGAGATGTCATAACCTTCAGTGTCATAAGTCATAACTGTCTTGTCCCCTGACTCTATCCACCCAAAAGTGGGAGATAAGTGCCCCTGCCAACATCTTCCCCCAAGATTCCTCCTATTACAGCACTCTTACACTGTATCATAACTCCTGTCTCCCATCAGTTACATGAAAAGGTACGCGGGCACATTCGCTCTATACTGTATGGTATGTCATAGGTATCATGAGATATTTGCTGAATGAATTCAAATGATTTTGTTCAGTACCTGTCACAGCAGTAGGTGTTCAATATATATCTGGGGAACTGATCTGAATTCTCAATACAACCCCACGAAGTAGACATTATTACATCGAATTTAAAGGCAAAGAAACCAAAGCTCAAAGAGTTTAAGTAATTCGTCCAATGCCACCGGGCTACTAAGCAGCAAAGCCACAACTCAAGCCTGTGACCACCAATTTCCAAAATGTACATGCATTATAGCCCATTATCTCCTTGTGCTGTTAAGGATACAAAAGATTTTAAAAACCTGATCCTGGTATGGAAGCTCAAGAAAAAGTTGCTTTTGGATGAAAAGCAGAGGGGTATCATATTAGGAATTATTTTTTTAAGGACAACATTTGAACTAGTTGAAGGATGGGTAGGATTTAGACAAGCAGAGACTGGGTAAGGGAGTTAGAAAGGGCACGACAAACATTTCTGGTGGCAGTGACAGGATAAATACATGAGAAATAGATTTATGGGGAGTCCACTGGGGTTTTCAATATGGGTTGTGGCTGCTATTTTTCACCTTATGATGTACTAATAAAACCAGGCATGTGTCTTATTGCAAGATAAATGGGGTTTTACTAGACTTGGCATTCACTCTTAAGAAGCAGCCACTGTGTAAACATCTTACAAAATCAATTCGTAAAGAAGCCCACAAGGAACATTAAGAAGCTTACTTGCTGCAGTTCTGCAAGTTGCTTTTAAGGATGTCATAGTCAGTATTGAACAGAGGCCCACTGTCCTTTAGCATGGCTTTCTGGATGCTGTACACATGGATGCTGGCAGTCACAGCTAGCTTGGACTTCACTGCTACAAGTCAACAGGAAAAGCAGTCTGTTAATACACAAACTTCATAGCATAGGGGACTTTAACAAGAAACCCTTCTGCATTAAAGCATTTGTAATCTGCGGTGGTCCAAAAAACTCTAAAAGGCCACATATACAGTAAAACATCAACCCTTCTGTCTGCAATGGGGACATTATGACAAGGTAGGTGGTGGTGAGTCATTTCTAAGTAGAGCACCTGTGAGGGTATCAGTCATGCAGTGGACACTCAGTAAATATTAATGATTGATGATGACTACGATGATCTTTTTCTTTCGGTCAGAAAAGAGCCTTACACTATAGCATATAATTAAAGAGGACTAAGTAATTTCTATCTGAGAATATCACTTATATATTTCAATTTTAGTTTAGAGAAAGCAACTCTATAATAAAAACACTAGAAACTAGATAAGCCTACGGAGGAGAAACACAAAAGAACACCACAAGAACAAATGTTAGGTTCCGTGAAGGAAAGGATTGCAGCTAACTTGTTCCATGTCCCCAGTTCCTAGTATAGAGCTTGGTACATAGTAGATAATCATTACCTATCTATACAATAAAGAAATTTTGCTTTGCTTACCACTGTGGGAATTCAGAAAGTAAAAAGTAACAAATCCACCACTCTGAATACTTCAGAGTTAAATTTGGTAAAATACCCCCATCCTACCCTCACAGGCAGGAGCTCTTTCTTTTTAAAATACACACATTTTTTGTGTCCCTGACATGGCTGCCCTCCACTCTCCTCAGTCCCAATCTGTGAAATGGGGCCTGCAGGCCAAGAAGCCTTTATATACAAAGTACAACAGTACAGGTTTTGTCTTGAGATATAGGTCCAAGATCAGGAGGACCCTGACTGTTATTAAATTCCTTTGAATTGGGTTTTTAAACAATCGAATGGTAGCACTAATAGTCTTGAAAGAGTGAGACAAATTTAATTTAGAAGTCTTTCTGACTTCCAGAAGAGCATTCTTTAACTTGCTTCCTAAAAAAACTGCCACTGTCTTTTTACAGTTGATGAGGTAGCTCATTTGGTATTCATAACAGTTTCTGCATGTGTCACGAGTTTTGAAATTCTGTGATAAAAGTGCTTTATAAATGTCAGCAGCTATTGGCCCTAAAAATGGGAAGTTAGGCAGATGTAGTATCATATTTTAACATGCTTCAAAAACTACTAATAAAATGACTATTGGGCTATTCGGTTAAATAGCTAAATATATGCAGATGTTAGAGGCAGATTTTTTATTGCACCTACATTGATGCCATAAGAGGAAAACTTGCTAAGTCACTAAAACACTTACCTTCCAATTTATCTTCTCTCACTACTGCAACCTTGTGGCACTGTAAGAAAACAACACTTTATTAGTGCTTAATGTAAGAATCTGCAATTTTAGTTTTCTTGCCCCAATAATTCAATTGTGCTGGGATGTGAAATTAGGAAAACACCAGGCACTCCTTAAAATACATGTTATAATTTAATAAAGTCAGACTCACTTTTAATTTGCTTACTTTCAGGAAAAAAATAATTTGCTTATCTTAAAACTTCTCAAAGGAGGGGGGGAAGCTCTGGAAGCATCTTATTTTGTTTAAAAGCAAGAAATAAAAATTCCTTTTGTGGAAAAAAAAAAAAACTTCTCAATAAAGTTAAGAAAAGTGATCTAGTACAGATTTCAGTACTACAATTAAAAGAATAAAGCATCTCAAATCACTGTGAGCAAAGGCTTTTTAGTGAGTGATTTAATAAGAATTACTGTATAATTGGCCGGGCGCAGTGGCTCAAGCCTGTAATCCCAGCACTTTGGGAGGCTGAGACAGGCGGATCATGAGGTCAGGAGATCGAGACCATCATGGCTAATACGGTGAAACCCCGTCTCTACTAAAAAATACAAAAAACTAGCCGGGCAAGTTGGTGGGCACCTGTAGTCCCAGCTACTTGGGAGGCTGAGCCAGGAGAATGGCGTAAACCCAGGAGGCGGAGCTTGCAGTGAGCTGAGATCCGGCCACTGCACTCCAGCCTGGGCGACAGAGCAAGACTCCGTCTCAAAAAAAAAAAAAAAAAAAAAAAGAATTACTGTATAATCACATGGAGCCACATAAAAATTGGATCTGTTCCTCATACCATATACCAAAATAAATTCTAAATGGATCAGAGATTTAAATGTAAAAAATGAGGCCGGGTGCGGTGGCTCATGCCTGTAATCCCAGCACTTTGGGAGGCTGAAGTGGGTGGATCACCTGAGGTCAGGAGTTTAAGACTACCCTGGCCAACACAGTGAGACCCTGTCTCTACTAAAAATACAAAAATTAGCTAGGCGTGGTGGTGCGTGCCTGTAGTCCCAGCTACTCGGGAGGCTGAGGCAGGAAAGTCGCTTGAATCCGGGAGGTGGAGGTTTCAGTGAGCTGAGATTGTGCCACTGCACTCCAGCCTGGTGACAGAGTAAGACTCCGCCTCAAAAAAGGAAAAAAAAAAATGGGCCAGTGGTAGGAACAGACAGTTCACAGAAAAAGAAATATAAATATCCCTAAAATATATGATAACATATGCTGTACGTTAACAGGCACTTTCATACATTGTTGGTGGGAACAAGAAACAGACTGATATTTGGCAATATCCAACAAAAGTACACATGCACTCACCCTTTGACCGAGCAATCCTACTCTAGGAATGTAACCCTAAAACACACTAGCAAAAATATACAAAACACATAGACACTAAGCTATTCACTACAGCACTATTATTATCCGTAATAGCCAAAGATCGTAAATAACAACTACCAATAAAGGATTGCTGAATAAGCTAAGGTATATCTATCAATGTGGCACTATGTGGCTATAATAATGAGGAATATTTCTATAACTGCTGTGGAGTGATGCTCTGAATCTACTGTTATGTAAAAAAAACCAGAGTGCAAAATAGGTTGCACGTATGAAAACATTTATCTAAGAAAGAGAGGCAAAATTAATATATATTTTCTTATATTAAAAATACATGCAACAGGCCAGGCGCAATGGCTCACGCCTGTAATCCCAGCACTTTGGGAGTTCGAGGTGGGTGGATCTCGAGGTCAGGAGTTCAAGATCAGCCTAGCCAAGATGGCGAAGCCCCATCTCTACTAAAATACAAAAAAATATTAGCTGAGCATGGTGGTGGGTGCCTGTAATCCCCAGCTACTTGGAAGACTGAGGAGAATTGCTTAAACCCGGGAGGCGGAGGGTGCAGTGAGCCGAGATCGCGCCACTGCACTCCAACGCCTGGGCGACAGAGCAAAATTCCATCTGGAAAAAAAAAAAAAGGAGAGGGCAAACCCAACGTAACAGTTACCTGTAAGGGAAAGGAGGGAACCTATGAATTGAAAGCAAAATGGAAAAAAAAAATTGAATTTAACTAGATATTGAATTGGTGGCTTCAGTAGAGTGAGGAATTATTTCAAGTGATTCTAAAATACAGGATGACTGTGCATCCTTAGCAGGACATATCCTACAGACAAAGAACTGCAAAGAAATCTTATTTTCAGTAATCAAATTGTTGGTAATAATACTGGTTTTGCTTTTTGAAACCTTGTATATTTGTGTAAAGCAAATAGATATTTTTGTTAATGTTCAGAACCACCAAAATTCACAACATAAAAAAAAAGCAATCTAAACATCAAATAAGTATTTTAAAAAGTGTAACCGTAAGTTTGAGCTGGGATTATTAATGTTCTCATAATGTGTTTTCTCTTAAAACAGGCAGTCCTAAAAATGTCATTTTCACTGGTTTTATTCAAGGGAACAAAAAAGTCATGTTCTGTAAAACTGCACACTAAAAATTACAGAGATTATAAAAAGTACAGACCATTAGGAATGAATCACTCAAAACCTATGCAATTTTGCAGTAAAGAGCCCTAAAAACAGTAATTCGCACCTCATGAGAAGATCTGAATAGACCAGACAGGTCAGTGTGGCTATATACTGCCTCGGGGGATACTGAAAGTACCTAAAAACAACAGAATGGAAATGCCAGCTGGTGCTAAAACAATGCAGACCAGAGTAGAGCTCTGATTCAATGGGTTCCTATTAAAGTGGACATGGGAGTTAGGGAGCATCCACAAACCCAGAGCCTAGGAGGGGGTAAGCCCCCTGTTCTTAGCAGAACAGGGAAAACATGGCTAGCTGATGAGAGAAAATTCTTCATAGAAAAATTACGGCTAAAACAACAGAAAGGCCAGGTGTCATGGTTCATGGCTGTAATCCCAGCAGTTAGGGAGGCAGAAGCATGAGGATCATTTGAGCCCAGAAGTTTAAGACCAGTCGGCCAGGTGCGGTGGCTCACACCTGTAATCGCAACACTTTGGGAGGCCGAGGCGGGTGGATCATGAGGTCAGGAGATCGAGACCATCCTGGCTAACACAGTGAAACCCCATTTCTATTAAAATACAAAAAAATTAGCCGGGCGTGGTGGCGGGCACCTGTAGTCCCAGCTACTCAGGAGGCTGAGGCAGGAGAATGGCGTGAACCCGGGAGGCAGAGCTTGCAGTGAGCCGAGATCATGCCACTGCACTCCAGTCTGGGCGACAGAGCAAGACTCCATCTCAAAAACAACAACAACAACAACAACAACAAAACCCAGCCTGGGCAACATAGTGAGACCTCGCCTCTAACAAAAATAAAAATAAAAAATTAGCCAGGCATGGTGGTACATGTCTGCAGTCCTAGCTACTCAGGAGGCTGAGGCAAGGGGATCGCTTGGGCCCAGGAGTTCAAGGCAAAACATCACCATTTTGTAACCTTTAGTGAATTAATGATTTAGGCAATGATTAAAACTAATCTCAGCTAAAATCATTAGATGAAAAGCTAATAGGGAACCCATAAAGCATAGCTCAGGTTGACAGTTCTTCACATTACAAAAAGAACCAGCCAAACATTTCCTTGAAATTTTCAAATAATCCTCTGGAAGAATCTCTGAAATGAGATTTGAAGGAAGCTTTCACGTTCTATATATTTTTAAACATTTTTTATAATAATCATTGGAAAAATAAAAATTATTTACATTTAAAAAAAATCCAGGTCAGGCACAGTGGCTCACTTCTGTAATCCTAGCACTCTGAAAGGCCGAGAAGGGCAGATGACTTGAGCTTAGAAGTTCGAGACCAGTCTGGGCAACATGACAAAACCCCATCCCTACAAAAAATACAAAAATTAGCTGGGTATGGTGGCGAGCACCTGTAATCCCAGCTACTTGGGGGGTTGAGGCAGGAAGATGGCTTAAACCCAGGAGATTGAGGCTACAGTGAACCGAGATTCTGCCACTGCACTATAGCCTGGGTGACAAAGTGAGACCCTGTCTCAAAAAATAAATAAAAATAAAAATGATTAAAAATTCCATACAAAGCCATGTAATGTCTTTTTTTTCTTTCTAGAAGCACTAAAAACTTAAAAAGGAAATTATTAATAGAAGAATTAAAAGAACAAAACCTGACATAATGCTTAAGAATTTGCCTTTCCTTAGGATTCCCTTTAAGGGAAAAAAAGCATAGGTAAGCATCCACATTTGGTCAGTTAATTCCACAGGGCTCCACAGAGCTTCCCAGTGAGGCTATTGGGAGGGAAGTCCAGGGCTCCAAAATCCTCACAACCACTCCAACCACACTCTTAATAAATTGTACATATAGAACTCTGATTAAGATTTTGTTTGAAAAAGCATTCTCCCGCTAAAAAAAGATAGGCAGAATTTAAATGCCATCTTATACTTAGAAACAGAAAACCTTTTTATAAGCAATCCATGGCTTAGAAGTTTGTTTTTTTGTTGTTGTTGTTTTTTTTTTTTATTATACTTTAAGTTCTAGGGTACATGTGCATAACGTGCAGGTTTGTTACATATGTATACTTGTGCCATGTTGGTGTGCTGCACCCATCAACTCGTCAGCACCCATCAATTCGTCATTTATATCAGGTATAACTCCCAATGCAATCCCTCCCCCCTCCCCCCTCCCCATGATAGGCCCCGATGTGTGATGTTCCCCCTTCCCGAGTCCAAGTGATGTCATTGTTCAGTTCCCACCTATGAGTGAGAACATGCGGTGTTTGGTTTTCTGTTCCTGTGATAGTTTGCTAAGAATGATGGTTTCCAGCTGCATCCATGTCCCTACAGAGGACGCAAACTCATCCTTTTTTATGGCTGCATAATATTCCATGGTGTATATGTGCCACATTTTCTTAATCCAGTCTGTCACAGATGGACATTTGGGTTGATTCCAAGTCTTTGCTATTGTGAATGGTGCCTCAGTAAACATACATGTGCATGTGTCTTTATAGCAGCATGATTTATAATCCTTTGGGTATATACCCAGTAGTGGGATGGCTGGGTCATATGGTACATCTAGTTCTAGATCCTTGAGGAATTGCCATACTGTTTTCCATAATGGTTGAACTAGTTTACAATCCCACCAACAGTGTAAAAGTGTTCCTATTTCTCCACATCCTCTCCAGCACCTGTTGTTTCCTGACTTTTTAATGATTGCCATTCTAAGTGGTGTGAGATGGTATCTCATTGTGGTTTTGATTTGCATTTCTCTGATGGCCAGTGATGATGAGCATTTTTTCATGTGTCTGTTGGCTGTATGGGGTCGGAGTTAGCTCAAGCGGTTACCTCCTCATGCCGGACTTTCTATCTGTCCATCTCTGTGCTGGGGTTCGAGGCTTAGAATTTTTTAACTGATTATAGGTTATACATCATTTTGAAAAATGGTCTCAGAAATATGCACTCAGGAACACAATTTGAACACTTTCAGTGTCATCCAAGAAAACTCTGGACTCTGAAGACCAACCATGAAGACTGTCCAAGAATCCTAAATTAAGAGCCCCTGTTATAATGGGTCAGTTTGAGTAAAAATCTATATTATCTTAAAACATAAATTATTAACTTAAAACATGGATCCTATTCCAGAAGATCCATGAACTCAAAATTTTATGTCAACATACGCATTTTTCTTTCAGATTCTCAGTGACCAAAACAAGAATAAAAATCACTGCTTTAAAGAAATATAAAGATTCCCAAGTAAAGGCTTGAATATGACTAGATTGAGGGTACTGACATAACTAAAGAAAGAGACAGAAGGTTAGTTGACCCTGTAAACAGAAGAAAATATGACAATCAGCTATAATCTTTGAAAGTATCCATTCAAGAGCTCTACAGTGGCAGAACTCTGGAGGCAGGTTTATCTCTGAAAGTAAATGAGTCACGCCTATTTAACTTTGCTTCAGAGATATAAATGACATCTTATTTTACACTTGCAAATATCTATATTTGGGCTGGGATTACAGGAGTGAGGCACTGTACCCAGCCTGACATTTCAGTTTTAAATCTCACATGCTTGAGACTCAATTGCTAAAAAACAAATCCAGTCAATATTTTGACACATCAGGGCTCTGAACTTATGATTCTGAGGGAAAATCAAAGGAAAGAGGAAAACGTAGTGGATCTTTGAGAAGGGGCCACCTGACCTTTGGGCAAAGTCCCATGGGACTTTTTATGCCCAAAAGAACCTTCAGACAGGAAGTCTGAGGAAGTGAGAACAGAGGAGGTATGTCTTACTTTTGGGAGGATGCCAGAGAGGGGGAATTATTAAAGTTCCCAAGGCCCAGTTTGGTGCAGGAGAGGGAACAAGACATCTTAGCAGAGCTTCTGGTACCCAGCAAGGCATGGGAGTAACAGAATGATCCCTGTGCCCCTGAGAGGGACATGAAAATAGCTAAGAAAAAAATCAAGCAGATCTGAGAAAGTGTTACAGTTAGGATGATGAAATCCAGCAGTCACCTGCGTTGCCAGATGACCAGATACCAGGTGGGACTACAAAAAGAAGAGGAAGGAGAATAAAAAGTTCCCAGCCTATGCACTGCATTAGCCATGCTCCTGCCAAAAACCCTTACCCTTCAGGCACTTAGACGTAAGCCTACCCAAATGAATGTTCAAAATTAAAATGAAGTTCAGTTAAAGAAATTACAATTTTTGAACACTTGTATTTGTGATTCGAAATTTGAACAGGTGGAAAATTAAGCACCATTGTTCCCCATATACCTTCAAGAGGGAAAAAGAGATATAGGGAATAACAGAAGCAGTCTCCTAACATCTTATTGCATAATAATGATACAGTCTCTGCATTACAGCCAAGATATTACCCAAACTTCTCAGTTTTAGATTTAGTCTAAAAACCCAAAATAATCATCACCATCAAACAACTCTTCAAAACTACTATAACACAGAATCTTGGTTATTTTCTCTCCCCTAACCTATGTTATAACACTCTTCATAACACAAACACATTTAAGCTCATTACAAGGCTCTGAGAACTTACGGAATGTCCATTCTGAATGAGACTGCCAGACACCAAATAGGTAACATGCAGTTGGGCTCCTGAATTTTCTTTTCGTTTCCTTTCAACATAATCATACAGCATCCTATTCCAAAGAAAAGAAGCCACAAGTAAGTCATCAGTAAGAGTTCTTACATGATCAACTCTTAATTAATGACTTAAAAGATATATGAAATCTGGTAGTCCATCAAATTTTCTGAACAGTAGCATTTTTGCTTGGCCTATGGTCAGTTAAAAAAAAGGATGGACTTTAGACAGGACATGGGGAGTAGAGTCCACTTGTATGGAGCTGGCACAGTGATCAGTATATTAACTGAAATAAGATTAATAATAGACCAAGAGGGACTGAACCTGCATTAAAACAGTGGCAATGATACATAATATATAGAACACTCAATCAAGAAGTAGTTTGGTAACTGTCTAAGCTCTGGCTAAGATAATTAATTTGTCTAGGCCTCTTAATATCCCAAGGTGTAAACAGGAGGGTTATATTAGATTAGTGATTCTTTTAACCTGGGATTCAGGTGGCCATCTATAACCCTCCAACCCTAAAGTTTCAGCAAATGTTTATGTGCTTTTTTGGGAGGAGATGTGTGAGGGTTTTCAATGGATTCTGAAGAGTGAATTACTCCAAAACATTAAGAACTACTAAGTATACGATCACAAATGTCCAGCTCTGAAATTCCAATTTTAAGATTACTCAGATTTAATGCCGATTCAGAATTGCAGAATATAACAGCTTACTCACATTGCCCAGTATTCAGAATAATTCATTAACCTGAGATAGCCAAATACTAAATGCAGAAATAATGCTTTTAGTAAAATCTCTAAATTCATTTTTACCCTATGATCCAGCAAGTATCAGAAGTTGGCTCTCTTCAATAATCTAGTTTAAAAACAACAAAAAGAGACATAACATGTCTTTTATTTTGAGAAACATTTACAGTCTCTCTGTAATATACTTCTGCCAAGCACAGCTAGAAATTAAAAAATCCCCAGAGAAACTCAACCTATATTGCTGTTCACTCTCTTCTTGAAGAGCCTGCTCTCTCAACTTCCATAAAACCACGACCCACTGAGTCTCCTGCTACCCCTCTCACTGCTTCTGCTTCACTTTCTGAAGAGACTTCTCTACCTCCTCCCTTTCCTTAACTGTTGGTGTTCTGCCTTCAGCTATCTTTTCACTCTATGTATTAGAGTGACTGACCATTGCTGTCTGCCTGGGTCTGAGGGGTTTCTTGGGATGTGGAACTTGCAGTGACAAAACCGACCATCCTGGGCAAACCCAGGGTGGCTGGTCCCCCTACTCCATATTTTCCTCGGTTTATTTCATCCATCCCTGACTATAACATCATCTGCTCAAACCACCCAAGCCAGAAATCTGGGAGTCATTATCCTTCACTTCTTCCTATCCAGTGAGTTGCCAAGTCTCATCAGCTCTCCTTCCCAAGTAATTCTTGACTCCATGCCCTCCAAATCTCTTGACTAGACTATTTCAATTCCAAGTATCAATTCCTCTTCTCCTCCGCACTTCACCTTCATTATCCATGATGCTGCCAAAGTGAAATTTTAAAAATGCAAATCAAGTCATTCAGCAAACAAAACTTTACCGAGTGATTACTTTATGTTCTATGCCTTAGAGACAGAATAGTGAATAAAGCAAGTCTGCTCTTAGAGCTTACATTCTAGAAATGAGACACACAATAAACATATATAATCTCAGATGACAGTAAGTTTATGGAAACAAAATTAAGTAAGGTAAGGAGGACAGAGGGTGCCTGAGAAGTTTTGCTATTTTATATAAGGTGATTAGGGAAGGCCTCATTAGCAGAGCCCTGCACAGAGGGAGGGAGCCAGCAAGGTGGATATCTTGGGAAACAATGTTCTAGGCAGACAGTCCAACAAATGCCAAGGTTCTGACGCAGGAAGGTCGGCAAGATCCAAGGAACAGAAAGGAGGCCAGTGTGCTGCAGTGAAATAAGGACAGTAGTAGGCGAGAGAGGGCAGAGTGTCAGGCACATGGGGCTTTGTGGCTACCATAGGACTTTAAGAAGCCATTAGAAAGTTGAGAGCAGAGGTAACATGATCTCACCTTTTGGAAGGATCTGAGAAGGTTATGTGGACGATATACTGTAGGGGAGCAAGGGAGGAAGCAAGGAGACCAGTTAGGAGGCTATTGCAATAACCCAGCCTAGAGATGATTGGTGGCTCAGTTTGGGGCAGTAGCAGTGCAGGTAGTAATTAGTGGATGAATTCTGGGTATATTTTAAAGTGAGAAACAAGAAGATTTGCTGATATACCGTGGTGAGGTGTAAGAGAAAGAAGAGTCAAAAATGACTGCACTAGGCAACCCAAAGAAGCAAGCTGCAATTCACCGAGATGGGGGAAAAGCAGGAAAAGCAGGTGTTGAGGGGAGAAGTCAGGAGTTAGGTTTTGGGGCATATTAAATTTGCAATGCCTATTAGTCACTGTTGATGTTGAAAAAGTTGCTAGAGAGTCTTGCTTGAAATATAATTCCTTGTTTTAAATCTTTCAGCAGCGCCAGGCACGGTGGCTCACGTTTGTAATCCCAGCTCTCAGGGAGGCAGAGGCGGGAGGATAGCTTGAGCCCAGGAGTTTGAGACCTGCCTGGGCAATATAGTGAGACCCTGTTCTCCACAAAAAGGGAGGGTAAAAAAGACAAAATAATAATAATAATAATAATAATAATAAGTGTAACAAAGCTTTCAGTAGCGTCTCATCCCCTAAGGATCAACTTCAAATCTCTAGCAATGACAGGTAAAACCCTTCTTGTTCTGGGCCCTGTATCTCTGACCATTCCCCATCACACCTACACTATCTTCATCCTTATGAAACATTTTAGAGTTCCCTTTATTCCTTTGTATATGCCCCTCCTTCTGCCAGCCTGGCCTCAAACCCCTGGGCTCAAGCGATCCTCCTGCCTTGGCCTCCCAAAATGCTGGGATTACAGGAGTGAGCCATCATGCCTAGACAATGAGCCTTTGCCTTCTAAGCTCTAACAAGTCTTATCCCATATCCATTATTACAGTACGTATCACCCTGCATTCTAACTACTTATTTTACATATGAGGCATCCGCTCTGGACTGTTAACTCCTTGAGTATAAAAATGTGCCCTAGTCAGGATTTTTGCTGATTCCTTCTCTTTGCCCTCTAATGTTTCTTTCCATTACAACAACCGTGTTAGAAGAATAAATGAGCTAACAAGATCCATGAACATTTTGGTTTGTTGATGCTAGTTTGGACCATGCTAAAGGAAGACGTGATAGGCAGGTACCATGCCCAAGATGCTCTCAAGCTTGCTGGCCAAATGCAGTATTTTTTATCCACAACTAATAGTCCTGCCCATATCATCAGTCATTGTCCTCTACGTACCTGTCTCCCCAAATTGACCCCAGTTCTTCTCTCTTATATGATTAACAGAAAATTCAAAGCAAACTCTTATTTTAAAAAAGAATTCCTATGGCCGGACACGGTGGCTCACACCTGTAATCCCAGCACTTTGGGAGGCCAAGGCAGGCGGATCATCTGAGGTCGAGAGTTCGAGACCAGCCTAACCAACACAGAGAAACCTTATCTCTATTAAAAATACAAAATTAGCCAGGCACGGTGGTGCATGCCTGTAATCCCAGCTACTCAGGAGGCTGAAGCAGAAGAATTGCTTGAACCTGGGAGGCAGAGGTTGCAGTGAGCCAGGCTTGTGCCATTGCACTCCAGCCTGGGCAACAAGAGCAAAACTCTATCTCAAAAAAAAAAAAAAAAGGAAAGAATTCCTGCCTATTTTTTTGAGTCTTTAAAACATATTTTATCTAATCTAAGCCAAACTTTCTTTTTTTTTTTTTTGGAGATAAGAGTCTCGCTCTGTCGCCAGGCTGGAGTGCAGTGGTGCGATCTCAGCTCACTGCAATCTCCGCCTCCAGGTTGAAGCGATTTTCCTGCCTCAGCCTCCCAAGTAGCTGGGACTACAGGCACACGCTGGCTCCTTTTTTGTATTTTAGTAGAGACGGGGTTTCATCATGTTGCCCGGGCTGGTCTCAAACTCCTGAGCTCAGGCAATCCACCCGCCTCAGCCTCCCAAAGTGCTAGGATTACAGGCATTAGCCACCGCACCCAGCCTAAGCCAAACATTTTTTAATAAACAAAATGTAAAATATTCTTAAATAAGAATGACAACAGGCTGGGCACAGTGGCTAACTCCTGTAATCCCAACATGTTAGGAGGCTGAGGCAGGCAGATCACGAGGTCAGGAGTTCGAGACCAGCCTGGCCAGCAAGGTGAAACCCTATCTCTACTAAAAATACAAAAAGTTAGCCAGGCATGGTGGCACGTGCCTGTAGCCCCAGCTACTTGGGAGGCTGAGGCAGGAGAACTGCTTGAATCCGGCAGGCGGAGGTTGCAGTGAGTCGAGATTGTGCCATTGCACTCCAGCCTGGGCAATAGAGCAAGACTCCATCTCAAAAAAAAAAAAAATAACAACATATATGACTTCTTACAAGATACACTTCCCACACATAAGATTAATTATAGCTTCCCATTTTAATTCATTAATCTTCCCTCCTGATCAGTTCCACCCATAATGTTCCCCAGGATGAGTACAATGTATTGCCCATACTGCTTTCTCTAACCTAACTTAATTCTTTCACAGCATTTTCACAAACTGAAATTATCTTGTTTAAATCAATTGGTGGGTGCAGGGGTGGGCTTGTCTGTCAGGTTTACTGTTGTATGACATAGCCTGAAATAATGCTAAAGAAAACAGTATGAGGCCGGGCACACTGGCTCAAGCCTGTAATCTCAGCACTTTGGGAGGCCGAGGCGGGCAGATCACGAGGTCAGGAGTTCAAGATCAGCCTGGCCAAGATCGTGAAACCCTGTCTCTACTAAAAATACAAAAATTAGCCAGGCATGGTGGCGGGTACCTGTAATTCCCCACTATTCGGGAGGCTGAAGCAGGAGAATCGCTTGAACCTAGAAGGCAGAGGTTGCAGTGGGCCAAGTTCCACCATTGCACTCTGGCCTGGGTGACAGAGCAAGGCTCCGTCAAAAAAAAAAAAAAAATTATGTGAGAGAAATGTTTGCGAAAATAGTGAGGCCGAGCTTGGTGGCTCATGCCTATAATTCCAGTGCTTTGGAAGGCTGAGGGAGGAGGACTGCTTGAGTCCAGACATTCAAGACCTTTCCTTACACCATACACAAAAATTAACTCCAAGTGATTCCTAGAAGATATAGTCAATATTTATACATTTCAGTGATTCATTTAAAAATTAGCTTGAACTAACACCTAATCTGAAAGCTTTAGTATAGTCTTACTATAATGACTAAAGCATTTCTTTTTCTTTCTTTCCTTCCTTTTTTCTCTCTCCCTTTCTGTTTTAGAGACAGGGTCTTGCTCTGTCACCCAGGTGGGATCATAGCTCACTGCAGCCTTAAACTCCTGGGCTCAGACAATTCTCCTGCCTCAGCCTTCCAAGTAGCTAAGACTACAGGTGCATGCCACCACACCCAACTTATGTTTTAAAAAACCTTTTTATAAAGATGGGGGTCTCACTATGTTGCCCAGGCTCGCCTTGAACTCCTGGGCTCAAGCAATTCTCCCACCTCAGCCTCCTCAAGTGTTGGGACTAATACAACTGAGTCACCACACCCACCTGCCTGAAGCATTTCTAATGTTAACAAGTACATGGCCAGGTGCAGTGGCTCATACCTGCAATCCCAGCACTTTGGAGGACAAGGCAGGAGGATGGCTTCAGCCTGGGAGTTCGAGACCAGCCTGTGCAACACAGTGAAACCCCATCTCTACAAAAAATACAAAAAGTAGCCAGGTGTGGTGGCGTGTGCCTGTAGGTCCAGCTAGTCGGGAGGCTGAGGAGGGAGAATCACTTGAGCCTGGGAGGCCAAAGTTGCAGTGAGCCAAAATTGCGCCACTGCATTTCCATCTGGGCAACAGAGTGAAACGCTGTCTCAAAACAATAATAATAATGATGTTAACAAGCACATGATCTGTAGAAAACTTAAATATAGTGATAACAACGATTTTTTTTTTTTTTTTTTTTTTTTTTGAGACGGAGTCTCGCTCTATTGCCCGGGCTGGAGTGCAGTGGCTGGATCTCAGCTCACTACAAGCTCCGCCTCCCGGGTTTACGCCATTCTCCTGCCTGAGCCTCCCGAGTAGCTGGGACTACAGGCGCCCACCACTGCGCCCGGCTAGTTTTTTGTATTTTTTTTTAGTAGCGACGGGGTTTCACCGTGTTAGCCAGGATGGTCTCGATCTCCTGACCTCGTGATCCGCCCGTCTGGGCCTCCCAAAGTGCTGGGATTACAGGCTTGAGCCACCGTGCCCAGCCGATAACAATGATTTTTTTAAAACTCTAAGTGGATTGCAGAATTAAATGTAAGTGCAAAAACTAAGAAATCTTAGAAAAAAATCTTAGAAAAAAAGCACAGGAGTAAATCTTCACAACCCTGGGTTAGGCAAAGCCTTCTTAGATACTATGTCAGAAGCATATGCAACACATCAAAAAGAAAACACAGCAAGGGTATGGAGAAAAGAGAATGCTTATACACTGTTGGTGGGAATGTAAATTAATATAGCTATTGTGTAAAACGGTATGGAGGTTCCTCAAAATATCAAAAATAGAGCTACTGTATGATCCAGCAGTCCCACTACGGATATACATCCAAAGGAAATGAAATCAGTATGTCAGAGATATTTGCACTCACATGCTTATTGCAGCACTATTTACAATAGCCAAGATATGGAATCAACCTATGTCCATTAACAGATAAATGCATAAAGGAAATAGAGTGTATATACACAATGGAATACTATTCAGCCATAAAAATGAATAAAATCCTATCATTTGCAACAAAATGGATGAACCTGGAAGAGACTATGTTAACTGAAATAAGCCAGACACAGACAAATACCACATGATCTCACTCATTTGTGGAATCTGTAAAAGTTGATCTCACAGAAGTAGAAAGCAGAATTTTCTTTCCATAGGCTGAGGTGGTTAGCGAAGGGGGAATGGGGAGATGTCGTTCAAAGGATACATAATTACAGTTAGACAGGAATAAGTTCAAGAGCTCTACTGTATAGCATGGTGACTATAGTTAATGATGATATATTATATTCTTGAAAAATGCAAAGATGGTAGACATTAAATGTTTTTACCACCAAAATAACTGTGTGATGTAATACATTTATTAGCTAGATTTAACTATTCCACAATGTACATATACTTCAAAATATAATGTTGTACACAATAAATACATACAACTTAACTTGTCAATTTAAAAAATCTTGGCTGGGCACAATAGCTCACGTCTGTAATCCCAGCACTTTAGGAAGCCAAGGCGAGCATATCACTTGAGGTCAGGAGTTCGAGACCAGCCTGGCCAGCATGGTGAAACCCCATCTCTACTAAAAATACAATAAAATTGGCCAGGCGTAGTGGCACATGCCTGTAGTCCCAGCTACCTGGGAGGCTGAGGCAGGAGAATGACTTGAACCAGGGAGGCGGAGGTTGCAGTGAGCCGAGATCACACCATTGGACTCCAGCCCTAGGGGACAGAGCAAGGCTTCTGTCTCAAAAAAAAAAAAAAAACAAAAAAAAAAAACAAAAAAAAACTTCTTAGGCCAGGCACAGTGGCTCATATCTGTAATTCCAGCATTTTAGGAGGCCAAGGTGGGAGGATCACTTGAGGTCAGGAGTTTGAGACCAGCCTGGGCAACATAGCGAGATCTCGTTTCTACTAAAAAAAATAATAATAAGATAAAAAAAAATTAATCCTTTTAAAATTTAAACTTAAAAAAGCATAAGCAACAAAAGGAAAAATAAATAAATTGGACTTCATCAGCAATAAAAACTTCCATTGGCCAGGCATGGTGGCTCATGTCTGTAATCCCAGCACTTTGGGAGGCCAAGGCAGGGGCTTGAGCCTAGGAGTTCAAGACCAGCCTGGGACCAGCCTGTGAAACATGGTGAGACTCCATCTCTACAAAAAATAAAAAAATTAGCTGAGTGTGGTGGCATGCACCTGTAGTCCTGGCTACTTGGGAGGCTGAGGTGGGAAAATCACCTGAGCCCAGGGAAGTCAAGGCAGAAGTGGGCTGAGATCACACCACTGCACTCCAGCTTGGGCAACAGAGTGACATTCTGTCTCAAACAACAACAACAAAAAATGTCTGCACTTCAAAGCACACCATCAAGAAAGTACAAAGACAATCCACAGAATGGTAGAAAATTTTTGCAAATCATTTTTCAATCGGGGTCTTATCTTCAGAACATATAAAGAACTCTTAAAACTCAAAAACAACCAAAAATACCCAATGACAGAAATGGGCAAAATTTTGAATATCATTTCTCCAAAGATATACAAATGGCCAAGACGCATATGAAAACAGCATCATTAGTCATTAGGAAAATGCAAATCAACATCATTTATGAGATACCACTTCACATCCACTTGGGTGGTTAAAATAAGACATAACAAAAAGTTTTAGCCAGGTGTGGTGACGTACACCCGTAGAGCTACTTGGGAAGCTGAGGCGGGAGGATCCTTGAGTTCAAATCCAGCCTGGGCAACATAGTGAAACCCCATCTCAAAAAAAAAAAAAAAAAAAGTTCCTCCACAAGAAGTCTAAGGGAAAAAAAAAGCGTTAGTGTTGACCAGAATGTGGAGAAACTGAAATACTCATATACTGTTAGGACGGTAAGACAGTGCAGCCATTTTGAAAAATAGTTTGTCAGTTCCTCAAAATGTTAAACACAGAATTATCTCATAACCCAGCAATTCCAATCCTAGGTATAGATACTGATATGGTTTGGCTGTGTCCCCACCCAGATCTCAACTTGAATTGTAATAATCCCCACGTGTCAAAGACAGGACCAGGTGGAGGTAACTGAATTATGGGGGCAGTTCCCCCAACCTCTTATCATGATAGTGAGTTCTCACGAGATCTGATGGTTTTACAAGGGGCTTCCCACTTCGCTCAACACTCATTCTCTCTCCTGCCAACCTGTGAAAAGATGCCTTCCGCCAAGTCTCCTGAGGCCTCCCCAGCCATGCAGAACTGTGAGTCAATTAAACCTCGTCTTTATAAATTCAATCTCACATATGTCTTCATAGCAGCATGAGAAGGGACTAATACATATACCCAAGATAACTGAAAATATATGTTCATATAAACACTTATACATGAATGTTTTATACATGAATGTTCATAACAGCATCATTCATAGCAGTCAAAATATGGAAATAACCCAAATGTCTATTAATGATGAATAAACAAAATTTGTTGTATCCATATATATTTGGAGACTGAATCACATCTCCAAAAAGATATGGTGAAGCCCTAACCCCCAATACCTTAAAATGTGACCTTATTTAGAAATAGAGTTATTGCACATGTAATTAGTTAAGACGAGGTCATATTGGAGTAGGGTGGATTCGTAATTCAATATGACTGGTGTTCATATAAGATACACATGCAAAGATACAGATACACAGGGAGAATGCCATGACAATGAAGGCAGAGATTGGAATTACACAGCTACAAGCCAAGAAATGCCAATGATTGCCAGCAAACCACCAAAGGTGAGAAAAAGTAAAGAATGAGATTCTTTCCTATAGATTTCAGAGACAGCACACAGCCCTGCCAACACCTTGATTTTTACTTCTAGCCTCCAGTACTATAAGATATTAAATATCTGTTGTCTTAAGCCACCCAATTTGTAGTATATTGTTACGGCAGCCCTTGGAAACTAATAAATTATATAATGGGATATTATTTAGCCATAAGAACAAATTAAGTAGTGATGCATCCTAAGTGAAAAAAAAACAGACATTATAAGACTATATATGATTGCATTTATATGACATATTCAGAACAGGCAAATCTATAGGCAGAAAGATTAGTGGTTGTCTAGGGCTGAGGGCATAGAGGTAGGGGAGAAATGGTGAGTGAGTGATAGTGGGTAGTTTCTTTTTAGAGTGACGAATATGTTATAAAACTGTGGTGATGGTTACACAACTCTGTGAATATACTAAAAACTACTGAATTATACACCTTAAATTGGTGAATTATATCTCAATAAACTTTTTAAAGGGAGAATTACTAAAGAAATTAACAGAATGATATGACAGAGTTGGGGAGGGGTGGGGATACTTGAAATAGAGGATTAGTAAGATTCCTTACAAGTGGTAACATATAAAATCTGAGCTGAAATCTGAAGGACGAGGACAGCTGAAAGAGCATTCCAGGCAGAGGAATCCTAAAGTGAGAATAAGCTTGGCATATTTGGAGAACAGAAAGGCAAATATGGCTAGAATATAGTAAGTGAGGTAGAAGTGGTATGAGATGAAGTTGGGTAGATAGGCAGGAGCTAGACAGTGCATTAATGCTACAAAAATTAGAGGTAATCAGGTAGCTACAGTAAAATTGCAGGCATCTTCATTTCACCTTTAGGGAACTCTAGTTCACAGTATACAACTTTATATCCCAATAGGCTTAGTAATAGTTGCCTAATTTCACTTTAAACATCCATAACCACAACGAACAATAACCCATAGGTATCCATTCCCAAAGTTAACTGAACCTCTTGGGTTTGGGCCAGCTGCTCTTGGGCAATCTCAGTCAAAACTAGTCCCAATCTATCCCTAGGCTAAGACTTTCAGGTTTGAAAGCCTAACCATCACCACCAAAATCAGACTCCTAAACCTGCCTAACACTAACTCAGATAGAGTCAAAGCAACCCATTCTAGAGACTAGGAACTTTCTAAGACTTGTGGAATGTTCTTAAGGCTCAAAGAAAGTTCCTATGGCTCCTTCAGGCATGGTGGCTCACACCTGTAATCCCAGCAATTTGGGAGGCTTTGGCAGGCGGATCATTTGAAGTTAGCAGTTTGAGATTAGCCTGGCCAACATAGTGAAATCCCATCTCTACTAAAAATATAAAAATTATCTGGGTGTGGTGGTGGGCGCCTGTAATCCCAGCTACTTGGGAGACTGAGGCAGGAGAATTGCTTGAACCTGGGAGGCAGAGGTTGCAGTGAGCTGAGAGCACGCCTCTGCACTCCAGCCTGGGTGACAGAGCAAGGCTCTGCCTCAAAAAAAAGAAAACGGAAAAAAAAAAGTTCGTACGACTCAAGAATAGAGAAAACTCAGACCATCCTTAGGAATAAAACAAACTAAATGAGCAATTAACCCAATATTTGTGTCCTCAACCTGTTTACTAATTCCCCCTTTTGGGACATAGATGATACTGGCACCTATGCAGGTCAAAACATTCTAAAGTTATTTCAAAAGCTTGCCTTTTCCCCTCTGGTTTCAAACTGGATCAAGGTTTCAGTAAGAAAAGGTGATATGGCAAAATTCAAGAACAATAATGTTCTGCACCAGCCTAAACATATTCTTTTCAGTTTCACTTAAATAGTTCTCCCATCACATGAGCCTAAGAAGAACATGTGAAAACATAGTGAAGATGTAAGAAACAAACATACAAATCCGAGATGTAAACAGAACTGGGCAGGCCATTTAATAAATTTGAATTAACAAAGTGATGTTAACCAGAGCCCAAGGCTGCAAATAAATCCAATAAATTTACCATCATACCTTTATACATTTAGGTTGCTGCAAAAGTAATGGCAAAAACCACGATTATTTTTGCACCAACCTAATACAAGTCCACCAATATTTTAAACAAGACAAAAGGTAGTAAAAAGAGTATTATTTTCATTTACCCAGAAAATTAGCTCTAATCTATAGGCTATCTGTAGAGTTAAAAGCAAAGCACAAAAAAAAACAAAACAAAAAACTCCAATGTGATTAAAATTGGTAGTAAATTGGACTTACTGTTTGGCCTGGTTAACATGAACCCCTAGGGTATAGCTCAGCCATTTGTATGTCACCTGTAAGAAGAAAAAAATTTTCAAATGTTTTATTAGATGACTCCAGAGTGCGGATCAGTCCCGAGGGTCTGTTCCTAAAGATTCCTATTCTTAGATGGTTATGCCTTATAAATTACAACAAATGCCACTGCAGCTTTGCCAAGAACTATCTATCTGGGTAGGCAGGACCAAGTTATTTATCTTAAAAATGCTAGTAAGTTTGTTTCATGAACTAATGAAAAATAATCTAAAAAGACAGGTTGAACATACCTAACAGAAAAAGCTCTCATTTTCCTCACATTCCTTGTTTTACTTAGGCCCTTTCCTCATGATGTCTTTTTTTTTGGGACCACCAGCCAAACCCATCCTAAAACTCATGCAGAAGCTAGATGACTTTAAAGTGTGATGTCTCAGAAACTTCTAAAGAAAGTTACACCCATGCAAACATTAAAGGGGGCAGGTGGTGCAGGGGTCAGGAAATGAACAAAGTGGGTAAATATTTTTATAAGAGATCAGATTGGGAACTACCAGCATCAAGCCTTCATCCCTCTTAGACCCAGGATGCCTGCACTCTCTTCTCTCAAAGTCTCTTCCAATTCCAAATGTCAAGCTTCCAATAGTTAGAAGACTTGCACAGGTTAGGCAAAGGCAGTGTGATGTAGAAGAAAGCATTAGTAAGAGGACAGACGTAGACTGAAAAATTGCCTATTCTTTACCAACCGGAAATAAACAAGTTATTTGGCCCCTCAGATTCAATTTCCTCATCTAAGGATACCACCACCGACCTGGGGTAGGTTGCGGGGAGGTCACTGTAAAGATTAAAGTGCCTTGGCACACAGCATGCACTCGATCATCAAGGTTTGAAAAGTGCACTCACATCCATCATCTCGCTTGATCTTTACCGCACCCCTGTGAGGCGGGTCAAACCTCTATCAATGCTTAAGTTTCCAGGAAGAGGAAACAGTATCTGGAGGTTACACAACTTGTAACTTAACACAGTTAAGACACGATTTCCTCAACTATAAACGTAAAACTTTAAACGCCAACCACCTTAAAAGATAGGTGTAGGGACGCCTTAGAAATACTCAGCCAACGGCCCTCCCTCCGCGCCCGGTCTCCGCGGCTCCAGCCCCAGGCTCTGTTCAGAGCACGCCCACCCAAGGGACGCGGACTTCCGTGTGTGCCGGAGGACCTTCCCGACGAGTCCTCGCTCGCCCTGGGGCACAGAGCTCGCCCAGGTCCCCTCGTGGGGACCTGTCTCCCCCTGCTCCCCACGAAGCCACCGCAGAGAGAGGGTCAAGGCTCCCGCCGCCCCAGCAGGGCCCAGGACCCCAGTCGCACGCCCGCGTTCCCCAGTAGTAGCTGCTCACGATCTTGTTTTGGTCCGTGACGAACTCGTCTATATTTTCCAGATAAAGCTGGTCCGCCATGGTGCGGCAGCGCTGGGACCCGCCTCTAGCCCCTTTCTCAACCACAGACACAGCTCCCGCCGGCGGGAAACGTCTTTGCTCCCTCCCAGGTCCCGGGTCGTTTCCCCGGCAACGGAAGCGACGCACTACGGCGGCCCTCTGTGAGTCAAACTAGTTATGCAGACGGCGCAGACTGAAGTAGGCAGAGCTAGTATGAAACAGCGAAGTGCGGGGCCTCCTGGCTAGTTTTTTCCTATACCTACGTGCTTGTGTTAAAGTTTAATTTATAAATTAGGCACAGTAAGAGATTAACAAAAATAACTAACGATAAAATAGAACAATTATTATTATTATACTGTAATAAACATGAGTGAATATGGTCTCTCAACAGATGTCATTGGATATAATATTTCCCTACCGAGGTTGGCTGCGGGTGATGAAACCCGGGAAAGCCTGGATAAAAAGGAACTATTGAAAACAAGTAATTTTAGTAGTGCTGCCAACTGGGGAAAAGTACTGCCTGTTACAATCCCTCAGAGTTGAGAAATTAGGGAAGGTTTTTCCAGAGGGGATGAGGAGAGGCTGAGTGTTTCGGATAGAGGCAGGAGAATTTGCTGGAAAAGAGTTCATTATCTCTGGATTATTAGGAGAAGAGGCGGGTGAGGGACACTTGGGAGAAACCAAATAGTTGTGCCTAGGAGAATGTGAAGAGGTGCATGAGCTGTGTTCTCAGGAAAACTTGGAGAAAAGTTATCAGGTTGTGGAATTTCAACTCAAATTTCTCCTAGTATCACCCCCCAAAAATCTTTAATAATTGACTTCAGCATAAGCTGGTGCAGTTCAGTACCGCAGCTGTAGTGCATAAGTGAATCAGACTTACTGGGTTTGAATCCTCGTTTTGCAGTTTGTTGTGTAAACTTAGGTAATTCCTTAGCCACTAGGAGCCTATTTCCTTATCTATAAAATGGGAATAATAACAGTACCTATTTCAGAGGCTTGTTGCAACATGCATTCATTCAAAGCACAGCAAAATCCTGAAAAAGGCCAGATACTATTCTGAGTGCTGAAGTGCTGGGGCTGCAGCTATGAACAATAATAAACCGAGCCTGTTCACATGTAGCTTACATTCTGAGATATTTAAGTGAAGGATAGTGGTGGTTTAAAATTAGGGGAGCAGACCGGGTGCGGTGACTAACGCCTGTAATCCCAGCACTTTGGGAGGCCGAGGGGAATGAATCACCTGAGGTCAGGAGTTCGAGACCTGCCTGGCCAACATAGTGAACTCCTGTCTCTACTAAAAATATAAAAATTAGCTGGGCATGGTGCCACATGCCTATAGTCCCAGCTACTCGCGGGGCTGAGGCAGGAGAATGTCTTGAATCCAGGAGGTGGAGGTTGCAGTGAGCCAAGATCATGCCACTGCACTTCAGCTTGGGAAACAGAGGGAGACTCAGTCTAAAAATAAAATAAAATGGCTCGGCACAGTGGCTCACACCTGTAATCCCAGCACTTTGGGAGGCCGAGGCAGGCTTATCACCTGAGGTCAGGAGTTTGAGACCAGCCTGGCCAACATGGCGAAACCCTGTCTCTACTAAAAATACAAAAATTAGCCAGGTGTGGTGGCACATGCCTATAATCCCAGCTACTTGGGAGGCTGAGGCAGGAGAATCACTTGAACCTGGGAGACAGAGGCTGCAGTGAGCTGAGATCATGCCACTGCACTCTAGCCTGGGAAACAGAGTGAGACCCCCTCTCAAAATAAATAAATAAAGTAGGGTAGCAGTACCGGACACAGTAGGTCACACCTACAATCCCAGCGCTTTGGGAGGCCGAGGCAAGGGGATCACTTGAGCCCCAAGATTTCGAGACCAGCCTCAGCAACATAGTGAAACTCCGTCTCTACTAAAAAAAAAAAAAAAAAAAAAAAAGCCATGGTGGTGGTGCAAGCCTGTGGTCTGTGGTCCCAGCTCTGAAGTGGGAGGATGGATTGAGCCCAGGAGGTACAGGCTGCAGTGAGCACTTGATAACGCCACTGCATACAGCCTGGGTGACAGGGTGAGACCCTGTCTCAAAAAATAGTAATTTTTTTTTTTTTTGAGATGGAGTTTTGCTCCTGTTCCCCAGGTTGGAGTGCAATGGCGCAATCTCGGCTCACTGCAACCTCTGCCTCCTGGGTTCAAGTGATTCTCCTGCCTCTGCCTCCCAAGTTGCTGGGATTACTGGTGCCCACCACCACGCCCAGCTAATTTTTTGGATTTTTAGTAGAGACAGGGTTTCGCCATGTTGGCCAGGCTGGTATTGAACTCCTAACCTCAGGTGATCCACCCGCGTCGGCCTCCCAAAGTGCTGGGATTACAGACGTAAGCCACCGTGCCCAGCCAATACATTTTTAAAAATAGAGTAGTGATAGTGGAAATTGAGAGAACTGAGTGACTTGAGTTTTCTGCTAGTCGGCAAAACCTGCTGATGAATTAGATGAGTGGAGTGTGGAAAAAACAGGAATCAAGGAAAATACCTAGATATGGAACATAAATCTTTAGGTAAGTGGTGATGCCCTTGACTGAGACATGAAAAACTGGAAGCAGATGAGAAAATCAAATAATTCTATTTGGCCAATTATAAATGAGGTAATATACCTAAAACCCTCACGCAGTACCTGCACACAATAAAATCTATAATCATTGACTATTACATTATTATATACCAGACACACTGTACCAGGTACTTTGAGAGCAATATTTCATTTAGTCCTCATAGCAATGCTGCAAATGCATTATATTGTCCATATTTTATTTATTTATTTATTTATTTAATTATTTATTTATTTATTTATTTGAGATGAAATTTTGCTCCTGTTGCCCAGGCTGGAGTGCAATGGCGCAATCTCGGCTCACCGCAACCTCCACCTCCTGGGTTCAAGCGATTCTCGGGCCTCAGCTTCCCGAGTAGCTGGGATTACAGGCCTGCACCACCATGCCCAGCTAATTTTGTATTTTTATTTTTATTTTATTTTATTTTGTGTATGTTTCA
This sequence comes from Rhinopithecus roxellana, assembly GCF_007565055.1. Taxonomy (NCBI): domain Eukaryota; kingdom Metazoa; phylum Chordata; class Mammalia; order Primates; family Cercopithecidae; genus Rhinopithecus; species Rhinopithecus roxellana. Next base: position 57,600,423 of record NC_044563.1, read on the forward strand.
ACATCTAAAATACAAATATTCTTGTACCTAAAAATTGTAACTTTTTTTTTATACTTTAAGTTCTAGGGTACATGTGCACAACCTGCAGGTTTGTTACATATGTATACATGTGCCTTATTTTGTATTTTTAGTAGAGACAGGTTTCTCCATGTTGGTCAGGCTGGTCTTGAACTCCCAACCTCAGGCAGTCCACCCGCCTCCGCCTCCCAAAGTGCTGGGATTACAGGCTCATGCCACCATGGCCGGCCTATTAATTTATTTTGTTTTATTTTTTGAGATGGCGTCTCGCTCTGTCGCCCAGGCTGGAGTGCAGTGGCACGATCTTCACTCACTGCAATCTCTCTGCCTCACAGGTTCATGCGATTCTCATGCCTCCACCTCCTGAGTAGCTGGGATTGCAGGCATGCACCACCACACCAAACTGTATTTTTAGTAGAGAGGGGGTTTTGCCTTGTTGGCCAGGCTGGTCTTGAATTTCTGACCTCAAGTGATCTGCCCACCTCTGCCTCCCAAAGTGCTGGGATTACAGGTGTGAGCCACTGCACCTGGCCATTGTCCATATTTTAGAGACTAGACTGTTGAGGCTTAGAGAGAAGTAGATTTTTCCAGGATTATTAGGTGGTTGCTGTGGGATCAGAACTCAGGCCTCTTGTCAGTGCTCCACAGGAGTGGGAAGTAAGTCAAGATAATTGGCCAGGGAAGAGTCTTGATACTATCCCTATGCCAAATGGAGCAGATGACAGTGAAGTGGCTACATTGTGTGGGCTATATACCATACCCTGGGGTTGGTAGTCTGGCGCCAAGAAAATTTAGGACACTAACACAAAGAGTTTAGGAGCAGAGGTTTAATAGGCAGAAGAGAAAGAGAAACAGTTCTCTTTATATATAGAGAGAGGGGTCTCCTAGTGATCATGGTGGCAGATGCGCTGGACTTTGTAGTCCAGCTTGAGGAGGCGGTGTCTGATTTATGTAGGGCTCACAGATTGTTTCGATCAGGTGTGACATTTACATAGCCCAGGGAGAAGGCTGGTATCCCCACCCTAATCTTATGATGCAAATGAACTCTCCTTGGCTGGCACCATCTTGTCTGCTCCTTACTAGCAGAGAAGGGATGATGGAGCCGCCATCTTGAACATGTCTAGTCCCTAGTTCCTGCCCACATTCACCCGTGCAAGCTCCCAACTTGCTTGTCTACATCTGCAGCTCGACTTTACAGGCTGGTCTTTGTTATAAAATGATTTGGGGCTGCTTTTCATTAAAAAGAAAAGCCTTACCGTGGACTCCTATCCTCTTACTATCTGCCTAAGTGATTTCTTCTTAACTCCTATATCAACCACACTGTTTAGAGTACCCAGCCCAACCCAATGGACATGCCAATATTAGGGTTGAATGACTTAGCTGGATTAGTGGTTACCCTTGGTAGGGTAGAAACTGGAAGGGAGTATGAGGAGGCTTCTGAGATGAAGGTAATGTTCTTGATCTTGGTGCTGGTTGCATGGTGTGTTGAGTTTGGAAAATGATTTGAGGTATATACTTTTGATATGTATATATAGTTTTCTACATGGATGTTTGCATTAATCAAAAGTTTAAGGAAATTGATTATTTGAGGAATCTTTTTTTTTTTTTTTTCTCACTGCCTGTATGATCAGGTATTTTTTCAAAAGAAGCTGTCCAAAATGATGTGACCCTTATGAAATAATCAAATTTAAGAGTTTATGCAGCAGGCTTCTTTTCCTCTGTAGTAGGTTTCTTTTCTGCAGGCTTCTTTTCAGGGGCTGATTTCTTGGTAGCTGCTGCCTTTTTTCCCACTAGAGGTTTCTTCTGCTTCTTAACACCAACAGCAGCCTTCTTTCCTTTCTTACCTACCACAGGCTTCTTGCCTGCAACCTCCACCTTCTCATCTGATTTGGCTTCTAGCGCTGCTGCTGCAGCAGCTGCCTTATCCACCCGGAGCTTGTGATTCCTGGCCTGGCGAAGAATGGTATTCCGGTGCATGGTCTTTGCATATGGGTTTAGCTTCAACATGATTCTCAGATTTTTCAGTGGGTTCTTCTTTAGGACTCTGCGATGAATCTTCTTGCGTGGTGCTCGAAGGGCTCTTTGGATCTCTGGGCTTTTCAAGATTCTGCTAAGATCTGTATTAATCATCTTGTGCATGGGAAGATTGTAATTACTCTTGAGGGAAGCGGCTTTACACAAAGTGCCATACAATTCATCTAACTTCCGGAAAGCACTCTCAGTCCAGATGCAGAAACGTCCCACATGCCCACCAGGAGCAAGCTTCAAAATGTTCAGTTTGCTTACATTAAGCAGAGTAATTCCAGGGATGTTTCTGAAGGCCTTGATGATGCCATTATCCTCATTATAGATGATGCACGGCCCCCTGCGCTGGATACGGCGACGGTTTCTCATTTTGCCTTTGCCAGCTCTCATTCACTGAGAGGCATAGACCTTTTTGATATCATTCCAGGCTTTAAGTTTCTTAAGGAGCAAAACAGCTTCCTTGGTCTTCTTGTAACCTTCAACTTTATCTTTGACTACCAAAGGAAGTTCAGGAACTTCCTCAATACGATGACCTTTAGACATGACCCGTGCTGGTAGGGCTGAGGCAGCCAGGGCAGAACAGATGGCATATCATTTTTGGGTTGTGTTCACTCTACAATGCCAACAGTGCCAGGTTTTGGTTGGTGCAGACATTCGGCCTCCACAACACATGTCTCCAAAAGCACCCTGCCAGAGCGGTGAGTCCCACCACCTGGAACTCTGGGAATTCGAGCCACAGCTCTGCCAGTACCCCAAGACTCAGCACTGGTCTGATGACCTGCTAATTCACTGACAGCGTAGGGCTGTCTGTTGTTTTTGCGCAAGTTGGTATGAACAAAGTTCACAATATCTGGTCGAATAGGAGCCTTGAATACAGCAGGCAAAGTGACATTTTTGCCAGATGACTCCCCCTTTTCAGAGTACACCAATATCAGTGGGAGAGCACATGCCATGGCAGAGAGAGGAGACAGCCACGCTCCTCTCACCCCGGCTGCTGCCACAGGAAAAGGTATTTGCGGAGTCTTAACTACAGTGGCAAGCCTTCTCAAACTAGGAAAATAGAAAATAGGTAGAGGTATTAGAAAGACTGGGTTTAATCTTAACCTTGGACAATAGAAAGGAAATTCTGGGAAGAAGGGATAATGGGCAAAAGTGGTGCAAAGCAAGGCAGTAATTATCAAATCAAGATAAATAATGAAAGGTATCTCTAAGTCTGGGTTGGGATAATGGGACTAGAAAGGAATGACTACAGCTGTGCACAGGATTGGGTAGACTAGGGGTTGAGAGTGTACATTAAGGGCAGGAGAGCTGGAGGGGGAAGAAAAGAGATAGCTTTTCTGTTTCTGTGTCTAAGGTCTACCCAGTTTGACTATTCCTTTTCCAATTTGGAGGGTAACTGAATGAAAAGCATATGGGCTTTGGAAACAATTTTTCTTGTAAAAAGCAAGAAAGCAAACAAACAAAAATCTGGGCCTGAATCCCAGCTTTACCACTTACTAGCTGTGTGGCTTTAGGCAAATCATTTAACCTCTTTTATCATCTTAAAAGAAGAGATAATAATATCCAGCGATGTACAGATAAATGTGTAATAACCAACTTGCTAAATAAAAAAAGCCCTGATCTGAAGTGGTTGCACTTCTGTGGTATAAATGCTCCACATGGCAAAATTCAAGCTACAGATATTGATGCCATAGAATGCAGAGTTAGGAAGAGTTGCACAGTATCACACCATTATTTCCACCATACAGACACAATAAACATAAATGACCTAAAGAGCATAGATAGGCCAGGCACAGTGACTCACATCTGTAATCTCAGTACTTTGGGAGGCAAAGACAGGAGCATCCCTTGATCCCAGGAGTTTGAGTCCAGCTTGGGAAACATAGTGAGACCTGTCTCTCTAAAAAAAAAAACAAACAAACGAAAAGAGCATAGACAGTAGTAAAATACTTAGGAAGTGATGAAATTTGAATATTTATTGCCTTGTGTTTAATATAATTTGATTGTACATTTATATAATTTAATTTTTAGTAATGTCTCTGTTTAACTGACTTGCAAACTTTCTGAAAATTTAACATTCAGCTCTCATAAGCAAGTACCGGCCAGCCCTCCTGCATCACTGTAAATAATGTATCTACCTTGCATGATTGAGAGGGTTGAAAGTAACATGCTCTGTGCCTGGGAGATAACTAAGCCTCCATAAATGGCAACTGTTATTGTATAACAAACACTTACATACCACTGACTATATGACAGGCTCCATTCCAAGTGCTTTACAAACATTAACCCATCTAATCTCCATAACAACCCTGGAAAGTAAAGCATGTTGTTATTCCCTTTATTCAGAAAAGTAGACTCTGTCACAGAGAGGTTAAATAACTTGCCCAAGGTCACAAAGCAACAGAGCTAGAATTATAACCCAGGCAATCTGGCCACAGCATCCATGATCTTAAACACTGTGTTTTGCTATCTCATTATTAGTTTACAACTGTACGTATAAAACCAATAATAAGTACAGTAAACTCTAACATGTTTTATTGCAGAATTTTGGGATTCCTGTGCACATCAGTCAAGTGAGAATTGCTTTCAGTAGAAACCAAGTAACAAATTGGATATGTTGAGTATCACATGATATGACAACATAGAGTCCAGGCAAAAGTTAATATTGAAAGTTTTGGGTCAGGTGTTGGAGGTAAGGGAAGGTTGTGGGGAGTATAGACCTTTGATTAGATTTGGAAGGGAACTACAGCTAGCAAATGCCAGTGAAGAAGCCTAGGACTGTGTCCAGGAGATTAGTATTTTATCTAGATAATGCCTGAAGGCTTCATTTTAGGGTCAAAAGTAAACCAGAAAAGAGTCCAGAAAAGAGAACTCCTCTGTACTTTTACTCCCATAAATCCTAAATGAAGAGTGTTGTAGGTTGTATACATTGCTTGGATGATAATAACTATCATTTATTGGGCACATACCGTGTTTTGAGTACTTTGCCTAGAGTGGCTCATTTAATCCTCAGCCAATCCTGTTAGATTCAATTATCCCTTCACCAAAAATGGGCCCAAATTTGAGATTGATTTTGTGTTGTCAATGGGACGAGTGAGTAGAAAACAATTCCATGTAAGTTCTAAGACAAGGTTTGCTTAAACAAATAATTAAGTAGTAGGTAGTAAGTAGGACTTTACAACTAGCCTCATCCTAATGTAACAATAATAATGACATCACCACCACCAGCATCTAATAGCTTCTTAATAAATGTTTACTGATTTAGTTTTTTTGTTTGTTTGGTTGTTTGGTGTTTTGAGACAGAGTCTCGCTCTCTCACCCAGGCTGGAGTGCAGTGGCACGATCTTGGCTTGCTGCAACCTCTGCCTCCTAGGCTCAAGCAATCCTCCTGCCTCAGCCTCCTGAGTAGCTGGGATTACAGGCACCTGCCACCACACCTGGCTAATTTTTATATTTTTAGTAGAGATGGGGTTTCACCATATTGGCCAGGCTGGTCTTGAACGCCCAACCTCAGGTGATCCATCCGCCTTGGTCTCCAAAGTTCTGGGATTACAGGCATTAGCCACCGCGCCTGTCCTAACTTAGCTGTAATTACACTAAAAGCAGTGAGATTTAAGGGGAAAAATATAGGATTGAGAAACAAGGAGACCTCAGAGAGTGTCCACTATGAATTACCATTCACTACATGTGTAGGCACTATGCTAGGCCTTTTACTTGAATATTTTCATTTAATCTTTGAAACGACCGATAAAGTATTATTACTTACCTACTAGTATCTCTATTTTATAGATGTCATTTAGCTTAAATTATTATCCCTATTGTACAGATGAAGAAACTGGAGCTCAGAGAAATTAAGTAAGTGGTAAAGATGTGTTTCCGGCCCAGGTGTGCCCAAACCCCATGTTCTCAACACTGTGGTTGTCTTTACACAATAGCATTTGGCTGATTTTTGTTTTCTTCTTTGTATCTATTTTTTCTTATATGTGTTTGGAAGTTTTAACAAGAGTCTGTATCATTTTTATTTATTTATTTTTTTGAGATGGAGTTTCACTCTTGTTGCCTAGGCTAGAGTGCAATGGTACGATCTCAGCTCACTGCCACCTCCGCCTCCCGGGTTCAGGTGATTCTCCTGCCTCAGCCTCCCGAGTAGCTGCGATTACAGGCATGCACCACCACACCCAGCTAATTTTGTATTTTTAGTAGAGATGGGGTTTCTCCATGTTGGTCAGGCTGGTCTCAAACTCCCCACCTCAGGTGATCTACCCGCCTCAGCCTCCCAAAGTGCTGAGATTATAGGTATGAGCCACTGCACCCGGCCAAGAGTCTGTATCATTTTTATAATCAGAAAAGAATGAACATATTTTCATTTTGAAAAAAATGGAGCATTTAGCAATGTTAAATTAACTCTTTTTATTCCAGTCATCTGTAATGTTTCCCTATTTAAAATGTGAAAGGTGGCCGGGTGAGGTGGCTCATGCCTATAATCCCAGCACTTCGGGAGGTCGAGGCGGGCAGATCGCCTGAGGTTGGGAGTTTGAGACCAGCCTGGCCAGCATGCAGAAACCCCATCTTTACTAAAAATACAAAAATTAGCTGGGCATGGTGGCAGGCACCTGTAATCCCAGCTACTCGGGAAGCTGAGGCAGGAGAATCGCTTGAACCCAGGAGACGGAGGTTGCAGTGAGCCTAGATCGTGCCATTGCACTCCACCCTGGGAAACAGAGTGAGACTCCATTTCAAAAAAAAAAAAGATGTAAAAGGCAATCTCCAAAAAGGACTAGAACCACCATTCCTACCTACAACATCTTAAATGTCACTTAAAAAAAAAAAAAAAAAAAAACCCAAAAAAAAACACTCACTCCTTATTCCTTAAGGATGGTGCCTCATGTTGAGAACAAAAGCAGTTCTCCAGAAGCCAGAATAATCAATCAGCCAAAGCATTTTCTAACCAAAGGAGAGGCCAGACAAAACTGTCGGGGATGTTGGCGTCAGGTGCCACCAGCAGTGGGAACCATAGGACCTCAGCCTCCATGCCTCAAAAAAGAACCTAAGTGTCAGAAGTAGAAGGCTGACCCTCCTCTGTCTTCTTCTTCATCCCCGCCTCATCCCAGAAATAATCGCATCAGAGAGTCTAATGATTCTGATAGGGCATGGAGTGGGAAATCTAGACAGGGCTCAATATTGGGGCAGGGTGATGAGCAATCAACCTTTGTGCAGGCAGGATTCCCAGACTCAGAGGAGGGAAGGAAGCCAGGCCTCTGCACAGGAAAGGAAGCCCTTGGGGGCCACTTAGGAACCCTACCAGTTGGCTGGCCTTCAGGGATACTACAGGTTTATTGGTGGTAACATTCCAAGCGGGGTAACAGGTCAACTAAGATGTAGAAGATTAAAGTAATCTTAAGACCGGGCTCTGTGGTTTACGCCTATAATCCCAGCACTTTGGGAAGCCAAGGCAGGAGGATCGCTTGAGGCCAGGAGTTTGAGACCAGCCTGGCCAACATGGGGAAACACTGTCTCTACTAAAAAATACAAACATTAGCCAGGTGTGGTGGCTCACGCTTGTAATCCCAGCTACTTGGGAGGCTGAGGTGGGAGGATCACTTGAACCTGGCAGGTGGAGGTTGCTGTGAGCCGAGATCCTGCTATTGCACTCTAGCCTGGGCAACAGAGTGAGACCCTGTATCAAACACAAAACAAAATAAAACAAAACAAAAAAAGAAGTAATCTTAACACCAATATATTTCTTGTTGACACAGATGTATTTAGTAATTAGATCACTCATTCATTCATTCATTCATTCATTCATTCATTTGATGAACATTGCTAAAGGCCTCTTGTATACCAGGCTCTATGTGATTAATGGGGACACAGCATGGTCTTCATCTCTGGGAGTTTACAGTCTGTATAGGGCAAACAGCAATACAGTGTGAGGGAATCACAGCGTGCCAGAAAAACTCAGAGGAGGCAGCTCACCTAGCCCAAAGATCAGAGGAAATCAGGGAAAAACTCTGGGCCTGGATACCAGGAATATATACCATGTAATCCTTCCTTTCATTTGGCAAAATATATAAAAATGAAATCAGAGTGCTGTCTTTTTTTTTTTTTGAGACAGAGTCTTGCTCTATTGCCCAGGCTGGAGTACAGTGGTGCAATCTCGGGTCACTGCAACCTCTACCTCCTGGGTTCAAGCGATTCTCATAACTCAACCTCCTGAGTAGCTGGAACTACAAGTGAGCACCACCACGCCTGGATAAGTTTTGTATTTTTGGTAGAGACAGGGTTTCACCATGTTGGCCAGGTTTGTCTCAAACTCCTGGCCTTAAGTGATCCGCTCACCTTGTCCTCCCAGAGTTCTGGGATTACAGGCGTAAACCACCATACCCGGCCAGAGTGCTGTCTTTGTTACAACTTTTAATAAAACATCACAAGCCTGTATTTCTTCTTTTTCAAAAAGTTGTTTAGGCCAGGCACGGTGGCTCATGCCTATAATCCCAACACTTTGGGAGGCTGAGGTGGGAGGATCGCTTGAGTCTAGGAGTTTGAGATCAGCCTAGGCAACACAGGGCAATCCCATCTCTACAAAAAAAGAAAAAGAAAAAAATAGCCAGGTGTGGTGGCTTGTGCCTGTAGTCCTAGCTACTCAGGAGGCTGAGGCAGGAGGATCACTTGAGCCCAGGAGGTCAAGGATGCAGTGAGCTATGTTCATGCCACTGCACTCCAGCTTGGGTGACAAAGCAAGACCCTATCTCAAAAATAAACGCATTTTTTTAAAGTTCTCATAAAGTTTTATGAGAACATGTGTATCTTGCATAGACTGTCTTGTGGAATGTATAGCTACCCAGGCCAGGCCAGGACACATCACCCTCTTGACAGCTGGTGACATAGGAGCTCAAGGACAGTGAGATAAGCCTCCAGGTGCTTGCTCTAAAACACCTTATCAGTACTATAAAAATCAATGCAAAATCCATCAGTTACCAAAACTAAGTGGGTGAGCCAAGAGGACACTGTGATACTGGTTTTCCTGCTCCATATGTATACCACCCCATCATGCTCCCAGCCACACTCACAGCCTAGCCTGTTTATTCCTCAGCTCGCTCACCAGATGTTCATGTCTCTACCTTTGCTGCCTCAGACATTCAGAAAAAGATCATGAGGACCTCCCATCCCCACCTTGCATATACTTTGTATAATTTTTTTCCTTTCTCCCTTCCCTTGGGGGTGGGGAGAGTGCTTGGAGTAGCGATGCTAAAAGTGAAGATAACTGGAAACTGGCTATGGGCAGTTTTGTCTTAAGCACATCATTTCTGAATTTTTTTTTTTTTTTTTTTTTTTTTTTTTTTTTTTTTGAGACAGAGTCTCCCTCTGTCACCCAGGCTGGAGTGCAGTGGTATGATCTTGGCTCACTGCAACCTCTGCCTCCCAGGTTCAAGCAATTCTCCTGCCTCAGCCTCCCGAGTAGCTGGGATTATAGGCACCCGCTGGGCTAATTTTTGTATTTTTAGGAGAGATGGGGTTTCACCATTATTGGCCAGGCTGGTCTCAAACTCCTGACCTGGTGATCGCTGACCTCAGCCTCCCTAAGTGCTGGGATTATAAGCATGAACCACTGCACCCGGCCTCTGAATTCTTACAATGTGTGTCAGGTGGGGTTGGCATTCAGGGCTAGAAAGAAGCATATGATCCTTTTTTCATAGAACATTGCTTTCTGCCCCCAAACACTGCTGGTCAGGGAGACTTGCCGAGGAGCTGTCATGTGGGCTTAGCTTTCATGTCAGGTAAAGAAGGGCAAGGGCTGTTGCAGACACAGTCTTGAGGGAGTGAGCTGCTCTCTTTGCCTCATTGTCTTTTGACCTCATTGCTTCTTTCTGTATGACTGCTCTGTTTTCTTCTCTGCTTAACCACAGTTTTTGTTTCCTCATAATTTTAGTATAAACAGAGCCATCGTTGCTATGGTTCATCTCAACCATCACTTCCAGCTTTTGGCCCATGACTAACTACAGATTTTCTCAACAGTTCCCCATTTTGTAATTCCTAAATGGTCCCCATTTTGTAATTCCTAAATGGCCCAGTCCAATTTGCTCAACTTATTTCAGTTTTTGTTTTGTTTTTCTTTAAATCTCAGATTATCAAAATTTTTTTCAGGATACTAAGCAGCCCATGGACAGGTTCCTCTTAGACAAGTGCTCATTCATGCATTCCTCACTTGTTCACTGAGTTTCTTCTTAGAGTTCACTATATATATATGAGATACAATAGTATACAAGAGACATATGACCCAGGTTGGAGACAGATAAGTTAACAGACAGTTAAAAGACCATGTTGGCCGGATGCAGTGGCTCACGCCTCTAATCCCAGCACTTTGGGAAGCCGAGGCAGTTGGATCACCTGAGGTCAGGAGTTCAAGATCAGCCTGGGCAACATGGTTAAACCCCATCTCTACTAAAAATACAAAACTTAGGCTGGGAGCGCTGGCTCACGCCTGTAATCTCAGCACTTTGGGAGGCCGAGGCAGGTGGATCACGAAGTCAGGAGTTCAAGACCAGCCTGGCCAACATGGTGAAACCCCGTCTCTACTAAAAATACAAAAATTAGCTGGGCGTGGTGGTAGGTGCCTGTAATCCCAGCTACTCGGGAGGCTGAGGCAAGAGAATTGCTTGAACCGGGAGGTGGAGGTTGCAGTGAGCCGAGATTGTGCCATTGCACTCTAGCCTGGGTGATAGGGTGAGACTCCATCTCAACTAAACAAAACAAAATGAAAAAACAAATATTAGCTGAGTGTGGTGGTGGGCGCCTATTATCCTAACTACTTGGGAGGCTGAGGCAGGAGAATTGCTTGAACCCAGGAGGCGGAGGCTGCAGTGAGCTGAGATCATGCCACTTCACTCCAACCTGGGCTACAGAGTGAGACTCCATCACAGAAAAAAAAAAAGGAATGCATTGAATTTGGTTTCCATCGGCTAGAGGAGTGACAGGCACAAAAGCCAGAGTTCAGTAATTTAAGGAATGAAGAGTGAGAAGAACTGAAGATAGAAGGTGAAGACAACTCTGGCCAATTAACTACGTGGAAATGGAGAGGTGGAAGGGGTTGAGGATGATCATGAGCTTCATAGCATGTCTGTCTAAACCACAGGGCTAGGAGGTCGTGGTGGACATTTGTCTTAGGAAAAGGCACGCCAGGCATTGTGGGGTCTGCTCCATCTAGAGTGTTGTCAGTCAGGGGGGCAGGACTGGAGGAACTGAAGGCTGGAATCTGCAGGAGGGGACATGGAAAGGGAATTCTTCAAAGGCCTTTTCATCCCTGGTTCCCAGCACCCTACTTGGCTAAAACTGGAATGGACAGGCCCTTAGCAAATATTTATTGGCAGAAACTGAATGCCTGGTGAATAGATGGATGGGTGGATGAAAGTGAATTAAATATTGTTCTGCTCTATAGTCCCTTTTGTTCAGTTACAGAATATTGTTTGTGGAAGGTGTTGTCTACTTTTCCTTGCACCACTGCAATGACTATTGTCTGTTATCAGGTGAACATTATAGATAAGCTAATGGGGAAATCCAGCTTCCTTGAAAGACCCAGTGATCAGAAATAAGGACAGAGAGGCAACGAGCCCAGGTCCTAAGCAGGCTTGAGGGCTGCAAATAGCCTTGCTGCTAGAGACCCCAGAAAGAGGCTTCACACGTTCCTACATACAACCTTGACACATAGTACTTTAGTAAACACTCCATATGTTTGGGGTTGACTAATTTGAAGTATCTTACCTTTCAGTATTTTCTTCCTAAGGCAAAATCAGATAGTGGACTTACCCAACTAACTTCTCTCATTTTCCCTTGCTCTGTGATGCCTCCACCACTCCTCTGCTCTCATACCTGCCCTATTTCAGGCCCTCCTATCATCAGTCTTTTCTTTTAAGTTGTTTTTCTGATAATAAAGGAAATGCCTGCTCGTCCTCATCTTTTCTAGCCTCATCTCTCCTCCAATCCGCCCTCCCTGGCCCTGGTTCATCTTTAACACAAGTTCTAGGATGACCTTCCTTCCTCCCTCCCTTCCTTTCTCCCTCCCTCCCTCTCTCCCTCCCTCCCTCCCTCCCTCCCTCCCTCCCTCCCTCCCTCCCTCCCTCCTTCCTTCCTTCCTTCCTTCCTTCCTTCCTTCCTTCCTTCCTTCCTTTCTTCCTTCCTTCCTTCCTTCCTTCTTGACAGAGTCTCTGTCGCCAGGCTGGAGTGCAGTGGAGTGATCTTGGCTCACTGCAACCTCTGTCTCCTGGGTTCAAACGATTCTCCTGCCTCAGCCTCTGGAGTAGCTGGGACTACAGGTGGCCATCACCACGCCCGGCTAATTTTTATATTTTCAGTAGAGACGGAGTTTCACCATGTGGGCCAAGATGGTTTCAATCTCTTGATCTCACGATCCGCCTGCCTTGGCCTCCCAAAGTGCTGGGATTACAGGTGTGAGCCACTGCACCCAGCCAGGATGATGTTTCTGAAACACAGATCTTATGATGTTACTCCCTGCTTAAAACCCTTTGGTTGTTTTCTGTTGATTTCTCCTTTCTCTCTTCCTTCCTTCCTTCCTTCCTTCCTTCCTTCCTTCCTTCCTTCCTTCCTTCCTTCCTTCCTTCCTCTTCCTCCCTCCCTCCCTCCCTCCCTTCCTTCCTTCTTTCTTTCCTTCCTTCATGGAGTCTCACTCTGTCACCCAGGCTGGACTGCAATGGCACGATCTCAACTCACTGCAACCTCCACCTCCTGGGTTCAAGGGAGTCTCCTGCCTCAGCCTCCTGAGTAGCTGGGACTATAGGTGCATGCCACCACGCCCGGCTAATTTTCTTTCTTTTTTTTTTTTTTTTTGTATTTTTGGTAGAGATAGGGTTTCACTGTGTAGGTCAGGCTGGTCTTGAACTCCTGACCTCAAATGATCTGCCCACTTCAGCCTCCCAAAGTGCTGGGATTACAGGTGTGAGCCACCATGTCCGGCAAGTCTCAGTTTCTTAGAGAAGACAGGAGCATTCAAGGCTCTTCAGGGTCTGGTCCTTCTTCCACCTTCCTCTTCAGCAATGTCAAACTGCAGTAGCGCCAGCATCATCCAACAGCACGCACCTGCTTTCACAGCCACACGCCTTCGCTTCCGGCTTCTGCTGCAGCCTGAAATATTGCCCTTGACTCTGCTCCATTCCTTTGTGTCTGGAAGCTTGAGAGCCTCCTTCCTGGCATTTGTCTCACAGCCTCCTGCTGATTAAACACAGTCCAGATGGTGCTGCTGCTTCTCATCTGGCTGGGCGAGATTCTGTTTCAGCTTCTGATTTCCACAAAATATCCAATCCTATCAGGCATTTGGGGATTTGGGTAGTGTACTAAGGATGTGAGGAGTGTGGGGGGAAGGGGTATACTGCACAGTTCACACAATTTACACCTAAGATTTCCCATATGAGGTCTTTCCTCTCCAAAATTCCTTTGTTTCAGCCAGCTTCCCAGCCCAGGGTATTTTAGTCTTCCCCCTTCTCTTTGTTGGAACACATGCGTGCATGCATATGTGTGTGTGTGTGCGTGTGTGTGCATGCATGCATGTGTGTATGCATGTGTTGCGTGTGTGCGTGCGTATGTGTGTGTGCGAGCATATATGTGTGTGTGCTTGTGTGTGTATGTGTGTGTGTAAACCTCCCTTGTCTAATGCAACACAATCCCACCCTTTCTCTACCCAAGTACCAGGCAGCCATAGGGTAGTTTTTCATAGATTATCCTAATTTCTTCTCAGGATACTTTGGCACCAGTTGCTAAAAAAATTAAAGAGGCATCCATACCTTACACAGCTCTCTCACTCAGTTTGCTGTGAGCTCCTGAAGGCCAGGCCCATGTCTAATCCATCACTCATCCTGTTCCAGCTGGAGCCTGGCACAGACATGGCCAGGCCACAAATGAGCCACTGGACTGTGGTGTGGCTAGAAGAGGCTGGGAAGTGTGGGGATAGCAGGTCAGTAAGGAATACCTTCATTTTTCATCCTGGAGGGTTGGGTTTCTGATGAGCTGCCCCCACCCAGAGCTGATTCATACCCAGAAATGTGTCCTCTGCCTTTGTCGATACATCTCGGCCTTTCAGAACCCCATTAGGCCAGAAAAAGGATCCATGTGCTGGGTTCTTTCTTTCTTTCTTTCTTTCTTTTCTTTCTTTGACGGAGTCTCGCCTTTAGCCCAGGCTGGAGTGAAGTGGTGTGATCTCAGCTCACTGCAATCTCCGCCCCCTGGGTTCAAGCAGTTCTCCTGCCTCAGCCTCCCGAGTAACTGGGATTATAGGCGTGCACCACCACACCCAGCTAATTTTTTGTATTTTCAGTAGAGACAGGGTTTCGCCACGTTGGCCAGGCTGGGCTCAAACTCCTGACCTCAGGTGATCCACCTGCCTTGGCCTCCCAAAATGCTAGGATTACAGGTGTGAGCCACCACGCCCAGCCTGCTGGGCACTTTCACGAGGCATTCCCTCCTCCAGGAAGCTGGTGTCCCTCTGGCCATCCCTGGGAACCATATTTCCCACACATCACCTGTCCAACAGCAGGTGCCAAGTATACTCCCACCCTTACTGCCCCTTGTTGAGCACAGGCCCGGCCATCTTTCAGCCTCCCCACTGGTCTTCCTGTCTCCATTTCCACCTCTTCCAGTCTGTCCTCCACACTCACCACTAGAAATATGGTTCTAGGCTGGGTGCGGTGGCTCACGCCTGTAATTCTAGCACTTTGGGAGGCCAAGGTGGGTGGATCACTTGAGGTCAAGAGTTTAAGACCAGCCTGGCCAACATGGCAAAACTCCACCTCTACTAAAAATACAAAAATTAGTCAGGTGTGGTGGCACGTGCCTGTAATCCCAGCTACTTGGGAGGCTGAGGCAGGAGAATGGCTTGAGCCTGGGAGGCATACATTGCAGTGAGCCGAGATCACGCCACTACACTCCAGCCTGGGCAACACAGCAAGACTCCATCTCAAAAAAAAAAAGATGGTTCTAAATGCTAAACTGACCTTGACCTTGACCACCCCCCCCAAACCCCAGGTAAAACTCCTTCCATGGGCCCCCTACTGCTTTATTTTAATAACTTTATTGATAAACAATTTAGATACCATAAAATTTATCCATTTTAAGTATATGGTCAGGTGAATTTTAGTAAGTTTATAGTTGTGTAACCATCACCCAAATCCAGTCTTACAACACTTCCATCATTCCCAAAGTTTCCTTGTGCCTTATATTCTCCACTTATGCAGTCAATCCTACTCTCACCCCTTATCCCTAAGTAACCACTGACCTACTGTCTCTATAATTTTGTCTGTTCTAAAAATTTCATGCAACATGCTGGGCATGGTGGCTCATACCTGTAATCCTTGTGCTTTGGGAGGCCAAAGTGGGAGGATAGCTATGAACTCCTGGAATTCAAGACCAGTTTGGGTAACATAGTGAGACCCTCTCTATACAAAAAATTTTAAAAATTAAGCCGGGCATGATGGCTCATTCCTGTAATCCTAGCACTTCTGGGAGGCTGAGGCAGGAGGATAGATAGCCTGAGCTCAGAAGTTCAAGACCAGCCTGGACAGCATGGCAAGACCCCATCTCTAAAAAAAAAAAATTAGCTGGGCATGGTGGTGCATACCTGTAGTCTGATATACTCAGGAGGCTGAGGTGGGAGGATCACTTGAGCCGGGGAGGTCGAGGCTGCAGTGAGCCATGACTGTGCCACTGCATTCAATCCTGGGCAACATAGCAAGATCCTGTAACAACAGCAAAAACAACAAAATTAAAAATTAAAAACAGAAACTTCATGCAGATGGAACCATACAACATGTAGTTTTTGTGTATGACTTCTGTTTTGGGCTGAATTTTGTCCCTTCCGAATTCATATGTCAAAGTCCTAACCTCCAGGACCTCAGAATGTGACTGTATTTGGAGACAGTCTTTAAAATGGTACTTAAGTTAAAATTAGGGCATTAGAGTGGGTCTTAATCTAATGACAGGTGTCCTTATAAGAAGAGATGAGGACTTGTACGTGTACAGAGGAAAGACCATGTGAAGACATGGGGAGAAGATGGCCTTCTGCAAGCCAAAGAGAGAGGCTTCAGAAGAAATAAACTCTGACAACACCTTGATTTCTAGCCTTCAGAACTGTGAGAAAATACATTTATTTTCTTTGTTTGTTTGTTTTTTGAGATGGAGTCTCACTCTGTTGCCCAGGCTGGAGTGCAGTGGCGCAATCTCAGCTCACTGCAACCTCTGCCTCTCAAGTTCAAGCGATTCTCCTGCCTCAGCCTCCCCAGTAGCTGGGACTATAGGCGCCCACCATTACACCCGGCTAATTTTTGTATTTTCATAGAGACAGGGTTTTGCTAATGTTGGCCAGGCTGCTCTCAAACTCCTGACCTCAAGTGATCTGCCCACCTCAGCCTCCAAAAGTGCTGGGATTACAGACATGAGCCACCGCACCTGGCCAAAATTTGTATTACGTCATCTAGTCTGTGGAACTTTGTTATGGCAGCCCAAGCAAAGTGAATATGTCATCTTTCATGTTAGTGCAAACATCAGTAGCTGATTACTTTTTATTGCTGAGTAGTATTTTATGGTATGAATGTACCATATTTTATTTACTTACTGACCAGCTGATGGATGTTGGATAAGCTCCAGTTTTGGTACTAAAAAATTTGCATACGAGTCTTGGTGTGAATGTGTTTTTATTACCTAGTGGCACATCTCAGTGCTTTTTTAAATTTTATTTTATTTTTTGAGATAGAGTCTCACTCTGTCACCTGGGCTGGAGTGCAGTGGCATGATCTCAGCTCACTGCAACCTCAGCCTCCCGGGTTCAAGCGACTCTCCTGACTCAGCCTCCCGAGTAGCTGGACTACAGGTGTGCACCACTACGCCCAGCTAATTTTTGTATTTTTAGTAGAGATGGGGTTTTACCATGTTGGTTGGCCAGGATTATCTCCATCTCTTGACCTCGTGATCCGCTTGCCTCGGCCTCCCAAAGTGTTGGGATTACAGGCGTGAGCCACCATGCCCGGCCATTTTTTTTTTTTTTTGAGACAGAGTCTCGCTCTATCGCGTGGGCTGGAGTGGAGTGGTGCAATCTCGGCTCACTGCAATCTCCGCCTCCCGGGTTCAAGCGATTCTTCTACCTCAGCCGCCTGAGTAGCTGGGACTACAGGCCCCCACCACCACCCCTAGCTAATTATTTTTTTGTATGTTTTTATTAGAGATGGGGTTTCACCATATTGGCCAGGCTGGTATCAAACTCCTGACCTTGTGATCCACCCACCTTGGCCTCCGAAAGTGTTGGGATTACAGGCATGAGCCACCATGCCCGGCCCTCTCAGTGCTTTTAAGATCGAGTTTGAGGCTGGGTGCTGTGGCTAGTACCTGTAATCCCAACACTTTGAGAGAATGAAGTGGCAGGATCACTTGAGCCCAGGAGTTTGAGACCAGCCTGGGCAACATAGTCATACCCCATCTCTACAAAAAATAAAGAAATGAGTCAGGCATGGTAGAGTGTGCCTGTGGTCCCAGCTACAGGGGAGGCTGAGGTGGGAGTTTCGCTCAAACCCAGGAATTTGAGGCTTCAGTGAGCTGTGACCGCGCCACTGTACTCCAGCCTGGGTGACAGAACAAGACCCTGTCCCAAAAAAAGAGATCAAGTTTGAGCTTCTTACCACCTCAACTTCACCTCTCACCCCTAGCTGCTTCTTACCTATGCTCCAGCAACACAGACTGCTGATAAGTCCAGGTACATACTGTGTTATTTCCCAAAAATCTTTACATATGCTGTGCTCTCTTCAGAAGTACCCTCCTCAGTGACCTCAGCCATAAAGAAGGCAGGTGTCTTCTCTGCCAGGCTAGTTTAGGGCTCCTTTCCTTTGCTCTCATAACCCTTTGAGGTTCTATCATGCTAGATTACAGCGTCAGGTTGAATTTTTTTTTTTTTTTTTAACTAGGCAAGTTTCTTAAGAAAAGGAATATTGTGTTATTTATTTCTGTATTCTCAGCGTCCAGGACCTATGTAATAATTAGTGTTCAATAAATGTTTGCTTAAAAAGGAAATAAATAAACAAGTGATTCAGTCATGTGAAAAGTTTTCAGTGAGTGCCTACCATGTTTTTAGTACAATACTAGCCACCACCGAGGCCACAAAATAAATAAAAGACCTATTATACATCCTTAAGGGCCGGGTGCAGTGGCTCACGCCTGTAATCCCAGCACTTTGGGAGGCCAAGACAGGCGGATCATGAGGTCAGGAGTTTGAGACTAGCCTGGCCAATATGGCGAAACCCTGTCTCTACTAAAAACACAAAAATTAGCCAGGCATTGGTGGCACGTGCCTATAGTCCCAGCTACTCGGGCAGCTGAGGCAGAAGAATTGCTTGAACCCGGGAGATGGAGGTTGCAGCGAGCCAAGATCGTGCCACTGTACTCCAGCCTAGGCAACAGAGTGAGAGTCCATCTCAAAAAAAAAAAAAAAAGAAAGAAAAAAATGTCCTTAAGGAATTTTAGTTGGGGAAACAAGACCTGCTCAGGAAAACAGGTTATAGAACAATGCAATAAAGAACCAAGTTGCTGAAGAGCACTGCACACACAGGTCTCCGTACAGATTCTGGCTGAATGATCATCTGCAAGCCCCCTAAGCTCTCTAGGCTTCAATTTCCTCATCTGGAAGATGGAGATAATTACCAGATGTATTGCGTTTGAGGTACTATTGGAATACAGTGCTAATCATTAAACAATGCTGCTCCTCTGGACAGTGTTTTATAGAAGTTCACAAAGCTGATTCACGTTCTTTATCTCATGTGATAATCCCTGTGAAACAGGGATTATAGTATAGCAGTTATGGCAGATGGTAAAAATGACCACAAATTATCCTCTTTCCTCTACCCATACCTTTTGAAATTGCCTTTGCACACTCAGTCTGATTTGGCTTTGCGATGACTTGAAACACGCTTGAGCATGGAGGCTTGTCTTCTCTCTCTCTCTCTTTTTTTTTTTTTTTTTTTTTTTGAGATGGAGTCTCGCTTTTTCACCTAGGCTGGAGTGCAGTGGCATGATCTCAGCTCACTGCAACCTCTGCCTCTCGGGTTCATGTTCATGCGATTCTTCTGCCTCAGTCTCCTGAGTAGCTGGGATTACAGGCATGCACCACCACACCTGGCTAATTTTTGTGTTTTTAGTAGAGACGGGGTTTCATCATATTGGCCAGGCTGGTCTTGAACGCCTGACCTCATGATCTGCCCGCCTCAGCCTCTCAAAGTACTGGGATTACAGGTATGAACCACCACGTCCGGCCTGTCTTCTCTTGTTAAACTTGGAATCTTTATCCCGCCAACTCAATGAGCCTAAGCTAGCCTGCTGGAGGATGAGAGGCTATATGGAAGAGCATCAGAGTGCTCCAGCCAACTGCCGATCACCATATATGTGACTGAGCCAACTCACCAGCTATCCACAGACCCATGCATGTGGGAATCCAGCATAGATCAGCTGAACTGGCCAAGACCAAAACTGTGACCTGTATAAATATACTATACTGTAGAACTGTGAACTAAACAAAATGATTGTTGTTTTAAGCCATTGCATTTCAGTGTGGGTCATTTAATAGCAAAAGCTCACTGAGACAGAGATGCAGAGCAATAAAGCTTTGGAGCTAAGCAGTCTAAGTTGGAAAGATAGCTCTGCCATTTTCTAGCTATATGGCCTTGGGCAAGCCACTCCATTTCTCAGAGCTTCAGTGTCCTCACTTGAATAATGGGGGTAATGGTAGTGCCCATTTCCTGGGGATGCAATAATTCAGTAAGATGATAGATGTCTGACATTAGCTTGTATGAAGCTTGGCTCAGCCTAACGGGAGCCATTGTTACCATTGCTCCGTTGTTCGGATGAGTAAACTCAAGATGAGAAAACTAAACTCCCAGGTGTTTGGTCACTTTCCCCAAGGTCAGTCAGCCAGAAAATGATTGAACTTGGGACTCACACTCAAGACGTCTTAATTCCTACCAAGTGTAGGATTCTTAATAAGACTAGTGGGGTGACTGGCAGGGGGTGGGGAGGGACATTTATTGTCTACCTGGTGACAAATTTCCTTGTGTCCTGATTTCAGTAGGAAGCCAAAATAGGCTGGAGGTAATGAATAATCAAACTGAAGTTCTACGAAGATTAGTCGGTAGCACAAAGTACAACTCACTGACAGGTACTGGCAGTTCTAGCCCTTCATTCTCTGAATCCACTGTCTTATCAAGTTGGATTTTCTTTTATTGTTTCTCAAATCCACTCATTTCTCTCTCTCTCTCTCTCTCTCTCTCTCTCTCTCTCTCCTTTTTTCCCTTGCCCCTGTTCCTGGAGCTGTGCAATGGCTTCCAGCTTCCTTGGCGACTTCCACTGCAATCCTCTTTCCTCTCCTCTCATCCTTCTCCAGCCACACTTTCAGCTCTGTGGCAGCACATGCCTGATGCCTACCAGAGGACAGATTCTGCTTGTGGGCTTTACCTTGGAGCCGGCTTCATGGATTCCAGGTGTTGGGATATAAGGCTTCCATGTGCCTGACACCCCAACCATCAAATTAGGGTATTGGAGATGTCCCCAACAAAGCCTCTCAGAGCTGACCCTTTATAAGGGTGGCACCTGAATCCTACTGAGGGCCTGCAGGTACATACCATCAAGTGAGCAGCAGATGGCAGAGTCACCTCTTCTTTTGCCATCTCCCATTAGGCGTTATTGCCACTCCTTCCTCCATGAAGAATAACAATGAAGATAGGACCTCAGTAAACAATTAGAAAACGCTCTGTGTGAAAACGTTTAATTGAATTAATTGCCCAAATTTAAAGAATAAGGGATTTCCTAGTAAAATCGTATTTCAGGCTTTTAAAAAATCCAAATTATCTTGTGCCATACCATGGTGGAGCCTTGGTCCTTATCATTCCCTCTGTTCTCCCAACACGGAGGCCAAGTTATTTTTGCCATTGATCAAGGTGGTTATACTATTATTTTTCTTAAAACTTTTTTTTTTTTTGAGACAAGGTCTCACTCTGCCACCCAGGCTAGCATGAAGTGACACCATCACAGCTCACTGCAACCTCCACCTCCCAGGTTCAAGCTATCTTCCCACCTCAGCCTCCTGAGTAGCTAGGACTACAGGTACGTGCCACCATACCAGCTAAGGTTCATATTTTTTGTAGAGACAGGGGTCTCCCTATGTTGCCCAGGCTGGTCTTGAACTCCTGGGCTCAAGTGATCCACCCGCCTCGGTCTCCCAAAGTGCTGGGATTACCAGCGTGAACCACTGCACCTGGCCTAAACATTATTTTTAATGTGTGAAATATTTATTGATCACATCTTTAACAAAAGTAAGAAAATTCTGGGCGTGGTGGCTCATGCCTATAATCCCAGCACTTTGGGAGGCTGATGGGGGTGGATCACTTGAGGCCAGGAGTTTGAGACCAGCCTGTGCTACATAGCAAGACCCTGTCTGTACAAAAAATTACAAAAATTAGCTGGAAGTGGTGGCACATGCCTATAGGTCCAGCTACTCAGGAGAAGGAAGTAGAAGGATTGCTTGAACCCAGGAAGTTGAGGCTGCAGTGAGCCAAGATAGCACCACTGCACTCTGGCCTGGGCAATAGAGTGAGACCTCATCTCAAAAAAAGGAGGTGATAAATTATAAGTGAATAAAATATAATTGAATAAATGAAAGAGTAACACCCTCTGAAGGTTGTAGGCATTTGAGATTGTCCCCTCTAATCCAACCCCTCTCCCCGCCTAGCCTCCAATCTCCAACTCCTGCTGTTTTGGATGAGATAGCTGAGACCCGGAGACACAGAATAAATTGTCTAAGGTCACAAAGGTAGGAAGTGGCAAAGCCAGGAGCAGAAATCATGTCTTTGGACTCTGTCTCCCCTGCTTCTTCCATATGTCCTATGGCCACAGAGCTTAACAAACAGTTGTTGAATTGATGACAGGAGGCCTAGTGTAGGGGGAAGAACATTAAGTTGGCATAAGGAGTTCTAGATTCTAGTCTTAGCTGTATCACTGACTGGCTGTGTGACCTTAAGCAAGTCACTTTCCTTCTCTGGATCTCATTCTCTACATCAATGTACAAGGAAGATTAAATTCGGCACTGAAGGTTAACTGGGAAGTGTGTCACATTAGCCAATTATAGCCATTTTGTCCTGGGACTAAGAACTTGGCCCCAAAGAAAATAGTAAAGGCCTCATGGTTATAAAGAATAGAAATCAATATTGTCTTATTTGAATAAGAAAAAAGTTTGTTAAGATAATTTTCTGTAACTCATGGAGTCACCAGAAAGCCTGAAGAATTAGGGTCAGCAAATGGGCAGAAAATGAAAACATATGCCCACACAGAAGCTTGTGTATGAACATTTATAGCAGCATTGTTCGTAATAGCCAAGACATGGAAACAACCCAAATGTCTGTCAACAGATGAATGGATAAACAAAGTATGATATACAATGGAATATGATTCAGCCACAAAAAGGAATGAAGTACTGATATATGCCACAACATAGATGGACCTTGAAAACATCATGCTAAATAAAATAAGACAGCTGCAAATGGCTACATGCTGTATGATTCCATTCATGTGAAAGTCCAGAATAGGGAAATTTATACACAGAAAGCAGATCAGCAGTTGCTCAGGGTTGGGAAAGGGTGGGGGTGTGGGTGGGATAGGAAATGATAGTTAAAGGGTATGGATTTTTTTCGAGGTAATAAAAATTGGCTATGGTGATAGTCTCATGTATTTGTAAATATACTAAAAGTCAAGGAATTTTACACTTTAAAAGGGCAAATTGTAAAACATGTAATAGCAAAAACTGCAATTATTTTTGCACCAACCTAATATTTCAATAAAGCTGTTTAAAAAATGGCAGAGACTGGGCCGGGCCCGGTGGCTCAAGCCTGTAATCCCAGCACTTTGGGAGGCCGAAATGGGTGGATCACAAGGTCAGGAGATCGAGACCATCCTGGCTAACATGGTGAAACCCCGTCTCTACTAAAAAATACAAAAAAACTAGCCGGGCGAGGTGGCGGGCGCCTGTAGTCCCAGCTACTCGGGAGGCTGAGGCAGGAGAATGGCGTGAACCCGGGAGGTGGAGGTTGCAGTGAGCTGAGATCCGGCCACTGCACTCCAGCCTGGGCCACAGAGTGACACTCCATCTCAAAAAAAAAAAAAAAAAAAAAAAAAAAAAAAAATGGCAGAGACCAAAGGAGCCAAGACAGGTACTACCTTAGCCCAAATCCTGCTATGGAACCAATTCAGTAAAGACACCACTGCCACCTCTATCCCTCCCCTGAACCCTGGACCCAGAGGCCACCCATTGCTGTGCTGGCATTGCTGCCCTATACCTAGATGTTACTGCCACTGCCCCCACCTCTGCCAAAACGAACTCTCCACTGTCCCTGCTTCTTTGTGGCACAAGTTTCTTAATCAAAGTTCCAAGAGGACATACCTAATTGATTGAGCCTATATCATATGTGCATGTCCTAGCTGTTAAGGGCGTGCTGGAAAGCAAATATCTGGACTTTTTCACTTCATAATAGGAGACAAAATCTGCTTCTCTCCAATGCTCAGATGACGGAGAGTTCTCCGAATATAAGGAAGGGGTGGTTTCAGATGTTGGGCAACCAAAACAAGAAAACCAGCCAACCAAGCAACAGACAAAAATTTTTAAAACCTGGCATCTATACTTATATACATAATCCAGTTAAAATGCAAAGGCTGGGAGTACTGGGTCATGCCTGTAATCCTAGCACTCTGGGAGGCCAAGATGGATGGATCATTTGAGCTCAGGAGTTTCAGACTGGTCTGGGCAACATGGCGAAACCCCACCTCTACAAAAATTACAAAAAGTTGTAAGAAATTGTACATAAGATTAATTTATCATTGATGCCTATTGAAGTAAAAAGAGGAAAGGCTGGAAGTGGCAGACAGAATCCCTAGTTTGTTTGCTGTCATTCATTGTAAGTAGCACATTGCAACAACAATCATGCTTAAGCCCAATACAGTCACTAGGTTGTAGTTTTTTAAAATAAAGCAAATGAAAGCAGTATTGTCCTGGTTTTAAACAAACAAACAAAAATTGAAATTCAGAGGTGGATGGCCTGGAGGTACAGAGAGAGTGCAGAAAAGATGAGATAACACATTGCTGTTATCATTTTGGGCTGATGAGCTATAGACCTCTTTTTCATGTTTGGTGAATTCCTCATCTTTCAAAAAAATTTATAATTTTTTCTTTTTTATTTTTAGAGATGGAGTTTTACTGTCTCCCAGACTGGGGTACAATGGCACAATTATAGCTCACTACAGCCCTCCCAGGCTCAAGTGATTCTCTTGCCTCAGCCTCCCGAGTAGCTGACTACAGGGGCAAGCCCACCAGAGTTTCTCATCACAGGATGAGAGGGTTGTAGTATCATTTAATACTCTGGTCTTGTAAACCAGAAATGGAGAATCCCTCCCCAGGGCAACTCAGGGAAACAGTATTCCCACTTCACCGTCAACACCCAAAGCTGAAATTCTAATTAAACTACTCCCTGAATTCTTCTCAGCACATACTTCAACTACCATGTCAGTATTAATCAACTAGCACTAATACATTAGCACTAATACTAATACATTTTAATCAACTAGCTTGGTTATTAATCAACTAGCACTAATACCTGGTTTTTACTCAACCAGTTTCCTATCACAGGAACTGAAAATGCCAGACTCAATTCTCCAGAGTCCCCTGCAACCAAGACATGGCATATGGCCTAAGTGCTACAAATCAGACCACCTGCCTTAGAGAGATTTTGAATTGGAAGCTAGTGAGGCAAAGGAGCAGGCCATGCAGAATCAGTGTGAGCCATGACCAGCAGCAGAGTCCAGGGCATGGCCTTTGCCGTCTGGACGGTGCCTGCGGTGGTAACACTTCCCCAGAGCAGCAGCTGGCATGTGTTCATGGAGCCAGTTCTATATGGTGAATTTAGGAGCTGCTCTTGCAGTGAAAGATCCCAGCCTTGTTCTCTGGCCCTCCAGGAGATTCTGTGAGCTACCTAATAGCTTTTCAATAACTCCTATTCTGCTTCAGTCGGCCGGAATATGTTTCTGTTGCTTGCAGGAAGGCATCCTGCCTGATAATGAGGAAAAGGAGCAGGAGCTATCAGTAGCCTAGGTGGCCTAGGATGAAGACTACATCAGGGCATTTAATAATTAAACTCCGAAAGCTCAAAGATTAAGAAAGGATTCTTTTTTTTTTTTTCTTTGAGACAGAGTCCCGCTCTTGTTGCCTAGGCTGGAGTGCAGTGGCGCAACCTCAGCTCACTGCAACCTCCGCCTCTCGGGTTCAAGTAACTCTCGTGCTTCAGCCTCCTGAGTAGCTGGGATTACCACCACACCTGGCTAAGTTTTGTATTTGAGTAGAGATGGGATTTCACCATGTTAGCCAGGCTGGTCTTGAACTCCCAACCTCAGGTGATCCTCCCACCTCGGCCTCCCAAAGTGCTGGGATTACAGGTGTAAGCCACTACACCCGGCCATCTACTTTCTTATAGTATCCTCGCATGGCAGACAGAGAGTGAGCTCTGGTCTCTTCCTTTTCTTATAAGGGCACTAATCTCATCATGGGAGCTCTACCCTCATGATGTCACCTAAACCTAATTACCTTGCAAGGGCCCCACCTCCAAATACCAACACATTGAGGGTTAGAGCTTTAACATATGGATTTTGGGGGGCACAAACATTCAGTCCATAGCAAACTATTGACTGAGCGACCTTGAAAAAGTCATTCATCTGTCTGAGCTCTAGTTATCTCAACTATAAGACAGAAATATTAAGAGTTTTGCCTCCCTCAAAGGGCTCTTGTAAGGATCAGATTAGATCATGGACATGAAAATACTCTATCAAGTATAAAGTGAACTCAACAAATGTTTGTAATTTATCTTAGTGCTCAACATAAAGTATGGCAGACCAAAGGTGCTCTTTAATATCTGAGGTAAAAGCCTGGACAACATGGTGAAACCCTGTCTCTACAAAAAAATACAAAAATTAGCTAGGTGTGGTGGTGCACACCTGTAGTTTCTGCTACTCGGGAGGCTGAGGTGGGAGGATCACTTGAGCCCAGGAGGTCAAGGCTGCAGTGAGCTGAAATGGTGCCACTGGACTTCAGCCTGGGCAACAGAAACAAACAAAAACAAAAATATCTGAGGCAAGAAGAAAGGATAATAACAATTACTTATAAAGCAATTGCAGTGTGCCGGGTGTTGGGATAAATGCTTTCTCAACATTATCCTCCTTGTACCCTAAGGTAACCAGCCCAGGGTTTAGCACTGAAAGTCTCACATCCTGGGAATCCCCTGGACATGGACATAGGTTTGAGTGTCATGCTTTGGCAAATGAGGAAAAAGAGGCTCAGAGAGATTATGCAACACGCCCTTAGTAAATGACAGAGTCAAAATTTGAACCCAGATCTGTCAAGGAGGAAATATGAGGGGAGAAGCTTTAGAATGATGGCTGAAGAGTAACAAATCCTGCTCCTTAGCCATGTGACTCTGTCTCAAGCCCAGCTCGGTCTCAGCGCTGGTGGTAGGAGATTGCCCAGAGAAAGCCAAAAGTTGGGCCCAGCCCCTGTCACCCGCTCGTCCTGGGCAGTCTCTGGCAGATCATGGTGTTTTGTTTTCTTTTGTGTTTTTACTTCATAGAAACTCTGCTGTTTCTACAGGGTAATTAAGCCTCTCGTGCCTCATCCTGTTTATATTTTGCTTTTGTGTTTTGTTTTGCTTATGAGTGAAAGAACAATTTAACCTTCTGAATCCAAACTACTTGACCCCTTAAAGCAGGTGTTTCTGGTCTTGAGCAATAGCGTTATTACAAACACTTGGATGGAGTAGGGGGATTCTGTGCCCAGTCAGCAACAGAAGCAAAGCATTTCTCAGAGACTGATGGGTAAGTTTTGTGTGGGGTGCAAACAAAAGGTGCCTAGGAAAGGAAAAAAAAAAAAAAAAAGCCTGATTGACCTCAAGATCGAGCTTCCTTTCTGCTCAAATCTCACCTTCCCTCCCATCAGTGCACCCTCATGCTGTGCTGTTGAATCCAGATTCAGGAGGCTAGTCTGTGGCCCCTAGCTCTGCCCACTGGTAGTGTGTGGCCTAGACAAGTCTCTTCCCGCTCTGAGCTTCAGTTTTCTTATCTGTCAGATAAGGGAATCAGATGATTAAATTAGATGCTTCTAAATTAGATGTTTCCCAAGGGGCCCTTGTGGAGTTGTCACTCTAGGACACCATAAGGTACACATAATTGAACTGCTTCTGAAGGCAGGTTTCGGGCTAGGTGGTATGTGTGAGTGGATGTGAGTGTGTATGCACAAGCATTTGAGTGACAGTGTGTGTGTGGTTGTGTATGAATGTGCATGTAGGTCAATATTAAAAAAGATATTCCTGGCCAGGTGCAGTGGCTCACACCTGTAATCCCAGCACTTTGGGAGTCCGAGGAGGGTGATCACTTGAGGTCAGGAGTTCGAGACCAGCCTGACCAACATGGAGAAACCCTGTCTCTACTAAAAATACAAAATTAGGTGATCGTGGTGGTGCATGCCTGTTATCTCAGCTACTTGGGAGGCTGAGGCAGGCGAATCACTTGAACCCAGGAGGTGGAAGTGGCGGTGAGCTGAGATCGCACCATTGCACTCCAATCTGGGCAACAAGAGTGAAACTCTGTCTCAAAAAAAAAAAAAAAAAAAAAGATATTCCTAAGGCTTGCTTAAAATTTCAGCTCTGGTGGAAGCTCATTCACCCCCACCCCTGCCCAACTCTCCTGAATTGCTCTCCCAGACTCAGCTTTCCCAGAAGGTGGGAAGTAAAGGCATTTTTCTTGGTGAGAGAGCATTGAGGACAGAATAAGCCCTAACTTTGAAGTTGGACTTGGGGTTTGTATCCTGGCTCTGCCCCTTACTTGGTATATGACCTCCAGCAAGTCATTTACCTAAGCCTAAATTTCCTCTTGGAGCTAGCAGTTCCTAGCTCAGCATAGTTGTGAGGCTAGGATGAAACAAGTATGTAAAATACTTGACATAGAACCTAACACATGGGACATTCTCAATCAGGACCAGCTACATAATTTGCAGGGCCCCATGCAAAACGAAAATGTGGGGGCCTCTTGTTCAGAAATTGCCAAGCATTCAAAGATGGCAACAGCAGAACATTAAACTAAGCAGGAGGTCCTTCTAAGTATAGAGCCCTGGACATCTATACAGGTGATGTGTTCTTGATGTTAACCTCCTTCCCTTCCAAGGACTGGTTTGTTGATTTGTTTCTATTTTAACAGGGGATTCCTAGAGAACAGAGAAGCTTCAAGATCCAAAGAAATGACTGCTCAGTGGTGAGAGGCTATGCTAGACTGTGATGGGTGACGCTTTCCAGGAGTGCCCTCAAATCAAGCTCCTAGTAGGCCTAGGAGCCACCTACTTTTTTTTTTTTTTTTTTTTTTTTGAGACGGAGTCTCGCTCTGTCCCCCAGGCTGGAGTACAGTGGCCAG
The DNA here is from genome assembly GCF_007565055.1 of Rhinopithecus roxellana. Taxonomy (NCBI): domain Eukaryota; kingdom Metazoa; phylum Chordata; class Mammalia; order Primates; family Cercopithecidae; genus Rhinopithecus; species Rhinopithecus roxellana. The sequence continues at coordinate 57,628,986 of NC_044563.1, forward strand.
ATCTCAGCTCACTGCAAGCTCCGCCTCCCGGGTTTACGCCATTCTCCTGCCTCAGCCTCCCAAGTAGCTGGGACTACAGGCGCCCGCCACCTCGCCCGGCTAGTTTTTTGTATTTTTTAGTAGAGACGGGGTTTCACCGTGTTAGCCAGGATGGTCTCGATCTCCTGACCTCGTGATCCGCCCATCTCGGCCTCCCAAAGTGCTGGGATTACAGGCTTGAGCCACCGTGCCCGGCCGAGCCACCTACTTTTTTTGGGCTAACAGATGAAGTGCAGACATGGGGCCATTCAGCCCAAAGAAAAGCACACTTCCTGCTTCTCTGTCTCAGAAGGACTGTCTGGTGGCCCCAAAAGTAGAGCTGTCACTGGCTGTGGAGTCTCAGGAAAGGCTTGTCTGGAAACAAATAATTTCTTCACCAGCGCCAAGACAGTTTACAGATGCCATGGCAATGTCAGTAAGTTACCCTATATGGTCTAAAAAGGGGAGGAACCCTGAATTCTGAAAAAACTCATGAATAATCCACCTCTTGTTTAGCATATAATCAATAAATGACCATAAAAATGGACAACCAGCAGCCCTCAGGGCTGCTCTGTCTATGGAGTAGCCATTCTTTGTTCCTTTACTTTCTTAATGAATTTGCTTTAGCTTTGAAACAAAAAAAAAAAAGAAAGAAAGAATTAAGTTCTCCACTCCCAGAAGTCCACAAGGAAGGGCAGCTTGTCATGAAATTCCCCTCAGTGGGAGGATGATTTCTTAGGTCCTTTCCCACTAAGGTAATAGGATACCAGGACAGTTGATGTTCAGGGAGATGGAAGTCAGGATTCAGGACACCTTTTGTGATTTCTATTTGCTCCACAGCCTCTCCTTCTGGGCAGCATCTGGGATACTCAGGTGGTCAATCAGAAACTACTTACTGATGCCAACTCTCCCAGGTCCTGCACTGGGCACTAGGGACACAAAGATGAAGCAGATCCAGGCTCTGCCCTCAAGGGCTCACAGTCTGGTGGAGAAGATAAATATGGAAACAAATTATCACCATACTTGGGGTCAGAATTATGGCTGAGGAAAGCACAGGGTCTGTGGGTGCCCGAGGGAATGGTGACAGAACAGGAAAATCAGAATTTTCAAAGCAAAGAAGAGGAACAAATCTGTCCCAAGAAGGAGGGACAGCACAGAAGCGTGAAAGAGCATGGTTGGGGTAATAGCAGGCCCTCCCACATGAACAGAACTTGGGGGAAAGTGGGATGAAGCAAGAGTCATCCACCTCTTCAACCACTGAATAGGTCAATAGTTGCTCCCTAGTTGCTAGATCATAAGGGGCCTTGAATGTACAGCTGTGGAGTTCAGGCTTAATCCTGTAGACTGTGGGGATCCAGATAAGTGATCTGGTTATATCTGAATGTTAAAAATACTGCTCTATCAAAGGGAGGGCTTTTCTCATAAAAAAAATACTGCTCTGAAACTTCAACAAGATACCACCACTTATCGGCTGAAAGAACCAAAATGAAAAACGCAAACAACATCAAGTGTTTTCTTTTTTCTTTTTGGGATGGAGTCTTGCTCTGTATCCAGGCTGGAGTGCAGTGGTGCGATCTCGGCTCACTGCAAGTTCCGCCTCCCGGGTTCACGCCATTCTCCTGCCTCAGCCTCCTGAGTAGCTAGGACTACAGGTGCCCGTCACCATGCCTGGCTAATTTTTTGTATTTTTAGTCGAGATGGGGTTTCACCGTGTTAGCCAGGATGGTCTTGATCTCCTGACTTTGTGATCCACCCACCTCGGCCTCCCACAGTGCTGGGATTACAGGCATGAGCCACCACGCCCAGCCAACATCAAGTGTTAACAAGAATATGGAACAAATGGAACTCTCATGCATCACTGATGGGAGTGTAAACTGACATAACCACTTTAGTTTGGCAGTTTGGTAGTATTTTCTAAAGCTGAACATATACAAGACTGATGACCCAGCAATTTCCCACCTATTTACACCAACAACCACGTATAAGAATGTCTACAGCAGCACCACTTGTAATAGCCCAAAATTGGAAACACACCAAATGTCCATCAATAGTTGATAGAATAAAGACATTGGACATAACCAATCATTGGAATACTATTCAGCAGTGAGAATGCTACCTGCAACAACTAAGGTGAATATCACAAACCTATTATGAGTGAAAGAAGTTGGACACAAAAGAACACATACTATATGATTCTACTTAACAGTTCAAAAACAGGCAAATCTAATTTTTGACGTTAGAATTCAGGACAACATTTAGCTTTGCAGGGTGAAGTGGCTGGAAGGAGGCACAGAAGAGCTTCTGAGCTGCTGGTCATGTTCTATTTCTCCACCTGAGTGTTGGTTGCATGGAAGTGCACTTTCTCAAAACTTATGGAACTGTACATGTATGATTTATGTACTTTTCTATGAATGTTATGCTTCAGTTTTTTTGTTTTTGTTTTTTGTTTTGAGATGGAATTTCGCTCTTGTCACTCAGGCCGGAGTGCGGTCGTGCGATCTCAGCTCACTGCAACCTCTGCCTCCCGGGTTCAAGCAATTCTCCTGCCTCAGCCTCCTGAGTAGCTGGGATTACAGGTGCTTGCCACCACACCCAGCTAATTTTTGTATTTTTGATAGAGACGGGGCTTCACCATGTTGGCCAGGCTGGTCTCGAACTCCCCAGATGATCTGCCCACCTCGGCCCCCAAAGTGCCGGGATTACAGGCATGAGCCACCATGCCCGGCCACTTCAGTTTTTAAAGTTGAATTTTGAAAATGCATTCCAGCTACTCTGTGGACTGGAGGGAGCAACTCCTCAGGCACAGAACCCACTGGAAAAGCTGTTGGAAGAGGGGAGGCACCTCCTGCTTTCTCATTTTCTACTCAGCATGCCATGTGCTTTTTGATGACTGTTTCTTCCAGGCAGGTTAGCTAAGCTGTTGGGAGAAGCGTGATAGATGGAAGGGGCATCATAAGTAAGGGGTCCCAAATAACTCAAGAAACAAAAATCGAGACTTGGAAATCTCTTCCACCCCACCTCCTCCCTACACCCACTCTGGCCGTGGCAGTGGATGGATGAAGGTCAGAGCAGGTGAGTCACTTGCTTCCTTAACCACTGAGAATATTTTTCCCACTCTGTGCATTCAGTCTCCCCCCACTTCCCAGACATGGAGGCTTAGCTTAGGATAAGACATCATGCATCCTTTCCCAGAGACTCAATCTTCATTTCTTTTACCTCTTTTACGTCACCTAAGTCCTTCTGGATCCTCAGGACAGGAACTGAGGCCCTGGGGATCAATGACAAGGAAGGAGCTGCTGAGAGAGGTCCCTGTCCACGGGGCAGAAGGGATACTCCAGTCTAGAGTGCGGCTGAGCACTTGGAAGCTGGGAAGTCAGCCAGCATTTCATCTTTTGTTTTTTCCTCCTGGGCCTTCCTGTCTCAGAGGTGAATGGAGAGGGGTCATGGGGACTTCCTGGACTCTGCAAATAAACCTTTCCATTGTCGTTGGCCAGGCAGTACTTCCAGGCCAGACAGCCTAGGTTGATGTGCAGTAACCGAAACAGCAATGCTGCCTTCAAAGGAAGCTTACCCCTAGTCCCATCAAAAGTCCCTATGAGCTGGGCATGGCGGCTCACACCTATAATCTCAGCACTTTGGGAGGCTGAAGCAGGAGGATCACTTGAGCCCAGGAGGTCCAGGTTGCAGTGGGCCCTGATTGCATTACTGCACCCAACAGAGCAGGACCCTGTCAGAAATAAATAAATAAATATCCCTACAAGAGGAGGCCATACACTGCTGAGGTGGGAAAGTAGTCATGATTGCAGCCAGAACTTGACCACTCATTGTTGGCCCCCAACATCAGAGAATGTGAGGGCTGGTAGGGCCTGAGAAGTCAGCTAGTTTGTTTTCTGATGATTCCTCATACCCAGACAGTTCCTGACACATAACAGGGACTCGATAAACATTTACTGAATAAATGAGTGAATCTAGTCCTGCATCTTCATTTAAGTCAGCTGTCAGGAAAGCAAGGCCCGAAATGGAAAAGGATGTTTCCCAAGGACACACAGTGAGTTAGTATCAGAACCCAGACTAGAGCTCAGGGTTCCTGAATCCCTGTTCTTTCTGTTAATAACTGGGTGACAATTGGTATATGGGGAGGGGAGCCATATTCTCCTCCTTCCTTAAGCCAAAGGAAACTGGGGACTTCAAGAAAACCACTCACAGAGCTTGACATATTACCCTGAAGTTTGGGGATCGTAGATATGGAGTTTGACATATGATTGAGGAATTTAAAGATGAGAGACTGAATGGAATTTATAGGACAGGAGACAGATGGTTGGGCTGAGAGTAAACTCTTCTCCCACTGGCCATGGGGCAAAAGCGGGTTTTTCCTAGGAACTGAGGTAGACCTGGAAGAAGGGAGCTGACCCAGGATCTTCCTAAAAGAGGTCTGTCCTCAAAAGAATTGCATTGAGGGCACTGGGACCCCAACAGAGAAGACGGATTGCTCAAGTTCAGGAGCCAAGCCAGAGGAGAAGCTTTGCTTCTCAAAGGAAGTATAGTTGGGGGCTCCAAGGGAGGATCCCTAAAGGTTCCCCTAAAGCCTTTCAAAGAGATGGAATTGGTTGCCCAAAACAGCAACACTATATTATAGTTGACACCATTTTTCCTTCATTTTCTCTCCTTCTTGGAGGCAGAGATAGACTTACCTTGAAACTAATGAAGCTTAAGTTTCAGGGTCACTCACTTACAGACCTCTTTAATCTCACAAATTTTGTATTTGTAATTTTGTATTTTAAAAAATATATATATTATAAAATTTATATTATTTTTGTATTGATAATAAACAATTTTATACTGATGCATAAACAATTATCACAAACTTAGGCACTTACTACAAATTTATTATTTCTGTTTCTGTATACCAGAAGTCTAGGCAGGGCATGACTCAATTCTCTGGTCAGGATCTCAGCAGGCTAGATTGAAAGTGCTGGTCATGTATGGGGCTTAGGGTTCTCCTTCAGCTCACTGGTTATTGTCAGAACGCAGTTCCTTATGGTTGTAAGACTGAGGTCCCCATTGTCCTGCTGGTTATCAGCTGGGGACCACTCTCAGCTCCTATAGGCCACTCAAAGTACTTTGTCGCATAGTCCTCTGTTATGGACTGAATGATTGTGTTCCCCTAAAATTCACACGTTGAAGCCCTAACCTCAATCTGACAGTTTGGGAGATAGGGCCTTTGGAAGGTAATTAAGGTTAAACGATGTCACAAGGGTGAGATCCCGACCTAATAGGTTTAGTGTTCTCATAAGAAGAGACACCAGAGCTCGCGGGCTCTCTCTCTCTACATGCACACACTGAGGAAAGGCCACGTGAGGACACAGCAAGAAGGTGGCCAACTACAAGCCAAGAAGCGAGCCTTCCCCAGAAACTGACCATGCTGGCACCCTGATCTTGGACTTCCAGCCTCCAGATCTATGAGAAAACACATTGCTGTTGTTTTAAGCCACTCATTCCATGGTATTTAGTTATGGTGCCCTAGCAGACTGACACGCCCCCTTATGCAGTTCACAGCACAGATGTCGCTTTCTTCTAGGCCAGCCACAGTGCATCTCTTTGGCTTCCTCTTTTGCAACCAGATGGAGAAAATTATCTTCTTTTAAAGAGCTTACCTGATTAGATCAGGCCCACTCAAGATAATCTTTCTTGCCACTTAACAGAATCACAGCAGTGATGTCACCGGATTCACAGGTTCCACCTACACCCAAAGGGGAGATTATACAAATGCAAAGGTCACTGATGGAGGCGGGGGGGGGGGGATCATCTTAGAATTCTGCCTGATATAAGGAGTCTGCCCAAATTGTGGAAGCTTCAGCCCCCACAAAACCTGAATCCACCCTGTCTGGAGGGGGTCAGAAACAGCTGCTATGGAATAGGGAGGAGGTGAGGGAGCAAGAAAGAAGCCTTGTACACCTGCTCTACTGCTGCAGACTTCCTTTCAGTTTCAGGAGGGGACAAATCAACTTCTATGTGCTTGGAGATCTGATATCACACAGGGCTAGATCAGGGCTAGGTGATCACACAGATTATACTCTGCTTTTTATTTTTATTTATTTTTTTCTGAGATGGAGTTTTGCTCCTGTTGCCCAGGCTGGAGTGCAATCGTGCAATCTCAGCTCAACGCAACCTCTGCCTCCTGGGTTCCAGTGATTCTCCTGCCACAGCCTCCCAAGTAACTAGGATTACAGGCACCCGCCGTCACGCCCAGCTATTTTTTTTTTTTTCATTTCCTTCTCTCTCTCTCTCTCTCTCTTTCTCTCTCTCTCTCTCTCTCTCTGTGTGTCTCTCTCTCTCTCTTTATTTCCCTGTCGCCCAGGCTGGAATGGAGTGTGATACCAGTTCACTGCAGACTCAACCTCCTGGGTTCAACGATCCTCCCACCTCAGCTTCGGGAGCAGCTGGGACTATAGGCATGAGCCACCACACCTGGCTAATTTTTAAATTTTTTTTAGGGACCAGGTCTCCCTATGTTACCCAGGCTGGTCTTAAATTCTTAGGCTAAAGCAATCCTCCCACCTTGTCTTCCCAAGTGCTAGAATTACAGGCATGAGCCACTGCACCTGGCCAAACTAAGTTTCCCTCAGTTTATTACCATTAGATCATACTTTTTTACATAATAATACTTCTCCACAGCTATCCACTTCTTTGTCAAAACCGGCATAAAAAAATACACTGGTTTACCAATGGCCTTGCTTTGCCTTGCCTTGCCTTGCCTTGCCTTGGCTTCCCTTGCCTTGCCTTGTCTTCCCTTCCCTTCCCTTCCCTTCCCTTCCCTTCCCTTCCCTCCCTCCCCTCCCTCCCCTCCCCTCCCCTCCCCTCCCCTCCCCTCCCCTCCCCTCCCCTCCCCTCCCCTCCCCTTTCTTTCAAGACAGAGTCTCGCTCTGTTACCCAGGCTGGAGTGCACTGGCATGATCTCGAGGCTCACTGCAACCTCTGCCTCTGCCAGGCTCAAGCAATTCTACTGCCTCAGCCTCCCAAGTAGCTGGGATTACAGGTGCATGCTACCATGGCCAGCTAATTTTTGTATTTTTAGTAGAGACAGGGTTCAACCTCTGCCTCTGCCAGGCTCAAGCAATTCTACTGCGTCAGCCTCCCAAGTAGCTGGGATTACAGGTGCATGCTACCATGCCCAGCTAATTTTTGTATTTTTAGTAGAGACAGGGTTTCACTATGTTGGCTAGGCTGGTCTCGAATTCCTGACCTCAAGAGATCTGCCCACCTTGGCCTCCCAGAGTGTTGGGATTACAGGCATGAGCCACTGTGCCCAACCTAAATGTGTATGCTTTTTTCTTATTAATCTGTCTTCTGTTTTAGAGGCCTCGGTCATAAACCTAAAATGGGAAAGGAATATCTTACAAGAGACTAGAGAACTTTTACTTCCTGAGGACCAAAAGAAAAAAAACAACAACCAAAACCCTCCTATGAAATCTTCCCAAACTTTCACCAAGTGATAAGGGAAGACCTATTTGGTAAATTGAATTTTAGAGAAACTGGTGGGGAAAAAATAAGGTTTCCTGCCTGCAACAGTATGACTCTAGCTTGTTCAACAAACTAGTTATATTTACATTATAGCATAATTGGCATAAATACAATAAAACAAATATATAGCACAATAATAAAAACACATCATAGTTCAGGAAGAGGCCACAGTAGAGAAATTCCTGGACTGGGAGTTGGAAGACTGAGTTGTAGTTCCCATTCTTTCATTGACCACTTAAGTTGCAGTGTGGAATGTACACAACACAAACAACCCACAGAGAAACTAGGGAAATGATTTGAACAGGCAATTCACAGAAGAGGAAATGCAGATGGACAATAAACATATTAAAAGCAACTCAAACTCACTAGTTATCAGAGAAATGAAAAAATTTTAAAAATAGGATACAGTGTTTCAATAATATGTCTGACACAAATTGAATTATTGAGAACATCTAGCTCTTGTCAATATAAGGGAAAAGACGTGTTTTTCCTTCCCATCTTAGGTTCATGGCTAAGGTCTCTAAAACAGTAGACAGATCAATCAGAGAAAAGCATATACGTTCATCAATTATAAATTTTATGTGACATAGGAGCCTTCAGAAAAATCTGAAGAAATGGGTAAACCCATGTACCCATCAAAGAAATTAAAACCTATGTATTTTTAATGCTAGTTTCAATGAAGAAGTGGATAGCTGTGGAGAAGTTTGGTTATATAAAAAAGTATGATCTAATGGTAATAAATTGAGGGGAACTTAGCAAGGTTTGCTTGTTCAGATTCTCCTCCATGGACCTTTGTCTTCAGACATAAGGACGCTCTTTTCCTCTGGGTGCAGGGAGGGCACTTCTTGAATGAGGGTCTTATGACCTGCTGCAGGGGAAGATCAAAACAGCCCTCTGAGGTTTTAGGACTTGCTTCAGGAGAATAGGACAGGAGGAAGGTGTGAGTGATTTTCCTGCTTCTGATGTTTTTGGGTAGCATGTCCTGAACTCCATTATTACAAAGTAAGAAAATGGACATCATTACACATTGCTGGTGAAGGTATTACATTGTACCATAATCTGTTTGGAAAGTATTCTAGAAGAAAAATTTTAAATGTATATACTTTTTGGCCAATGCACTGCTCTTTTAGACTGTTTTGTTGGAACAAAAGTATCATTACCTAAAAATATATGTACAAAAATGTTTGCCTGAGGTCAGGCAAGGTGGCTCATGCCTCTAATCCCAGCACATTAGGAGGCCAAGTCCAGGGGATCACTCTGAACCCAGGAGTTCAAGACCAGCCTAGGCAGCACAGTGAGATCTCATCTCTACAAAAAACAAAAATCTTAAAAAATTAGCCAAGTGTGGTGGTGTGCACCTGTAGTACCAGCTTCTCAGGAGGCTGAGGTAGGATCTCTTGAACCCAGGAGGTGGAGGCTGTAGTGAAACTAGATCGCTCCACTGCACTCCAGCTTGGGCAACAGAGTGAGACCCTGTCTCAAAAAAAAAAAAAAAAAAAAAAAAAAAAAAAAAGTTTATGGGAACACTGCTTATAGTAGAAAAAAAAAAAAAAAAGGAAATAACCTGAATGTCCAAGAGCAGATAAATGATTTGAATATATTTGTATTCTATTATGGAATATGATCTAGCTATTTATGAGACAACTTAAATCTTTAAATCTATATATACTGTAACCAGGGACCTCAGTTTTAAAAATCACACACTTTCTTTTTCTTCCTCTGCTCCCCTCTCACCTTGTCATTCCTTCACTGTCTAGACACTTCTCTCTGGCAACGTATGCTTATCTAATTATGCTGTTGCTTAAGAAATTCCAGAGGCTAATCTTGAAACAGACCACGCAGGAAGACCCTGTGGAATCCTCCCTAAGGAATCCTCCCACTTAGGGGTAGTCAGAACAATTAGGTCACCACCATCAGGCCAAAGTCAGGATAATGCCAAGCAGACCTCCAGAGAGACGATGACACGAGATAGCCGTCAGAACAAAGACCCAGAACTGCAGTCTGCTGCACTCCCCCATGTCTCCCACACCAAACTTCTTTTAAAAACCCTATGGTAAATTATAAAAATTTATAAACTAACACTTTCCTATGCTAGTTCTCCATTGTCTCGGTTTGTTGGCTCTCCAGTTAAACCCTTGTCTCTCCTGTTTGGTTTTTGAGCAGCGAGCAGCCAAACCTGGGTCCAGTTATAGTACCAACCAGGAGGAATGACAATGAAATACTGTTGTGTGAAAAAGCAGGTTGCACAGTAATGTATATTGCATGCCCTTGTTTTTGTTTTATGAAAGAGAAAACAGCCAGGTGTATTGTTGCATGCCTGTAGTCTCTGCTATTGGGAAGGCTAAGGTAGAAGAACCCCTTGAGCCTGGGATTTTGAAGCCAGCCTGGGCAACACAGCAAGACCTGGTCTCTAAAAGAAATAAAATAAAATAAATTAAATTAAATTAAGGAAAAATAAGTCCTTTGTATGCTTATATTTTTGTATGAGCGAAAGAAAAAGTGTGACAAGTTACACAATATGGTGTTAATATTGGTTAACTGGGGCATGGGCTGGGGAATGGTGATAAGGGAGTGGTGAAGGTATTATAGGGAAGAAGGGATAAATTAACATGTATTTTATAATATGTTAATTTTTTATTGTTTGACTTATTATGAAGAATATACAATACTCTTCTAATTTACAAAAAAAGTGTATTGGTCTGTTCTCATGTTGCTAATAAAGACATACTGGAGACTGGGTAATTTATAAAGGAAAAGAGGTTTACTGGACTCACAGTTTCACATGGCTGGGGAGGCCTCACAATCATAGTGGACGGCAAAGGAGGAGCAAAGACACGTTTAACATGGCAGCAGGCAAGAGGGCTTGTGCAGGGGAACTCCCATTTATGAAACCACCAGATCTTGGGAGACTTATCACCACAAGAACAGTATGGGGGAAACTGCCTCCATGATTAAATTATCTCCACCTGGCCCCACCTTTGACATGTGGGGACCATTATAAGTCAAGGTGAGATTTGTGGGGGACACAGCCAAACCATATCAAAAAGTATATTTAAAAATTAACTTAAAAATAGCATAGGTTTGGCAGTCAGAAAAATGCAAGTTTGAATTCCTGCTCTATCACTAACAAGCTTGGTAACCATAAATAATCTATTGAAAGCTGAGCCTCAGCTTGTCATCTGTTAAAATGGGTGTAATACTTACACCCCAGAGTTATTCTGAGGATTAAATAAGAGAATTTATTTAAGTGCTGAGCACATAGTAGGTCCTCAAATAAATGATAGCTATTATTATTCCCATTTAGGATTGGATTGACTTGGAGGATCCCCGAGCAGGTTAATGGCACCTTTCAGCAGCTGAATCCCTTCAGAAACAGAATTCACAGCAGACACTTTGACAGAGAGAATGTAATATAGGGAATTAGTTAAATAGGCACTAGAGGACTGAAAAAAGAGAGTAAGGAGATAATAGAGAGAATTACTATAAGCAGCTACCTTCCCCAGGGGTGGGGGAATAAAGGGAAGAGGATAGGGTTGTCAAAACCTAGAAGCTTTGCATCTGGGTGTGTTCTCAGAGAGCCTCCCTAAATCTGGAAACTGGCGCCAACTGCTGTTGTCAAGGTGAATGGCCTTTGCAGGGGGTTGCTGACAGGACAGGAAGCAAACAGAAGCTACAAATTCCCTCTCCCTCCTCCAGTGTTCCAGCTTCCTCTAGGGCCACTTACAGCAGAGTCTAACAGGCTGCAAGGCTGGCAAACACAAAGTGTGGTTTGCAAGTCCTAGCCCCAGCTTCTCAGAGTTTGGGTTCAGCTCGTAGCTATAAAAGGTGTAGCTAAGAGACACTAGCACACTTACATCAAATCAGCTTTCTTTAACTGTTGTTCAACCATGAGTTAGAGGACAGTTGAGTGCCATGAAGGGGAAGGGCTGGAAGGAGCACCAGAGGTAGCAGTACTAACACTCACCTTTATTTTCTGGGGCAATTCAGCCTGGACTCAAACTTGCATACTCCATTCTGCAAAACAAAAGCCCTTTGTTTATCCAACCCAGTCTCCTTAGGAAGCTGCTGAGTGAACATTCATTGTTGTTCATTCTCATCTTACATTATTCACCAAAGTATTCCTTACAACAACTACTCTGTCCCAGAGGAGTTCTGATATACACAATTTTGCCCACCTTGTTAAATTTCTAGCAATACTTTGGTACCCAGGGATGTTTTGTCATCTGTTATAACCTGGGGTCTTGGTCAGCTGCTCAGCTGACCTGTCACTTCCTCCAGCTCAGATCCCCATTGTATGACCCTGGGCAGGTCACTTTTTTCTTTTTTTTTTTAATTTTGAGTCAGTCTCCTCTGTCGCCCAGGCTGGAGTACAGTGGCATGATCGCAGCTCACTGCAGCCTCGATCTCTCAATCTCAAGTGATCCTCCTACCTCAGCCTCCCAAGTAGCTGGCACTGCAGTCATGCTACCAAGTCTGGCTAATTAAAATTTTAAAAAAAATTTCTTTAAGAGATGGGTTCTGTTGCCTAGGCTATTTTCGTGGCCTCAAGCCCGGAAAACAGATCTGACCCGCCACACCCAACTTTTACTTTATGTCTTTGGTCCTCAGTTTCCCCTCGTATAAAATGAGAACTTTAGGCTAGATTATCCCTAAAATTCCTCACAATTCCAGCATTCTATAATTTTGCCTACATTGTAAACAAAACGAGTCATTGTGTTACAGGAAAGGGGTCCCAATCCAGACCCCAAGAGAGGGTTCTTGGATATCAAGCAAGAAATAATTCAGGGTGAGTTTATAAAGTAAAAGCAAGTTTATTAGGAAAGTAAAGGAATAAAGAATGGCTACTTTATAGACAGAGAAGCCCCAAGGGCTGCTGGTTGCCCATTTTTGTGGTTATTTTTTGCTTATATGCTAAACAAGGGGTGGATTATTCATACCTTCCCTTTTTAGACTATGTAGGGTAACTTCCTGACATTGCCAATGGCATTTATAAACTGTGACGGAGCTGTTGGGAGTGTAGCAGTGAGGACGACCAGAGGTTACTCTTGTCTCCATCTTGGTTTTCATGGATTTTAGCTGGCTTCTTCACTGGCAACCTGTTTTATTGGCAAGGTCTTTATGACCTGTATCTTGTGCCGACCTCCTATCTCATTCTGTGACTTAGAATGCCTAACAGTCTGGGAATGCAGCCCACTAGGTTTCAGCTTTATTTTACCCAGCTCCTATTTAAGATAGAGTTGCTCTGGTTCCCATGCCTCTGACAATGGCTTTTTTTTTTTTTTTTGAGACGGAGTCTCGCTCTGTCTCCCAGGCTGGAGTGCAGTGGCCGGATCTCAGCTCACTGCAAGCTCCGCCTCCCGGGTTCACGCCATTCTCCTGCCTCAGCCTCCCGAGTAGCTGGGACTACAGGCGCCCGCCAGGTCGCCCGGCTAGTTTTTTGTATTTTTAGTAGAGACGGGGTTTCACCATGTTAGCCAGGATGGTCTTGATCTCCTGACCTCGTGATCCGCCCGTCTCGGCCTCCCAAAGTGCTGGGATTACAGGCTTGAGCCACCGCGCCCGGCCGACAATGGAATTTTTTTACAAAAAAAGATTAATAAGCTAAAAACGAGTGTTCCAAAAAGTTAGATTTTTAATGACTTTGAGGCTAAAGTTAAGGTTTATTATATTATTATTATTATTACATTCAGGTTAAAACTGTACCTTGACATAAAGAATTTGATGCTTTGGCCCAACTCAGGTATGAAATGTCAATTAACACTTATTAATGGCCCATTATGGGCCGTGTGCTGTACTCCATGTGCTGATCCAGAAGAAAGAGAAAGTTATCACCAAGCCTCAACTCTGAGGAATCTCTAACCATAATAATAATTAACTAATAAGATGACAAAGCAAGTGATCAATACTTGAGTAATGTACCAACTTGTTCTGAAATGAAATTGGCTGGGTGCATTATAATGATGTTTGTTGGTGTGGGAGTAAGATTTTTCAAAGGAAATAAATGAGCTGAGTTCTTTAGAATTCCACATATGCTTCATTTATTTAAAAATGAAAAAAAAAAAAAGTCTGGCTGTTAATAAGGTAATGAAACTTGATAATATTGGACCAAAAAGACAATAACTGTGTTAGAGTCAGTGAAGAAAAACAAAATTCACACTTAGGACTGACCTACCAAGTTGAAATGCTGTGTGGAGTTATTAACTACTTTCTGAAGTAATGTGTCTAATAGTGCTTGGGCTGGGTTATCAGGCTGAAAGGGTAGATTAATCCACCGCCCCCTATTAGTGCTATGCTCTAGAAATTTCTTTCCCCAGGAGTCCTAGTGCCTCTGATTTTCCTTACTTCTTTTTTTTGAAATGGAGTCTCACTCTGTCACCCAGGCTGGAGTGCAGTGGTGTGATCTCAGCTCACTGCAACCTCTGCCTCCAGGGCTCAAGCAATTCTCCCACCTCAGCCTCCCGAGTAACTGGGATTACAGGTGCCTGCCACCGTGCTTGGCTAATTTTTGTATTTTTAGTAAAGACGGTTTTGCCATGTTGGCCAGGCTGGTCTCGAACTCCTGACCTCAGGTGATCTGCCCACCTCAGCATCCCAAAGTGTTGTGATTACAGGTGTGAGCTACTGCACCCAACTGATTTTCCTTACCTCTGCCACTGGCCCTGCATGAACACTCTTCTCATAACTTGTCTGAATACTTCTCAGCCTACACAGCCTAGCTTAAGCCCCAGCTTCTAGTGAAGTCTCTGGTGTGTGAAATATTAGCATGTGTGAACTATTCTCTCTGCTGAATAGACAGAGCTGATTTTAACAATACCTGACTATCTGTACCCCACCTCCTATAGCCTGTAATTACAGTCACCCACAGGAACACCTCTCCATCACCTCGGAAGAATAAACACAATGTCTAGATCAACCGGGAGGGTGTGTGAATGCAGATCATTCCCAGAAACATTTGACCATTGGCATTTTCTCTCTCTCTGCCTCTCTTTGGTCTCCCTTCCTCTTCTCCCTGACTGTTTTCTTGGTCTCTGTAAACTTCTGCCTCCTTGTAGAACTCCCTCATCATGGAAGAGGAAGCATGAGATCTTTGAAAAGCTACACATCATTTGGAGACTCTTGCATCCTTCAGCTCCTGCAGAATGAAACATCACACAACAAACAAAATCTTCTTTTAAAATATTAACTACTGGCTGGGTGTGGTGGCTCATGCCTGTAATCCCAGCACTTTGGGAGGCTGAGGTGGGCAGATCGCCTGAGGTCAGAAGTTCAAGACCAGCCTGGCCAACATGGAGAAACTCCATCTCTACTAAAAATATAAAAATTAGCCAGGCATGGTGGTGCATACCTGTAATCCCAGCTACTTGGGAGGCTAAGGCACAAGAATTGCTTGAAGCCAGGAAGCAGAGGTTGCAGTGAGCTGAAATCGTGCGACTTCACTCCAGCCTGGGTGAAGCAGTGAAACTCCATTTCTTTTTTTTGTTTGTTTTTTGTTTTGTTTTGTTTCGTTTTGAGACGGAGTCTCACTCTGTCACCCAGGCTGGAGTGCAGTGGCGAGATCTTGGCTCACTGCAAGCTCTGCCTCCTGGGTTCACACCATTCTCCTGCCTCAGCCTCCTGAGTAGCTGGGACTACAGGCACCCGCCACCACACCTGGCTAATTTTTTGTATTTTTTAGTAGAGATGGGATTTCACCGTGTTAGCCAGGATGGTCTCGATCTCCTGACCTTGTGATCCACCTGCCTTGGCCTCCCAAAGTGCTGGGATTACAGGTGTGAGCCACCGCACCTGGCCGTGAAACTCCATTTCTAAACAAATAAATAAATACCTACCACCCAAAACACAACTTCTTTTGCAAACAAAGTCTCTGTCTCCTTATTCCTTTCCAAAGACCACACTTCCTTGTTGAGACAAGAGAGAAGGAAAACTCAGATTTGCCCCTGTAGTAGGTTGACTAGTAGCAGCTAAAGATGTTAGATCCCAATCCTTGAAACCTGTAAATGTCATTTTATATGGAAACAGTATCTTTGCAGGTGTAATTAAGTTAAGGATATGGAAGTGAGGAGATTATCCTGGGCGGGCCCTAAATGCAAGGTCACACGCATTACCTGTGACCTTGCCCTGACACCTTAATTTTGGCTGAGTGAAAATGATTTCAGATTTCTAACCAACAGAACTGTGTGAGAATAACTTTCTGGGTTTTTTGTTTGTTTGTTTTTAAAGAGATCCGGTCTTTCTTTGTCACCCAGGCTGGAGTGCAGTGGTGCAATAATAGCTCACTCCAGCCTCAAACTCCTGGGCTCAAGGGATTCTTCCACCTCAGCCTCTCAAGTAGTTAGGGCTACAGGGGTGCATCACCATGCTCAGGTAATTTTATTTATTTTATTTTATTTTTATTTTTTGCAGAGATGAAGGTCTCATTATGTTGTCCAGGCTGGTCTCAAACCCTTGGCCTCAAGCAATTCTCCTGCCTCTGCCTCCCAAAGCTCTGGGATTACAGGCATGAGCCACTGTGGCCCGGCCTGTGACTTAACTCTAGTTACAGTCTTTGTGGTTAGGAACAGGTGGGGCAGATCCTGAGGTTTATGGTAAGCACACCTGATAGCAATAACTTAAGCATAGCCTGAGAATGACCCTCTATGGCAAACACACCTGAATGTGTGTTCTGAGCTAGGGAATTGGGAAGTGGCCAAACCACAGACTCGTTTCTTGTCAATGAGGAACATTTGAACTTCTGGTGCATCCCGTGGAACACGGGCCATACAGGGGATCAAATCGTTGGGTTTTGGGTTAAATGAAGGTTGCCAGGTGGAGGTTGTTAGCGGGAGGGTACTAAGTGAGCATGCTGTAGAAACTGCAGGCCTTTTGCAAATGGCTGCAATTCTCCTGCCCAGCCCACCGCCACTGGACCTGTTCTCTGGTCCAGCGTGCCACTGCTGGACTCTCCCCTGTATGTAAGCCCCCAGTAAAACTCCATGTCTCATTTGGTGGCTCTGGGTCTCTTTTTCAGCCTCTTGAACCTGGTGCCATCCTCACTGGAGTTGATAGGGGTTTGGCACAACATGAGGGGGGAACATTTTATCTTGAAGGTCTGAGTTCCCTGCATTGCCTTCGAACAAGCGAGGGAGGTGGGGGTGCTAGCTCTTAAGAGAAGGGCACTACTTCTGAATGCTCAGAGGATTTAGAGGAGTCTAGGAGTTCAAAATATACCCACAGGTCCCCATTCTAAGTGCCAGAGTTCTACTAACAGCGTATTGGACCTACCATTGTCATTTAATTTTCTCTGGAGCTTGACGGCTGTATTAATTCTCAGCTCAGGTCTTCAGCTTTTTCTGCCTTCTTGCTGTAGGGAATGAAAGCCTCTTTGTAAACTTTCACATTTGGCTTTCACTGCCTGTTAAATGCCTGCAGTTTTTTATTGTCTTTTTCTAACATATCCATGAATTTAGCAATAGTCACTCAATTCCATTATAGTCACTCAATTTCCATAATAGAAATAGTTACTGTTTCTCCTATACTTCCCAAATGCTAAATACAACCAGCTAGTGAATTCCCCTCCATGTCTATACAACCCTAATTCATCACCGGTAAGAGGTTTGTTTGTTTGTTTTTGTTTTTTTCTTTTGAGACAGAGTCTCACTCTGCTGCCCAGGCTGGAGTGCAGTGGCGTGATCTCAGCTCACTGCAACTTCTGCCTCCTGGGTTCAAGCGACTCTCCTGCCTCAGCCCCCTGAGTAGCTGGGATTACAGGCATGCACCACCACCATGCCCAGTTAATTTTTGTATTTTTAGTAGAGAAAGGGTTTCGCCATGTTAGCCAGGCTGGTTTCGAACTCGTGACCTCAGGTGAACCACCTGCCTAGGCCTCCCAAAGTGCTGAGATTACAGGTATGAACCACTGCACCCAGCCACTGGTAAGAGTTTTAACAATCAGACCTCCACCTTGTGCCAGGTGTTGTCTCTGATCCTTCTATCACCAGTGATGAGGTCTTTATGGCCAACAAGGTGGTGAGTGATCCAGGTTTAAAATCCCATCTTACCAACTGCATTTTTGGGCCATTCCTAACATCAATTCCTTAGAAGGAAGAAACACTGAACAGAGGGAAAGCCTGAAAGCTATATAGTCTGACAAAGCTTCAACCAATCCATGGGGACCTCTGGAACATACATAACCCATCAGTGTTTCCCATGGTGGGCCAAAATGGCCAAACTTTTATACCCATGCCTTGCTCAGTCACCTCCCATGGGCTGCTCCAAGAGGGGCAAGGCCTTGGGTAAGGCAGCTCTCTACACGACTAGGGCAAATCCTAAAGGAGATGACAGCTAGAATTTGTCTGTTGGCAACACCCCCATCAATTGAGGCAACTAGTCCTCCTTGAAGAGGGATATAGTGCAGCATATTCGTGTCTAGTGCAGATAACATGCCGGTCATTTTATATAAGTCATCTCACTTAATCCTCACCATAACTATCAGACATTCATACTACAGATAAGGAAATTGAAGCTCAAAGAGGCTAAAGAACTTTCCCAAAGAATTAGCTTCTAGAACTGGTATTAGAACCTATGTCCCTCTTATTTCATACATGAATACAGATTTCTGAAAAAAATGGGTAATGTACCAATCAGGCTCACAACAGAAAATAGCACAATTAGATAATTCAAGGAGGTGTTTTTTTTGGGTTTTGCTTTGTTTTTTTCACAAAGGGATGATTTTCCTCTTCTTTGAGAATCTAGCTCTGTCACTAGGCTGGAGTGCAATGGCGAGATCTCAGCTCACTGAAACCTCCGCCCCCCGGGTTCCAGCGATTTTCCTGTCTCATCCCCGAGTAGCTGCGACTACAAGCGCACCATGCTCAGCTAATTTTTGTATTTTTAGTAGAGACAGGGTTTCACCATGTTGGCCAGGATGGTCTCGATCTCTTGACCTGTGATCCACCTCTTGACCTCGTGATCTGCCTGCCTCGGCCTCCCAAAGTGTTGGGATTACAGGCATGAGCCACCGCACCTGGCCAGGGATGATTTTAAAGTGTCATGTTCTAACTGAGGTCTGAGGGGAGTTGGTAGACCAGTGCCAGGCAGCTGAAAGAACACTCAAGGAATCATATAGGAAGTTTTGATATGGTTTTTTCTCTCTGAGTGCGAGTAGGCTTAGGCACAAGGTGTGAGCACAAGCTGTGGGTGCAAGCTGTATGTTTAGCATCAGCTGGATAGTTACACCTTTTACAGACAACAATGGCTCTGAGCCAAGCATGAGCACACCTGGTTACCTAATGTGCCTCACATGGCATGGTTACATAACGTGCAGTGTTGTGCACCTGTGCTCCAAACCCACTGAGTCATGCTGTGCCAGAAGGCCACCTCAGCCTGTTCCCAACTAAAGCACAGCCATTGCCCTTACACTCCACCCCCTAGGCCAAGGCCATCCTCTGAGCAGGGACACATGCCCAGAGACTGGAGCCCTGAATCCATAACCCACAACAACCATACGGAGAGCAATAGCACACTACTAGGATCCCAGCTATGCTACTTTTGACTATTAGGGCCCAGCATAGGCCAGAACCCAGGGATGCCCACCCTGCAGGGGGTTGTCAGTAAGGCTCTTGACTGCCTTAATCTCCCATGAGACCCCTTGAAGGGCTGCTGTTATGTTCTGCCAATTGTCAGGGATAAAGGTACCACAGTGTGTTCCTAAAAGAGCACAGGTGCCTTCTTGGACAGTAGTCATTATGTCTAAAGCCATTCAGTTTTGCAACACCACCTTTCTGATCTGATCAACCTTATCTGTTAACAGGAGGAGGGCCACTTGGGTGTGATTTGGAGCCCGAGCAGTGTGCTCTGCAAGAGCAGTAACTTGTGCTTCTACAGTTATGACACCCGCTCCAAGAATAGTCATTGCCAAGGGGTAGAACCACCAGGGGGCTCGTTGCACTGGCAAAAACTGAGAATGTAGTGCCTCCCAGTTATGTGGGATGAGCATCTGGGGAGAACAGTGGCAGGTACATGAGACCACCCCTAGGTACAATATTCAGTCCGGTCCACTGGTAGGTAAGGATACCCTGTGTCACCACAGACCCATAAACTTCCAGGGGGCACAAAATCCATCGGGGCCTGATCTTGTCTACTTGCTACCTGGTTAAGGGCACTCGCCGTATCATTACTTGTTGTGTAACACTGGGTAGTGGTCTCCATTTAGGGTATGCCTGAGCACATGCTGGGCATTTCTGACAAGCCTCCCAAATATCTTGCATGGGCAGGGACAGACCCCAACGCTTATTGACCTGTTGCATTAGTTTACTCCCAGTTTCCAGTGTAGCCAGAAGGCCACATCTCAAGTAGGTGCTGTCTCTAACCATCAGACCTTGGCCAAAGCATCTGTCTCATCATTGCCAGGGGTGGCAAAAGGCATATGGCCTGACAGATGATAGTTACCTCTTTCTGATGACCCATTTCCCAGAAGTCTTGCCACATGGCTTAGCCCCATATGGGTCGGTGGCCAAGTAGCCACTTCTGTATTTTCCAGGTAGTTAATCACAAGGTTAAGCCTCAATAGACTGCCCAGCTATTGGTACAGATTACTGTAGGTGTCACCTCCTTGGTGATCACCATCCATACTGCTCTAAGTTCAGCCCATTGACTACTCTATCCACCCCTGGTTTCAAATCACATGGTAATCAGGCAGCAGTAGCACCTCGGCTAGACCCATCTGTGTATCATACCCCATTGGGAATGGGGAAACGTCCTTCCTTAAATGGTGAAGTTTCAGGGTCTAAGGGTGCCTCAGGCCCCATGGCTCTAGGCCCCATGGCCTTTTCTTGCATTAGGACTACAGGTCCCAAGACCTCTTGCAACTCTACTGCTAAGGGACTTGTACTCAGCGTACTCCACTGCTCCAAGTAGGTGCCCCACTTTGCCAAAGTGGATGTCTGCACCATCCCAGTCCGGGGGGGTTGTTATCCATGAATATATCCATCCCACTCTCAGGTAAGTTATCCACACAATGACTGTAGCCCGTCTCCGTTCTGCCACGCTCTCATGAGCCCTTACTAACTGCTTTCACCATCCAGGGGGTTGTTATCCATGAACACACTCATCCCACTATCGGGTAAGTCGTCTGCACAATGACTGTAGCCTGTCCTGCCATGCTTTCATGAGCCTGAAGGGCAGCATATACAGTTACTGACTGCTTCTCTATCAATGAGTATTGGAGCTCAACTCCTTTCCATAGTTGGGATGAAAAGCCTACTGACATTCTCAAGCTCTCCATGTGCTGCTATAGGCCCAGCCAAAACTATCTATGGTCACATGCACATGAAGTTTAAATGGGTGCCCCTGGTTAATCAGCAGTAGGGCCTGTGCCTGCTGAATAGCCTGCCAGGCTGCCAGAAAGGCTGTCTCAGCCTCATCATCTTAATTCTAGGCAAGGGGAGCATTGCCACTTCTAAATCTGCAAGAGAATCAGAGGTTAGCATAATATCATTAACGAGACCATGACATATGGTGAGGCACTGCATATAGCCCTGTGGCAGCACTGTGAAAGTCCACTGTCACCTTCCCATGAAGGTAAGCTGTTCCTGGCTTTCTGGAAAAGAATGCATTAGCTAAATCCACCACATAGTGGTACTGTTCCAGTTCTGTCATCAAAGGGTCCATCAAATCCATGATTGATGGCACAGCTGCCAAGCTGTGGAAAATATCCACCCCCAGAATATATCTGCACTGGTGTCTACCAGCACCAGCACTTGCTGTACGTTGGTGGGGGACCAGTGAATTGCTAATTTCACATGTGGCCTCCCGTCATCTGGTGTTCCCCCAGGCTGGGCACCTTGGTCAGTTCCCTCATCAAACAGAAAAGGCTTTACAGCCCTGTCCGGCTGCAGCACATAGTCTTTGAGCCAAAGCACCCACCAGGTGGGACCGGGTCATGCAGCAACGTCCTTCTTCCCCTTGGACATTTTCTGGAATTGCTGCTCTGGAGACAGCTGTCTCCACAAAGTTAATAGTACTTCATTGGGCTGCTTATTAATTTTCTCTCAGTCAACCCCAGCCAAAATCAAATCTACCCACATCTCTGAGCATGTCACTCGTTGGGACCCCCTTTCCTCCCATCAGGGGGGCCCCCTGCAAGTGGGGCATCTTCTCCTTCTTTATGGTGCAAACCCAGACCAAGTGGGAGTCTCTCAGGCCAAGATGATGGACCAAGGCTTGCATTCACAGCAGCCTCTAATTCCTTTTCTAAGCCCTATGGCCAGGCCTCCAGGCACTCCGCCTATGCCTGGAGGTCCCCATTCATAGCAGCTTCTAACACTTTTTCTGAGCAGTGTAACCAGGCCTGCTGGCACCTGGGGGGCCCTTACCTCTGCTGCATCCCTCAGGGACTGGGTGTGTACCTCTCATAGTGCAGTCAAAAACACCCATTCAACTCTGTCAGGAAAGGTTCACTCCTTCTCAGTGCTCTGTGCTTCCAGCTGCTTCAGTGCCTTCTCCATGCTCTCAGGAGGCCCATCTACCACTGCCCAGGTTTCCACTGGAGCCCATCTGAGCAGCACAGCTGCCATCGGGTACCACCACCCATGTTGCGGCCACATGGCTGACATGGAATCAGTGGGGACCAAAGGCTCACTCACTCTGGGATCGTGTTCATGATGCCAATTGTCATGTTCTAACTGAGGTCTGAGGGGAGTCGGTGGACAAATGGTGCCCAGCTGGAAGAACACTCAAGGAATCATAGCAAGTTTTGACATGGCATTTTCTCTGTCTCTCTGGGCATGAGCGAGCTTGGGCGCCAGCCTCGGTGTAAGTCATGGGCACAAGCCATATGTACAGCGTCAGCTGGGTAGTTATACCTTTCACAAACAATAGTGGCTCTGTCAAGCACCAGCACACGTGAGTGGTTGCCTAAAGTGCCTCATGTGGCATGGCTACACAACGTGAGGAGTTGTGTGTCTGCACTCCAAACCTGCTTGAGTCACGCTGCGCCAGAAGGCTGCCTTGGCCTATTCCTGACCAAAGTGCAGCCACTTCCCTTACATAAAGGTATGAGCAATGTGTAGGGGAGTTGAAAGTGGTAGTGAAGTAACTACTTCTAGCCAGAAGAGATGGGGAAAGAAATGGCAATTGGAAATGACAAGGAGTCATTCAAAGAAGGCTGCACAACTGAAGGGAGCCAAGGGAATAAACACTCTGATCTCATCCTCCTCCCTCCCTCCAGTCTCCTACTGGGGCATTTATTGGCAACTGGAAGCCTGAAGGCATGGAGCCTTATTGATGTAGCCCATACATTTCAGCTTCCTAGGAAAAAGAAGACAGTAGAAAAGGGTGGAAAGTACATTTTACATGTTAAATGAAAGAGGTTCTGCCTCTGGAATAGTGGAGTAAGGAGCCCCCCCAGACCCATTCCCCAGTGAAAAACCTTAACTGGTAAAAATTATTAAGCAATCATTTAAAGTCTCCACAAATTGTCCAGTCATGGTGGCTCATGCCTGTAATCCCAGAACTTTGGGAGGCTGAGGTGGGAGGATCACTTGAACCCAGGAGTTTGAGACCAGCCTGGGCAACATAGTGAGACCCTGTCTCTATTTTCACTATAATTTTAAATTTAAAACAATGAAAAAGAAAAGGAAAAGAAAATAAAGTCTCTGTGAATTGTCCCAAGACATACAACAAATGAAGAAATGCTTATTCAAGAAAATCTACTAAATCTCAGTAATAATAACAAGAATTTGTGGCACTTGAGCCATGACCCCCTCCATTTCTCATTGCTCCCTGCCCTGCCTTCAACTTAGAGTGATGGAAGCTCCATCCAGAAGGTGTGGCCAGGAAGATGGGGCTCCTACTTCCCTCAGCTCCAAGTAAAGGGATACAGTGTATTACCATGAGGAACAGGTCACCAGCATTTTTCATCATTTCCAGCTCTGAGTTGCAGAAGCTAAATTCCTGGCAAGTGCAGCCAAGAGGTCAGGGGCTCTCTTCTTCCACCCAGTCCTCACTCATAAAAAGAGGCCCCTCCCCAGATGCAGCAGGCTGAGGATACTGGGACTCTGATCACCCTTACTCCACCTTGCTGATAGAGAGGAGGTTCCATTCAGGAAGCAGCAAGCCTAGAAGACCAGAGGCTATCACCTCCACCCAGAGTCTGAAGCCATGGCTCAGAGATTTTGCCCAGGAGGAGAGGCAGTCTATAAGAACAGAAATCTCTGAAGCTCTTCCCAAAGGGACTGGCTTTACTTGAAACTAAGTGTGAGAAGTTCAAGTCTAGGGTGCTCTTGACAACAACACAAATTTTGGGGGTAAGCAGTTAGCAGGAGGATGGTAATTCTTGATAGCAACAAGCTAAGCCATAGGCCTGCTATTTTATCTGAGAACCAGGGAAAGAACAAAAAGAGACTTCCTGCGGTTTGAACAAACCTCAAAGACTAGCTTCAAAATTTACTCCTGCAGAGATCTGGATTTAATTAAATCAGACTGCAGCACCATTTATGCTTCAGGGCATAAATGAGCAATCAGCCAGCAACTGGTAGAGCCTAAAAGCTTGGTGTGATACCAAATGAGGCAGACAGTTCAACAGGTCAGGGAAAGAGACAGTCTTGCTGAAACCCCTGCAATTCAAGGGTAACTGGGCACATACCTAAGGCTGTATCCTTTGAGGAGTGGGACTAGAGGCTTCACACTGTGGGGGAATTAGAATTCACTAAAATATTCTGGCCAAATCACTAAGCAAACAACAAAAACAAGCCCCACAGAGGGAGAAGGGAATCAGTGCCTACAGTAGTATGTAACTGAAAGCATCTAGTTTTCACCAAAAAATTATGAGACATGCAGAGAAACTGAAAAGTGTGATCAGCCCACAGGGAAAAATATAGGCAACAGGAGCTGCCTGTGAGAGGGCTCTGATGTCAGATTTAATAAAGACTTCAAAGCAACCATTATGTTCATGCATTCAATGTTCAAAGATCTCGAAGAAAAATAAACATGCTTAAAGTAGTAAAGAAAGATAAGATGATTGTCAGGCCTCTGAGCCCATGCTAAACCATCATATCCCCTGTGACCTGCACGTACACATCCAGATGGCCTGAAGCAAGTGAAGAATCACAAAAGAAGTGAAAATGGCCGGTTCCTGTCTTAACTGATGACATTCCACCATTGTGATTTGTTTCTGCCCCACCTTAACTGAGCGATTAACCTTGTGAAATTCCTTCTTCTGGCTCAGAAGCTCCCCCACTGAGCACCTTGTGACCCCCGCCCCTGCCTGTAAGAGAAAAATCCCCTTTGATTGTAATTTTTCACTACCTACCCAAATCCTATAAAACAGCCCCACCCCATCTCCCTTCGCTGACTCTCTTTTCAGACTCAGCCTACCTGCACCCAGGTGAAATAAACAGCCTTGTTGCTCACACAAAGCCTGTTTGGTGGTCTGTTCACACGGACGCGCATGACATTTGGTGCCGAAGACCTGGGACAGGAGGACTCCTTCTGGAGACCGGTCCCCTGTCCTTGTCCTCAGTCCTTGAGGAGATCCACCTACCACCTCAGGTCCTCAGACCAACCAGCCCAACGAACATCTCACCAATTTCAAATCGGGTAAGCAGTCTTCTCACTCTTCTCCAGCCTCTCTCTCTACCCTTCAATCTTCCTCTCTCCCTACCCTTCAGTCTTCCTCTCTCGCCACCCCTCAATCTCCCTGTCCTTCCAATTCCAGTTCTTTTTCCTCTCTAGTAGTGACAAGGAGACACATTTTATCCATGGACCCAAAACTCCAGCGCCAGTCACGGCCTTGGGAAGACAGTCTTCTCTTGGTGTTTAATCACTGTGGGGACACCTGCCTGTTTATTTACCCACACTCCATTGGTGTCTGATCACTGCAGGGACGCCTGTGTTGGTCATTCACCCACATTCCCTTGGTGGCAAGTCAATTGCGGGGACGCCTGCTTTGGCTGCTCACCCACATTGCCGCCCAAGGCTGCTCACCAGCCCCCTTCTCCATGTCTCTACCTTTCTCTTTAAACTTACCTCCTTCACTATGGGCAATCTTTCGCCCTCCATTCCCCCTTCTTCTCCCTTAGCCTGTGTTCTCAAGAACTTAAAACCTCTTCAACTCACACCTCACCTAAGACCGAAACGCCTTATTTTCTTCTGCAATACTGCTTGACCCCAATACAAACTTGATAATGGTTCTAAATAGCCAGAAAACGACACTTTTGATTTCTCCATTTTACAAGATCTGGATAATTTTTGTCAAAAAATGGGCAAATGGTCTGAGGTGCCTGCTGTCCAGGCATTCTTTTACACATTTGTCCCTCCCTAGTCTCTACCCCCAATGCGACTCCCAAATCTTTCTTCTCTCCTGTCTGTTCCTTCAGTCTCCACCCCAAACTCTGAGTCCTGTGAATCCTCCTTTTCTACAGACCCATCTGACCTCTCCCCTCCTTCCCAGGCTGCTTCTTGCCAGGCCGAGCCAGGTTCCAACTCTTCTTCAGCCTCCGCTCCCCTATCCTATAACCCTTCTATTACCTCCCCTCCTCACACCCAGTCTGGCTTACAGTTTCATTCTGCGACTAGCCCTCCCCCATCTGCCCAACAATTTCTTCTTAGAGAGGTGGCTGGAGCTGAAGGCATAGTCCTTTTTCTTTATCTGACCTCTCCCAAATCAGTTAGCATTGAGGCTCTTTTTCATCAAATATAAGAACTCAACCCAGTTCATGCCCTGTTTGGCAACAACCCTTAGATGCATTACCACCCTAGATCCAGAAGGGCCAGAAGGCCGTCTTATTCTCAATATGCATTTTATTACCCAACCCGCTCCTGACACTAGAAAAATCTCCAAAAATTCCGGCCCTCAAACCCCACAACAGGACTTAATTAACCTCACCTGTGAGAGAAACCTCAGCCATGTCTCCAGCATACAATAACTTCAAAATGCCTGAACTGCAGCAGCCAGGCATTCCTCCAGGACTGCCTCCCCCAGGATCTTGCTTCAAGTGCCAGAAATCTGGCCACTGGGTCAAGGAATGCCCACAGCCCAGGATTCCTCCTAAGCCGTGTCCTATCTGTGCGGGACCCCCCTGGAAATCAGACTGTCCAGCTTGCCTGGCAGCCACTCCCAGGGCCCCTGGAACTCTGACTGACTCCTTCCCAGATCTTGTTGGCTTAGCGGCTGAACACTGACGCTGCCCAATCGCCTTAGAAGCCTGTAGGACCATCACAGATGCTTTGGGTAACTCTTACAGTGGAGGGTAAGTCCATCCCCTTCTAAATTAAAATGGAGGCTACCCACTCCACATTACTTTCTTTTCGAGGGCGTGTTTCCCTTGCCTCCATAAATGTTGTAGGTATTAACGGCCAGGCTTCTAAAAATCTTAAAACTCCCCAACTCTGGTGCCAACTTGGACAACATTCTTTTATGCACTCCTTTTTAGTTATCCCCACCTGCCCAGTTCCCTTATTATGTTGAGACATTTTACTTTATTTTATTTGAGACAGAGTCTTGCTCTGTCTCCCAGGCTGGAGTGCAGTGGCAAGATCTCAGCTCACTGCAAGCTCCACCTCCCGGGTTCATGCCATTCTCCTGCCTCAGCCTCCTGAGCCGCTGGGACTACAGGCGCCTGCCACCATGCCTGGCTAATTTTTTGTATTTTTAGTAGAGATGGGGTTTCACCGTGTTAGCCAGGATGGTCTTGATCTCCTGACCTCGTGATCCACCCGCCTCGGCCTCCCAAAGTGCTGGCGTGAGCCACCGTGCCTGGTCACGTCAAGACATTTTAACTAAATTGTCTGCTTCCCTGACTATTCCTAGGCTACAGCCACACCTCATTGCCACCCTTTTCCCCAGTTCAAGCCTCCTTCATATCCTCCCCTTGTATCTCCCCACCTTAATCCGCAGGTATGGGACACCTCTACTCCCTCCTTGGTGACCAATCATGCACCCTTTACCATCTCATTAAAATCTAATCACCCTTACCCCACTCAATGCCAATATCCCATTCCACAGCATGCTTTAAAAGGATTAAAGCCTGTTATCACTTGCCTGTTACAGCATGGCCTTTTAAAGCCTATAAACTTTCCTTACAATTCCCCATTTTACCTGTCCAAAAACAAGACAAGTCTTACAGGTTAGTTCAGGATCTGTGCTTATCAACCAAATTGTCTTGCCTATCCACCCCCTGGTGCCAAACCCATATACTCTCCTATCCTCAATACCTCCCTCCACAACCCATTATTCTGTCCTAGATAAACCTAGCTGACCCCATAAATCCTAAATCCTTTCCCCACTCCCCTTTCCATTCCTTAAAAAATAGCCCTAAAAGCTGCTCCCACACTAGCTCTCCTTAACTCATCCCAACCTTTTTCATTATACACAGCCAAAGTGCAGAGGCCTGTGTGGTCAGATTCTTACACAAGAGCCGGGACCATGCCTTGTAGTCTTTCTGTCCAAACAACTTGACCTTACTGTTTTAGCATAGTCCTCATGTCTGCATGTGGTGGCTGCTGCTGCTTTAATACTTTTAGAGGTGCACCCAGGTGAAATAAACAGCCTTGTTGGTCACACAAAGCCTGTTTGGTGGTTTCTTCAAATGGACACACATGACAATGATAATGTTGCATCTAATGAAAAATGTCAATAAGGAGATAGAAAAAAATAACAAAATGGAAGTTCTGGAGCTGAAAAATACAATAACTAAAATGAAAATTCACTAGAGTAGCTCAACATTAGGTCTAAACTGGCAGGAGAAAGAATCAGCAAACCTGAAGATAGATCAATAGAGATTATGCAATCTGAAGAACAGAGAGAAAGAAGAATAAAAAAATGAACAGCCTCAGAGAATGTGGGGTCACCATTAAGTGATGGTAGTTTCAAAAGGAGAAGAGATGGCCAGGTGCAGTGGCTCACATATGTAATTCCAGCACTTTGGGAGGCTGAGGCAGGTGGATCACTTGAGGTCAGGAGCTCAAGGCCAGCCTGGCCAACATGGTGAAATCCTGTCTCTACTAAAAACACAAAAATTAGCCAGGCATGGTGGCGCATGTCTGTAGTCCCAGCTAGTCAGGAGGCTGAGGCAGGAGAATTGCTTGAACCCAGGAAGCAGAGATTGCAGTGAGATGAGATCATGGCACTGCACTCCTGCCTGGGTAACAGAGCAAGACTCCATCCTAAAACAAACAAACAAAGCAAGACTCCATCTAAAAACAAACAAATAAGCAAGCAACCAACAACAACAAAAACAAAAACGGAGAAGAGAGAAAGGAACAGAAAAAAAGGTTTGAAGAAATAATAGCTGAAAGCTTCCCAAATTAAATGAAAAATATTGATCTTCATATTCATATAGCTCAATGAATTCCAAGTAGGATAAAAACAAAGAGGTGCACACTTATATATCGTGGCAAAAATGCTGAAAGACAAAGATTAATTGTGAAAGTAGCAAGAGCAAATGACTTATCACACATAAGAGAACCTCAGTAAGATCAGCAGATGACTCCTTACAAGAAATAACTGGCCAGGCATGGTGGCTCACACCTGTAATCCCAGCATTTTCGGAGGCTTTGGCAGGAGGGTCACTTGAGCCCAGGAGTTCAAGATCACCCTGGGAAACGTAGTGAGACTTTGTCTCTACGAAATATAAAAAAATTAGCCCGGTGTGGTGGTGCAACCTGTTGTCCCAGCTATTCCAGAGCCTGAGGTGAGAGGATTGCTTGAGCTTGGGATGTTGAGCCTGCAGTGAGCTGTGATCACACCACTGTACTCCAGTCTGGGTGACAGAGTGAGACCCTGTCTCAAAAAAAAAAAAAAAAAAAAAAAAAAGAAGGCGTTAGAAAACAGTGGATGATATATTCAAAGTACCAAAATTAAAAAAATCAGTCAATAAGAAAGTTATATCCAGCAAAAGTATCTTTCAGAAATGAAGGTGGAATAAAGAAAGATGAGATAAGTTTTTGTTAGTAGACCTGCCTTATGAGACATGCTAAAGAAAGTTCTCCAAACTGAAAGCAACTGACCCTATATGGTAATTCAGATTCAAATGAAAAAGCAAAGAGTACCAGTAAAGGTAATTATGTAATTATAAAAGACAGTGTATTTCTTCTCCTTTATTAAATGATTGAAAAAGCAATTGTATAAAACAATATATATATATATTTCATAGATATGACACAAAAAATTAAAACAAAAGAAAAAATAAACTGGACATTATCAAAATTAAAAACTCTTATGTGCTTTAAAGGACACCATCAAGAAAATGAAAATACAACACACAGAATGGAGGCATTAAATAGTTCCTCCCACTTTTATGATGCTCTAAGTACTATTCTTATTTATTTTTGTTTTTATTTTTATTTATGAATGGGTCCTGGCTTCCCTCAAGGACAAGTATGTCTTCTTAGTCATCTTAGCTTAGCTCAGTGGCTACTTGATAAACAATTGTTGATAGTGAAGATAGTCTGAACCCACCACTGCAGGGAGAAGAAAATTTGAATGGGAGAATAGTTACACATGGACTTGATGGAGTACTTTGGAAAGTTTGCCAACTCCTATTGTAACCTCCTGTGGGAGCCGGACGGGAGGCACCCTGGAGCCAGCTATGACTCCATCAATGTTAATGGATTATTCAATTAAAAAAAAAAAAAAAAACAATGCCACAGGCTAAGGAAACTTTCTTTCCTGATAGCCATCTGGCTACTTTAAAGTTCCTGGTGAAATGCCCTACAAAGTTCAGATGAAGAGCAAGAACGCTGGCCCTGGGTTCCTGGGAGTATATGATAGCAGGTGCCATGACTTCCTGGTGGGGTCATATCTGCAGCAACCACCACAAACATGGCACCATGTGGATAGGTTTGTGGAGTGAATGAAATTTCAGGGAAAAATAATTCAAGGCCAGAAACAATCTGCAAGAGAAATTTTATAATAAAGATATTTTAGCCTCTATAAGACAACATCAGGAGAAGATATAAAAGTCATCTTGGGCCAGGTGTGGTGGCTCACGCACATAATCCCAACAGTTTGGGAGGCAGAGGCAGGCAAATCGATTGAGCTCAGGAGCTACTCACCAGCCTGGGCAACACAGTGAAACCCCATCTCTACTAAAAAAAATGTACAAAAAATTAGCCGGGCATGGTGGCGGGCGCCTGTAGTCCCAGCTACTCAGGAGGCTGAGGCAGAAGAATTGCCTGAATCCGGGAGGCGGAGCTTGCAGTGAGCTGAGATCACCCCACTGCACTCCAGCCTGGGCGACAAAGCAAGACTCGGGCTCAAAACAAAACAAAGTCATCTTCAGATGTTTATAGCCTGGGACCAGTGGTGCTGGTAAATCTCTGACGGAAAAAGACCCTCATTTGTAGCTTTACTGATTTCCATGGTGTAAATATTCCTACCATGGCGGATTTCAAATTATTGACATAAACACAATCGGCTTTGACAGCCAATTCATTGCTGGCTGCACCATAAAGTATTTCAACACTGGAGCACATGTATGTGATCACATTATTTTTCTTTTCTTAGTTTATACCACTCCAGACTCTCTCGTTACTTTGCACTTTGAGCTCCATGATCTCTTTTGCCCCTAGCCTTCTCCCAATGCCTAACTTCCCATGTCTTTTAACATTCAGTTCAGGAATCTTCTCCTTTGGAGCACTTTGCCATGTCGTGACTACTCCAGTTGGATTAGGTGCCTCCCTCTGCATTCCTATAATCTCCTGCTGTTTCTTGTGTCACAGCACTTACCACAGCTGTATTTTTTTTTTTTTTTTTTTTTGAGACAGACTTTCACTCTTGTTGCTCAGGCTGGAGTGCAGTGGTATGATCTTGGCTCACTGTAACCTCCACTTTCTGGGTTCAAGTGATTCTCCTGCCTCAACCTCCCAAGTAGCTGGGATTACAGGCATGTGCCACCATGCCCAGCTAATTTATTTTTTCCTTTTTTTTTTTTTGTTTTGAGATGAAGTCTCATTTTGTTACCCGGCTGGACAGCAGTGGCGTGATCTAGGCTCACTGCAACCACTGCCTCCCGGGTTCAAGCAATTCTGCCTCAGCCTCCCGAGTAGCTGGGATTACATGTGCACGCCACCACGCCCAGCTAATTTTTGTATTATTTTTAGTAGACATGGAGTTTCACCATGTTGGCCAGGATGGTCTTGATCTCTTGACCTCGTGATCCACCCACCTTGGCCTCCCAAAGTGCTGTGATTACAGGCATGAGCCACCGCGCCCAGCAAATTTTTGTATTATTAGTAGAGATGGGATTTCTCCATGTTGGCCAGGTTGGTCTCAAACTCCTGACCTCAGGTGATCCACCTGCCTTGGCCTCCCAAACTGCTGGGATTACAGCAGTGATGTGGTTTGGATGTTTGTCTCCTCCAAATTGCATGTTGAACTATGACTCCCAATATTGGAGGTGGGGCCTAGTGGGAGGTTACTGGATCATGGGGACTGATCCCTCATGAATCATTTAGCACCATCCCCTTGGTGATAAGCGCATTCTCCCTCAGTTAGTTCATGTGAGATCTGGTTATTTAAAAGAGTCTAGGACATCCCCTTTCTCTCTGTTGCTCCTGCTGTTGCCATGTGATATGCTTACTCCTCCTTTACCCTCTGCCATGATTGAAGGCTTCCTGAGGCCCTTACTAGGAGCAGATGCTAACACCATGCTTTCTGTACAGCCTGCAGAGCCAAGACCCTACATAAACCACTTTTCTTTTAAATTACCCAGTCTCAGGCATTCCTTTACAGCAAGAACAGACTAATACAAATACGTGGTGCAATGCAGAGCATTCAAAAAAACATCTGGTCTGAATAAGTGCTTAAGTGCTTGATAAATGTTAGTGATACTTACTGTTAAGTGACACATTTGATCTCATATTCTCTTATTCTCTGTGCTCAGTTTTTTAAATCATGAAGTTTTCTCTATTCTAACCTGCCATTGATTATAAACCAGACCATAAATTTAATAGCAGCTTATCCTAAAGATAAGGAAATAATGCCACATTAAATATATGATAAGGCAGTACAGTTTAATGATTAAAGATATGGGTGCTTAGAGACAGACCGCCTCTCTTGTAATGACCTTTGACAAATTAATTAACTTCTCTTGGCTTAGTTTCCTCATTCGGAAATTGTAACTGCTCAATACGTGTTAACAAATACTCCTACTTATTCATCAGTAGTAACATGCAACAATAATTCACAAGGCATCATACAGAGAGGAGAGAGAACTTCACTCAAACAGAACTCCAGAGACCTTCAGAAGGTCTTACTTGAGTCTTTCAGTTGATTAATGATCAGTGTGTATGTGTGAGGAAACTATCAAGGCCAGGGAAAGAACCATTCTGAAGGACTAGAGGTGACAATACTCAGCGCTATCCAGGAATAGTGTCTCTTCCCACCAGCCAGACTGGAAAAACATGTTTCACAGGGCACTGGATGGAGAATCAGGAAGGTATTGGCTCAGTAGTGCAAATAATTATCCCTAGAATGGGCACGACTCCAGACCCACCTTAAAAATCATAAAGGCAACACCCAGGAGGATCAGACTGTTTCAAACTGTGCCCCAAAACAAAGCTGAAGATTATTTATAGAAATTAAAAAATATCCAGCACTCAATAAGGCAGAAATCACAGTGTCTAACATCTAATTAAAGGTTAGGAGACATGCAAAGAGGCAGGAAACCATAACTCAAAATGAGAATAATCTGCCAATTGAAATTGAGCCAGAACTGACACAGATGTTAGAATTATCAGAGAAGGACCTGAAAATAGTTATTATACCTTTATTCCATATGTTCAAAAGTTAAATAGAAACATGGAAAACATAAAGGAGATACAAATCAAACTTTTACAAATGAAAACCTCAATGTCTATGCTGGCACATTGGTGGGATTAATAGCAGATTAAGCCCAGCAGAAGAAAAGATTAGTTAATTTAAAATTATAGCAATATAAGCTATACAAAAAAGAAATACAGAAATAAAAATGAATTAAGAATATTATTAATGTGCTGAGTGCAGTGGCTCACATTTGTAATCCCAGCACTTTGGGAGGCCGGAATGGGTGGATTGCTTGAGGCCAGGAGTTCGAGACCAGCCTGGCCAACATGGCACAACCCCGTCTCTACCAAAATTACAAAAATTAGCCGGGCACGGTGGCACAGGCCTGTAATCCCAGGCCTGTCGGGAGGCTGAGACAGGAGAATCACTTGAACCCAGGAGGCAGAGGTTGCAGTGAGCCAAAATCATGCCACTGTACTGGGCAACAGCGTAAGATTCTGTCTCAAAAAAAAAAAAGAAAAGAAAAGAAAAGAAAAAGACAACTTCAATCAGTCTAATATACATGTAATTGGAGTCCCCAAAGAAGAGAAAGAGGGCAACAGAAGAGATATTTGAAGAAATAACGGCTGAAATTTTTCCAAATGTGATTAAAATTATAAACGCATGAAACAAAAAGTTCAACAAACACCAAGCACAAGGAACATGAAGAAAACTGTACCAGTCACATCACAGCCAAATTATTAAAATCAGTGATAAAGAGAAAATACATTCATGCGTTACTTAAATCTGGGGATACAGTCTAAGAAATGTGTTATCAGGTGATTTCCTTGTTGCATAAATATCATAGAGCATACTTACACAAACCCAGATGGTATAGCCTACTACACACCTCTATGACGTGGCATTTCTATTGCTCCTAGGCCATATAGCTGCACAGTATGTTACTGTACTGAATACTGTAGCCAACTGTAATAGAAAGGTAAGTATTTGTGTATCTAAATATAGCTAAACATAGAAAAGGTATAGTAAAAGTACCACATAAAATATGTAAAATATTAAAAAATGGAGCCAGGTACAGTGGTGCATGCCTATAATCCCAGCTACTCAGGAAAATCAGGCAGGAGAATTGCTTGAGCTCAAGAGCTCAAGACCACCTGGGCAACATAGCAAGACCCTGTCTCAAAAAAAAGATTTAAAAATGGTATACCTATATAGGTCATTTATCATGAATGGAGCTTGCAGAAATGAAAGTTGCTCTAGGTGAGTCAGTAAAAGAGTGGTGAGTAAATAGGAAGGCCTAGGACATTACTGTATACTACTATAGGCTTTTTAAGTGCTATACACTTCGGTTACTCTAAATTCATTTTTTTAAAAGTAATTGTGCTACAATATTATGATGGCCATGACATCATATAATTGATAGGATAAAGTGATGGAAAAATTTCACAAGGTGATAGAAATTTTTCAGCTCCATTATAATTTTATGGAATCCCCACTGTATATGCGGTGTGTTATGCAGCAAATGACTACCTTGACAGCAGCCAGAGAAGAAAGGCATTACATACAAAGGAGCAAATGATGACAACTGATTTCTTGTTGGAAACAATGCAAGTGAGAAGACAGTGCAGCAACATCTTTAGGATATTGAACAACAACAACAACAAAAAACCACTTGTGAGTCTAGAACTCTCTATACTTAAAATGATGTTTCTATGGAAATATCATATGAAGAAATCAAAACAGTTGTTTTCAGACATATAAAAACTAAAAGTATTCATCACCAGGAGACAAACTTTGTAAGAAATGCTAAAGGGAGTTCTTCTGCAAGAAGTAAAATGATACTAGACAGAAATATGAATCTATGCAGAGGAATGAAGAACACCAGAAGCCAGGTGCTGTGGCCCACACCTGTAATCTCAGCACTTTTGGAGGCTGAGGCAGGAGGATTACTTGAGCCCAGGAGTTTGAAACAAGCCTGAGCGACATAGCAAGACTCTGTCTCTACAAAAAAATTTTAAAAACTAGCTGGGCATGGTGGCACATCTCTGTAGTCCTGCATACTCTGGAGGCTGAGGTGGTAGGATTGCTTGAGCCTAGGAGTTCGAGGCTGCAGTGAGCTGTGATTGCCCCACTGCACTCCAGCCTGTACTTTAGCCTGGACAACAGAGTGAGAATGTGTCCAAAAAGAAAAAAGAAAAAAAAAATCACCAGAAATGCTACCTATCTGGGTAAATATAAGAGAATTCTTATTACTTATATTTCCATAACAGAAAATTAACTATTTAACAAAAATAAAATGTGTGACAGCATAAACACAAAGGGCTGGAGAAGAGAAATGGAAGCATCCTGTTTTACAATTCTTATGTGAAATGGCATAATGTCACCTAGACTGTGAAAGTTAAAGATGTATACTGAACCCTAAAATAATCACTAAAATAACAAAACAAAGCATTCTAGCTGATAAGCTAACAAAGGAGATAAAATGGAATCACAAAAAAATTTAATTACACCAAAAGGAGGGTGAGGGAGAAAGGCTCACTTTCCACATACAAAAAAGCTGATTATGGTGTTTTTAGAAAAAAAAAAACCTTGTCTCTGCTGATGAATATGAGATTCCCTGGAAGACAAACATAAATTTTGTTTTCAATATCAATTGAATGGTAAATTTAGTTTTCAATATCCATTTTCCACCTTCTTGCTACAATGTATGAACATATACTAAAATAATCTCAGGAAGTACCCTGCTCCAAGAAACTTAATCTGACCACAAGTCTCATGCTGATGTTTTGCTACAGCTTTTGAGATGTAGAATGTTAAAGATTGGTAGGACTTCACCAAGCACCCAATCCACACATCCCCCCACCCCACTTTCCAGAGCGTGGGGCCCAGTGAGGCAAAATGACTTGTTCAAATCAGACACTGTAGTTGCAGGACAGGGGTTGGAGGCCAGATCTCTTGGCTCCATTCAATTCATTCAATTTAACAAACACCCAAGTGAGCCCCTGGGGATCTGGCCAAGGAAAAGGAGTGGTGGGGGTTTTCAGGGAAGAGGCTCTGGATGTGGGTGACTTCACTGGGTGGGGACTCATTTGATTGTCCCCAGACCTCTGATAATTTGCCTTCATCCCTTGCCCCCTGAAAAGGGTGTGTCCTGGGTAAACTGACCCTGTATCAGGCAAAGCTAGATTAAATTCCTGCAATCCAAGAGGCTAAGCAAAAGGTATGAATGAACACACAGGAGGAGAGCTTAATTCTGGTAAGGGTGTTAAAAGGCAGTCAAGATTTTCACAGGTGAAGCTGGCAGGGCATGAGTAACGCATGTGCAATGGTCACAGCAAAGGCAGTTGGCATGTTTGAGAGTTAGGTTTGAATCTCAGTTCAGTTATCTGACAAACTCCCTGCACCTCTCTAAACTTGTTTCTTGAGCTATAAAATTGGGATAAACTATCTCTGGGAGACTTACTAGGAGGATTAAATGAAAGAAAGTAGGAAATGTATTTAGTGTTAATGGTGACTATTCTAATTGGTTTTTTTTAAGAGATGGTCTTGCTCTGTCACCCAGGCTGGAGTGCAGTAGTATGATCATAGTTCACTGGAGCCTCGAATTCCTGGGTTCAAGCAATTCTCCCTCCTCGGCCTCCTGAGTGGCTAGGACAACAGACATGTGACACAAAGCTTAGCTAATTAAAAAAAAAAATTTTTTTTTGTGGAGACAGGGTCTCATTATGTTGCCCAGGCTTGTCTTTAACTCCTGTGCTCAAGTGATCCTCCTGCACTGGTCTCCCAAACTGTTGGGATTACAGGCAGGAACCACCTCGCCTGGCCTGGAATTATTATTGTTGTATTCCAGCATTTACCCATTCGATCTTCACAACAACCCTGAGAGGTAAAGTATTATTAGCATGACTGTTTTACAGGTTAGTAAACTGGATCTTGGAGAGATTAAGAACTTTACCCAAGTTGTTCAGTGAACCCTGCTAAAATATCAACCGCATGGCTGCAGCAGAGGGTGTATGTTGGGGGGCAGTGGAAAGTGGTAAAGTACACGTCAGCTGTGCCTAACCCTGGAAGATGCTTTTACCTCCTAGAGGCCCTGTGCACTTTTTTTTTTTTTTTTTTTTAGCTATATGATAATAGGTTATGGTTCTTCTTTTCGGAGGTGATTTTGGCCTAAGGTGGCAGCAAGAAGGACTCCCATTAAACTTAAGGAAGATCTTCTAAACAATGAGGATTGCTAACCAAGCAGCTAACAGAATGTTCTCAAACTCAAGTAATGGAGGTGCCCCTGTTCAAAAATCTTATAGATTCACCCCAAAGTTGACTTAAATTTTTTTTTTTTTTGAGACGGAGTTTCACTCTTGTTGCCCAGGCTGGAGTGCAATGGCACGATTTCAGCTCACCGCAACCTCCACCTCCTGGGTTCAACCAATTCTACTGCCTCAGCCTCCCAAGTGGCTGGGATTACAGACATGCGCCACCACACCCAGCTAATTTTTGTATTTTTAGTAGAGATGGGGTTTCTCCATGTTGGTCAGGCTAGTCTTGAACTCCTGACCTCTGGTGATCCACCCACCTTGGCCTCCCAAAGTGCTGGGATTATAGGCGTGAACAACCGCGCCTGACCGACTTAAATTATTTTAATACCACTTGTATATTTTAATACCACTTGAATTTTATTATTTTAATACCACTTGAATTTATACTGAGCACAAAACTCAGTATAAATTCCTTATGCTAATAGCTGTTCTATAACTCTAATCCAAGACAAATGGAAAATAAACACAATTACTAACCCTATAAAATTCAAACAAACATTCTAACTTAGTATGCCAGAAGATGTTTTACTGAAGTTAAATTGCCATTTAAAACCTGAGTATGGGGCAGACTGCTATGGCACAGGTCTTTTTTAGTACAGCACACTCAGAGCACTGTAGACTGCAGGCAGCTCCCATCATGCTTCTCTGGTCAAACTCCTGGAAAAGTCTTCATTGTGACAGTGCACCAAGTCCCCATTTGACTTTTACTTGGCATAGAAGTATCATTTCCATTAAGCTCACCTCTATTTTCCTTGGTTGGGCTATAACAATTAACGTAGCACTATCTGGCTTCAAAGTGATCAGAAACACAAAGTCAGTGCCCAAATGCTATGGCAGGTGGTAGCCTTCCAGACAATTAAGAACATGCTGATTTTATTTGCATTACCACCAAAATGAAACATAACATTTAAAAGTTTTCATAGACACAATTCAGGCTCCTCACAATATATTTATTAACCTTGAGGGGTTTATAGTCCCAGGTCTGAGAAACTCTGATCTAATCATTTTCAAAACCCTGGGATGTGTTTACCAGAATTGCTGTAAGGCAGGACATTGGTGCCCTGGGATTGGAATGACTTCATCATACAGCAGCACTTGTGCATATGCTGTTCTGCTGTTTCTCCCTTTCTCTGCCTGAAGAGCTTCTACTTATTGAGTAGATTCTTCATCTGGAAGCCTCTCCTGGCCTCCTCAAGCTCAGCAGGTCTCACCCACACTGCACCCCTACCATACCCTGCATGTTCAGACCCCAGTTCATAGTCCTTGGTAACATAATCACTCAGTTACCTTCCTGCCTCACCCCCAGGTTCCCTAGATTGAGAGCTCCATGAAGGTAAGGAATGAGTCTGATCCATTTTTGGTCCTCACTTCCCTACACAGAGCCAGGCTCAAGTAGAAATACTGAATGGGTAGATGGATAAATGGATGGATGGATGGATGGATGGATGGATGGATGGATGGATGGATGGGCTGGGTGATCTCTCACATTCTCTTCCAACTCTGAGACATTCAGTTCCACCATCCAGCTCAGCATTTTCTTTCCTCACCAACTCCCATTATTGTTCTCTCAAGGGCTTGAAAAGAATATATCCTAGAATCATGAGTATTAGAGATATTATC
Source organism: Rhinopithecus roxellana (assembly GCF_007565055.1). Taxonomy (NCBI): domain Eukaryota; kingdom Metazoa; phylum Chordata; class Mammalia; order Primates; family Cercopithecidae; genus Rhinopithecus; species Rhinopithecus roxellana. The sequence continues at coordinate 57,668,202 of NC_044563.1, forward strand.
TGAGATGGAAGCACCCTCAGAGGTCATCTGGTGGCTCCCCTCATTCTGCAAATGAAACAGCTGAAGTGCAGAGAGAGAAGGTGACTTGTCCCAGGTCACCCAGCTAGGATGTGAACACACCAGGCCAGAAGCCATGTGCCCTGATACCCACTTCAGTGTTTCTTCCAGGACATTGTTTTTTTTATCGTTTATTCCTTTATTTATTTATTTTTGGTCACAGCTGCCTTGGGGAAAAACAATGTTCCCTTGTGACCTCAGCTCCCCATGGTAGTGTTTTGGGAACAAACTGGATTCTCACAGTTTTCCCAATGGTGGCAGGGTGCCCATGTCAGGCAAGGTATTTTTCATAATGAAAAAGAAACAAAGATAGCGTCAGACCTCATTTGTAATTTCCCCATAGCAGCCGGAATCTACAATCTCTTTGTTTCCCTTCTCAACTTATTATGCTACCCTTGTCCTTGGTGAAGTAGAGCAAGAAGGTGGAGTTGAGCGCTTTAAAAAAATCTGTACTTATTTATTTACGTATGTATTTATTTCTAGATGCATTTATTTTTGCACCATAGGCCAATATAGACATCCTGCAACTCCCGCTTGCCTTTCCTCCTTAATTTAGATATCTTACTTCTCTCCCACGGCCAAAAACACTAGTGTCATCCCTGACCCCCGGACATCCTTCTTCCTTTCAGGCAGGGAGGCAACTCGCCTCCTCATGCCTGGCCTTTTCAGAGGGCAGTCCTGGCTTTGACCCCACAAACACCATATCCTCGTTCAACATTTAATCACTTCCGCTCCTGACACCCGTCCTGCTCTCCCTCATCCTGCCTCTTGGCCATGGCCCTGGAACCCAGGTGGAGAGAAATCCAGAAGGGAGGAAGAAGGAAACTCAGACGTATGGATCATCTGCTGTGTACCTGGAACCATGCTGAACACTTTTTGGAGAGGGGACAATGAGGGAAGATCTTTCATTCAGCATATATATTTATTTTTATTGTGGTAAAATATACACAATACAAAATGTATCATTGTAACCTTTTTAAGTGTACAGTTCAGTGGGATTCAATATATCCACATTGCTATGAACTGTCACTACTATTCATCTCCAGAATATTTTTTTCATATGAAATATAACTGAACCTCTGTACCTATTAAACAATAACCCTCATTCTCCCTCTCCCCTCTCCCTGACACACTTTTATACACATTATTTCATGAAGTAGGTACTGTTATTTTCATTCTCTCACCTGAAAAATCTGAGGCTCAGAAAAGTGAAGCAACTTCTCCGGGGTCACCCAGCTCACAAGACTCCAGGCTGAAATTCCATTCTACCTGACCAGGCTCACCCTTGCTTTTCATTTGTGTGCTTTTTTTCAGGCTGTGAAGGAGCAAGAAGTGATGTGGAAAGAGTGGTCTTTGCTGTTAAAGAACCTATTCTTTCAAGAAGACCAAGTTTAGTTTGTCTAAATTTGTGACTTCCACATGCACAGAATTCATGGAGTGAGGGTGGGGCTGTAGCAAATCCAGTCAGGATGCTGCCTCACCATCTAGTCCTTTAAGATTTACTGGAACTGCTCCATGCCAGGGCCTTGCTTGGCCCAGAGAGCCACCAGCCCCTGTCCCTGACCTGGAGGAGTTCACAGCCTAGTGCAGAAAGCAGGGATCTAAACAGAGATGCACAAGGCAGGGTGCTCTCCTCTGTTTGGAGGAACCATGGAAAACAGGGTGGGAGGCCTCAGGAGGCAGAGACATGTGAGATGGCCCTGAAGGACAAGGAGGAGGGTGGCCAGTGGAGAAGACATGAAAGGGCATTCCAGGTAGAGGGAATAGTGGGTGCCGGAACACACAGTGATCAGGCATCCTGGCAGGGAGCTGAAGGGAGCCACATGGAAGCTGAATGATAACCTAAGGGAACTGCAGGGCCAACCTAAGGAAATTTGGGCTTGATTCCGCAGGCAACAAGAGTCAACAAGCTCCATCTCCAGCTCAGACATCCCCTTTCAACTTCTATCCATAAACTTCTATCCTTGGATTCACATGCTTCCTTCCCCAATTCTATCAGCAGTGATGTTTAAAATATTGAGGGTTACAGGCACTAGCAGGTACCCCTGGATTTGGATCAGCATCCTGAAGACCCATTACGGTGCCAGTGATGTGCCAGGTATTAACCATTTAGTTGCTGGAGAGTGGGAGGATCTGAGGATCCCAGGGTGAAGGCCAGGTGGCTTGGTGGCAAGAAGGCTCAGAGTAGCAGCATTTTTGTTTTTTTTTTTTTAAATCAGTATTGCACTCCTGGAATGCACCAGCTGAATACCAGCCTTGCCCCGACCAAGCCTAATCCTCCTGGACTTACCTCATCTCTGTAAATGGCACCAGTATCTGTCATTTACCTACTCCCGCCAGAAACCAAGGCATTAGATGGGGCCCAGGGTGGAAATACAGTAGGGCCCACATGTGATAAGTCTAAATATTTAAAAGTTATGCATCAAGTTAAATAAATTATTTTATTAAAAGATAAAGTCAGCCTGGCGTGGCGGCTCATGCCTGTAATCCCAGCACTTTGGGAGGCCAAAGCGGATGGATCATGAGGTCAAAACATCGAGACCATACTGGCCAACATGGTGGAACCCTGTCACTACTAAAAATACAAAAATCAGCTGGACATGGTGGCAGGCGCCTGTAGTCCCAGCTACTTGGGAGGCTGAGGTAGGAGAATCGCTTGAACCCAGGAGGCGGAGGTTGCAGTGAGCTAAGGTCATTGCCATTGCACTCCAGCCTGGCAAAAGAGCGAGACTCTGTCTCAAAAAAAAAAAAAAAAAGGATGAAGTCTTCCCAAAAAGAAAAAAATTTTAAAAACACACACAAAAAGATAAAGTCTTCTTAATTAACTTTCCTGAGGTACTGAGGTGTATTTGCATACAGCAAAATGTACACACTTTCAGTGCATACTTTGAGGAGGTTTAACAAATGTATGTATCTGGGTAACCACTGCCCCAATCAGTTATTGATATAGAATATTTCCATTACCCTAGACAGTTTCTTTATGCCTATTTGCAATCAATTTCCTCTCCCTTTCACTCCAGGCAACCACCCATCTAATTTCTATCACTATAGGTTAGTTTTGCCTATTCATATCAATGTTCTAAAAGTTCATATCAATGGAATTATATAATATGTACTCTTGTGTCTGACTTCTTTCACCAAAAACTATAGATTTTTTTATTAGCTGGGTGTTGCGTGGCTTGCCTGTCGTCCTCGCTACTTGGGAGCCTGAGGCAGGAGGATCATTTGAGCCTGGGAGTTCAAGGCTGCAGTGAGCCAAGACAGTGCCATTACACTCCAGACTGGGTGACAAAGCAATTCCCTGTCTCAGAAAAGAAAGATACCTGCAGATTTTTAAAATTTAATTTAATTTTTAAATTTTGTGGGTACATAGTAGATATATATTTTATATATACTTATTTTTATATATCACATTTTATATATTTGTGTTTATATACTTATATATTTATATGTATATAAACGTAAGTATATATGAATATATATGTATATATATAAGTATATATATTTATTGGGTACATGAGATATTTCGATGCAGACATGAAATGTGTAATAATTACATCAGGGTAAATGGGGTATCCATCACCTCAAGCATTATCCTTTGTGTTACAAACAATTCAATTATACTCTTTTAGCTATTTTAAAATATACAATTACATTACTTTTTACTATTGTAATTTACTATGTAATGTAATTTACTAAATTACATTATTTTTTACCTGTTGTGCTAGCAAATACTAGGCCTTACTCATTCTTTCTGTTTTTCATACCCCCTAACCATCCGCAGTTCCCTCCCCTCTACCCCCAACTACCCTTTCCAGCCTCTAGTAACCATCCTTCTATTTGCTATCTCCTTAAGTTCAATTGTTTTAATTTTTAGATTCCACATATAAGTGAGAACATGTGATGTTCGTCTTTCTGTACCTGGCTTATTTCACCTAACATAATGACCTTAAGTTCCATCCATGTTGTTGCAAATAATAGGATGTCATTCTTTTTTATGGCTGAATAGCACTCCATTGTGTTATGTACCACATTTTCTTTATCCATTCATCTGTTGACGGACACTTGGGTTACTTCCAAATTTTGGCTATTGTGCGTAGTGCTTCAATAAACATGAGAGTGCAGGTATCGCTTCATTATATGATTTCCTTTCCTTTAGGTAAGAGACCTAGGAGTGTGATTGCTGGATTATATAATAGCTCTATTTTCAGTTTTCTGAGGAAACTCCAAACTGTTCTCCATAGTAGTTGTACTAATCTACACTCCTACCAACAGTGTACAAGGGTTCCCTTTTCTCCACATCCTCACCAGCATTTGTTATTGCCTGTCTTTTGGATAAAATCCGCTTTAACTGGGGTGAGATAATATCTCATTGTAGTTTTGATCTGCATTTATCTGATGATCAGTTGTGTTGAGCCCCTCTTCATAAACCTGTTTGCCATTTGTGTGTCTTTCCTTTATAAGTATCTATCCAGATCTTTTGCCCATTTTAAATCAGATGATTAAACTTTTTCCTATAGAGTTATTTGAGCTTCTTATATATTCTGGTTATTAATCCTTTGTCAGACAGATAGTTTGCAAAGAGACAACCCACAGAATGGGATTCATTCAATGGGATTGTCTCTTCGTTGATTGTTCCCTTTGTTGTGCAGAAGCTTTTCAAGTTGATGTGATCCCATTTGTTCATTTTTACTTTGGTTGCCTGTGCTCGTGGGGTATTACTCAAGAAATCTTTGCCCCTTCAATATTCTGGAGAGTTTCCCCAATATTTTCTTTTAACAGTTTCATAGTTTGAGGTCTTAGATTTAAGTCTTTAATCCATTTTGATTTGATTTTGTATGTTGTGAGAGATAAGAGTCTAGTTTCATTGTTCTGCAAATGGATATCCAGTTTCCCCAGCACTATTTATTGAACAAAGTGGCCTTTCCCCAATGTATGTTCTTGGCACCTTTGTCAAAAATGAGTTTACTGTAGATGTATGGATTTATTTCTGGGTTTTCTATGCTGTTCCACTGGTCTATGTATCTCTTTCATTCCAGTATCATCCCACTTTGGTTACTATAGCTCTGTAGTATAATTTGAAGTCAGGTAATGTGATTCTTCCAAGTTTTGTTCTTTTTGCTTAGGATAACATTGGCTATTCTGGGTCTTTTGTGGCTCCATATACATTTTAGAATTTTTTTTTTTTCTATTTCTGTGAAGAATGGCATTGGTATTTTGATAGGGATTGCATTGCATCTGTAAATTGCTTTGGGCAGTATGGACATTTTAACAATACTGATTCTTCCAATCCATGAACATGAAATATCTTTCCATTTTTTGGTATTTTCTCCCACTTCTTGCATCAATGTTAGATAGTTTTCATTGCAACAGTATTTCACCCCGTTTGATTAATTCCTAGGTATTTAATTTTATTTGTAGCTATTGTAAATGGGATTACTTTCTTGATTTCTTTTTCAGATTGTTCACTGCTGGCATATAGAAATGCTATCAATTTTTTAGATCGCATAAATCTTTCACCTTTTACTAAAGAAATGCTATCAATTTTTGTATGTTGATTTTGTATCCTGCAACTTTACTGTATTTGTTTATCAGTTCTAATAATTTTTTGGTGGAGTCTTTATGTTTTTCCAAATAAAAGATCATATCATCTGCAAATAAGGGTAATTTGACTTCTTCCTTTCCAATTTGGATGTCCTTTATTTCTTTCTCTTGTCTGATTGCTTTAACCAAGACGTCCAGTACTATGTTGAATAACAGTGGTGAAAGTGGGCACCCTTGTCCTGTTCCAGATCTTAGAGGAAAGATTTTCAGTTTTTCCCCATTCAGTTTGATATGAACAGCAAGTCTGTTGTATATGGCTTTTATTATGTTGAGGTATGTTTCTTCTATATCCAGTTTTTGAGAGGTTTTTTTTTTTTTACCAAAAGCTTTTTCATCATCAGTTGAAATGATCATATGGTTTTTGTCCTTCATTCTGTTGATATGATGTACCACATTGATTTATTTGCAGGTGTTGGACCATCCTTGCATCCCTAGGGTAAATCCCACGTGGTCATGATAAATAATATTTTTGATGTGTCGTTGAATTTTATTTGCCAGTATTTTGCTGACGATTTATGCATCAATATTCATCAGTGATATTGGCCTGTAGCTTTTTATTTATTTTTATTTTTGATGTGTCTTTGTCTGGTTTTGGTATCAGGGTAATACTGGCCTCATAGAATGAATTTGGAAGTATTCCCTCCTCTATCTGTCAGAACACAGTAGGATTGGTATTAGTTCTCTTTAAATGTTTGGTAGAATTCAGCAGTGAAGCTAATGAGTTGTGGGTTTTTCTTTGCTGGAAGATCTATTATGGCTTCAGCCTCGGTACTTGTTATTGGTATGTTCAAGTTTTGAATTTCTATGGTTCAATCTTGGTAGGTATGTGTCTAGAAACTTATTCATTTCTTCTAGATTTTCCAATTTATTGGTATATGGTTTCTCATAGTATCTACTAATGATCCTTTGAATTTCTGCAGCATCAGTTGTAATGTCCCCTTTTTTATCTCTAATTTTATTTATTTAGATCTTCTCTCTTTTTTTCTTAGTCTAGTTAAAGGTTTGTTAATTTTGTTTATCTTTTCAAAAAACCCACCTTTTCTTTTGTTGATCTTTTGTATTGTTTTCTTCATTTCAATTTCAATTACTTCAGCTCTGATCTTTAGTTCTTTTTTGATATAAGTCCTCATAGCTATAAACTTCCCTCTTAGTGTTGTTTTTACCATATCCCAAAGGTTTTGGTATGTCATGTTTACATTACTACTTGTGTCATGAAATTTTCAATTTTCTTCTTAATTTCTTCATTGATCCATTGGTCATTCAGGAGCATACAGTTTAATTTCCATGTGTTTATATAGTTTCCAAAATTCTTCATTATTGATTTCTAGTTTTATTCCATTGTGATTAGAGAAGATGCTTAATTTTATTTTTTAAAATGTTTTAAGACTTGTTTCGTGACCTAACATATGGTCTATCCTTGAGAATGATCCATGTGCTGAGGAGGAGAATGTGTACTTTTTAGCCATTGGATGAAATGGTCTATAAATATTCACTGGGTCCATTCGGTCTATAGTGTAGGTTAAATCTGATGTTTCTCTGTCGATTTTCTGTCTAGAAAATCTGTTCAATGCTGCAAGCAGGGTGTTAAAGTCTCCAGCTATTATTGTATTGGGGTCTATCTCTCTCTTTAGCTCTACTAATATTTGCTTTATATATCTGAGTGCTCCAGTGCTGGGTGCATGTATAATTACAATTGTTATATCCTCTTGCTGAATTGACCCCTTTATTGTTTTACAGAGAGCTTCCTTGTCTCTTCTTACAGTTTTTATCTTGAAATCTATTTTGCCTGACAGAAATGTAGCTACTCTTGCCCTTTTTCTGTTTCCATTTACATAAGTTATCTTTTTCCATCCCTTTAGTTTCGGTCTATATCAAGCTTGTCCAACCCACAGCCCAAGGGCCACATGTGGCCCAGAATGGCTTTGAATGTGGCCTAACACAAATTCATAAACTTTCTTAAAACATTATAAGGTCTTCTTTGTAATTTTTTTTTAGCTCATCAACTATCATTTGCATTAGTGTATTTCATATGTGGCCCAAGACAATTCTTCTTCCAATGTGGCCCAGGGAAGCCAAAAGATTGGACACCCCTGGTCCATGTATATCTTTATAGGTAAAGTGTGTTCCTTATAAGCAACAGATGATTTTTTTTTCTTTTTTTAACCACTTAGCCACTCTGTGTCTTTTGTTGGAGAGTTTAGTCCATTTATACTCAATGTTACTATTGATAAGTGAGGACTTGCTCCTGCCATTTTGTTATTTGTTTCTGATTGTTTGTAGTTTTATCTTCCTTCTTTCCTTCCTCCCTGTCTTCCTTTTAGTGAAGGTGATTTTCTCTGGTGGTATGATTGAATTTCTTGCATTTTATTTTTTATGTATCCACTATATGTTCTTTGATTTGAGGTTACCATGAGGCTTTCAAACACTATCTTATAACCCATTATTTTAAACTGATGACAACTTAACACTGATTGCATAAACAAACAAGCAAAAAGAACACTAACAAAAACTCTACACTTTAACTTCATCTCCCCACTTTTAAACTTTTTTGTTGTTTCTCCTTATGTCTTATTGTATTGTCTATGTCTTGAAAAGTTGTTGCAGTTATTATTTTTGATTGGTTCATCTTTTACTCTTTCTGCTTAGGATAAGAGCAGTTCACACACAATTACAGTGTTATGATATTCCATGTTTTTCTTTGTGCTTACTATTACCAGTGAGTTTTGTACCTTCAGATGATTTCTTATTGCTCATTAATATCCTTTTCTTTCTGATTGATGTACTTCCTTCAGCATTTCTTGTAGGATAGGTCTGGTGTTGACGAAATCCCATAGCTTTTGCTTGTCTGGCAAACTCTTTATTTCTCCTTCATGCTTTTAGGATATTTTCACCAGATATACTATTCTAGGGTAAAAGTTTTTTTTTCTTCAGCACTTTAGATATGTCATGCCATTCTCTCCTGGACTGTAAGGTTTCCACTGAAAAGTCTGCTGCCAGTTGTATTGTGGCTCCATTGTACATTATTTATTTTTCTCTTGCTGCTTTTTGGATCCTTTCTTTATCACTGACCTTCAGGAGTTTGATTATTAAATGCCTTGAAGTAGTCTTCTTTGGGTACTTGTACTTGGATAGTGATAGATTTCTCTAGGTTTGGGAAGTTCTCTGTTATTATCCCTTTGAATAAACTTTCTATCCCATCTCTTCCTCTACCTTCTCTTTACGGCCAATGATTCTTAGATTTGCCTTTTTGAAGCTATTTTCTAGATCTTGTAGGCATGATTCATGCTTTTTTATTCTTTTTCCTTCATCTCTTCTGACTGTGTACTTTTGAATAGCCTATCTTCAAGCTTACTAATACTTTCTTTTGCTTGATCAATTCTGCTATTAAGAGATTCTGATACATTCTTTAGTATGCCAATTGCATTTTTCAACTCCAGAATTTCTGCTTTTTAATTATTTCAATCTGTTAAATTTATCTTATAGAATTCTGAATTCCTTCTCCATGTTTTCTTGAATTTCTTTGAGTTTCCTCAAAACAGCTATTTTGAATTCTCTGCCTGAAAGGTCACTTACCTCTGCTTTTCCAGGATTGGTCCCTGGTGCCTTATTTAGTTTGTTTGGTGCGGTCATGTTTTCCTGGATGGTCCTGATGCTTGTTGATGTTCGTCAGTGTCTGGACATTGAAGAGTTAGGTATTTCTTGTAGTCTTTACCATCTGGGCTTGTTTGTACCTGTCCTTTTGAAGTATTCAAAGGCTTTCCAAGTTTTCAAAAGGATTTGGGTGTTGTGATCTAGACCCTACCTGCATTAGGGAACATCCCAAGCCAGTAATGCTGTGGTTTTTGCAGACTCATAAATATACCACCTTGGTGGTCTTAGATATGATCAGGAAGAATTCTTTAGATTACTAAGTGGAGACTCTTGTTTTCTTCCCTTACTTTCTCCCAAATAAATAGTCTCCCTCCCTGTGCTGAGCTGCCTGGGGCTGGGGTTAGGTGACATAAGCATTCCTGTGGCCATTACCATGGGACCGGGCTGCATCAGACCTGAAGCTAGCACAGCACTGAGTCTTGCCCAAGGCCCTACATGGCTACCATCTATGTTTACTTAAGGGCCTATGTTTACTTAAGGACCTAGGGCTCTACAACTAGCAGGTGATGAAGCCAGCCAGACTTGTGTCTTCCCCTTCAGGGTGATGAGTTCCCCTAGGCCCCAGGCAGGTCCAGAGATGCCATCCAGGAGCTAGGGACTGGAGTCAAAGATCTTAGAAGTCTACCTGGTGCTCTATCTACACTACTGTAGCTAAGCTGGTACTCAAACCATGAGACAAAGTCCTTCCCATTCTTCTCTTCCCTTCCCACAGGCAGAGCGGTCTCACCCTGTGGCCACCACCACCACATGCCAGCAGAGACTACTGCCAGACTACTGCCAATGTTCACTTAAGGCCCAAGGGCTCTCCAATCAGCTTATGGTGAATGCTTTCAGGCCTGGGACTCACCTTTCAGGCAGTTGGCTTCCCTCTGACCCAGAGCAGGTCCAGAAATGCTGTCCAAGAGCCAAGGCCTGGAATCAGGGACCCCAAGAGCCCACCTGGTGTTCTACCCCACTATGGCCAAGGTGGTATCTAAACTATAAAACAAAAATCCCCTTTACTTCTCCCTCTTCTTTTATCAAGGAGAAGGAGTCTCTCACCATGGCCACCACAGCTGGGAAGGTGCTGGGTCTCATCTGAAGCCAGCAAATCTCAGAGTTTCACCCAACACCCACGGTGTGTACTACATGGTTACTGTTGCTGGTTATTCAGGGATCAAGGGCTCTTTAGTCAGCAGATGATGGATCCCACCAGGACTGGGTCCTTCCCTTCAAGACAGCAGGTTCCCAGGTGTATGTCTAGAAATGTCATCCAGGAGCTAGGGCCTGGAATGGGGACCTCACAACTCTGACCAATGCTCTATCCTGCTGTGGCTAAGCTGGTCCTCTTTACTCTTCCCTCTCCTCTCCTCAAGCAGGAGAATGGGGTCTCTCTTGGAGTCAGGGGATATGCTGCCTGGGGGTGGGGACAGGGGGGCACAAACAGTCCCTCAGATGCCCTTGTTGATGTCTAAGTATGTCACATGCCCCCCAAGCCCAGCTCAGCACTAGGACTTGTAGTCCTTGTGGCCTAGACTGCCTTTCAAGTTTATTTTAGGTTCCAGAGAACTTCAGCCCATGGTGGTGCGGCTTCCTGGAACTCAAGTTCCAATTGCTGGGATGGGTGATACCCAAACTGGCTAGGGCTGGTCTGAATGCTCCCTTCATGGGCAGACGTCAGCTGAGCCCAGCCTGGTTTTGCTTTCTGCTGTAAGTGGGCAGCACTGAATTCAATGTAAAGTCTCACAATTTCTGCGCTATCTCCCAAGCACATAGATTCCTCTGCACCATGTGTCCACTGTGGGGGCAATGTGGAAGGGGCAGCATCGGCAACTCAAGACTGTCTTTCCTATTCTCTTCAGTGTCTCTTTCCATGATATGAAGTAAAACCAGGCATTGTGAGTGCTCACCTGATTTTTGGTTCTAGTGAAGGTACTTTTTTGGGTAGATAGTTGTTGAATTTCTTGTTCCTGCAAGGGAGGACAATTGGTATGACCTTCTAGTCTTCCACCTTGCACCACCTTCTATGGCACTTTTTATTGAAAGTAAGCAAAATATCAAAGATGACTGAATTTAATGGATGTCACGGAAAGGAATGGCTCAGGACAGGAATATATGAGTAAAAGGAAATACATGGTTCATCAATAATTACATATTTCATAATATTTTGGACAATAAGGTCAAAAACAAAATAACCTTTATTGGGACATTGTACGTTTTAGAGGTTTTTTTTTTAGTCATCAATTTCAATTTGGAAAAAGTTTGCTCTGCTAAGGCAGTAGCAACAGGGATTGTCAATAAAATTCTTAAAGTAACGTTAGATTTTAAAAGTATCATGAATTTTATATATTATGGTCAAATATAGGAACACATAATTACACAACACAAACTATATTTATATGTTAAATAGATTTATAAAATGGTAAATACATATAATACATTCTATTTTTATTTCATCATATCAATCACCACCACTCATATTAGAATTTTCATCATTCCTTAACACAATAGCTAAGTCCATAAAGAATCAATATCATGTATATGTAGGTCTATAACTAGACCTACATGCACAATATTAGAGTAGTATGAGTTGTTTAATACTGCAACATATTTATTAGCTGCCACATGCAACTATTGCAAATAGTGAGCAATTCCTGAATTCCTCCAAAACTACAAATTGGAACACAAAAAGAAGGAAGAAAATGGACTATGCTTTTCTGGAAAATGATACCCCATTAGGCATTCATGCTATGTGAGAGAAAAGACTTCATAGGATTAATTGATGTGTGCTTTTCATACCCACGAGCTTCTGCCACTTACTTGCTTTCCTCACTCAAGAGCAGTGGCTATTTCCGGTGTGAGCAGCAGCACAACCCATAGAATTTTAGACATAGTCATGTGGTGGAAATGATGTAAATGGTCTCTATCCATGCTTGAGTGGGTGGTGGTTACAGAGGTGTATACACTTGTGCAAGCTCCTCAAACTAGGCACTTACATGTGAGCATTTTATTGTATGTAAAATATATGATCTTTTGTTTTGAGGCTGTAGGGCAAGATATGTGGGAAAGTGTTTCCCTGAGGCCTGAATGAAGGTTGGAAGAAGGAGTGTTAGGTGTATGGAACATACAGTACCCATGCTTAGCACAACTTCTCAATGTCATCTCTCACTTGGACTATAACAATCTTTTTTTTTTTTTTTTTTTTTTTTTTGAGACAAGGTCTTGTTATGTTGTCCCAGGCTACAGTTCTGTGGTATGAACACATTTCACTGTAGCCTCAACCTCTTGGACTCAAGAGATCCTCTTGCCTCAGCTTCCCAAGTAGCTGGGACCACAGGCATGCACCATCACACCTGGCTATTTTTTTACCTTTATTTTTTGTACAGATGGGGTTCCACTATGTTGCCCAGGCTGGTCTCGAACTCCTGGGCTCAGGCTATCCTTGAGTCTCCACCTCTCAAAGTGCTGGGATTATACATACATGAGCCACCACGCCCAGCCATCAATGTCTTATTAATAGGCCTCTCTGCCTTTACTCTTGCCTTCCTCCAGCCTGTTCTCCACATAACAACCAGCTTGATCTTAAAACAAAAATGGCATTTTGTCACTACCTTATTTAAAACCATTCAATTGTATTCCCTTTGCTCTTTCAGATGCAGACCAACAACCTGGAAGCGATCTTTAGGGTTTTCCATGGCCTGGCCTCTGTGCATCTCTCTGGTCTCATTTCACAGCACCATCACTGAGCCTTCTGTTTTCCTAAAGCTGCCACCCTAAACCTTAACACAGGCTCTTATCTCTGGCTGAACAGTTTTCTCCTGGATGGCACTGGCTTGTCCTTCAGCTTCCTCAGACCACTCTCCTGTTTTAGGCTCTATCACCAGATTCTGTTTAGTAATTTATTTTATTGTCACCAGATTTTTTGGCTCCCCTACCACAACAAACAGGCAAGGACTGTTATATTCATTGCACTTCTAGCTCCTACTTCAGTTCCTGCCACAATGAAAGGAGCTAGAAGTGCAATGAATATAATAGTCCTTATGTAAATATTGTTGGACAAATGAATTTGTTTATTTCTGATGTTTGAGATAGGGTCTTGCTCTGTCACTCAGGCTAGAGTGCAGTGATGTGGTGATGGCTCACTGTAGCCTCGAATTCCTGGGTTTAAGTGATCTTCTCACTTCAGCCTCCCAAGTAGCTGGAACTACAGGCACACACCACCACACCTGGCTAATTAAAAAGAAAAATTTGTAGAGACAGGGTCTCCCTATGCCACCCAGGCTGGTCTTGAAATCCTAGCTTCAAGCAATCCTCCCATCTTAGCCTCTCAAAGCACTGGGATTAAAGGAATGAGACACCAAGCCCTGCAAAATGGATGTTTTTAAACTGGAGGGTAGCAAAGACAGACCTAGGTTTTTGAAAGGTCTCTGGTTCTAGTGAGGAAGGTGAAGGAAGTGAGTGAAACAGGCCGGAGGGAAGTAGTTGCCATTTCCGCAAAGGCTTAGGACCTCACCGGACCAACTTCCACTGTTGAGACAGGGTCTCCCTATGCCACCCAGGCTGGTCTTGAAATCCTAGCTTCAAGCAATCCTCCCATCTTAGCCTCTCAAAGCACTGGGATTAAAGGAATGATAAAAAATGAGACAGGTTTATTAGAAGTGACTTAAAGGCTGAGAAAGGGAGGCAGAGGCCAAGACAGTGATCTTTTGGATGCCCTAACTCTACTTCAGGCGAGCCATTCTCCTTTATATACCTGTTAAGATTTCATTGAGAAAGGCTTCATTACTGAAAATGAATTCCAGACCCCCTTTTTATAGTGGAACAAATGTCAGACTGGGATCAGGAGCCCTGAAGTCCAGGTCTGTCTCTTTCACTGCATGCCCATTCCAGAGCCTCAGGGTAGGCAGGGACCTAGATGGTATCTGGGACCAGGCCAGCTCTGACAGGCAGAATATATACAAGTGTGGTTGAGCCCTCAGGGACCTGCTCCAGCCTGAGTCCTTTCTTAGTCTGGCCTGAATTTCCTTAGAGTCTGAGGAAGGGGTCAATGAAACTGGCAATCACGTAACTGAGAGGTCCCAGGTCTGTATCTTAGCACATGCCTAGGGATATGCCATATGTCCTCCCACCCTCACCCCACCCCCTGCACCCCCAGCTAAAAGGGAGAGACCTGAAAGGATCTGGCAAGTGGGCTATGCTTGGCTGTGAGCCTGGCACTAAAGGCTCAGGGTCAACACTCAGAACCAGGATCCAAAACATATGGCTTAATCTAGGGGCATGGCAGCTGGCAAGAGCACCAGTATTCAGACCATGGACAGAGCTATGGACTCCCCAAGGCAAGTTTGCAGCCAGCAGCTGGGAGGACAGGCTATTCTGTCTCCAGCTATATGGGCTGGGGTCAGGGAGGACCCTGGCCCACGAGGGACCTGGAGATAGAGTTTTAAAAATCCAGGTTGAATCTCTGTCCCATAGACTAAAAAGTGTTCTCTGACCCTGCCTGGGCAGAGTTAGTGGCTCTGTCTTCTGTGTAGCTCATGTGATGCTGTACTGCCATTGTCTGTGAATAAGTCCATCTGTCTGTGCCAATTCAGTTTTGTATCCCTGGTCCCAATGTGGGGTGGTGGGGAGGTGGTTAGGACAGTAACTAGTCATTGAATGGATGGATGGACAAGTGAGTGGATGGATGGACCAACAAACTAACTCAATATGTTGGGGAAAGGTTAAGAGGCCCAACAGGCAGATGGGTATTTGGGGGAACTCCATGCCCTTCTGATACCCTGTTTCCTAGTTTACTGCATTTGTTTATTCATTTATTTGGCAAACATTTACTGCACACCTACTATGTGCTGACCATGGGATGTTTATTATGGGGTATTTAAAGATGAACAAGACAGGGAACTGGTTACGGACTCTGGAGATTGCTACCCAGATTTGAATCTTGTCCCTGCCACTCACTAGCAGCCTAACGGTAAGAAAGTTACTTACTCTGTACCTCACTTTTCTCATCTCTGAAATGAGGATAATCATAGCACCTACTTTCTGGGTCATCAAGATATTAAATGCACTGATGATTTTAAGCCCTTTAGAGCACCTGACACACGGTAAATTTTACCTAAGTGTTAGCTTTTACTCTGTGTTCTCAGGTCACAGGCCTGAGGGGGTAAGGAAAGGTAATGAACTCAACTGAGAATAACCAAGGTAGAAGAGTGTCAGCAGAGGCACAATTTGTTGAGGAAAGGGGTAGGGGAGGCATTGTGGGGGAAGCAGTCTTTGAGCTGAGATGTGTGGGGTGAGTTCAGATTTGATTTTGCATGCTATGAGGTGCACTTCTTAGTGTGACAGTAGCCAAATATCAGTCCTCATATCCTGAAAATTTGAGGTCACTAGGGACCTGGAGGCCACCCTGACCCACTGTTTCCTTTTAGGTTTAAGGCCCCTGGTAAAAGGTCTCAGTTCAAGGATACGCAGCAAGTTATTTAACAAATTGTTCATTGATTCTGTAAGAATTTACTAAGAACTTAGTAAGTGCCAGGCACTAGGCTAGGTGAGGATCCACAGATGAAACTATGCATTACCTACTCCAAAGGAGCTCACATTCTCAAATAAATAGTGATAGAGGCCAAACATGAACCTAGATTCCCAGCCTGCCTACTAATAGCTCCTACTTTATATCAGGACAGTTCTCGGGCTGGAGCATCTTCTACAGGAAACAGGTCATTAGAGTTACTTTCCCAACTTTGGGCATATTTATTTATAAACTGTAGATGTCCTGAGGCAGGACCTTGTGTGTAATCCAACCTCTTTTTCCTTCAGAGCCCAGCGTTATCTAGACACTGTTTCTTTTTAAACACCACCACTACCACCGATGACTCACAATGACTTTCATAATCTGCTCTGAAACCTATCATTGTGCATGTTTGTTCATGTTATTTTGTCTTCCTTACCAATTTCTTGGCCCTTAGTCTCATTCTAGTTGTTATTCCCTTCTCCCTGCCTCTCCCTGCTTCCTGTCCCACCCTCAGCCCCATGGACTATAACCCCAGCTACGTAAGGATTAGTTAATATTTGTTTGAGTGTCTACACTCCATTAGCCCCACAAATTGCATACCGAATCTAGCCTACCCAGTTCATAGGGGCTGCCTTCCTACCTAGAAGGGGGACCGAGCAGAGAGCAATCACAGCCACCCTGCATTCCTTCTCTGGTTAGTGGCCTCATGATCCACAGAGATTGTGTATCCATTAGGCACAGCACTTGGAGCTGACAAACTTTTCAAGGGCCTAAAAAAAAATGTTTAAGAACAACCCTCCCACTTTTTTTTTTAACAACCAAAATACAAAAAACTATAAAGTCAAAAACAATAAACTTTTAATTAAATGTCTACCAACATAAATTTATACCAACTTCATTACTTGTGTATGCAATTTTATTATGATAGTGACTACCATATATCCCCTTCTTCCTTTATAAGTAGAACTAGGTTTTAGGTAGGTGCAAGGGTCACTCAGTAAAAGACCACACTTCCAGCCTCTTTTGAAGCTAGATGTGGTCATGTGACTAAGTTCTGACCATGGGAAGTGAGTATAAGTGGTACCTGCCACTTTTGGTTGTGCAGTAGGGGATGAGCTCTTCTTCATCTTTCTCCCTACACACTTGTGAGAGTTACTACTATGGACAACTCCAGGGGCGCATGAGCAGTGCAGTCTGTGCAAATGATGCTCTTTGTCATTGTGAATGTGGCTGCTTTGTCCCTGGCTGTGATGCAGACCTTAAGGCAAGAGCTGGAGTGGATGCTGAGGTAGAATCCTGCCTACTAGCCCTGTACTCTCACTGTACTGAGAAGTCTCTTTGTTATAGCAGCTTAGGCTGTACTGAACTATTTATAAACATTTTATTACATTTGAAAATAATTCGTAAGTTCAAGTTTCTCACTTTGGAAACATTCCACCCATGCACTGCGACTGCCATGAAATCAAATCCTATAATAACTTGAGTGCATGTAGCCAAATGATTTCTAAAGAAATTTTTAAAAATCCTTTCAATATTTTTTTCAGCAAAAAAAAAAAATAATACTTGATGTGGGATACAGACACACTTTAACATGGGATAGGACCTACAAATATAAATGTATCTAGCATCAATGAAATTCTGAAAAAGGCCTTGATCATTCTCAGTTCCTCAGTTCCCACAAGGTAGAAATTTCAGAATCACCTGTGATCTTTTCCTGTTAATTTATTCATTCAACAAATAGCATGTGGCAATAACTTTCAGACAATATATATAGTAGACAATAGCAAGATTGTATTCAGACATACCTAGGTTCCCGTCCTAATTCTCCTAGTTACTGTGTAACTTTGAGCAATCAATATAGGTCCCTACTTACCTCTAAAATGAGGACAATAATTTTATTGGCCAGGCATGATGACTCACACTTGTAATCCCAACATTTAGGGAGGCTGCAGTAAGAGAAATGGTTGAGGTCAGGAGTTTCAGGCCAGCCTGGCCAATATAGTGAGACCCTGTCTCTATTTTTTTTTTTTTTTTTTTTTGAGATAGAGTCTCACTCTGTCACCCCAGGATGGAGGGCAGTGGCCCAATTTTGGTTCACTGTAACCTCCACCTCCCAGATTCAAGCGATTTTCTTGCCTCAGCCTCCTGAGTAGCTGGGATTACAGGCGTGTGCCACCACAACCAGCTAATTTTTTATATTTTTGGTAGAGATGGGGTTTTACCATGTTGGCCAGGCTGGTCTCGAACTCTTGCCCTCAAGTGATCCCCACCCACCTCGGCCTCCCAAAGTGCTGGGATTACAGGTGTGAGCCACTGTGCTCGGCCCCCTGTCTCTATTAAATAATAATAATAATAATGCCTACTTATTGTGTAATAAATAACTTGACTGGCCTTTGTCCCTGGTTTCTGGTAAAGAGACTTTAAACCCTTAGAACTTCCTAAGTAGCAGGAGTGTCTTTGTTATTTATGAGCTCCTTAGATTACACTTGAGTTTATGCTAACTAATGAGATGACACAGGGTGAGGATGGTCACCAGAAAGACCAACAATGTAATTAGAGGGTTGGGTCAATCTCCTAGGAGAGGTGGAGGACTGTGAAAGATTGAGTCCAGTCATGTGACCAATGATCCAAGCAATCATGCCTATGTAATGAGACCCCAATAAAAACTCTGAACACCAAAGCTCAGTAGAGCTTCCCAGTTGGTGAACACAGCGATGTGCTAGGAAGGTGATGCCATGGGGGAGAGGCCATGAATGCTCTCCATTCAGAACCCTCCCAGACTCCACCCACCCGGATCTTCATTTAACTGGTCCTGACTTGTATCATTAGTGCCTTCCTGAGTTCTGTGAGTCATTCTAGAAAATTATTGTACCTTTGGGGGTCATGTGAAACTTTGAATTTACAGCCAGTTGGTCAGAAGCACAGGTGGCTTAGGGACCCCCCAAAATGCAGCTGACATCTGAAGTGAAAATAGTTTTACTGGGGATTGTGCCATTAAACCTGTGGAGTCCATTGCCAACACTGGGTGGTTAGCATCAGAATTAAATTGTATTTCTGTACACCAGTTTGTGTGAGGATGCTACCTCAGAGGGTAGTAAAAGTTAAGAAAATAAACACAAAGCACTTGGCAATAATAGTGATTAGCTCATAAGGCTAGAAGGATTCAGTAAGATCAAATTCATGAAGTGCTTAGCTTAGTCACAGTACTTGAGATTGCTGTGAGCCACACACTATGGAACTCATAATTTGCCCATTTTAATTGCTGAGTAATATTCCATTTCATGAAGATACCATGGAATATCCATTATTTTATTGATAGATACTTCAGCAGTTTCCAGTTTAGGGTATTAGTAACAAATTTTCAGTGAACATTGTCATATAAGCGTTTTTGTGGTATAGGTGTTTTCCTTTATTGTGAGTAAATTCCTAGGATTAAAACTAAATTATAGGGTCAGTGTATATTTAGTTTTATAAGAAATGCCAGACCATTTCTGAAAGTGTTTGTGCCATTTTACACTACCATCAAAAATATATGAGAGTTCTGGTTGCAGTACAACCTTGCCAATATTTGATGTTGTCAGTCTTTTACATTTTAACCATTCAGGTAAGAATGTAATGGAATTTCATTGTGGTTTTAATTTACATTTCCTTGATGATTAGTGATGCTGAGCACAGAAAATCAGAAAAAGAAAACAGAGAAACAATACACAGAACAAAGAGGTAAACAAAAAATAAAAGGTAAGACTTAAGCTTTAATATATCAACATTACCTTAAATCTAAACGGTCAGAATACACCAATTAAAAGACAGATTGGCAGAGTGGAAAAAAGAATGACCTAACTATATGCTGTCTATAAAATACTATTTTATTTATTTATTATTTTCAAAGAGATACGGTCTTGGCTCACACGGTGGCTCACACCTGTAATACCAGCACTTTGGGAGGTCAAGGTGGGTGGATCACATGAGGCCAGGAGTTCAAGACCAGCCTGGCCAACATGGCGAAAACCCATCTCTATTACAGCTACAAAAATTAGCTGGGCATGGAGGCATACACCTGTAATTCCAGCTACTCGGGTGGCTGAGGCACGAGAATCACTTGAACTTGGGAGGCAGAGGTTGCTGTGAGCTGAGATCATGCCTCTGCACTCCAGCCTGGGCAATGGAATGAGACCCTTTCTCAAAATAATGACAATAATAATAATTAAGAGACAAGGTCTTGCTCTGTTTCCCAGGCTGCAGTGCAGTGGTATGATTGCAGCTCACTGTAATCTCAAATTCCTGGGCTCAAGCAATCCTCCCTGCCTCTGCCTCCCAAGTGGCTAGTACTGCAGGTGAATACTACCACACCTAGTGAATTTTTTTTTTGTAGAGACAAGGTCTCACTCTGTTGTCCAGGCTACTCTCAAACTCCCAGCCTCAAGCAATCCTCTAACCTGGGGCTCCCAAAAAACTCACTTTAAATACAATTATGCATGGCTTAACAACAGGGACATACTCTGAGAATGAGCTGTTAGGTAATTACGTCATTGTGTGAACATCACAGAGCACACTTAAACAAACATGGATGGTATAAGGCTACTATACACCTAGGCTATATGCTATAGCCTACTGCTCCTAGGCTACAAACTTGTACAGCACATTATTGTACTGAATAATGTAGGCAACTGTAAAACAATGGTTAAGTATCTGTGTATCTAAACATATCAAAACGTAGTAAAGGGAGAGTAAAAATGTGGTCTATAGAGCACTTACCACGAATGAAGCTTGCAGGGCTGGAAGTTGTCCTGGGTGAGTCTGTGTGTGAACAGTGAGTGAATGTGAAGGCCTAAAACATTATTGTACACTACTGTAGGTGTAAACATTGCACACTTAGGTTACACTACCTTTATTTTAAAATATTTTTCTTTCTTCAAAAACAAGTTAACCTTAACTTACTGTAACACTTTTATTTTATAAACATTTAAATGTTTAAACTTTTTGACTCTTTCTATAATAATGGCCTACAGCACACATTGTATACTTGTATAAAAATATTTTCTTTATATCCCTATTCTATATGCTTTTTTCTATTTTTAAATTTTTTCTTTTCTAAAACTTTTTAATTTTTTTAGTTAAAACTAAGACATACACGGTGGGGGGTCTTGGCAGCTGGAGGAGGAATAGTTGCGGGTGAAGATGGCAGCAGCCAAGGCTGCGAACTGCATCATGGAGGTGTCCCGTGGCCAGGCGGAAAGCAGCGAGAAGCCCAATGCTGAGGACGTGACATCCAAAGATTACTACTTTGACTCCTACGCCCACTTTGGCATCCACGAGGAGATGTTGAAGGACGAGGTGCGTACCCTCACGTACCGCAACTCCATGTTTCACAACCGGCACCTCTTCAAGGACAAGGTGGTGTTGGACATTGGCTCAGGCACCGGCATCCTCTGCATGTTCGCCACCAAGGCCGGGGCCCGCAAGGTCATTGGGATCAAGTGTTCCAGTATCTCTGATTATGCCGTGAAGATCGTCAAAGCCAACAAGTTAGACCACGTGGTGACCATCATCAAGGGGAAGGTGGAGGAGGTGGAGCTCCTAGTGGAGAAGGTGGACATCATCATCAGCGAGTGGATGGGCTACTGCCTCTTCTACTAGTCCATGCTCAACATCGTGCTCTACGCCCGGGACAAGTGGCTGGTGCCCGACGGCCTCATCTTCCCAGACCGGGCCACGCTGTATGTGACGGCCATAGAGGACTGGCAGTACAAAGACTACAAGATCCACTGGTAGGAGAACGTGTATGGCTTCAACATGTCTTGCATCAAAGATGTGGCCATCAAGGAGCCCCTAGTGGATGTGGTGGACCCCAAGCAGCTGGTCACCAACGCCTGCCTCATAAAGGACGTGGACATCTACACCGTCAAGGTGGAAGACCTGACCTTCACCTCCCCATTCTGCCTGCAAGTGAAGCGGAATGACTACGTGCACGCCCTGGTGGCCTACTTCAACATCGAGTTCACGCGCTACCACAAGAGGACCGGCTTCTCAACCAGCCCTGAGTCCCCGTACACGCACTGGAAGCAGACAGTGTTCTACATGGAGGACTACCTGACCGTGAAGACGGGCGAGGAGATCTTCGGCACCATCGGCACACGGCTCAACACCAAGAACAACCGGGACCTGGACTTCACCATTGACCTGGACTTCAAGGGCCAGCTGTGCGAGCTGTCCTGCTCCACTGACTACCGGATGCGCTGAGGCCCGGCTCTCCCGCCCTGCACGGGCCCAGGGACTGAGCGTTCCTAGGCGGTTTCGGGGCTCCCCCTTCCTCTCCCTCCTTCCCACAGAAGGGGGTTTTAGGGGCCTGGGCTGGGGGGATGGGGAGGGCACATCGTGACTGTGTTTTTCATAACATGTTTTTGTATGGTTGCATTTACGCCAATAAATCCTCAGCTGGGGAAAAAAAAACAAAAAACTAAGACATACACATAGTAGCATCACAATCATCAGGTTGTCACTAGGCAACAGAAATTTTTCAGCTCCATTATAATCTTATGAGACTACCATCATATATGTGGTCTGTTGTTAACCAAAACATCGTTATGTGGTATATGACTGTATAACAATAAAGGCAGGTTGAAAGTAAGAGGGTGAAAAGGGATATATCATGTAAAACTAACCAAAGGAAAGCAGAGTGACTACAATAATATCATATAAAGTAAGCTTCAGGGGAAAGAAAATTATTAGAGACAGAGAAGAACACTATATAATAATAAAAGGGTCAATTCACCAGGAAGACATAGCAATCACAAATGTGTATGTATCAAACAACAGAGACACAAAATACGTGAAGCAAAAACTTACAGAATCCAAAGGTGAAATACATAAATCCACAACAGTTGGAGATTTCAACACCTCTCTCTCAACAATCAGTAGAACAATGAGACAGAAGATCAGCAAGGATATAGAACAACTCACCCAATATCATTAACCATTGATTCTAATTAACATTTATAGAACACTGCATCCAACAACAGCAGAATACAGATCCCTTAAAGTGCCCATAGCTTGAGGCCAGGTGTTTAAGACCAGCCTGGGCAACATAGTGAGAACCTGTCTCTTAAATAAATAAACAAATGGGGGCGGGGGGAAGCTCAACATCACTAATCATCAGAGAAATGCAAATCAAAACCACCATGAGACACCATCTCATGCCAGTCAGAATGGTGATTATTAAAAGGTCAAAAAACAACAGATGCTGGTGAGGTTGCAGAGAAAAAGGAATGCTTTTATACTGTTGGTGGGAGTGTTAATTACTTCAATCATTGTAGAAGACAAGTATGGTGATTCTTCAAAGACCTAGAGGCAGAAATACCATTTGACCCAGCAATCCCATTACTGGGTATACACCCAAAGGAGTATGAATCATTCTATTATAAAGATACATGCACATGTATGTTCATTTGCACTATTCACAATAGCAAAGACATGGAATCAATCCAAATGCCCATCAATGATAGACTCAATAAAGAAAACGTGGTACATATACATTATGGAATACTATGCAGCAATAAAAAGGAACAAGATCATGTCCTTTGCAGGGACATGGATGGAGCTGGAAGTCATTATCCTCAGCAAACTAATGCAGGAACAGAAAACCATACACCCCATGTTCACTTACAAGTGGGAGTTGAATGATGAGAACACATGGACACATGGGGTGGGGGAACAACACACACCAGGGCCTATCGGGGTGGGGTGGGGAGACAGAGAGCATAAGGAAGAAGAGCTAATGGATGCTGGGCTTAATACCTAGGTTATGGAATGATCTGTGCAGCAAACCACCATGGCACAACTTTACCTATGTAACAAACCTGCACATCTTGCACATGTACCCCTGAACTTAAAAGTTGAAGATTTAAAAATTCATCTTATGAAGCTAGTATTTCCCTTCTACTCAAATCAGGCAAAGAAGTACAAAAGAAAGAAAACTACAGGCAATAACCCTCATAAACTTAGATGTAAAAAATCTTCAATGAAATATTCGCAAATCAAATGCAAGAAAGTAGTAAAAGATTTATACAGCTGGGGTTTATTCCAACTATGCAAGGCTAGTCAACATTCAAAAAACAGTCAACGTAATGTACATATTAATGGGCTAAAGAAAAATCACATGATTCTATCAATCAGTACAGAAAAAGTTTTCTCAAATTTCAACACCATTCATGATAAAAACTCTGAGAAAAATTGCAGTAAAGGGAGAACTTCCTCAGCTTGATAAAAAGCATCTACCAAAAACCTACAGCAAACATTATATTTAATGGTGAAAGACTTAATGTTTTCCCTCCAAGACTGGAAACAAAGCAAGGATGTCTGCTATTACTACTCTTATTCAACACAGTACTGAAGTTTTAGTCAGTGCTATAAGGCAAAAAAAGGGGGATTACAGGCATACATATCAGAAAGGAAGAAAATAGAACTGTCCCAATTTGCAGATGACATGATGGTCTCCATAGAAAATCCTAAAGAATCTACAAAAAACTCATAGGACTAATAAGTGAGTTTAGTAAAGAAGTAGGACCCAAGATAAATATACAAAAATCAACTGCATTTCTATATACTCGCAGTGGAAACAAAAATTTTAAATACCATTTACAATCACTCAAAAAAGAGTGAAATACTTAGGTATAAATCTAACAAAACACACATAGGATTTGTATGCTGAAAGCTACAAAGTGTTGATGAAACAAGTCAAAGAAGATCTAGATAAATGGTGAGAGATATTGTGTTCATGGACTGGAAGACCCAATGTAGCATATATGTCAATTCTCCCTAAGTTGATAATAAAGTTTAATGCAATTCCTATAAAAATCCCAAAAAGATTTTTATGTGGCCACCAATCCAGATCTACCAACAGTTTTTGTTTTTGTTTTTGTTTTTGAGATGGAGTCTCGCTCTGTCGCCCAGGCTGGAGTGCAGTGGCGCAATCTTGGCTCACTGCAAGCTCCACCTCCTGGGTTCACACCATTCTCCCACCTCAGCCTCCAAAGTAGCTGGGACTACAGGCGCCCGCCTAACTTTGTTTTTGTATTTTTAGTAAAGATGGGGTTTCACCATGTTAGCCAGGATGGTCTCGATCTCCTGACCTTGTGATTCACCTGCCTCAGCCTCCTAAAGTGCTAGGATTACAGGCATGAGCCACTGCGCCCGGCTCCAACAGTATTTTTTAGACATACATATCGTTCTAAAATTTGTATGAAAAGGCAAAGGAACTAGAATAACTAAAACCATTTCGAGGAAAAAATAAAGTGGAATCAATCATGCTACCTGATTTCAAGATTTATTATATAGTTACAGCAACCAAGACTGCAGTGCAGGTTGAATATCCCTTATCTGAAATGCTTGGGACCAGAAGTGTTTCAGATTTTAGATTTTTTTTTTTTTAGTTTGAAATATTTATACATGCACAATGAGATAGCTTGAGGACAAGATCCAAGTTTAAACACAAAGTTCATTTATGTTTCATATACACTTTATACACACAACCTGAAGGCAATTTTATACAATAATTTAAATAATTTTGGCATGAAACAAAGTGTGGATACACTGAACCATCAGAAAGCAAAGGTGTTAACATCTCCACCACCCATATGGATGATCTGTGATTGTTTGGCATCACCATCATTCCTGATTCTGAATTTATACGCTACCAATAAGCAATCATTTTCTAACACTTATTCACACATAAGTACTTAACAGTAAAAAATATGACATACCAGTAATACAATGAAAAAAATAGTGTATTCAGGTTAAGTGAGCCAGCACAGTAGTGTCACGAGAATACCTGTATCAGCTGTTAAGCAACAATAACAAATAACAGTAGGCTTTCAGTTTCCAAGTATGATGCTATGTTTTGACTAAAAGGTTACTGTACACTGTATTTTATTTTTAGGTGAGAAGAAGCATCAGAAGCAGTTGAGGGACCAAGAAGTGGGTTCTGTAGAGAGGAAGAAGCATTCCTCTGGATGGCTTTTTTAAATGTGTCTTTCAGAGTCATCTGCCTCATTAATGATGCTTTTTGTCTTAGAAGTCTCTCCTTGATTTTATAAACTGACATGATTTCTTGTTCTGTTATGAATGCATGCTGCTCTAGTCCTTTAATAAGCCCATCACACATTTTTACCACGTCATCTATAGGCACTTTTTCTGCAGTGTTATCATCTTCATTATCATTATTATCATGATCACCTTGATTCAGAACCATTTTTGTTACTTCACCATTGGACAATGAATGAACAACTGGAGCCTCATTATTACTGTTAAAAACATCTTTGATATCCTCTTCTTCCAGCTTACTGACAGTCTCTGGATGTATATTTTTTGTATACATAAGGAGGTCAGACATTATTTTTTTCTCACTTGACATACAGAATTCTTCCAAGTTACCATCTTGTTCATCATCATTACTGAACTTGCCAGTAAACTTCTCTGCTGCTTCATGACCAGCAGATGCTTTATTGCCACAAATCTTTAAAAATTTAATGCCATGTCTTTTCTTAAATTTCTGCAACCAGCCTGTTGAATATTCACAGTTCCCCTCAATTTTTAGTTCATTGTGATAGATCTTTGCTTGTTTCATGATCAGCACACCATTAAGTGGCATGTGTTCACTGCGACGCTGACGGATCCACTCTTTCAATACACGATCAAGATCTTCATTTTTAGCTTTATGAAGTGTTTTTCTATTTTTCAATAGTATCTGCTCATCACTTTCAGCATAAAACTTCAATAGTTTATCCTTCTGTTTCTTCAGGTCATATATGGTGGTCATTCCAACACCATACTCTTCTGTAAGATGTTTCACACTTACACCACTGTCCAGTTTCTCCAACAACTTGACTTTCTGTGCTATAGATAAACATAAATGCTTCCTCTTTTTCTTATCACTGATATTCACAGGGGTATCTTCAGATCTTTTTGACATTTTCAACAATATATTTACACCACACAGCAGAGAATAAGCAAAAAAATGCAGTGAGTAATGCACATAGGTCTTGGCCCCATGTGGGGCATTTTGGGAAACGTGTTGTTGGTGTGTCCAGCCTGCACACAGGCCATTTAATTACCCTTTGTGGGAATGCATGGGGAAATCCAGGTGTGACAGAAAAATTGCAGCAAAGAGCTGGGAGGGTCTTTTCCCCTTGGGGATGTTGCATGAACTGTGTGTTGTGCACCTGTGTTTTCACTGCAACTTACGTAAGTTCAGGTATGAAATTTTCCACTGGTGGTGTAATGTCAGTACTCAAAAAGTTTAGGATTTTGGAGCATTTCAGATTTCAGATTTTTAGATTATGGATGCTCAACCTGTATTGGTAGAGGAATAAACATATAGATCAATGGAACAGAATACAGCAACTGGAAATAGGATTACACAAATATGTGCCACTGGTTTTGACAAGGCATAAAAGCAATTCAATGGAGGAAACATAGCCTTTTGAACAAATGGTGTTGGTGTAATGTAACATGCATATGCAAACAAACAAAAGAAGAACAGCAGCAACAGCAACCAAAGTTTTACACCTATTTTAAAAAGTAACTTAAAATGTATCATAGACTTAAATGTAAAATTAAAAAATCTTTAAAAAAATAGACAGTAGAAGGTCTTCAGGATCTAGGGCTGGGCAAAGAGTTATTAAACCAAAAGCATCAATAAAAGGAAAAGTGGATAAATTGGACCTTATCACAATGACAAACTTTTGCTCTGCAAAGGGTACAGTTAAGAGGATGAAAATACAAGCCATACACTATGAGAAACTATTTACAAAGCACATATTCGACAAAGGGCTAATATCTAGAATGTATAAAGATATCTAAAAACTCAACAGTACAAAAAACAATCAGAAAATGGGCAAAAGACATGAACAGACATTTCATTGAAGGGAATATACACGTGGTAAATAAGCACATGAAAAGATGTCTTACATCATTAGTCAATAGGAAAATACAAATTAAAACCACAAGACACCACCACACACCTATTAGAATGGCTAAAATAAAAGCTAATGCTCATGAGGATGCAGAGAAACTGGATCATTCATACACTGGTGGTGGGTATGTAGAATGGTATAGCCACTCTGGAAAGCATTTTGATAGTTTCTTAAAAAACGAAACATGTAACTCCATGCAACCCAGCAACTGCACTCCTGGACATTTATTCTGGAGAAGTGAAAACTTACGTTCACACAAAAACCTGTACACAAATGTCTACAGTACCTTTACTCAGAATATCCAAAAACTGGAAACAACCCAGGTGCTCTTCAGTGAGTGAATGGCTAAATAAACTGCAGTACATTCATACTATGGACTACTACTCATCAATAAAAAGAAATGAACTATTGATACATGCAACAACTTGGATAAGTCTCCAGAGAATTATGCTGAGTGAAAAAAAAAATCTAAAAGGTTGCATACTGTATGATTCCATCCATCTATACAACACAGACGTTCGCCAGGAATTAACAAGCAGTGTAACTACAAAGAGCAACATGAGGGATCCTTGTGGTGATGAAAATATTCTGCATCTTGACTGTATCAATGTCAGTATCCTGGCTGTGATATTGTACTACAGTTTTGCAAGGTGTTTCCATTGGGGGAAGCTGGGTAAAAGATACACATAATCTGTCCGTATTATTGCTTACAACTGCATATGAGTCTCCAATTTTCTCAAATAAAACATTTGATTAAAATAATACATATGTGATTTCTCTTGTCCAAACTCTGATAATTTGAACCCTTCATCAGACTGGAAAATTTCTCTTCTATTCCTAGTTTGCTGAGTATTTTGGTCAGAAGAGGTGTTTATTTTTGCCAACAGATTTATCTGTATGTATTGAACATAATCATAGCTTTTATTTAAAAAAAGTTTTTGTTTTATTATTTCTTCCAATGAAGGCTTTTAAGGTAAATTACATTGTTTGATTTCAGAAAGCAAAACCAACCTTGCATTCCTGGGATAAACCCTACTTCACCATGATGTATTAATCTTTTTATAAATTGCTGGATTTGATTTGCTAATATTTGCTTAGGATCTTTATGTCTATGTTTATGAAATGTTTTTCAGACACCTATGGTGTCTGAAAAGTCTTTAGTAAAAGTTCATTCAATTCAGACTTGTTTAAATGATATTCTAACTGCAACATAGCTGATGTTATTGTCCAGACACCCCCTCAGAGCCTAGACAGTCATTCCCTCAGCTTCTGGAGTTGGTTGCTGATGATTCACAACTGAGTCCTTCTCTGGGGGCCCCCCTCCATCAAGAGAAGCAGTCTTGCCAAAAAAAAAAAAAAAAAAAAAATCACAGCACCTCTCCACGTGTGGCCTGTATCCATGACTGGTCAATGCAAGGATATGAGTTTCTGGCCTCCTTGCTTCAATGTGGAACTACTCTGAAGGGTCATCCTAGGCTCCAGACATCCCTTGAGATTGGTAAAGGCCTCTGCTGAAACCGTTTTGCAGGCCAATTTCTCGCTCTGCCTACAAATTCCTCCTTCACTTTCTTACAGGTGCTGATCTTTAAGTTCTCCCTATCCGCACCAATAACCTTGTAGGCAAGCTAATCTCCCTCTTGCGACCCCCAGGGGCTCAACCCAGGACACACCACGTTACCCTGTTTTTCTTTTCACAGCACTTAACACCTTATACATGAAATAACTTTATTTACTTAATACTTAAATATTTATTGTCTGCTGTAAGAATGTAAGCTTACCAGGACAGAGCTTTCTCATACGCTATGCACCGCTGTATCAAGCGCCTAGGGCAGGGCCTGCAGAACACAGCAAGCACTGAATACTGGTTGTTGAATGAACGGAGGAGGCCGGCCTGCGCTGGGTGCTGGGATCACACATCACCCCTCCAGTTTTTAACACGCACCTGGGAGCCGTGGCTTGGGGCGTGCCCCTGAGTCCCCGCCCCTCATACCACGCCCCCAGGCCCAGGGAGAGGGCGGGGTCCCGCGGACGCAGCGGTGGGCACGATGCGGCAACCCGCCGTTCGGCTCGTGCGCCTGGGTCGGGTGCCGTACGCCGAGCTGCTGGGGCTGCAGGACCGCTGGCTGCGGCGGCTGCAGGCAGAGCCAGGCACTGAAGCCCCGTCGGGGACTGAGGCGGGCGCGCTACTGCTCTGCGAGCCCGCGGGGCCCGTGTACACGGCCGGGCTGCGCGGCGGCCTGACGCCCGAGGAAACTGCGCGGCTACGGGCCTTGGGCGCCGAGGTGCGCGTCACAGGCCGCGGTGGCCTGGCCACCTTCCACGGCCCGGGCCAGCTGCTTTGCCACCCGGTACTCGACCTGCGGCGTCTCGGTCTGCGCTTGCGCATGCACGTAGCGGCGCTGGAGGCGTGCGCCGTGCGCCTGTGCGAGCTCCAGGGCCTGCAGGGGGCCCGCGCACGGTCCCCGCCCTACACCGGCGTCTGGCTGGGCGATCGCAAGATCTGCGCGATCGGTGAGCGCTGCGGCAGAGGGCGGGACCTGAGAGCCGGGGTCGGAGCTTGAGGCCTGGGGGCAGGGTCTGACGGGGCTGGACCAATGGAGGTGAGGGTAGAACTCGGGCCGGGAGGAGGGGTATCTAGCGCGGGCCTTGAATCAAAGCTACCCGCTGCGTTTGAGTTTTTAAGCCCTTTCCCTGATACCATATATTCAGAAGCAGAAGGCACGTTACATCATCTAGTCCAACACGCATTTCTGTGAATGGAGAGACAGGAGAAGTGGATTGCCAGGTTACTTACTGCGAATCACAATGTCATGGCAATAAGGGTGCTAATTTTCAAACTTTTTTTTTTTTTTTTAAGACGGAGTCTCGCTGTATCTCCCAGGCTGGAGTGCAGTGACGCAACCTCGGCTCACTGCAAGCTCCGCCTCCCGGTTTCACGCCATTCTCCTGCATCAGTCTCCCGAGTAACTGGGACTGCAGGCGCCCACCACCAGCCCGGCAAATTTTTTGTATTTTTAGTAGAGATGGGGTTTCACTGTGTTGGCCAGGATGGTCTCGATCTCATGACCTCTTGATCCGCGCGCCTCGGCCTCCCAAAGTGCTGGGATTACAGGCGTGAGCCACTGCGCCCGTCCCCAAACTTTTTTTTTTTTAAGTATTGGAATCTGTTAAAAGACATTTCCTGGAATCCTCATGATGAGTGCAGCTGCCTTGAAGCCACGCACCCCTTCCTTTCATTTGTTTCCTTTTCCCATCTGTGCACAATCCCTTGTTTCTCCAGAAACAAAATTTGAAAACCAGTGATCTAGTCCAGTTCTCTCATCGCCCTGAGAGGGACCCCGAAGCCCGGAGAGTGGAGGGTATCTACTCTAAGACGCTTTGACTTGCCTTGCAGGAGTCCGCTGTGGAAGGCACATCACATCCCACGGCCTGGCTCTCAACTGCTCTACGGACCTCACGTGGTTTGAGCACATTGTGCCCTGTGGACTGGTTGGGACAGGCGTCACTTCCTTGAGTAAGGAGCTCCAGAGGCACGTCACCGTGGATGAAGTAATGCCACCTTTCCTTGTGGCCTTTAAGGAGATCTACAAGTGCACACTGATCTCAGAGGACAGCCCCAACTGAAGAGTACTCATAACAGTGGGGATGCTCCTGCCTTGGGAAGCACGAAGCCTGACTTGAGTCACCTACTGAAACCCAGATTTTAGACCTGGCGTATCATTCACTGATCATGAAACTAAGGACATACCATGAGCTCTGAGCCACTGTTTTCATATGTATCCTGTTTTATTTATATCTAGATGTGTATACACATGCTGTATAAAACATTAGCACTACTATTGACAGCAGTGTCTCAGCTTAGAGAAATTCAGATGTCATAGATTGTCATTTCTCTATTGTTACTTCCTCAATACTGTGTCTAACTGAGCAATTCTGGGCTCTAGTTCCCTCAATTTTGTGGAAATCAAATCCCTGAATGGCACAGGTGAAGGTGATACGATATGGTGCTTTTTTATTCTCAAGAGACCTGGGTTCTTTCTGCAATAAAGGGAAAAGGGAAGAACCTTCAAAGAATAAAATGGAATCTTACCTTCCTGGGTTTGATTCCCCAAGTTTGATAATTTCGCAGTTTTTAGTTGGGTTACCCTGAGCTAGGCCAAAGACTGGAGGAAGAACAAGAATAATTTCTCACACTGTACAAATGCCAAAGATAGAAGTGAGTTTTTTATATGAGACCTGTAAGTTTGTAAGGCTGCGTATTATCTGTTGCTGTGTAACAAATCATCAAACTTAGTGACTTAACAGTAAACATTAATTATCGTTTGTGGGTCAGGAATTTGGGGGAAGCTTAGCTGGGTGTTTCTAGGTTGGGGTCTCCCACGAACTTGCAGTTATTCAAAGACTTGGCTGGGCTCTAGGATTGGCGCCCCATATGGTGCACTTGCTTGCCTGGTTGGTTATGGTTGTTGACAAGAGGCCTCAGTTCCTCACCATGTGGACCTCTCTATAGGGCTGCTTGATAGTTCTCATGACAGGGCAACTGGCTTCCCCTAGAGCAAGTCATGACAAAGAGAGACAATCTGGAAGCCAGAAGCCACAATGTTTTTTATGACCCAGCCTCAGAAATCACACAGGCATTTCTGTAGTCTTCTAAAGATGAGCCCTGTTCAGTGTGGAAGGGACTTAACTAGGGCAACGAGAGGTGAGGATTATTAGGGGCCATCTTGAAGAATGCCTACCACAGCCTTTTAAGAGTGGAAAGAGCCTTGAATGAGAAGTCAGGGGACCCTGGTTCCAGTTCTGTCTCTGTGGAAAAGTCGTTTACTCTCTGGTCTTCAGTTTCTCCTTAAACCAGTGCTGTTCAACAGAAATATAATGCAAGCCACATTGTAATTTGACATATTATAGGATCCATGTGAAAAAGGTAAAAGAAATGGGTGATGTTAATTTTTTTTTTTTTTTTTAAGAAATGAGGCCTCACTATGTTGCCCAAGCTGGTCTCAAACTTCTGGGCTCAAGGGGTCCTTCTGCCTCAGCCTCACAAAGTGCTGGGATTACAGGTGTGAGCCACCATGCCTGGCCTATGATGTTAATTTTAGTATTTTAATTAACCCAATATGCAAAAATATCAATATAAAGCAATATAAATGTTTTCTTGAGATATTTCACGTTCCTTTTCTCATGCTGAGTCTTCAAAATATAGTGTGTATTTTATACTTATAGCACACCTCATTTTGGACTAGCCACATTTTAAAAGTGCTCAGTGGTCACATGAGGATGGTGCCTTAGACCCGCCATTCTCACATGTAAAGTCCCTTTGAGTTCCCGAGGTTCTGTGGTCTCACTGGCTTCTAGGAAGAAAGGTAAATCCTCCTTACATCTGAGGTCTGATTTTTTTAATGCAAATAATTTATATCAATTATTCAAGCTGAAAAGGACTTTAGAGGTTTATTCCTACCCCCTCATTGTAAAGAGATGAAAACAAGAATTAGGAAAAACCTCAAAGTCAAAGTAAATTAATGCCAAAGCCAGCACTGAGTCTCAGGTATATGCCCCTTTCTCATGCTCTTTTCCTGCTGTGCACACTGATTTAGAGCTTGGAACAATAAGGTTTAAGTGTCATGGACATTCCATCAATATTAGTTGACTGATGGTTTATCACCTGTAATTTGGTCCATATTCTTCCTGGGCCTTAGTTTCCCATCCACAGGGCCACTGCTGCTGTTGTAGGGGTGTGGGAGTGAGGAGTCATTGATAATTACTTTATTATTGCCAAAAAGGAAAATAATTATTCCGGGAAAAGTGGAGTTAGATTCTCATAGATGGAAGGCCATGCACAGTGTTTCTACCTATCTGATACTCAGCCTCCCTCTCTAGCAGCCCTAACAAATGACCATACAACTTGTTCTTGAATGCTTCCAGAGACTGGAAAAGAAATAGACATGTACTCAGCACTTATGTATAGTGCCACATACAGTCATACTGTGTTAGCCTCTTAAGTACATGCTCTCATTTGACAGCCTGTTCCATTCTTCTGGACCATAGAGAATCTGTACACAGTTGTAGTGGCTGATTTGCTTGACCTTCTTGAACTCAGTTTCATTACATGAAACAAGGATGGTGGTAAGAATTAGATGACATAATTATAGGTAAAGCATTGAGGGTAATGTTGACCCAGAGTAAAACTTCAGTAAATCTTAACATTATTGTTATCACCGTCTGTCCTCCATGAGCCTTCTCCAGGGAAATTATCCCCAGATCCTTTGAGTTCCCCTCAAGGCAATAGGCTCCGCAGGAGTAGAGCTGCTTCTGCCTTGTTTCCTTCTGCATCTCCAGCACGTAGTAGTGGGCTTGACATACAGAAGGCTATTTGAACATATCAATTAAGGGGAATTGAACTGTTTAAACTCTTCTCCCAGCCTGCCTATCTGTCTGTGCACCAGCCCCAGCTCATGTGTGTCCCATTAGGTGCAGCACTCGGGGCTGAGCACAGCAGTCTTGGTGTGGACAGACCAGCACAGAGTATAGGAAACTGTTGCTTCCTGTGCTGGACTTGGGGAACACAAACTGGCCCTCGTGGTGCTGGCCTGCAGGGGTGTTCTTTTTGGCTTACGGAATTTTATATATGTGTGTATGTATCTGGTTAAGTTTAATAATTGCCAACATTTAAAAAATGGGAAATTGTCATGTAAAAATTTGGTTTTCTGGCTTCTCATGAAAATTGGAGAGATCTGGAAACATTGGGCCATCTGCCTGACAATTGGAAGCAGGTATGGTTTTTTTTGTTGTTGTTGTTTTGTTGTGTGTGTGATGGAGTCTCACTCTGTCGCCCTGGGTTCAAGCGATTCTCCTGCCTCAGCCTCTCAAGTAGCTGGGATTACAGGCATCTGCCACCATGCCCAGCTAATTTTTGTATTTTTAGTAGAGATGGGGTTTCACCATGTTGGCCAGGCTGGTCTTGAACTCCTGGCCTCAAGTGATCCACCCGCCTCGGCCTCCCAAAGTGCTGGGATTACAGGTGTGAGCCACCATGCCCAGCCAGAAGCAGGTATGTTTTTAAAATTGCAATTTCCAGTTGGCTGCAGCACCTCTCCTCCCTTCCCCACTTGTTGACATTAGCTTCCTAGCCCCTGTAGGCATTTGAGTTGGTGACCCCTAATCTAGACATTTCCTTGTTCTGAGACACAGCAGAGTCTCGGTGGACCCATCATAGTATTGGTTTTACACCATAGTCATGGGGAGCCCTTTAAGAAAGGGCCATCACTTACTCATCCCTATGTCCCTGGCCCCTGGCTCAGGACCTGGCACAGAATAGACAGCAGAAAATGTATGATAGTTTTTAATCTTCACCAAATATTTCTGGCTCTCTGCTTTCTGGACACATGGCAGGATTGTGCTTTGTGGCCCCCACGTGGGTAAGTAGGGACAAGGTCAAATTCTTCTGGTTAATTTATGAATGGAGGTGGCATGTCACTTCTGAGCTGGAGCATTGACTAGCTGGTGCCAGGCCCTTCAAAGTTTCCCTCTGGAACAGTGACCAACAACGTTGAAGATGGTGGCTGCTTCCTGAGGGACTGCAGTGATCAGAGCCCCCTGCTGATGATGGACATGCATTGGAGTTCAGCCACGTATATGTCACAGCACAACCTAGCCTGCTATAACTAACGTAATTGTTTATATTAATCAGAACTCTTATATTTGTAAGTGTAGAGAGCCAATTCTAACATGAGCCAAAAAAATAACAAGGGTGGGGGTTATTGGAAAAGGTACTAGAGTCTCATAGAATCCAAGAGTAAGGCAGCAGCTGAAGAACAGAACCAGAGTGTGAAGCCCTTTAGGAACTTAGGTAGTCTTTTTCCCTCCCACTCTCTGTCATGTTTTGTGGCATGTGTTTGCTTCATTTTGTCTTGCTTCAGTTCAGCTTTCTCTTTTTCCCAGGCCACATGGTGGAACATGGCTGCTGCTGCTCCTGCCACTGCGGCTGCTATCCATGAATGTCGGGGTAGAATCAAAGTTTCTTGCTTGAGCAGCTGGGTGGATGGATGCTAAAGATACTGCTGGGATGGAGAACACCAGATAAGGACCAAGTTTGGAGAGGAAGATGATGAATTCAGTTTTTGATAAATCAAGTTTGAGATACTCATGGGAGAGGCAAGCAGAGAGAGCCAAGAGGCAGCTGGGTCTGGAGAATGAGTGGGATGAGTGAAGGTTTAGGTGTAGAAGCTCTAAGAGAGGAGAGCAGAGGACTGATAAGTGTGAGACATAGGCTGTGTGAGGCATGGGCTGGCAAGGAGGAGTAGGCCAAGTAGATTGAGAAGTAGAGAATAAGTGGTGCAGGGGCACAGAATGGGACAACATGACTGTCTCATCCTCTGGCAGTCTCTTCCTCCGGCAACCCAGCAAGATAGGCAAGGTTATTTTATGGATGAGAAAACCAAGGCTCCGAGAGGTCAAGTGCCTTGTGAGAGAGGTCATGCTGTTGATAAGGGCAAGGTGAGTCTGGGATTCCAGTGCAGGCTCTGAAGGGCGAGTGAGGCAGGCCTGCAGGAGGAGCCCCCAGTAACAGGTGGTCAGTGGGTAGGCAAAGCGGGAGGATATAGAACAGGAGGCCAGAGTTAGGCTGAGGTCTAGCTGTGGCATCAGGTCAGGCTACTGCTGCGGGTTCCTGGCTCTCCTTCCTGCTTGGACAGATCCTACCTCCGGTGTCCCACTAGGGCCCTTCCTTAAGGAAGGAAGCTGAGCATATGAAGGAGGATATTTAACACCCTGACTTTCCTCCTTTGAAAAAGCCTCTTCTTGTTTGTTCAGAGTCTTTTCCTCAAAATAAACAGATTGTCCAGA
This sequence comes from Rhinopithecus roxellana, assembly GCF_007565055.1. Taxonomy (NCBI): domain Eukaryota; kingdom Metazoa; phylum Chordata; class Mammalia; order Primates; family Cercopithecidae; genus Rhinopithecus; species Rhinopithecus roxellana. Next base: position 57,704,811 of record NC_044563.1, read on the forward strand.
GTCTGGTGAATGAGTGCTGAGGGTGAGGACGTGACCAACTGCAGTTACTAGTCCAGTGTCTTGTTCCCCTCTGAGGCTGGCAGGAAACCGAACAGAGCCAGCTCTGGCAGCATGACCAGGTATCAGGCACCTCGCTTTGTGTAAAAATCACTCTCTGACAGTGTCTCCTTATGTTGTCCAGGCTGGTCTCGAACTCCTGGGCTCAAGAGATCCTCCTGTCTCAGCCTCCCGAAGTGCTAAGTAGGATTACAGGTGTGAGCCACCACACCCGGCTGTAAAAATGTACTTCTTCTCCAGCCTCTTTTGTATAAATCGTAGTAAGGGATGGGACTAATGATGTTATCTGTGAAAATAGCCACCATTTACCCATAAGACAAAACTTGGGGCCCATCTACCCTGACCACATCATGATATTCATCTGCAGCTGTTGCAAGGTGTTCAGATTGTGTAAACACAAATGGCATAAAAACTTTAAAAGAAGTGCAATTCTCGAAAATTGGACTAAAGCATTCTGTAAAGCATCGGATAATAATGAGCTTACAGTGGATAATTCATTTGAATTTGAAAAATACAGAAACGAGCCTGTCAAATACCAGCAAGAACTATGGAATAAAACTGATGCAATGAAGACAGTTGGAAAGATCAAACAAATGCCAAGCTAAATTTATAATGAATAAATTGAAGAAAAATAAAGGACTATAGAAAGCTCAGGACATCAAAGAAGTCAGGCAAAACTCATCTTATCTTGACCCCTCTTTCAGGCAAATGAAAGCAGCTGGAAGAAAAGATGATACAACCGTTACAACAGGATGCAGACATGAAAGAGGCTTCCTAAAAATCTCATTGTCTATAACCATGTCTATAGTTACATTTGAAAATCTCCTTTGGAGACTTAGAACCTCTAAATTATTGACTTATTTTTTATATAAGATCACTCAAATGAAAGGTGATTAAAAATCATCTACATTGCTGTCTACAAAACATCAGATAATATGGATGTTAGATTGCATCTCATTGTTAAGTCTTTACTGATAGATATGTTTGTAAATACAGAAATGAAATGTGGACATAAAATGGTTATGCTATTTGGTTAATGGTACTAGGCAACATTTCTGTAATTAATGACATTCAAAAATTTATGGCTAGTGATATATATAAAGTAAAATTTTCTTTGCAGTAAAATATGCCCTTTATTGTTATAGAAGGGAGGATATAAGGAACCAACAGTTTGTATGAAAATAGCTCAAATAGTATCTTTTATTTTGATTTTAATATTTCTTATTTTGGTTTATTAGCATCTTAGAACAAAATGGCCTTATATAATGAAGCCTAGTTATGCTTGACTGTTTTGACCTGTTTTAATTGTTCTGACATAGTTGGGGATGAAAGCCGAATAGCATTTGCCTGAAATGACTGACACTATATAATTTCTGCTTTGGCAATACTCAGTTCTAACTTGTGATTCCTGGTAGAACAGACTTTTTTTTGAGCCTAGCGATGCTCTAGAAGCAGATGTTATCTCAGTGCCTTTTAAAATTTGTTATGTGGTTTTCTTTTAAAAAGCCACACAATAATTTTGGAAAACAATGTATGGGTAGAACATCTGTCTGTTATTTGCACGCAAAACCACTTCTAATGGGTACAAAGTTAAATTAGGAGGAATACGTTCGGATGTCCTATTGCACAGTAGGGTGACTATAGTTAATGTATTGAATGTTCTTGCTACAAATAAATGATAAATGTTTGAGTTGATGGGTGTGCTAATTACACTGATTTGATTGATACACATTGTATGTGAAACAGTACATATGCCATAAATATTTACAATTGTATTTCAGTTTAACTTTTTAAAAAACATTTCTAATGTAAAAAGTATCTCTCAAACTGTAGGTTAACTTCTTGATTTATATTTAAATATGAATCTTAAGCAAAATAGTGAAAATAACCACCTTGATTTAGTGTTTTTGTCCCATATGTGAATTGTATATACTTAGAGGACAATAAAATCAACTGAACTCTAAGCTTAGAATAGGACTGAGGGGTAATTTTGCACAGCAGCTTTACGAATGGTACATTGTTACATTGATGCTTCAAAACTCTCTCTCTTTCTCTCTCTCTCTCTCTCAGTAAATGGCCAAAGGGATTAGTACTTTACCTTTGGAGGTCCTCAAAGCATTATTTGGAGTTGATAATACTTCAGCTAGAACCAAGTAGAATCTGTTTTTTTCTGAAGATTATCGGTAGCATAAATGTGATTATAAACAAAGTACACTTAAGATGTATATCTGCAATGACTGCTATTTATACAAAATTTAAATCTGCAAATGGAAACAGCATGCTTATGGGTTATTAAAATTGTCTAAAGTCTTCGGTTCTTTATAGTACACGTGTTGATTTACAAATAAATGATTTATTAAGTGATTTTTAAAAAGTATCTCTCTGAAAGCTCCCATGGAAACCAGCTTTTTGTAATCTAAATCTGATTTTTTTAACCAAATTGTCACTTACTGTACATATTATCAAACCACTTTATAATATCTGTAAAGTCAAAAAATACTTGTACTCCCACCTAACAATCTTTTTCACTTATGTGTGTTTTCAGTATTTGATCATGAGCAGACATATTTTTATATACTTCTAATATGTGAACAAAATTTTGTATACTTTTTTCGTCATCTTTGATTTTGTTTTTAATTAAGTCTTATGATCACACATAATTTTTAAATTTGTATGTATCTCCTCTAATCCTTTTAAGTTGGCAAAAGCACCATTCCCAATCACAAATACACAGGAGTTCTACAGTTTTATGTTTTTGAATGGCTGTTTAAAGACAATCCTAAATTACAACTTAGTCTGACTTAGATTGTAAAGAATTCAAGAGTGAAGTTTAACTTCCTACTATTTTTAAAGCATTTGACCTTATAGATCATCTATAAAATGTGAGAAGTGTTAATCCTTATTTGATATTACACATAAGCCACACCAAAATGCCTTTCAATAAATAAAAGGAACCATTTTAGATACAGGGAATTCAAATTAGATTGGCATAGTTAAGGCCAAAAATTTAAAGTATACATTGCTACCTTATCGTCAACCTTTGCCTTTAAGAAGTGACGAACACAAAACACAGGTGAAACCTTGCTTGGTTCTGAGACAGGGAAGGAATTTCCCCAGTATTTAAATATATTCACATATCCAGTTATATTAATCTAAATATAAAACCAATCTCCAATAAGTTTTGTTTTGTTTTTTTGAGATGGAGTCTTGCTCTGTTGCCCAGGCTGGAGTGTAGTGGTGTGATCTCAGCTCACTGCAACCTCTGCCTCCTGGGTTCAAGCGATTCCTCTGCCTCAGCCTCCTGAGTAGAGTAGCTGGGACTACAGGCGTGCACCACCATGCCCGGCTAATTTTTGTATTTTTAGTAGAGATGGGGTTTCACCATGTTGGCCAGGCTGGTCTTGAACTCCTGACCTCAAGTGATCTGCCCACCTCAGCCTCCCAAAGTGCTGCGATTACAGGTGTGAGCCACACCACACCTGGCCCAATCTCCAATAAGTTTTAAGATAGCATTCACCATCTTTGGAAAGTTGAACGTTACTAACAAAGCCTAATACCTTTAGAAGGGGTAAACAGTGATAGCATTTACTGAATCACAATTACTATTAAAATTCAAAAAACTAAACATATTCATTTAACTATAACCCAGGGTTTAGTTTTAAATCAGGACTGCCCAACAAAATATTATGTCAGTCATTCATGATCTGAATTCTGATGTATGAGAGCTATCAAATTATGGTACACATAAAAAAGTCATGAGACATTTCTGTTTTGTAATAAATAAGGCAGTGGCCAATTATTACTCATTGGTAGCTTTTTTGAGATAAGCTATCTAGTCTATCCTTTCTGCCTTCTTCTTAATGTGGGCAAAGAGCATTTTTGTTCCAGGGATGTACTTCTAGGGATTCTCCAAATGCTCCATCAGGGTATCCTCTCCCCAGGTGATGCCTTTGTTCTTACTGGCGTCTGTGTAAGAGAATCCAGTGGCCTGGACAGGTGGAGATTAGGCCCAGTTTTGTCCCTGCCTTTGTTTTCCATGGTGTAGCACTGGGCACACTTCTCAATACAAATCCTCTTGCCTTTCTCAATATCACCCATATTTAATTCTCTCTTTTGTCGCTGGCGCTAGGAACGTTCCCATTCGGAAGCTGGACGTACCGCTCTGTATACTCTTTTTTTTTTTTTTTTTTTTTTTTTTTTGAGATGGAGTCTCTGTCTTCTGTTGCCAGGCTGGAGTTCAGTGCCCGATCTCGGCTCACTGCAAGCTCCGCCTCCCAGGTTCACGCCAATCTCCTGCCTCAGCCTCCCGAGTAGCTGGGACTACCTGGGACTACAGGCACCTGCCAGCATGTCCGGCTAATTGTTTGTATTTTTAGTAGAGACGGGGTTTCACCACGTTAGCCAGGATGGTCTTGATCTCCTGACCTCGTGATCCACCCGCCTTGGCCTCCCAAAGTGCTGGGATTGCAGGCATGAGCCACCGCGTCTGGCCCTCTCTGTGTACTCTTTTAAACCAAGTATCATACTACAAACATTTCCCCACACTGCTAGTCTTCATAACTGTATATTTGAATGCCTTAATTTTATTTTTTAACTTTGATCAATTTTTAATAGAGATAATCCATACATATGGAATAAAATTTAAAAGGTACAGAATAGTGTCATTGAAATGTAAGTCTTGCTCCTCCCCTTCTCCCCTGTAAACCCAGATCCCTTCCCTGGAGGCCTACATAATGAAAAGTGTCTTATTTATGTACTTCAGAGTTATTTTATACATATATAAGCACACATGACTATACTCATTCTTTTTTATGTAGTAGCATACCCTATGCACAGTCTTGCACTTGGGTGATTGTTTCAGACCAGTTTATAAAAGGCATCCTCATTCTTTTTAGTGACTATGTAGTATTCCATTGAATGATTTACCATGACTTATTTAGTCTCTATTGAGGACATTTAGGTTATTACTAATCTTAGGCTTTTACAAACAAAGCTATAATGAGAATTCGTGTGTGTGTCTGTGTGTGTTTCACACATGGTGAGTACCGAAGCTGCATTTCTAGAAATGGTTTTCTGAGTCAGGATATGTGTATTTTAAATTTAGTGGACACTGTCATAATTGTCTTCCATAAAAGTTATACCAATCTATACTCCTGTCAGCAATGTAATGATGTAATGCCTGAATTTTAAATTTCCAGCACTGTAGAATGCTTTTTCTTTTTTTTTAAGGCAAGTTTTGGAGCAGGAGTGAAAGTTAAAAAGCTTTAGAGCAGGAACGAAAGGAAGGAAAGTACAGTTGGAAAAGGGCCAAGTGGACGACTGGAAAGACAAGTGTCTTTTTTCTATTTTTAAAGCCTTTTTTTGTTGTTGAAACAGGGTCTCATTCTGTTACCCAAGCTGGAGTGCAGCAGTATGATAATGGCTCACTGCAGCCTTGACCTTCTGGGTTAAAGTGATCTTCCCACCTCAGCCTCCTGAGTAGCTAGGACTAGCTAGGCATGTGCCACCACGCCTAGCTCATTTTTTTTCTTTTTTCCCCAAAGTAGAGATGAGATCTGGCTATTTTGCCCAGGCTAGTCTTGAACTCCTGGCCTAAAGCAATCCTCTTTCCTCCACCTCCGAAAGCGCTGGGATTACAGGTTTTGTGTTTGGCCTTAAAGCTTTTTATTATAAAATATTTTAAACATACAGTAATGAACCATCATGCAGCTAAAGCCATCCTCAACTCATAATGGCCAGATAAGTTTGTCTAAACTGGTACCCTTTTCCTGTCTCCCCCTGGATTATTGTGAAGCAAATAACAAATATCATACTATTTCATTCATAAATATTTCAGTATGTATTCCCAAAAGATAAATACTCTTGGCTAGGCATGGTGGCTCATGCCTGTAATCCTAGCACTTTGGGAGGCCAAGGTGGGTGGATCGCTTCAGCTTAGGAGTTTGACACCAACCTGGGCAACATGGTGAAACCTCATCTGTACAAAAAAATACAAAAATTAGCCAGGCATAGTGGTGCACACCTGTAGCTCCAGCTAATTGGGAGGCTGAGGTGGGAGGATCACTTGAACCCATGAGGTCGAGGCTACAGTGAGCCGAGATTGCACCGCTACACTCCAGCCTGGGCAACAGAGTCAGACCCTGTCTTAGAAACAAAAAAACCTGACTCTTTTTAAACTCTTTAACCACAACATTATCACCATATGTAGAAAATACTTCTTCAATATCAACAAATATTCAGTTAACATTCACATTTCTCCAGTTGCTTTTTTCTTTACTTTTAGTTGTTTTATTCAAATCAGGATCCAAACAAGATCTAGACACTGTATTTGGTTCATGTGTCTCACAAATGTCTCTTAAGTCTTTTTTTATCTGTAAGTTCCCCCTCCATCTTTTTGTCTTTGCCCCTCGTTATTTGAGGAAACAGATGTTTGTCCTATCAAGTTTTCCACAGTCTGGATTTTGTTCATTGTGTCCTCCTGGTATCATTTCACATGTCTCTCTATCTCTTCTATTTCCTGAACATTGAAAGGTAGCTCCTGAGGCTTGGTCTCATTCAGGTATGATTTTTTTTTTTTTTTTTTTTTTTTTTGCGTGTCTGCTGCTAGATGGTAGTGTGTTCTTACAGCAAGAGGGAAGTAATCTCAGGCTTTTTTTCTCTCTTTTTTGTAATGATCATTTCTTAGATGCATTATCTTATTAGATGCTATCATTCCTCCTTCACTTACCAGATGGAATCTTTTTTTTTAGAGATAGGGTCTCACTTTGTCACCCAGGCTGGAGTGCAGTGACGTAATCACGGCTCACTGTATCACTGCAGCCTTGACTTCCTGGGCTCAGGTGATTCTCCCACTTCAGCCTCCCAAGTGGCTGGGACTATAGGCATGCGCCACTATGCCCAGCTAATTTTTGTATTTTTTATAGAGACAGGGTCTTGCCATGTCAAGGCTGGTCTTAAACTCCTGGGCTCAAACGATCCACCCACTTCGGCCTTCCAAAGTGCTGGTATCACAGGCGTGAGCCACCTCACCCGGCCGGAATAGTTCTACAGGACCAACAGGATGCGCTCAAAAGAACTCATCATGACCAGCAGCAGCAGCAGTGTTGTTATTAGCATTTTATTCATTTTTTAGTTTTGTTCATATTCAGTAAGTTTGTACTGAATAAAAATTGCTTATATAAAAGATTTGCTTTTATAGTTATATACATTGGAGTTTATATTGAGTTTAAATTTTAACATATTTAGATTAAATCAACAATGAGTAACCCAATGATTTTTTTTTTTTTCCTTTCAAAGGGTGGTCTGTGCATTATTCTAGTTCAAGAGACACTGGTATCAGGCCATAGTGTTACGTTTAAAAAATTTCTCTAAACTGTGAGCTTTTCTACTGTGAGCCAGAGATTGTTTCTTTTTTATTTTTGTTTTTGTCTTACTATCCCAGTACCTGACATACAGAAGGAAGCAGAGCTTTAATGGCTTGCCTTATTGTGAGGAATTCCCTGCAGCCTCCACGTTGGTCCTCTTTGTTGATAAACATCAACATCCAGTCTGTTAAAAATTGTGCTTTTCAATGGCAATTTCACTATTTAACATGGCTCCCAATAGTAGTGCTGAAATGCTGTCTGGTATTTCCAAGCACAAGAAAACTATAATGGGCCTTATGGAAAAGATACACGTGTTACATAAGCTTTGTTCAGGCACGACTCATAATGCAGTTGGCTGTGAGTTCAGTGTTCATGAATCAACAATATATTTGAAATAAGATGTTTCGAAATGGAAACACACATAAAACAAGGATATGCATTTTTCAATTAATGAAAATAGGCCAGGCATGGTGGCTCATGCCTGTAATCCCAGCACTTTGGGAGGCTAAGGCAGGCGGATCATTTGAGGCCAGGAATTCGAGACCAGCTTGGCCAACATGTTGAAACCTCGTCTCTACTAAAAATACAAAAATTAGTTGGGTGTGGTGGTGTGCACCTGTAATCCCAACTACTCGGTGGGCTGAGGTGGGAGAATCGCTTGAACCTGGAAGGCAGAGGTTGCAGTGAGCTGAGATGGCACCACTGCACTCCAACCTGGGCAACACAGTGAGACTCCATCTCAAAAAGAAAAAAGAAAATGTTGTGACCAGAGACAAACAGGAACCTAACTCTTTATTTCCTCTAGGAGCCATGGTTCAGTGTTCATGATTTCAACAACTTTATAGAACATAACTACCATAAAGCCAAAATAATACTACATAATGTGGAATTTATAGCAGATATGAATGTAAAGTATATAACCATGAAGATAGTAGGGTGGTATTCAGACATATATCGTTTTAAGGCAGGGCACAGTGGCTCATGCCTGTAATCCCAGTACTTTGGGAGGCCGAGGTGGGTGTATCACTTGAGGTCAGGAGTCTGAGACCAGCCTGGCCAACCCTGTCTCTACTAAAAATATAAAAATTAGCCGGGAGTGGTGGCACGTGCCTGTAGTCCCAGCTACTTGGGAGGCTGAGGCAGGAAAATATCTTGAACCCAGGAGGTAGAGGTTGTAGTGAGCCGAGATCGCACCACTGCACTATAGCCTGGGTGACAGAGCAAAACTGTTTCATTAAAAAAAAAAAAAAAAAAGTTATAAGTATACTGTTTTAAGATTATTATTATTATTTTTTTTTTTTTGAGATGGAGTCTTGCTCTGTCATCCAGGCTGAAGTGCAGTGGTGCGATCTTGGCTCATTGTGACCTCTGCCTCCCTGGTTCAAGTCATTCTTCTGTCTCAGCCTCCCACGTAGCTGGGACTACAGGCACCCGCCACCATGCCTGGCTAATTTTTGTATTTTTAGTAGAGATCGGGTATCACCATATTGGCCAGGCTGGCCTCAAACTCCTGATCTTGTGATCAGCCCTCCTCGGCCTCCCAAAGTGCTGGGATTACAGGTGTGAGCCACCGCGCCTGACCAAGATTCTTATATTCCTAAATACAAGAGTATTTTTGGCAGGCAAGTAATGATAAAAAGAAGATGCATATGCATCTATACAGCAACCACCAAAAATAAGACAAATGGACATAAGCAGAAATTCAATAGTGGTGACACAAATTAAATTATTAATGATAATTCACATAGGAGATAAAATTGAATAAAAATAATTTTCCAACTAAAGGTAGAGAAACGAAAATCTGAAAACAGAAATAGAAATCAAACACCATGATAGATAAATCCAAACATACTAATTTAATGTAAATGGATTAAATACTCTCATTAAAAGGCAGCATTTGTTGACCTTTTATAAATGCAAGCAATTCTATGTTATTATCAAAAAACATACTTTAACATTAAAAGACATAGACAATTTGAAAATAAAGTGATAAAAAAGAAAAAATACATACCCAGTCTGTTAAGTGGTTGTCCCAGCCCTGCTCACACATCTCTCCAGACACAGAGCACTTACTATCTCCTGAGGCAGCCTTCCATTCTTGGATAGTTCTGATTGTTAGAAAGTTACTCCTCAAAGCTAAAATGCCACCAACATTGTCATATTCTATTCTATGTCATATTCTAGAAATATGTCTATTTCTACCTGCCAGCATCCGCACATTTTGTCTCAGGACTTTTGGAGGGACCAGGGCTATCAACCCATGTGTCAGGCTAGACATGCTGGAGAATTCATGTCCCTCGAGCAGCCCTCGGCCAATGACTGACTCCCCTAACCCCCTTGCCTCTAATGAGAGGTAACTCTGGATGTGTTCTACCCAGGCCTCTAGGGTTCCCTAGCAGGGCTAAGCTTGCTAAAGGTACACCTTATTAAAGGTTCCGTTCACTCCTGTGTTACTTTCCCACTCTCCTAATTGTGTTTCCCGGGATCACGTCACACATGAACCACTTGTACTCAAATCCATGTCCCAGGGCCTGTTTCTGGGAGAATCCAAAATAGCCTCAAACACATTCTTCTAAAAATAAAGCTTAAGTCAGTGTCAACACTTTTTTTGCTTTGTTTTACTGCCACACTGTCCTATTTACTTAGGTGGGATAACAAATATGCATAACATCTGAGGTACAGCCCCTCCTTCCAGGAGCTCCTGGTCTGAGGGGAAGGCAATAATAAGCATTTCATGTGCCTTCTCGGCCACGAATCCATTTGCTCCTTGGAAACCTGCAAGGTTTGCAGGACCAAGATTCTTGTGTAAGTGAGGAACACAGAGGCTCAAAGTGAGGCAGTGACTTGGCCCAGGGTCCCAGAGCTGATGATCCCTGGCTGACCCCTTTCTTGGCTTGTGCCTGTGTCAGCACCATCCAGGTGGTCTCTTATCGCTGAGAATAATTAGGGAATCCCTCCTTTCTCTGTGGGTTCAGCCAGAGCTCCAGTAAAGACACCCACATCTGTTGCTTGTTTTCTAAACATTGATAACTTTGAAGGTAGAAGATTAGAAGCACCAAAAAACAAACAGCACTCTGATCCCCCCAGGGGCTGCTTTACCTATTGCTCCCTCTTGGACTAGGGGCTCTCCCAGTAAGAGACTGTTTTCCATGCAGTCAGGGCCATTCTTCCCAAGAACAGGGACTTACACAAGGATGATACATATGAAAAAGGGGAGACTCGTGGGATGGGAGCCATCAGGGGACACAGACAAAGGCATCTAATTTAGGGCAGGGGAGATTTCCAGGAGGAAGTAGCATCTAAGGGTGAGTTAGCCTGCCCCAGGAGGAAGGGTAGGGTGTTCCAGGCAGAGAAAGCAGCATAAGCAAAGGCCTGAAGATGACACAGAGCATGTGAGTATTTGAAGAACTGAGATTGTCCCCTCCTGCTCCTTTCTGGGGTGAAAACCCAAGCTTGCATCCTCCACCCGCATTCCTTAGTTCTCCTACTCCTTCCTCCCACCCCTTGCCTGGAGCAGGCTGAAAAGGAACAGGGAAGGACCCTACCCATCTGACAGATGCACTGCCTGTGCTGGATCCTTCCACTTGTCCTGCATGGGCTCACCACCCTTCTCCACCCACAGTAGGCTGCCTGACTCTGGAGCTTCAGTCTGGGTTGAGCCAACAGAAGGCAGTGGTAGAAGACCACAGGATGGGAGGGGAGAGAGGGAAATGTGCTTGTTCCCCTGGCTCTCTCCCTGTGAGAGGTTAGCCTCTACCAAAGGCCACAGCTCCAGTCCTGATGCCCTCCCCTCCACTGCCCTCTCTGAGTTCCAGTAATAACCCCTTCCTCCCCTCGCACTGTTAGCCCAAGTAGTTTCCATCCTCACTGTTGCTAGCCAGACATACTGCACTATTTTGTCTTGATTTTCTAAGCCCTCACCACACTCTAAATTACCCATTTTCAGGGTGCCAACTGTTTCCTACCTGGACCCTGGTGACATACAGCCCTAATCCACAGTTAGAGGATGGACAGGATGTGCTAAGCCTTGCAAAATGCTGGAAACCTGGGAGGAGTTATTGGTATTCAGCTCAATTCCACCTCACTTGCCTATGCTTTTTTTTTTTTTTTTTTTTCCAAGACAGAGTCTCGCTCTGTCACTCAGGCTGGAGTGCAATGGCGTGACCTCAGCTCACTGCTACCTCTGCTTCCTAGGTTTGAGCAATTTTTTTGCCTCAGCCTCCCAAGTAGCTGGGATTACAGGTGCCCGCCACCTCGCCTAGCTAATTTTTTGTATTATTAATAGAGATAGGTTTCACCATGTTGGCCAGACTGGTCTTGAACTCCTGACCTCAGGTAATCCACCCACCTCGGCCTCCCAAAGTGCCAGGATTACAGGCATGAGCCACTGTGCTGGGCCCCTCACTTGCCTCTCGCCAGTCCAACTCATGAGGGTCCAGAGCTGTTCTAAGCACAATATTTGCAGCAAATAACAAATCCACAAGGATGTATTACTGACCCTGTTTTCAGAAGAGGAAACTGAGTTTCAGAAGAAGAAATTGCCCAAATTCATGAAGTCAATTAGAGGCAAGTCCACTGTTTGGACTCCAGCCTAGACTCCAAAGGACCAAATGAGACAGCAAGTGTGAAGATGCTTTTGCGACTATGAAGAGCCACCATACCTGTCTGAGCTAAGAACTGTGGTGTGATGCCTGTCCCTCCCCACAAGGCTGAGTCTTGAAGAAGGTCAGATCTGGTAGGAACCCTAGAGATCAGACAGTCTCACACCATCCTGTGCAGAGAGGGAAACAGGTCCAGAGAGGACAAGTAGTTCCGCCAAAGATGAATATTTGCTGTTGGAATCAGAATGAGAATCCAGAATGCACATCTTCAGACACCTCATAAACACATCAGTGAGAAGGACGTAGCACTCCCCTTAGAGAGGGATTTGGAAGACAGAGAAGAAGAGGGGATAGAGAAGAGGAAACGAGCTGATTTCTGGGCTATAGCATTTCAGATTTGGGGAATGCAAGGGATTAAGGACCAAACTGATAAGCCAGGAGGAGATAAGACCCTGGAGGCACAGACACGGGCTCCTCATGAGTAATGAAATAAAGTAACTTGATGTGACTGTTAAACTTCCTCTGTGAGTCACATTGCATTTCCCCCCAGTGACCCAGGCTTCTGAAACTGTTGACAGGTACCATCCACACTCACTCTCTCAACATTTCCCCCCCACTTCCTAGACCTTGAGTTAGAAACCTCAAATATATCAGAGTCATCTGGTTAGGTGCACTAAAAAGTCAAGATGTAACTCAAGGGATACCATGGTGGAAAAGACACAACTGGTCTCTGTTCTCATAGCGCTTCCAGTCCAATGGGAAAGGCAGGCCCCAAACAGATAAACAGAAGATTGGGTTGAGTTCTATGAAGAAAACAAACAGGGATCTGGGTGGATGATGGTGCCATTGACTGAGACATAGAAAATTGAAAGGGAAAGAAGTCAAGAGTTCCGGTCCCCACGTTATCCAAACAGAGACATCAGGGAGGTTGTTGGATATGGGAGTTTGATGCTCAGAGGAAAGTTTTGGGCCACAGGTTGAAAAAGTCTCCTACTGACCTTTGAGGCTCTCTCAGGTTCTATCTCTTCTTGGAAGCTTTCTCTGATAACATAATTCCTAGGGGTCTTCCCTCTCATGGACCGTTATTCACTCACTCATTCTCCTCTGTGCTAGGCTTGGTGCTGGGAATGTCTTGGTGCCCTCGATGAATTTATGTTCTAGGTGTGGAGTCAACCGATAGAGGAGACAATTGTAACACAGAATGGTAAATGTTGTGTGAGAGGAAAGCCCAAGGGGCTGTAGGAGCAGAGAAAGTGGGCCTCTGTGCCAGTCAGGTCCTGCAGGAAGAAGATGGCTATCTCATATGGATAATTCAAGAAGGCTCTATTCAGAGATGTGCAGGGAGTGGGGAAACCACAGGGGTTGTGAGATAGCCTGGAGCTGAAAGCACTTGGGCATCACTACCACCCCTAGGCCTGAAGAGGAAAGAGAAGGAGGTGGTTACAGGAATCTAGACTCAGGGAGAGCTCTAAGAGAGGGCTGAGGGCAGAGGGAGCTATAAGCCTCAGGTGAAGATGCAGCAAGAACAACAACAAAAGACTTTGTTTTTTTAAGTAAGTGAAATAGATCAGAATCATCTGGTAAGGTGTTACTGAAAAGTGAGGCAGGGGATGGAGGTAGGGAGACAGGAGAAAGGAGGAATTAGCATTTATAAACTGGATGCTCAGGGAAGGCCTCACCAAGAAGGTGGCATTTAAGCCAAGACTTGTTGGCAGCATATCTCTAGGTGAGTCTTCCCCTTATCCCTTCAATCAGCTCATCCTACCCTCAAACACCATCCACCCCACTCCCCCATCTTCCCCATCCCAGGGTCAGGGCCATGTCTCCAATGTCTTTGGATTAGGGAGCTCCTTGAAGTCTCTGTCAGACTAGAGATCCCCAGGGACAGGAACTCTGTTTCCTCCTGCTCTTTCTCATCCAATGACAATAGAAGCTGCCATTATTAAGCCTATGCCTCATGCTAGGCCCGGCTCTAGGCATATTATACACATCACTTCATCTAAGCCTCCTGGCAAGGCTCCGGGGCACAGCTGGGGAACATGAGGCAGCTCAGCCCCCTTTCCAAGGCCCAGCTGCTTTCCCTGACATGGTTCTTGCTTTATCCTCACCCCAGAGAAGGGGGAGTAAAGGATAGACCTTAAATTCTACTTTTTTTTTTTCTTTGAGATGGAGTCTCGCTCTGTCACCCAGGCTAGAGTGCAGTGGTGCAATCTTGGCTCACTGCAACCTCTGCCTCCTGGGTTCAGGTGATTCTTCTGCCTCAGCCTCCTGAGTAGCTGGGATTATAGGTGCATGCCACCACGCTCAGCTAATTTTTTTTTGTATCTTTAGTAGAGATGGGGCTTCACCATATTTACCAGGCTGGTCTTGAACTCCTGACCTCATGATCCGCCCGCCTCCCAAAGTGCTGGGATTACAGACATGAGCCACTGTGCCCAACAATTTTTTTTCTTGAGATAGGGTCTCACTTTGTTGTCCAGGCTGTAGTGAGTGCAGTGGCACAATCTCGGCTCACTGCAGCCTCGACCTTCTGGGCTCAAGCAATCCTCCCACCTCAGCATCTCAAGTAGCTGGTACTATAGGCACATGGCATTATGCCCAGCTAATCTTTGTACTGTTTGTAGAAATGAGGTCTCACTATGTTACCCAGGTTGGTCTTGAACTCCTAGGCTCAAGTGATCCACCCACCTTGGCCTCCCAAAGTGCTGGGATTACAGGCAGGAGCCACTGCTCCTGGCCGACCTTAAATTCTTGAAGGACTGTAAAAGGGAACACAGATCAGACTTCTATTTTATGTCTCCAATGGGTGCAAGGACCAAAGGATAGAAGTCAACAAGAGGCAGTTTTTGTTAAAATGTGAGAATATCCTAACAATCCGAGCTGTCTGGCTGCCTTGCAGGCAGTGAGCTCCCTAGAGGTGTGCAAGAGAAGCTGGATAGCCTCATGTCAAAAATGAAATAGAGGTGGGGTGTGGTGGCTCACGCCTGTAATCCCAACACTTTGGGAGGCCAAGACAGGCAGATTACTTGAGGTCAAGAGTTCAAGACCAGCCTGGCTAACATGGCAAAACCTCATCTCTACTAAAAACACAAATATTATCTGGATATTTTGGCACACCTATAATTCCAGCTACTCAGGAGGCTGAGGCACAAGAATTGCTTGAACCTGGGAGGCAGAGGTTGCAGTGAGCTGAGATCGCACACTGCACTCCAGCCTGGGTGATATGTTTCCAAAAATAAAGAAATGGGAGGATCTGTTAGGCTCATGAGGGATTTGACTAGGAAACTTGTGAGAATTCTTCCAGTTTACATTCTAGAATCCTAAGATATGATTCTAAGACTTTGGTTCTAAGATTTTATTAGAACAAAAGACAATCCCTATCTTCAAAGAACTCACAACCTAGCAGATGAGGTGGACAAATGGTTTCTTTCTATAACTGTCATAAACAGTCCTACAGAGTAAATGCAAGGCCATGGGCAGGATCTGAGAAGGAACCCTGACCAAGCCAGGACTGCATGGCTAGTCTCAAGAACCATCTGCATCAGAGTCATTTGGAAATCTTGTTTAAAAATGCTGATTTCTGGGCTCCACTCCAGATGTCCTGAATTAGAACCTCTGGAGTGAAGCCCAAGAGTCTACTCAGTAAAACAAACTCCCATGGGGATTCTTAGGCAGATTGAAAACTGAGGCAGGACAGGCACAGTGGTTCATGCCTGTAATCCTGGCACTTTGGGAGGTGGAGGTGGGCAGGTCACTTGAGCCCAGGAGTTCGAGACTAGCCTGGGCAACATGAAAAAACCCAGTCTCTATAAAATACAAAAATTAGCCAGGCATGGTGGTGTGTCCCAGCTACTCAGGAGGCTGAGGGAGGAGGATCACCTGAGCCCAGGAGTTCAAGGCTGCTGTGAGCCATAATCACTCCACTGTACTCCAGTCTGGGTGACACAGTGAGATCCTGTCTCAAAAAAGAAAAGAAAAGAAAAAAAGAAAAAGGAAAAATGAGATTGCAAGCTTAGGTGATAAGGATGACTTTTCTAAGAGGTGATCTCCAGATTGAGAAAAAGGAATAGTTGGGTCAAAACAAGGTGGGTACAATATGCCTTAGATATATTCTGAGATTCTGTAATTGAGAGTACGTGCCTCAGATATCCTGGAGCAGACCTCTGCAAGGGAGTGAGAGAGCTGGCCTGAGGCTGTTATTAATTATTCTGAGGCAGTGAGCTGGTAAAAGGGTGCTCCACAGGGTCCCTGGGAGAAATTCTCTGGAACTATTCTTTCCTCTGCCACTAGCGTCCTGGCTTTTATTCCCCAGCTGCCCCAGTTCTCTGAAGCCTGCAATGTCACCAGCGAGGAAACAACAGTTTGAGTGAGGGCATGGTGGTGGAAAATAAACTGTTGTGGGACAGAGATGAGTAAGGTGTGGCGGTACACAAGTTGGCCAGGCACCGTCAGGAAGTTTTGAGGCTTGATGGAGGAAACACCTGCTGGTGCTACTCAGAGAGAGAGGTGTGTGTAGCAGATTTTGGGTCTGGGCTCTGCCACCTGGGCAAATCCCTTCTCCAACTGGGCCTCTGCATCCTATGTAGAAAAGTTTGTGTAAGAATCGTATTAATTTGCTGTTGACCCTTTGGTTTTAATACTTTGGACTCAAAGGTCTCATCTGACCCCAACCATAAGCCTGTGAAGAATGCATGGTGGAACTATACCAACCGTACAGCGAGGCCAAGTCCCGGTGAGGGGCAGCGACTCGCCCACCACCACACAGCCACACCGCAGCAAAGTCGGCCCCTGGAGATCGGCCTCATGTTGGGCTTGCTGAGGCCCAGCGGAGCGAGAGGCTTTCGGTCTCTGGTCCAGGAAGCAGGCGCTGCAGGGGACGGAAGGGTCGTAGCCCTCAGCCGGCGGAGGCCAAGGAGCTGGGCGGAGGCACTCAAGGCCAGCCCCGGGAGAAGTGGGTGTGCTGGGGCCCGGGCGGGGCCGGGGGAGGGGACGCCTGGGGGAGGGAAAAGGGAGCCGAGCGCGGGTGGGAGCCCAGAGCCAGAGAGCGCGCTGGGCGGTGCCGGGCACCCGCGGAGTGGAACGGGGCCGGTGGAATGCACAGGGTCGCAGTGCCTGGGTCACCCTCGGTCAGAGGCCAGCGAGCAAACGGGCGCCCCAGAGCCTTGCTGAGAGACAGGTAAGGCACCCACTGAGCTGGGAAGGCTGAGCTACAGCCTGGGGTGCAAGTGAGGGGTCTTCCTGCCTCCCTTCCAAGGGTCACGGCGCGCTCTCCATGAGACTGTGGAACCGACGGGGAGTGGGGCAGGGGTGGGCGCTGCAAATACCGAGCAAGTCCTCCAGGGTCCTCCCCGATCCTCCCGAGCCCAGTGATCGCGGAGCAGCATGTGGGAGTAGGGAGCTGGGCTCTGCGCGCCCCGTCTGGAAACAGTGGGGACTTGCGCCGTTACTCCCAGCCCTCAAGACGGCGGCAAGAAAAGTTCCTCCACACCCACAGGAGTGCAAGCGAACACCTGCGGCTGGCAGCCAGTGCACGCGCAGAAACGACACTTCAGGACCCAGCACAGTCTTATTTGGCCGGGACCACTGGCTCTGCGGAGCTGACTTGCCCATTCCCTCTACCACACTGTGTCCCTCACCCTGTCTCACCTAGTCCCGGGAAAGCTGGGGACTTCCCAAATCATCTTCTGCTGCCAGTAACATAGGTCGAGGCTGGGAGTCGGGAGACTTGAGTTCTAGTTTACAGGCTGTGTAAACCCGGGTAGTCACCCCTCAGCTCTGCGCCTTGCGCTCGCTTTTCTTGGGTCACCATTTGTAAAATGGGCCTCCTGCTCCTGTTGCCTGCATACCCCGTGGGACAGAAGGAGAAAGGGGGATTGGACCTGGGAGTCTCTTATCTCGAAAATAAGTGAGTTTAGTCCTTGCATGAAAGCCCACCGAAGTATCCCCTCCTAAAATCCTCTCCCGCTCCCCACTAATTTGCATATAAGGAAACTGATACCCCAGGGGAGATGATTTACCTAAGGTTACAACAGAGACCAAATAGAATTAGAACCGAAGTTTCCTCAGTCCTAGCCCAGGGCTCTCTCCACTTCACCTACAAAGGCATATTGTAAACGTGTGAGCGCCTCCTTGTTTCCTTGCATCCGTCCACTTTGTCTGTTCCTGATGGAGGAGACCCATGCTGGGGGCCTGGAAACTGCTTTCAGATTTTCTTGACTCCTTGAGATGATAACCATCACCTTCTCCATCCCTCACTTACTCCATACCTCTCAAAGCACGTCCATAAATTTAATGTGCGAGTGGTCAAAATACCTTCTGAGAGGGAAGAAAGACAAGAAACTCCATCTTATTGATGAGGAAAATGAGGCCTAGAGTGATACTCAACCAAAATGCATGACTAGACGTGTTGGCATAGTAGGGG
The DNA here is from genome assembly GCF_007565055.1 of Rhinopithecus roxellana. NCBI lineage: Eukaryota > Metazoa > Chordata > Mammalia > Primates > Cercopithecidae > Rhinopithecus > Rhinopithecus roxellana. The sequence continues at coordinate 57,723,254 of NC_044563.1, forward strand.
CAGGAACCCAGGTCTCCTGATTCCCCCTCTGATGTGTTCTCCACCAGCTACAGGACTACGGAATGGTACCCCTCAATGATAAAGGACTGCAGGGATGATCAGAGAGGGTGGGAAACAAGGAAGGCTTCTGGAGAAGGTGAGGTTCCTGGGAATCAAGAAGAATAAGAACCTCCTGGTTGCTTCTGAGGCTAGGAGAGCTGGGGTGGGAAAGGAGACATAGAGATGGCTGTTCTTGATAATATGGGGGGAAAGGAAAGATATGGAGACAGAAAAGGAAACAGTGTGACCAGGCCTGCCTGATAATTTTCTTGTATGTTTGCAATTTCTAAAACTTTCCCATCTCTTGTCTCCTCCAGTTCTCATGTGAGTTAGGCAGGGCAGGGATCATTATCCCCATCTTATAGATGAGGTTCAGAGGAAGTAAATGCAGTGCTCAAGGACACAGAGCCAAGAATACAGCCAAGATTAGACTCATGAAAGGAACACTTGAACGGCAAGATCACAGGCCGAAGGACCGGGGAGTTGGACTGTGTGTGTGTGTGTGCAGTGGGTGGGTGTATGTAGCCACACCCTGGGTAGGTACACAGGGAAGAGGGTTGCAAAGCCATTGCTGGTGTTTTGAGGCCAAGAATGTTTGCCCTTTGGATTGAATGGGGTCCAGGTGCAGGGAGCATCTGGGCTTCCAAAGAAAGCTTAGAATTCCTCCTCCTGTGACTCACCCCACCTGACTGAGATGACTTCTTTTCTTTGAGCCATCCCTTCCCCAGACCAAATGAAATCTGTTTTGCCCTTCCCTGGAGGTTGCTTTTTAAATATTGTAAGCTGTTTTCATGAATGTATATGTGTGTGCCAGAGCAGAGGAATGTTCTTAGAGAAGAGACATTGATTCATTTATTCTTGAATGCCTGCTAGGTATCAGGGCTGGGAAATAAAGAAATGTATGAGGCACAGGACCCTGCCCTCTTACCTCAAAGTACAGTTACACACACACACACACACACACACACACACACACAATGTCAGTACAGCATAGTGCTCTAATAAGGCTTCGTGCAAAGCACTTTTGGGAAAAAAACAAGAGGGAGAGACTAACTGGCTAGGGAGTGAGGAAGGAGGTGTCCCAGGAGAAGGTCTACAGAGATGAATTAGAGCTGGGTCTTGAAGGATGAGAAGGAGTTTGCTGGGCAGGCAAAAAGAGGAAGGGCATTCTTGTTTAAGAAAACAGCATGAACAAAGGCAAGAGATGTGCAAGTGCAAGGAGTATTTGGAGAGTGGCCTGTAGTTCAGTGTCATGGGTGCAGGCCACTGAGAAGAGCTATGGGGAGATGAGGCCAGTGCCAGAGTCACATTTCAAGGCGTTTCAGTGGTAATCAGAAGAGTTTAGAGTCTGCCCTACTGACAGAAGGGAACTTATAGTGGAAAGGTCTGTGGAGGGGAAGTCAAGATACTTGGTTTCTGGCTCCAACTCTGCCACTACTGGGCTGTGAGACTTTAAGCAGGTGACTGCCTTGGGGAGGAGGGTCTATTTTCCCACTGGTTGAATGAGGGGGTTGCACCAACAACATGATCATGAAGATTTCTTCCAGCTCAGATTCTATTCCTTTGTCCTTCCAACTGGATGCTAGGGGCTACTCCTTCAACTCCTCTCCCACTCCACCAGCTCTCCAGCCCACAGGAGTGGTAAGACCACTGAGGGGACGGTGGCAAAACTGTACACCCCAGGAGCTGTCTTTGGATCACCTACCTGCTTTATGTGACTTTTTCTACCTGCCTCTCTGTACTTCATTTCCAGACACTGAAGACGCTCATTCGGAAAGAGGAGCTGAAATGGAGCAATGGGAAAGAAAGACCCAAGGGTAGAGTTTCACTTTTCCCCAGAGCAACCTGAACGAAAACCCCACTAAGATCCCCAGTTCATCCCTCAGATCACAGCTTTATTCCCCAAATAGGGGTTGGACAAGTGCAAGGCAAGTGCATTTTGTGAGAACCTGTTAATGTGTGGGAAATAGCAGGAACAGAGAGTGAACCTGGCTCATCTAGGGAATCAGGAGTAGGTCTGGAGCAGCGGAGTGCATGGGAGATGAGAGCATAAAGGAAGGCTACCTCCTCCTCTGAAGCTTACCAAGCTCCATCTCACTGGGTCCTTGACTAAGATTGGTGGGAATCTGTGGTGCACGAAAAGGCCATAGTAACAAAGTTAGAGGAGATGATGCCCCATGACACTAGGAGGCTGTGTCTGGTGTGATGTGAAGCTTAGATGTGAGGAAACACTGCCATTTGTAGTGGAAAGAGCACCTGAACAGTACCCCCAAACACCTGGGTTCTTGTCTGAGTGCTGCCATTTATGGGCCATGTCATTTTGGACTAGTCACTTCTCCCTTCTGAGCCTCAGTTCCCTCATCTACGAAATGGAGGGTTGGCCTGGAATCTAGATTCTAGAAGATCCTTAAAGTCCCTGTCAGCTTGGCCATCTGCTCACCTTCTTTCCTCACTGGCCTATCTTCTATTTCAAGGCAAGACCTCTCCAGGGCAGGAGCTCTGTCTTCCCCATCCAAGGATCTTGGTAATCGGGGACTCTCCTGGACAGGGAAGCCAAGGAACTCAGAAACAGTGGCAAAACTCCCCTGTTCCTGACTGCCAGTCCCCAGCTTGAGCCCCAGAGGCAGTCCCAGAGCCCCATAGAGAACCAACCTGTGCTTTCATCAGCTTTCTGCCTCTCCTAATTCAGACAGGAGGCCCTTGCACCCAGGCCCTCCCTCCCACACAAACCCAGCACCTAGAGGTGTGGAACTATGGCCTCTTTCCTCCTCCTGTCAGAATCACAAACATCCTAGTCTATCCAGAGAGGCCCTGAGGTGTGAAAGGTCTCATGAATCTTTATTCCCCTCATGGAACACTGCCTCAAAGCCCCCGCTGACCTCCACACTGTCCCCTTCTCCCACTTTCTGCAGAGTCTATCTCCTCCTCAGGCTGGATCATCCTGGCAGGTGAGCTGTGAAGAGGAAAAACAAGTAAATCCCTCAGTTTGGCTCAGCTGAGATATTAGATGTAAGTCAGTCCCAGGGCTCAGAAGCATCTTAACTTGTGAGGAAAACGTCCCCAGCCTTCTCTATCTTGGGATTTGAGAAGCTCTAGAAATCCTCCAAAATGCTTCTCCCATCAGCCTGTCTAACTTCCCATGGTGTCACAGCTTGGTTTCATGATTCAAATCATCACAGGACGTTAGAACCAACTGGGACCCCTTCATTTTGCAGATGCAGACAGAAGCTGAGGCACAGAAAAGGGAAGTCTTATGTCCAAAGTCACACAAGGAGCAGCTGAGCCAGGACAACCCCCTGGGTTTCCATTTCCTTCACTGTAAAGTAAGGGCATATAGCCTAGATGGGCTCTGAAGGCCCTTCCAGCCTCTGCTCTACAAAATACAACCACCGCCATCTGTGCAGTGTCTAGTGCCAAGCACTACATGATGTTCTTTAATTTTCACAACGAAGCTCTGCTACAGATAGTGTTCATTCTGTGACCGTGTTCATATCCTGTCTATCTGAATAGATTGGGTGGTAACACATCATTTGTTCCTATGTAAAATATCAACGCATCTGCCAGCTGGCATTCTCCCACTCATGTCTATTCCCTTGGGATTCTAAAAGGCCCTTGCTAAGGTAACCCTTAGGAAAGGGAATGTTTTAGGCTGCACCATCAGCTGGTCCCTGAGTGGGAGTCCACATGTTAAACAGGTTTCTCATGAAGTCACCCAATGAAGACACTAAGTCTGGAGTTGGGGGACAGCAATCAGAGGCCCTTTGGTCACTGCACAGTTCCTTTAACTGCAACCCTAGGCTGGCCTGACCCAGCTGCTGCAGGAAGGGGAGGGGCCGTGGGAGGGGGTCAGAGCCCACAGCAGGACTATTGCACAATCCTTGGGGCCTGGCCTTGGGCAATCCACCCTGGTTCCTTCCTTTTCTGCCTTCTCTCCTGCTTTCTAGCTCTGGGCTTTCCCAGCTCCGAAGTCAATACTGAGATCTCAGATGTGTCCAGAGACATCCTGAAGAGGCTTGGGGGTTGAGGAGCCTTAGTGTGTCCACAAGGAGACTCCTGAAACTGACTGAGAGCCAGCGGATTTGCCAGCTGGTGAGTCTTCCAGATTGAGATTTCCCTCCCTCTCCCTGTCAGTTAAAACCCCTTTCCGATGATACCTAAGAAAACTGAATGGTAACTGCCCTGCCCTGAGATTGGAGCTCGGGGCGACTGGGAGCTTTCACCTTCACAGCATGTGCTGCGTCCATTCTTTTTTTTTTAAACCTATGTGTACATATTTGCTTCTTGAAAATAAAAAGTTTTTAATCTTCTGTATAATACAAGTGTATACTCATAGCAAGCCTTGAAGGAGGAGGCCAAGGATGATCATTTTTCTTTTTTTGAGACAGAGGTCTTGCTCTGCTGCCTGGGCTGGAGTGCAGTGGCATGATCTCGGCTCACTGCAACCTCTGCCTCCTGAGTTCAAGCGGTTCTCCTGCCTCAGCCTCCTGAGCAGCTGGAAATACAGGCATGTGCCTGGCTAATTTTTGTATTTTTAGTAGAGACGGGGTTTTTCCATGTTGGCTAGGCTGGTCTCGAACTCCTGACCTCAGATGACCCGCCCGCCTCAGCCTCCCAAAGTACTGGGATTAAAGGAGTGAGCCACCGCACCTGGCCTATTTTTTTAAAATTGTGCTTAAAATACACACAAACATAAAAATGTACCATCTTAGTCATTCTTGAGTGTACACTCAGTAGTGTTAACTAGATTCACCTTGTTGTGCAGCAGATCTCCAGAACCTTTTCATCTTGCAAAACTGAAACTCTATACCTACCACACAACAACTCTATGGTCATCTCTTTTGGTAGATGAAGAAACCGAAGCCCAACCAGGGAAAGGAACTTATTTCCTTCAAAGTAGGCTCCTCCAGACACTTACACTGTTTGTTTGTTGTCTACCTGTGAAATTGCCTGAGGCCCCTTCCTTCTTCAACCCTTACTTAGCCATTTCCTCCTCAGGTCTCACATCTGTCTCTACCCCCACTTCCCCACTTTGTTATCCTCTCTGCCTCAACTCGTGACTCAGCATCTTGCACTAAACTATTTCAAGACTCTTGTAGCTGGGCTCACTACCTCAATTCCAGCTCCCTCCAGTCCATATGACAGCCAGAGTATCCTTTCCAGGCACAGATCTGACCATTTTATCTTCCCTAGCTACAGAATAAAGTTTCAGCTCTACAGCGTGGCTCTCAAGGCTCCCCATGATCTGGCTCCTATCTCTCCTGTCCCACATTCTATACTATTCTTCTACACATCTTACACTTCAACCTCTTTATGCTACTTTCCATTCTTCTAAACATGTACACACTTTGTTGCGCCTTTGCTCATGTTGCCTTCCTTTGTCTTCTCTGCCTCTTAAAAACCCTTCAAGGTCCAACTCAAATGCCTCCATCACTGTGGACACTCTCTGAGCCCTGATCAGTATCCATTACTTATTCCTTTCAGCCTTAGTAGCTCCTGGCTTGTCCCCTGCATTGTATCAGAGCCCCTGGATCTGGGTGAAGGCACTGGATCTGAGCCACCCCGAGCTCCCATCACAGGGCCTGGCCCATATTGGTGATAACTATCTGGATGATTTTTTGAGTTATTTATTTCCTCATGCTGCTCCTACTTGCTATTGGCAGACATGAGGAAAGAAGCAGCCACAGATCTTTTGCCTGACACATGGGGTAGTAGATGAGAACGTATATCTCCTGGATCTTAACTCAGTGAGCTCTTGTTCTTCTCCCCTCCTCCATCCAGCCAGGACAGCACAAGTACTAGATGGCAGAGGGCCCCAAAGGCCTTGCATAAAATGCTGCCCAGTCCTGGCTAATTGCTTTCATAGAGCCATTGATGAATATTTATCATGGTCAGAATGATCATCTTTTCCAGGGAAGAGATCTTATGGTTAATAGTCACATTAGTTAACTTTAGTTTGTTAACAGTTCTGCCCGTATGATGGAGGACTGAATACTTGGCCCATAGAGAATTCCTTAAAGTGGACATCTTTACTAGAAACTATTGAGAGAAGGATAACACCCATTCAGTCTTAGGGCAGTCCCCTAGAAAAAGGGAATACCTAGCCAGTCGCAGGGTAGTGCCCTGGGAAAGGAGAACACCCAGTCTCAGGGTAGTCCTCCAGATTGGAGGAAGAGACATAGCCCTGCTGACCAGGTGCATGTGGCCTGATGATATCCTTATCAAAAACAAGAGGATAGCCACATATTGCCTTATATGTTAAGTGCCGGGGGGAAGGGAAGGCTGTGATGATAAAGGCGGTGTAGTGTGGCTGAGGGGTGGGGAGCACTGAACGGAGGCTTCCCTAAAGGAAGTGAGTGTGGGGCCTTGTTTACAGGGAATGACATATGGTTTTTCAGAGACATGGATGCAAGTCTGTTTTAAGATGTTCTTTCTGACTGGGCGCAGTGGCTCACGCCTGTAATCCCAGCACTTTGAGAAGCTGAGGCAGGCAGATCACGAGGTCAGGAGATCAAGACCATCCTGGCTAACACGGTGAAACCACATCTCTACTAAAAATACAAAAAAATTAGCCAGGCATGGTGGCAGGTGCCTGTAGCCCCAGCTACTCGGGAGGCTGAGGCAGGAGAATGGTGTGAACCTAGGAGGCGGAGCTTGCAGTGAGCTGAGATCACGCTACTGCACTCCAGCCTGGGTGACGAGTGAGACTCCGTCTCAAAAAAAAAAAAAAAAAAAAAAAAAGTTATTTCTATATTATAGACTAAGGATCTCTGGGAAGAAGGAAAAGGAACATTTATAATCACTTAGTATATGCCAGGTACATAATGACTTTATTTCAGGAGACAAGATAGTTGGTGTGCTTGTGTCTTCTTTTTGTGGGCAGGTAAACCCCAAGCCAGACTGAGAACTCCTTTCACTCTCCCGCCCTCAGGCCCAAGCTGTTCTTCTCTTCTCCAATGCCTGCAGTGATTACCAACCTGTTCCCATTTCCCTGACCACCTCCTTTCCAACAGAATTTCTGCAAATAGCTAGGAATATCTAGTCTTTGGGACACAAGATGCTTGAGAGGTCAAATGATCCAGCTTCTGGTCTCCAGGTAGGATGAAATTTAAACCATCCCCAGGCATCTTCCAAAAAGGTGTCCATGGAGTCTTTTTTTTTTTTTCTTTTGAGACAAAGTCACACTCTGTGGCCCAAGCTGGAATACAGCAGCTCTATCTTGGCTCACTGCAACCTCCACCTCTGGGTCCAAGCGATTCTCCTGCCTCAGCCTCCCAAGTAGCTGGGATTACAAGTGCTCACCACTACGCCCAGCTAATTTTTGTATTTTTAGTAGAGATGGGGTTTCACCATGTTGGTAAGGCTGGTCTCCAACTCCTGACCTCAAGTGATCCGCCCGCCTCAGCCTCCCAAAGTGCTGGGATTACAGGCGTGGGCCACTGTGCCCAACCTGTCTGTGGAGTCTATAAAGAGAACTGTGCTGAAGGAGAGTTGTGATGAATGTCTTCTTATGGTGCCACACAGTCCTGCTGAGAGCTAGCTTGGAAGTAGAAGCAGCTCTAAGCTAGCCACATGGAGCAGGGCTTTCTGTCTTGGCTCTACCTCCAATATTCTGTGATCATGGACAAGCCACTTAGTCTCTCAAGGCCTCAGTTTCCCTGTGTATAAAATGGCAAGAGTTACATTAAATAATCCTTAAGGTCCTTCTAACCTAAAATTCAGTGATTTATAGAATCCAAAGAAAGGAGAGATTAATATGGGTTCTGATGGTCGGGGAAGGCTTTATACTACAATTATAGTATACATATACCAGTGAGTAAAACAAATATAGGCCCTGCCTTTATTATTTAGTATGTGGTCTAGTGGAAAAGACAAACATGTAATCAAGTAACCAGAATAAGCTATTGTATTAGTCCATTTTCATACTGCCATGAAGGAATACCCAAACCTGGGCAGTTTATAAAGAAAAAGAGGTTTAATGGACTCACAGTTCCACATGGCTGGGGAGGCCTCACAATCACGGCAGAAGGCAAAGGAGGAGCAAAGGCACATCTTACGTGGTGGCAGGCAAGAGAGCAGGTGCAGGGGAACTGCCCTTTATAAAACCATCAGATCTCGTGAGACTTATTTACTGTCATGAGAACAGCATGGGAAAAACCCACCCCCATGATTCAGTTACTTCCTACTGGGTCCCTCCCATGACACATGGGGATTATGGGAGCTATGATTCCAGATGAGATTTGGGTGAGGACACAGCCAAACCATATCAGCCATGATGCTAGGATTTTACTGGGATCTGAAGGGAGGAGTTCATTTGAGCTGCAGGTGACAGAGCCATGCCCTCTCTCTTTTCTCTTGCCACCAGAGCTTCTACCGAGTCTTCCCCCACCTCAATCCCTGTTGCTATGGAGACTACCAATGGAACTGAGACTTGGTATGAGAGCCTACATGCCGTGCTGAAGGCTTTAAATGCCACTCTTCACAGCAATTTGCTCTGCCGGCCAGGGCCAGGGCTGGGGCCAGACAACCAGACTGAAGAGCGACGGGCCAGCCTACCTGGCCGTGATGACAACTCCTACATGTACATTCTCTTTGTCATGTTTCTATTTGCTGTCACTGTGGGCAGCCTCATCCTGGGATACACCCGCTCCCGCAAAGTGGACAAGCGTAGTGACCCCTATCATGTGTATATCAAGAACCGTGTGTCTATGATCTAACACGAGAGGGCTGGGATGGTGGAAGACCAAGACACCTGGGGATTGCATCTGGGGCCTCCAGAACTCTGCTGTGGACTGCATCAGGTCTCAGTGTCCCTATCTGTAAGATCAACAAGAAACAGGGCTAAGGGAGGTCGTCACTGGGGTGGGAGAAGAGGGGCTGGTAGACTGAAGCCTTGTGCATAAGGATTTTTTTCCCAGGAAAAGACAGACTTTATAAACAGTGGGAGTCCATGAACAAACATATAAAAGTAGCAACAGATAATGACCAATAACTGGTTCAGTGGCTGAAGTACTGGGGGCCTGAAGGTTGGAGAAAGGAGAAGTTGTAGCAGAGGGAAATGAGACAGGAAGATGCTCTGGGGACACATTTTTTATGTGTTATCTTCAAAAGCCATGAGAAGCAGTGATGATTATCCCATATCACAGATATGATTTACCACCACCACCCCGCCCCCACTCCCACTCGCACTCCCATAAAGAAAGCAGGGCAAGTGCTGTGCCGCCCATTTGGGCCTGAGTAGTGCCATGATTGGAACCCAGGAACTCTGGTCTCCTTGCCTAGTGCTTTTCAAAACTCTGTGCCACACAGGAGTGGATCCAGGCCTGAAGGTCATACAATTCTGGGGACTCTTTAAGAAAAAGAATTCTGAAATATCTTACTTTTGCAAACATTATGAAAATATACTGCCACATTAATATGTTGCTAGGGCCCCTACTGGGACCTTAAGAAGGAGCTCATGTGAGTCAGGACCCTGAATGTTAGGCCTTGTTAGCTCTATGGTTCATATGCTTCTTGAACCAAGTCACAAGGTACTTCCCAGCCCAGCCACATTGCCAGCCAACAGGACTAAACTACCTCCAAAGCAGCCTCTTCAGTTTTGAGTTCTGTGAGAAAATTTTTCTTTTTCTTTTTTTTTTTTGAGACAGTCTCCCTATGTCACCCAGGCTGCAGTGCAGCGACCCAGTCTTGGCTTACTGCAACCCCTACCTCCCAGGTTCAAGCAATTATCCTGCCTCAGTCACCTGAGTAGCTGGGATTACAGGTTCCTGTCACCACACCCAGCTAATTTATATATATATATATATATATATATATATATATATATATATATATACATATATATATATATATATTTTTTTTTTTTTTTTTTAAGTAGAGGCAGGGTTTCACCATGTTGCCCAGGCTCGTCTTGAACTCCTGGCCTCAAGTGATCTGCCCATCTTGGTCTCCCAAAGTGCTGGGATTACAGGTGTGAGCCACCACGACTCTCTGTGAGTTTTCGGATGTCATATTGCATCTGCTTCTAAAAGACTGATATTGCCAAGGTGGGCGGATCACCTGAGGTCAGGAGTTTGAGACCAGCCTGGCCAACATGGTGAAACCCCGTCTACTAAAAATATACAAAAATTAGCCAGGCCTGGTGGCGGGTGCCTGTATTCCCAGCTACTTGGGAGGCTGAGGCAGGAGAATTGTTTGAACCCGGGAGGCGGAGGTTGCAGTGAGCCAAGATTGCACCACTGCACTCCACCCTGGGTGACAGAGCAAGGCTCTGTCTCAAAAAAAAAAAAAAAAAAAGAAAGAAAAGAAAAGACAAGACAAGACTGATATCACACCTAAAAGATTATTATATTAAAAGAAGCAGAGTATGAGACGTAGGTACATGGTCCAGTAGGAAGAGAAGCAGCCCTGATTCTACCACTTAAGGTGGTATATGATCTTAGGCTGGACACTTCTATCTCTCATCCGTTTTCTTCTTCAACATAATGAAATAGACTTGAAAGTCTCTAAGGCTCTATCAGTTCTGACATTCTAGGCTTCATATACATTAGGTTGAGCCATATGTAATCACTGTGTTTGTAGGTTAGAAACAGCTGAATATTGTAGTTTCATATATGGTTCCAGCTAATACATGCGATGTGGCTGGTGAATACTTCTGAATTCAGAAACTATCCCAAATCTCAGCTAGAACCATCCACTGTTCTGTTTGTCCAGTTTCAACTTAAGGGATCTCCATGTGGTCCCCAGAAGTACCCACTGAGACATGCATATTTGTGTATAGCAGAACTCTGAAATAATATTTTGATAGTAGTTATCTCTGAGGAATTGAATTATGGGTGATTTTCCCTTTCCACATTATAAACTTATGTAATATTTGACTGACTTGACCATAAGTATGTTACTTATATAATAAAAGGAAAAAAGATACTTCCATTTTGAAAAAATAAAAATAAAAGCCTTTGGGTTCTTGAATGGAGATCATGGACCGCATTTGCTGCCATGTGCAGTTATGTTGATGCTCTGCAAACCTGTGCTGAGCCCTGTTGCTCAAACCCTTCCTCATCTCTTCTTGAGGGAGAAGATGGAGACTTCCTCAAGGAGATGTGACATATGGGAAGACAACAGATTCAGAAATTTACAGCTGATAGGACTTTAGACACCACCCAGCCCAAACTTCCAAATAAAATATGGAACGCAAGTGGGTGTAAGAATGAATGGTCAGGTGATGAATGCCATAAGGATTTTGAGAAATGAAATTGACTAGGAGGAGTCAGAGAGAGGTAGAACTTGAACTGGGCTTTGAAAGCTAGGACAGAACTAAATGGGCAGAGTGAATGAAGGGAACAAGATCAGGGAAGCCTGGAGGCAGATGTCAGGGAGCTCCTTCCTGATAAGGGCAGGTAGGCTGGGGAGACAGCAGGAAGCAGGCCTCCTGGGGCTACTCTATGACTTCAGTGTCCCCAGTGGAGAAGGCTCCCCTTCACACAGTCCTCACACCCCATGGGCTTAATCATAAAATACAAATTATTTTGGTTGCAAGTTACAGGCACCTGATGTATATTAGCATAAGTATAGAAGGGAATTTCTGAAGTGTATGGGGTAGTTCACAAGTTTAAAGAAGGAGCTACAGACACCAGGGCAACTCCAGGGATCTCGGGGCCTGGAACAACGGATCTGCCTGAATTCACAAACTAAGAGCTCAGTATGCTTCCTTAAACACACCCAGGTTGGACTAAATAAAATTCTAGGATTTGAAGGGAGTAAAATTTAAACATTCTAATATCCTATGGTGGCCGGGCACAGTGGCTCAAGCATGTAATCCCAACAGTTTGGGAGGCGAGGCGGGTGAATCACTTGAGGTCAGGAGTTCGATCCAGCCTGATCAACATGGTGAAACCCCATCTCTTCTAAAAAAATACAAAATTAGCCAGATTTGGTGGTATACACCTGTAATCCCAGCTACTTGGGAGGCTAAGCCAAGAGAATCTCTTGAACACAGGAGGCAGAGGTTGCAGTGAGCCAAGATCATGCCATTGCACTCCAGCCTGGGCAACAAGAGTGAAACTCCGTCTCAATATATATATATATATCTCCTATGGTATAGTCACTCCACGCAGCCCTCCCTCCAATCCTGTTGTCTGGAAGCCTGTCCTGCAACCACCTGTAAGTCAAAGCCTGTAGGAGCTTTGGCCTCACAGGTTCTGCCCTCTGCTGGCCAAATCCTGACACATCGCCTTAAACCCTCAAAGCAAAACCAATCACCGATTCAACAGGTATTATTGAGTGCCTACTATGTGCCAAGCATTCACCTAGGCACACTTGGAATACATAAGTAAACAAAAACATCCCAGAAGTCCCTGCACTAATACTTAAGAGCATTTACTCCATGCAAAGCATTGGTCTAAGCGTTTTACACACTTGAACTCATTTAGCTTTTAAAACCCTCATAACAACCCTATGCAGTAAGTAGGTATTCCTTACAAGTACTTCCATAGAGCCCAGTTGTTTTTGACCTAGCACCTTCACGTACTTTCAGCCCAATTTAGGTCCCAACCCAGCCTGGAGCATGGATCTGAACAGTCCCCAGAAATGAATGAGAAAGTGATTTGGGAAAAGGATGGCAGAGTACTGACACCAGTGGTCTGAAGTTGGGTTTCCTGGAAACAGATCTTGAGACAGTCTTTTTTTTTTTTTTTTTTTTTTGAGACAGGGTCTCGCTCTGTGGCTCAGGCTGGAGTGCAGTGGCCTAATCAGGGTTCACTGTAGCTTCGATTTCCTAGGCTCAAGCGATCCTCCCACATCAGTTTCCCAAGTAGCTAGGACTACAGGCATGTTCCATCCCATCCAGCTAATAGTTTATTTTAGTTGAGATGAGGTCTCACTATTTGCCCAGGCTGGTCTCAAACTCCTGAGCTCAAGCAATCCTCCCGCCTCAGCCTCCCAAAGGGCTGAGATTACGGACGTGAGCCACCGCACCTGGCCATCCGACAGACATTGATGGGAAGTGTTTTTCAGGAAAAACCTGCAAGGGAGAGAGTGGAGTAGACAGGAAAGGGAAAGTACCATACAAAGTGTGTCTCGGTCACATCTAGCCTTAACCTGATCCACAGGGAACTGTTATGTATGGGAGCATAAGTCCCACAGCAGAATTACACTCCCTTGAGACAAGGCAGCTGGCCTTTTGTATCCCCAAAGCAGTCAGTCATTGGTTGTGGGCCACCCTGGCAGGGAAGGGGGACAAGAAGGTTTTGAGGAGGTTCCCATCAGCTGTGGGGAAGGGAGCAGCTGTGAGCTACTGCAGAATAGAGCAGTGAAAGAAAGGTAAGCAAAGGAGTGCTCTTGGTTGGAGATTAGCAATAGCCTCATTCCTTGGGAAGGTTCTGAAGCTCTTTTTTCATCACAGAATTGGCCCCACCTTTTGTGACCTTATTTTGCTACCCTATATCAGTCATTGGCTGCTAGCTGCTACAGGGGTACTTACTCTTCCAGGGCGTGCTCATATTTGACTCAGGCCAAATCTCTGGGGATGGGGACAGCTCTAGGCTGACGACGGCAGCCTGGCGAAGGGGGCTCTGGGGCCCCATCAGCATCCATGATAGCTGTGCTATTGGGGAAACGAAAGTAGAAGCAGAGTGTCACATCTTGGGAGCTCCTTCTAGTTTAAGAGACAAGAAGCACACACCAAATAATGAACAAAAATAGGACAATACCAAATATAACTAAGTAGGAAACAGTATCATTAAGCATCAAAATGTGTGGGGGACAGATACTAATGTGGTGGTCAAGAAGAGGAGAGGACATCGGGCACAGTGGCTCACCCCTGTAATCCCAACACTTTGAGAGGCCAAGACAGGCAGATCACTTGAGGTCAGGATTTCAAGGCCAGCCAGGTGAAATCTCCTCTCTACTAAAAAAGAAAAAAAAAAAGTACAAAAATTAGCTGGGTGTGGTGATGTGTACCTGTAATCCCAGCAACTCAGAAGGCTGAGGCAGGAGAATCGGTTGAACCCAGAAGGCAGAGGTTGCAGTGAGCTGAGATGGCGCCACTGTACTCTAGCCTGGGTGACAGAGCAAGACTCTGTCTCAAAAAACAAAAACCAAAAAACAACAACAAACAAAAGCGTGGGTGGAGGGGGAGAGGGAAGTTCATGCATGTTTCCGGGAAGAAGTAGAATTTGTAGTGGAATATGAAGAACTGGTAGGATTTGGTTAGAAAGTCCAATGTAGGGCCAGGCACAGTAGCTCACTCCTGTAATCCCAGTACTCTGGGAGGCTGAGGCGGGTGGGTCACCTGAGCCTGGAAAGTCAAGTGGCTGCAGTGAACCGTGATAACGCCTCTGCACTCCAGCTCTCAAAAAGTAAGTAAATAAATAAATTAATTAAATTAAATAAAAAACAAAGGTCCAGTATAGTATGAGCCAAGCTCAGTGTTCAAAGTAGGTGGATGGCTTTGCCCTACTCAAACATTCAGAGACTGAGGATAGCAACTGCCATTTTCAACATTAGCTTCCAAGGTCACTCATTGTCAAAGCATTTTCTGGCTAGTGAGGAAAAAGACAAAATAGAATTCCAGGGCCAGGGATTTACTCTCAAGAAAGCAAGGCAAAAGCTGTGTCCATCTCTTCTGCTTAGCTCCATTGACGAGGGCTTAAACAACATGGCCACAAACTGGCTGCAAGGGGAGCTGGCAAATGAGGTGCCTATCTGAGTAGTCAAGTCCCAGCTAAACATCTATCACTGTGGAATAAGGAGAGAATTAATTTTGGTGGACAGCCCCAGAAATCTTCACCCCACCCTCCTCACTCTCCCCAACAGGCTCCTGTCTTCACCACACCTTCCTAACTCTTCCCTGCAGGATTAGTTAAGATAAAAACATTTATAACCCTGCTGGGAAGGAAGAAGTGCTGTTACTCTGGTTAGATCATGTTTTGGAGGGAGGGGGTGAAGACTGGAGCCTTCTGAGTATAACTTAGCCTATCCTGGGAGTGTGACTTTTGCTCATTTTTTTTTTTTTTTTTTTTTCTGGCACAGGTGAGTCTGGTCTCTCCTGTCATTGGAATAATATCCAAGATTTCGGTTTAGGCATAGGAGAAATAGACAAAGCAAGGCTTTCAGCCAACCACAGCCAACCTTGTATAGAAAAGGCATCTTGTTTCAGGTGCTGCTAAGAAACCAAGAACATGATTTCCCTGGGTGAAATGAGAGAACGATCTGTGGCAGTGGTTGAACTCTGAGGGAGAATGAGCTCCTGGGAACAAGAAATGCAGAAATTCATGAACAGGAAAGAAAAATTAATATTTTATGAACAACTGAATTTCTCATTGCACGTTGCCCTGGGACACAGGGAGCTGTCACCAAGGTTACAGCTCCTTCTTGGGGCGGCTCACAACCAATGAGGGGCTGATACAGGGATCCAAAGGTCTGATTCCATCACCGATTTGGGGCAACTCTGAGGGGCCATCTTAGCTCCGGAATTCCCCAGAAGATCAGCTGAGGCTTCAGTGGCAACCACCTTGTGAGTTAGCTTCTTCCTCTGCCCTCCCCTGCTTTCTCACTTCCTATTTTCCAAGAATACTTCCCCCAACAACCTTCTGCATGCAATTCTCCATCTCAATCTGTTTCCAAGAGAATCAATACTTCCTCAAGAACTGTGCCCTAACGTGGAGTTCATTCCAAAGTCAGTACCAGGAATAATAGAGCAATGGGATGATAGAATGTAGATGAGGTAGTTAGTGGTTCTAGCAAACTAAAAAGACAAGGCAGTGAGAGACAGCAGTGTAGGTAACAGCCAGCTCTATTCATTGAAAAAGAACTAGCCACTAGAGGGCCCAGCACTACAGGTTTACAGCTCTGCTGCTACTTTTTAGAGCACAGAATTTTACCCTTCATCTGGCAGACATCCAGCATAATTGTCCACACAGCTGGGAACATTGTTGGCCATGCTTCCTTCTCTTTTACCTATTCTGGAGACACCAGTGTCCTGGCCTCTTCTGATACCCTAGCACCAAGCCCGCATGCCATTACATATAAGCCTATTCCCATAAATAAAGGCTTCCAATGCCTGTTTTTTCTACCCACTGTTCTCATTGTTCCAAGGGACTCTGAAGATGTGAAATGTGAAATCCAAATAGTTGGTTGTGACCATCCTTACCTAGGAATGGAGAGAATCAGCAACATATTGTCTAGTCCTACCACTTTCTCTAACCCCCCATCCCCCCACCCACCAATTTGTAATAAAGATAAGACACATAGACTTAGATGCAAAATATAGTAGCCAAGGGAGAAAGGGGATATCAGAACCTTCTCAGAAGATGAAAAAGCTTGAGAACATTGTGTAATTGAGTGAATTAATGAATTATTTCTACCATGGATTTATTTAAAGACTCAAAGGAAATTTTCTTCTGCACCCTATTTGGAAGGACAGTCCTTTGCAGGTTGGGGGATTTCCCTTACCTCAGGAGGAAAATATTGGGAGGTCTCTGTTTCCAAAGTATAAATTCCTCAAGGATCAGAGTTAGATTGTGAGAGGGAAAACTCTGAGGGTTAAAGGGACAAGAGCTGGATTCTACAAGACCAGGAGGATGGAGGGGTGGTGGAAATCAGCCCATGAACTCTCCCCCATTGCCCTCCTAGTATCTCTGGCAGTGATGACTACAAAGACACGTGGGGGATAATTACCAAACCATAGCTTTGGGACCATACAAGGAGTTCTGGGTGGCTAGGTTTACAATGGAAGGCGTAAATGTCTTATGCAAGTGGGCCAGATACCTCTGGCTTCTCCACACCTGCTTGGACAATGAGCATCCTCAACACAACTGCAGTGGACTGAGATTGTCCCCCAGGTTTTCTGGATTGGGTAAGCCCTGGGGTTTTTGCATCCCCAGAAAGTCTCTGAAATTAGACAGAGACTGGCAGGTGGGGGTGAAGCTAAATTTAATTGGATTTGAATTAGATAAAAATTTGATTTGATTCAGAAAGGAGTAAAGAAATCTAATGTTCTTCTACTTGCTATTGAGCAAATTAAATGGGTTACAATATTGGGAGTTCTGATATCGCAATAGCAAACCTACCCTGGCCCGGTTAATAAAAGAATAGTAATACTTTATTGAGGGGTTGCCATGTGTTAGGCAGTGCATTCTTTCATTTAATCCTCACAATATACCTATGAGGTAGACTGAGACTTGGAGAAGTCAAGTGGGTTGCCCAAGGTCACATGGTTAGTAAATGGCAAACAAAGTTTGTCAGATTCCATGTCTAACTTCTACAGCCATTCATTCCCTGTTGTCTAGCCATTCATTCACTGATATCTAATCCATCATTTACTAATCTGTTTAGCCAGATATGCATTCAGACAGTAAATAGAATTAAATTATTCTGTTCCTTAAACAATGAGACAGATCTAGTTGGAGTTTAAAGAACAAAAGAACCTTAGAATCACAGAATGTTTGCACTGGCAGCTGGTCTAGTGGGAAGAGCAAAGCTTTAGAACCAGGTGGACTAGATTGGAATCTTGGCTCTGCTATTCATTCTGTATGTGATCTTGAGCAATTTATTTAACCTAATTATCAGCTTCCATATCTGTATATCACAAATATATATACATTCTCACTAGACTAATATGAAGAGTAGAGATAATGTCACATGGAACCAGTGCAAAAATGCAAGTCCCAGCACAAAATGAAAATGCTGGCACTTTGTTCAAAAATTACCAAGAATGTAAAGATGGTGACAGCAGAGTATTAAACCAAGTGTGGGGGCCCTTGTGAGCATAGGCCATGGTGGCACATCCACAGCCTGGCACAGAGTGGGTCTGCAATAAATTGTAGTCCTTTTCTCTCTAGATCACTGATTATAACCGTCTCCTTTTGCAGATGAGGAAACTGGAGTTCAAAGAAAAGCTTAAAAATGCAAATTAGGGCCAGGCGCGGTGGAGGCGCGGTGGCTCACACCTGTAATCCCAGCACTTTGGGAGGCCAAGGTGGGTGGATCATGAGGTCAGGTGTTCAAGACCAGCCTGGCCAACCTGGTGAAACACCATCTCTTAAAAATTTAAAAATTAGCCAGGTGTGGTGGCACGTGCCTGTCATCCCAGCTACTTGGGAGGCTAAGACAGGAGAATCACTTGAACCCAGGAGGCGGAGGTTGCAGTGAGAATCACTTGAACCCGGGAGGTGGAGGTTGCAGTGAGCCGAGTTCACCCCATTGCACTCCAGCCTGGGCAATAGAGCAAGACTCCGTCTTGGGGAGAGGGGGAAAACGCAATTTAGTACAAGAGCCAAGACCACAACCAGACCTCCTTTGTTCCCAGCCAGTGGTCTTTACCCAGCATTTCCAAAGTGGGTTCTATATGATAATAGATATTCCATGTATAAAAGTTTCCATCAACAAGCAAGTTTATAAAACACTGGATTAAGGTTAAACAGACATCTTTTGCAGAACTCTCCAGAACACTTTTATGTGCAACAGGTATCTCCAAGACAGGGATATAATATGGAACATTGCATAAAAGTATTTGACGTGGAACCCTTTTTCAGGAGCATATTAAGGATCTCTCAGAACTCTGTCAGAAATGCCACTCTAAACACTGCCCCAGGGTGATGGAAGTTTCCATGGGTTTTGATCTGTGGGGTGTGGTTGTTTCTATACTAAATTAGAAGCAAATATATTCTCCCCACTAGTCCTTTCTGTCAGCATCCCTGTCCCAGCTGACTTGTGAGCCTGAGGATATAAAGATAATGAAAACCAGACTTCAGGAAAAGCACACTTGTCTCGAGTCACCCAGCTGCATCCATAAGGCAGATGCAATATGCCGCTCTCCCAAGAGTAGAACACAGAGACAAAACATACACTAGGATCCCAAAATTCTTTTCATTCTGGGTAATTCGCTCACAGACACCACATTGCAAAAGTAATAGCTAAAGTCCCCTATAAAGTCACATAAGAAGCTAGGAAATCAGGATTCTCATCTTGGAGCCTTCATTTATTAGCTGTTTGACCTAAATTGATCAATTCATCTGCTCATCACTTTACTTTTATCGAATACCTTCTGGCATCAAATTAAATTAATTCCTCCCTTTGTCAAACTACCATTGTTTCATCTGTAGCACTCTCCCCCCAGGACTTTGAGAATCTCTGTGGAACGTAGTTTGAAAATCAGCAGGTTGGATGATTACTATAGACCATCTAGTCTATATGGATGGATGAAATCTATACAGAATCTATATGGAAAGGAACTATAGTTTCTTTCAGCTATAATAGTCTGTGATTCAAATTTATATACAGTTTTGCAAGCTATTGCCTCCGCCTATTAACCAAGGACCCTAGTTCCCTGAGAAATGCACCTCTTAATTTCTGAGAGGCCTGGAGAGTGATTCTCACATGCTGAACTGAGATGCCAGGTGACTTGGACACTTCTGGAGTTCCCAGTACATAGCATCTATTATATGGAATGCATGAAGGGGAGGAAACTCTCTCCATCATGATATACTTTGTCACATGGGTTTCTAATGGATAATATTTATGTCCTTTGACTCACAGAACTATCAGTAAAGCAGCTCTTCTATATTTTGCTGATTCCTTCCTAACCCCACTTTCCCTCTACAAATTCCTAAGCCTGAGCTACAGCAAGGCCAATAAACAAATCTGCGTGACAAACCTAATGTTAAATGTTGGCTCATTCCTCCTTGATTTTGAAGATTCTATTGCTGGACCCATGTTGCCTATCTCCTCACTTTCCTTAAGATGAGTTCTCTCCCAGGAGAGACCCAAAGCCCTCATGAAAAATGGACTTTGGGTGAGTTGGGCCTACTAGGTCGAATATGCCCAAATGGGTCCCCCAGGAAGCAGATGCCAAAATGGAGTGAGAAGTGCCAGAAATGTACTGGGGGAGAATGCCTGTGAAGGAGCAGGAGTAGATGAGGGAGCCTCAGATGGTGATGCAGATCTGACACCAGTGAAAAAAGAGGGAAGGAAGAAGGACCGGGCAGGAGGAGCCTCAGGTTTCAATGCAGCTCTGAGAAAGCCTCAGCCAGGCTGATGAGGAGCCCCAAAGCAGAGACTGCCCATTACAGGAGCCCATGTTGGGCAGGAATGGCCTGGCTTTCACACGTCTGCAGAGCTTGGTCAGTGGCAGGGAAGGCCAGGGTGAGCATGACCGGCGTGTAAACACTGCAGGAGAGCCCAAATGTGCTGCTGCCTGAGGCCAGCCACTAACTGCTCTCCTCCCTGCAGGCTCCCTGTGGGAGACCTGAGCAGCTCACTCACGGTGGCTGCCACATCACGAATACCTACGCCTGTGTGAATTCCAAAAGTGGACATAATTTAAGCTCAAACGGAGCCCCGTATGCACATTTATTACAATCTTGTGTTGAGTGTACAAAAAGTGTAGCACTTGGCACAGCAGCAGCCCCACCCTCACCAGTGGAACAATCGAAGCGAAAAAGGGCTAGTCTGGGAAGGTTTCAGGTAAACAGGTGAGTTTTTCTTACCATGATTGTCAACAGCAGCCTCCATTGTAGATTAACACTGTGTCAAGCTGAGTACAGAGAGAACAATTCTCAGGGAGCTTCAGTTTGCAATAAAATATTCCTCACATGAGGCTCTCAGAGCAGACTTTTGAAGAATTTACATGTCAATCACTGGATGCTCCAAGGAGGGAGGAGCTTCTAATAAGTTCTAATAAGAACTGGCCCTGGAAGCTACCAGAGAGACCTTGAAACTGATCTGGCAGCCAAGTGGGTTGTGCAAGGACATGCTCCACCCCTGGGACCCTGCCAGCCAAGCTGTAGGATTTGTTGAGAGGCAGGCCCAACACCTGTTGTGGCTGCTGGATGAGATTCAAAATTTAAGGAGAAAAGACAGAAAAGGAAGGAACTGGAAAAGAGGAATTTGTAGCTAGAAGAGGAAAGACAGCATGCTTTTCAGAACCATGTCAGAATTCATCCCGGGCTAATCACCTGCCAAAAAAGAGATAGTGTCAGTGGTAGAAAGAACACTGAAGATGACACTTAAGCTCTGCCGCTAACTCCCCGGCTGACCTCTGTCACTCACTGCCCCTCTGGGCCTGTGCTCCTTGGCTGTAATCTGCTGAGCTATGCCAGACACCTAAAATTCTTCCATTTGAACAGTCTAGGATTTAAACAAGCTTCCTTAAAATAATCTTGGAAGAACCTAGTATGAAATGGGTGGAGGGGGGAGGATAAAAAAGAATTTCCTGTGAACCCAGGAGCAATAATATCATATAACATAATATAACATAATAAGCTAACTAATCATAGCAAGCATTACAACAGGTGGGGGAATCTGGGAATGGGAGCCAGTAACATCTCTAAAGTAGAGGTAATTTCATGATCAAGACATCCAGTGCATTGAAACGTGACGCTGTTCTATCTTTATAGAGTGTGCAGATGGTTGGGAAGGAAATTAGTTCCACCTGTCAGCTAAAAGATCGGAGCTTCATATACATTCCATCAACACATGAACTCCTAATGTCACTAAAGCAAAGAGATGGAATGGTCTCTGTCCTTTCCTGAATGCTCTTCCAGTTTTCTCTTATAAAAGTCATTTCTACTCCCCTTTAAATCTGCATTCACAGTTTGTTTTCACTTAGATAAGAATGCTGGGAGGGGAAAGCATACTGTTTTTTCCCCCCAGTCCTACTATTTTAGGATTCTAGCAACAACAGGGTTGCATGCTCCCTTCTTATTTATTTCTTTCGTTGAGCTAAGAAGATGCCACAGATAAAAAACCAAAACGAAATGAAAAACTGCAGTCAAGAGAAGAACAAAATTAGCAGCCAATCCGGAAAAGGCTGTACAATCCCCAAGCCTTTAGATACTTTATCCTCCAGGCTGGGCCCTCCCAGAGAGGATCGAGTTTTCTCTTGGGGTTTCTTTTTGAATTAAGCACCACTGAGGGCTATGGTCCAGAAACACAAACTCTTAACCTCATCCCTGGTAGACAAACAGGTCTAGGGAGATTAAATAACCTGCAGGGAGAGAGTCCTCTGGGATCCATGGGAGACCAGACTGAAGCAAAGAAAAAAGGGACTGTGGTATCAGTGAGGACACAGGAGCAGCCACAGGAGGGCTGTGCTGCCTAAATAAATAATGGCATGTTTGGCAGCAGACCCAATTCTCAGACAGGCCTGGGGCCGACAGGTAGGCTGTTTGCTAACATACACTCACCCTTTGGATCTCAGCTTCAATGTTATTTCCTCTGGGAAGCAGGGTGCCACACACAGTTGTACTGGTTGCCTGCTGCACAGAAAATACATTCCAGATTTATACGTTTTTATAAAAATGTCCCGGAAGTTGGTGTTTTAAGGAAAGAGCACTCTTTTTTCTCTGATTCACAAAAAGGTGCTGGACTGGCAGTGACCTTGCTAAGAATCCTTTCCTAATTCTTATCAGAACAGGTTTAGTGCCCCTCCTATCTGTTCCAGAAGGACTCCGTCTACCATGGTATTTACCACACGTTATTCTAATTGCCTTTTTACTAGTGTATACCCAGTCTAGATTATCAGCTTTGTGAGTCAGAGGCTGTGTCTCGTTTGACACTGTACTCTGGACCCCAGAACAGTGCCTGGCCCTACCACAGGTTCAATGGTATTTGTTGAATGAATAAGCAACATATTCTGAGCCATTCCAATGCTCTTGCCCAAGTGGACAGAGAGCTTGTCATAATAGAGTACTAGTCATGTCCAGGGTTTGAGTCTTTGTTCTACCTCTAACTTACTACATGATGTTGGCAAGTCACTTCACCCCAGTATTCTTGATGTAAAATAGGGATAACCCTACCCTGTCCACCTCAGAGGGTCATTATGAGGAGTAGTTTAGAAGTATTACTAGGTAAACTTATGAAAATACTGAACACATGGGAAGTATAGGCCATTCCGGGAAACTTGGACTACAAGGGGTCCAGGACCAGGAGTGACCTTACATCTAAACATAGTTAAGTAGTCACCTCTGGCAGAAAACTAAAGATTTCTAGGCCAGGCAATACTTTTTTGGTTGCTATGGGTAGAAACCTCAAAATGTCAAAAGACACATTTATTGTTTCCTATAGGTAAGGGTAAATTTAAAGCTGGACCTCCAGGACAACTGGAAATAGGCACAATAATGCCACAAGGTAGATTGCATTCTTGTCCTCTCCCCCTGTCCCCACCCCACCACACTCCATCTGTCTCTTCTTTCTGGAAGTCAGCCCACCAGCTACAGACTGGCTTCTTCCACACAGCAAGGGATGTGGCTACTGACACCTCCTGGCTCCATCTCACACTTTTGCCATCTGAGGGGGACTGAGCCCCTTCCCTTACCTCTAATTTGCAAAATTTCTCTTTGGCCCTGGCTAGAAGATACATCTTCATCCCTGTGCCAAGGGTGAGAGATTCTGTGATTTCCAGCTCCTACTGGAACTACATAGTTGAAGTGGGGGATCAGTGTTCAAAAAGAAGGGAGGTACTGTTCTAAGAAAGGCTGGGTACTAGGATTTCCACTACAATTTTCTAAAGATCATCTCCCCACTGAGACCTGCCATTAGCAACATTAGCAATCAGTTAGCTTTGGTTTGGGCTCTGCTCCTCTAGCGCCATTCTTTCAAATACCCTGAGTTCCTTATAATAGAAGGAAGGGAACAGAAGGGTGCCAAGTATAGGAGAGGGACAAGCAAATAAGTAAACACAGTCTGCTTTCCTCTGCAGACCTGCAATAAATAACCAGAGAAGTGAGCCATGTGTCCAGAAAAATTTGTTCCCTTCCTAGGATTGATGGCAAGTGATGTCACCTGCTCAATGTCAGGTCCTAAATTCCTCTGTGCTTTGGCCAGGTTGTGGCTTGACAGCAATGTTTCTGAACTACGTGTCTGACCACTTTCACTTTTTGTACTGTAGCACTCCCTTCTTGTCTCCTTTTAAGTAGTCCAACTCACATATCTTATAAATGGACAAGCCAGAGTCCCAGAGAGAGAAAATTTATTATCCAACATCATACACTAAAAGGGAGTTCATGGTCAAGCCAAGATCAGATTCTAGGTCATCTGACATGTGTTTTTTCCAATTATACCATCCTTTGTTTTTCTGCATGTTTATAATCTGAGAGATGTAGTTCACCTCTTAATCTCACCTTCTTCTGGTTCTTTTGTCTTTCTGGGTCGCTTTTTAAGAGGACTTCTCAAGGTCAGCTTCACTATACTCCTATTTAGTCACCTCTGGATCCCAGTCAGTTAGCTACTGTCTTATCCTCCACTATCAGGAATGAAATTCCAATACCAGAGTCCCCATCCTACTGATGCAGTATTCTTTTCACTGCTCTTTAGCAGGAGCTCACTATTTAAGCTAGTCTTAACTTGTAGCAAAATTGCAGGCATCATCCTGGCTAACTCCTACTTACCTTCCAGATATCCATTTAGATCACTTTATTTCAGAAGGTAAAATATAAAATGTATACCAGGAATACTTTCTGTAAGCAACTCATAGTACCCCATGTGTATTAGTTCATTCTCACACTGCTAAAAATAACTACCTGAGACTGGGTAATTTATAAAGAAAAGAAGTTTAATCGGCTCATGGTTCTGCAGGCTGTATGGGCTTTTGCTTCTGGGGAGGCCTCAGGAAACTTACAATGACGGCTAAGGGGAAACAAGCCCATCTTCACATGGCCAGCAGGAGAGGTGGTGGGGAGGTGCTACACACTTTCAAACAACCAGATATTGTGAGAACTCTGTCACAAGACAGCACTAGGGGGATGGTGCTAAACCATTAGAAACCACCCCCATGATTTAGTTACCTCCCACCAGGCCCTACCTCCAACATTGGGAATTACAATTTAACATGAGATATGGGTGGGACACAGAACCAAACCATATCATTTCAGAAGGTAAAATATAAAATATGTATGAGGAATACTTTCTATATGCAACTCACAGTACTCCATACCTCCCCCAATAAAACATTTAGCACTCTAGACAATCATTGCCTGCTTACTGTGTCTCTTTTCTTCATTCTACTATAATTTCTATAAGAACAGAGGTCATTCCTATTCCCTTTACCATTATTTCCTCCAGGAAATGTTGCATAAATATTAGTTGAATGAATGACTAGAACACTGACTCTGTGGTTCCTAATTATTTGCACAGTAGCCATCAAATGACAAAAGGATGTGAAATACTTTATAAGTGAAGACATTATGTAGCTGTTGAGGATTATCCTAAAAGCACTCATTATACCATCTATCACTATAATATAAGCCTTCTCTGCTTGGAGATGCAAAAAAAAAAATTCAGTAGTCCATCCACAAAAGTTTCCCAGACTCTTACGTGATTGGAAGGGCTGTGCTACTGCCATAGGCAAACTTCATCACCAGTATCAAACATTGCCTTTGTGACATTTCCCTCACCTCAATGGCAGGTTAGACTCTGCCTCTGGTCTCAGTCCGCTTGGTGTCCCTGTCCTAAGTTTTTCCATGTGTTACCTCATTTACAACAAGGCTGTGAGAAAGGTTCTATTTTTACTACCCTTTAAACGATGGAAATATCAAGGTACAGGGAGGTTATATGACTCGCTCAAAGTCACAAAGCAACTGAGTAGTGGAGCCAGGATTCAAACCCAGTTCTTGCTCTGAATCACTATGCTATGTAAGACTCTTCTTTTGGCTGGGTGCGGTGGCTCATGCCTGTATTCCCAGCACTTTGGAAGGCTGAGGTGGGTGGATCACTTGAGTTCAGGAGTTCAAGGCCAGCCTGGGCAACATGATGAAACCCAATCTCTATTAAAAAATACAAAAATTAGGTCTGGCGTGGTGGTTCATGCCTGTAATCCCAGCACTTTGGGAGGCCAAGGTGGGAGGATCACCTGAGGTCAGGAGTTTGAGACCAGCCTGACCAACATGGAGAAACCCCCATCTCTACTAAAAATACAAAATTAGCTGGGCATGGTGGCGCATGCCTGTAATTCCAGCTACTCAGGAGGCGGAGGCAGGAGGATTGCTTGAGTCCAGGAGACAGTGATTGCAGAGAGCCACAATCATGCCACTGCACTCCATCCTGGGCAGTATATCAAGATCCTGTCTCAGAAAAAATAAATAAAAAGACTCTTCTTTCTATTACTTCTTCTACAGCAACCTTCTATCTTGTTTAGACTGCCTTCTTCCTGTTATCCAAACAGACCTTGGACTTTTCCAATTCTGTGTATCTGGAATATGATTTTATGAAGAACTCAGAGGAGTCTTATAGATTATTTTATGAAAGACTTCTATGTTATAGATGACAAAATGGTGGTATGTGTTATGGAAAGAACATCAGCTTTGGAACAAGGAGGCCCTACAGTCAAAGTCTGGCTGTTTTAGTTATCGATTGCTGTATAACAAACCACTCTACCACAGCCGCTTAAAACAACAGCAATTTCTTGTTTCTCACGATTACATGGATTGGCTGGGCAGCTTCTCTGTTGGTATTACCTGAGCTTGCTCACACTGCTGCATTCAGCAGGAGGGCTGAATGGGCTGGAAGGTTGCCCATGACCTCACATATCTTGCTTGACTGGGGTGACTTCCATGTGGACTGTCATCCTCCCAAAGGCTAGACCAGCTTTTTAAAATATTGGTCTTGATGAGAGGAGCTGAAAAGAATTTGTGGCTTTATTTAATCTGTCTCACTTCCTAGATGGTTTACCTTGGACAATTTCCTTTTTCTCTCCTGAGATCAGTTTCTTTGTCTTTACAATTCGGAGAGCAATCTCAACTGTCCCAGATTCTTGTAAGTATTAAATGAGATCATATATGTAATTATTAAATGAAATAATATAAAAAATTCCTGCCATACAACAACCATTTTTCCAATGTTACTTTTCATTGCATTTCTTGGGCCTTGTGTGAAGCCTTCCTCTTACTCGCCATAATCTCTCTATAGTTCACATAAATCCTTCACTCCAATCAAGATGCAGCTCTACTCTCGTGCCTCATGTTATACAATTTTTCAAAATTATTAGCTTGCAATAATTGTCTGTCTTAGGAAATTCCAAAGTTCTATGTATAAATTAACTGTTTTCAGGCTTTTCCACATCCCCACAGAAAAAAAAAAATCTAATAGATTAGCTTTACATGTAAAATTATTTATTGTTATGCATAATTCGTAATTTCTGTCTAGTTGGTGTCATAATTCTACCTTTTTATCCCCAATTTAAGAACACATACTGACATGCAAGTGAATGAGAATGTCTTTATTATCCTTATTTGTTCTAAAGGGAAATTATTTGCAAAAGTTGCATCTTTAATATTAGCAACACGTTAGTTGCCATGCCTCTCTGGTCTAAATCACTTATTTGGGGCTAAGCACACAGAACTTTATTTTTAAAATTCTTTTATGAATATGTCCTATCTTCCTAAGTAGATTAAAACTACCAATAAACCAAGGACCTTAATATATACATACATATGTGTAAACATGTGCACATAAGTTTAATTTATCTTGCAGCTCTATTACAGGGCCCTACACATAATAGAATTCAGTAGTATTCAGAATTTCAGAATAGAAAGCAATGCATGTTTCCCAGCTACTCCCTTTTGGGGCCCTGAGAGAAAACAATGCATGAAAACGCTGGGTACTCCATACTCATTATCTTAGGCCAGTGGGCCTTAAAGTTGTGGAAGCGTCACTTTTTATCAAAACACACAGGCCTGTTCCCTCCCTTCCCTTACTCATTGCTGTACCTTAGGATGGGACAGGGTAGGAGAGAGATGTATTTAGAAAACTTTTACAAACATTGTTGGTGTGAGAACTACCATAGCCTTAGACTCTGAGATTACTCAGTGTAGTTAACTCTTAACAGCTTTGTGCAGTTGCAGGAGGAAGCTTCTTTCTCCATCTCTCCATGCTATTTTGATTACCAAAAGCTGTTTTTATTTAACTGAACCCAGCTGCTGTTTTCTCAAAGTATGGTATTCATCTCCAGGGGTCTCAAAAATGTTGAGATTCACAGGTGTCCTAAGCTCTCTACAGTCTACTTACAAAACCTACCTTGCCAAATTTCCTAACCATAAAATCATTTCCTTCAATGCTTTCCTCCTTATCACAGTCAACTCATAAAAGTTCATACATTGGTAGGAGCTCTCATAAGACCTTGAAGATACCACAACAAATGCCTGGGGCTTGACTAATCTTTAGTTGCATAGAAGCCTGCTTTCTCTGTGATAATTCACACTGACTATTATGATTATGTTTGTGTCTAGTACAGTAGGAGACACCAGAAAGTGCTTAATAAGTACTTTTGTATTGACTGATTATAATGAGTTGTATATTTTGGTTTTTGTCAGGGCAGTGGAGAAAAGCCTCTATTTTTTTTTTTTTTTTTTCTTCTCTCTTTTTTTTTGGTGGTGGTAGGGGGAAGAGTCTCACTGTGTCACGCAGGCTGGAGTGCAGGGGCACAATCTTGGCTCACTACAACCTCCACCTCCCAGGCGCAACTCAAGCGATCCTCCCACCTCAGCCCCTCAAGTAGCTGGGACTACAAGTGCACACCACTGTGCCCAGCTAATTTTTTGTATTTTTAGTAGAGACGGGGTTTCCCCATGTTACCCAGGCTGGTCTCAAAGTCTTGGGCTCAAGCAGTCCGCCCACCTCAGCCTCCCAAAGTGCTGGGATTACGGGTGTAAGCCACCACATTTGGCTAAAAGCCTCTATTTCAATCTAGCTCTTAGTAGCTCAGAGAGAAGTTTCTTAAGAAAAGGGAAGAGGATAAAGCCTTAGAGAGGTTGTTAGCAATTTAGCATCTCTGAGTCAGGTGAGAGTATTTAATTTGCTCAATAAAGAGAACAATATGCTCTCCAGGTATGGTAAAGGCACTGCTACTGTGCCTACAGATGACAATACTATATTGTACACTTAAAAATCCCCTGTGTATACCAAGGGAGGACTGTACAAAGCCAAGGATATCATAAAGCATCTCAGGCCAATGCAACAGTGTTATGATGGGCAACCACAGTATTACTTTTGTTATTAGATTATAACATTACTTCATTACTGTTAAAGCATTGTTATTATTATTAAATTATAACTTAATGGTTAGCAGCAGGACCTTTATAATTAGAGCAATCTGAGTTTAAATTCCTGCTCTTCCACTTATCAGCTCTATGAAATTGAGCAAGTCACTTATTTAGGCTTCATATATGGAAATCATATATTCCCCCTTCCCCAAGTTTGCTGTTGTTAATTGTTGAGGACTGTAGTCATCCATTTGTTTAATGATGCTTTCAAACTGTTTTTGGAAAGAGGTATTCCCTGTTATGTGTAGTTACCAAAGCCTTTGCTCCATTATCTCAGTGCTTAGTGAAGTGACCTAACAAAGATTTCCTTAAGTACTCAGAGCCAAAAAAAAGAGAAAAAAATACTACTCTTCTGGTCTTTGCAGCTTGGTTGTGAGTGGGGACATTTTTGACCCCTACGCCAGTCCACCTACAGGTCTGCCTTTGCATGGAGCCCACAGATCTTCTAGAGGTGCCAAGCCTATGATCCTCTAAGGCCTTTCTTCCTTTCTTTTTTTTTTTTTTTTGAGACAGAGTCTTGCTCCTGTCTCCCAGGCTGGAGTGCAATGATGTGATCTCAGCTCACTGCAACCTCCACCTCCCGGGTTCAAGCCATTCTACTGCCTCAGCCTCTCGAGTAGCTGGGATTAGAGGTGCCCGCCACCATGCCTGGCTGTGCATGCACATGGTCCTGGGAGTGCATGGTCATCCCAGCACTTTGGGAGGCCTAGGTAGGCAGATCACCTGTGGTCAAGAGTTCGAGACCTGCCTAACCAAAATGGCAAAACCCCGTCTCTACTAAAAATACAAAAAATTAGTGGGCATGGTCGTGCATGCCTATAGTCCCAGCTACTGAGGAAGCTGAGGCACAAGAATCACTTGAACCCGGGAAGCGGAGGTTGCAGTGAGCTGAGATCGTGCCACTGCACTCCAGCCTGGGCGGCAGAGCAAGACTCTGTCTCAAAAAAAAAGCCATAGTGCTCTCTTACCAAAAGTCACTGCCCTT
The DNA here is from genome assembly GCF_007565055.1 of Rhinopithecus roxellana. Lineage (NCBI taxonomy): Eukaryota > Metazoa > Chordata > Mammalia > Primates > Cercopithecidae > Rhinopithecus > Rhinopithecus roxellana. Next base: position 57,753,308 of record NC_044563.1, read on the forward strand.
TTCCTTATTAAGCATTCCCCTGGTTGCTGTAAGTTTTGGATATTTCAGGGTCCCCAAAAAGTTGATTCTGTCAGTCTTTGATAGCTTATGTTTGTTTCAGTGGAAGCACCAATTCTTTGAGCACCCTACTGTGCCATTTTCTATAATGTCACCTAATGATGCTGTCTTGATACTATTTTCCTTTCTCTCCCCAGGCCTGAATCCTTGGTCTGTAGTTTTGATCCATGTCTCCTCACTACTTGGGAACCCATCCAGAGCCCTGTCTGTTCAGCCTGCACCTACCCAGTACCTTCAGGTTCCCAGCAGCTGCACATGGTTAATTCTTATCATGAAATATTATACATAATTTTAAATAAATGAACTAGAGCTACATTATCAACATAAAGATATCCCATAAATGTAATTTTGACTGAGACAAGCAAGTTACAAAAAGAGCATAAAGTATAAAACTATTTGTGTAATTTAAAAATACGCAAAACCGGATGGGCGTGGTGGCTCATGCCTGTAATTCCAGCACTTGGGAGGCTGAGGCAGGTGGATCACAATGTCAGGAGTTCGAGACCAGCCTAGCCAATATGGTGAAACCACGTCTCTACTAGAAAAATATATAAATTAGCCAGGCGTGGTGGCAGGCACCTGTAGTCCCAGCTATTCGGGAGGCTGAGGCAGAAGAATTGCTTGAACTCAGGAGGCCAAAGTTGCAGTGAGCTGAGATCACGCCACTGCATTCCAGCCCGGATGACAGAGCGAGACTCTGTCTAAAAAAAAAAGAAGAAAAAAAAAGTACAAAACCATAGATACATACCAAAATACTGATAATACTTCTCTGAGTAAAAGGACCACATAAAGTTTTTATTTTCTTTGTTTTGCTTATATTGTTTATTTTCTATATGTATTAGTTGTGCATTGCTGCTGTAACAAATTACCATGAACTCAATCAGTTAACACAATACAAATTTATTATCTTATGCCTGGAGGTCAGAAGTTCAAAGTGGGTCTCATAGAGTCAAAATGAAGGTGTCAGGAGGGATGAAGTCCTTCTGAAGGATCCAGGGGAGAATCCATTTCCTTGCTTTTTCCAAGTTCTAGAGGCTTCCTGATTTCCTTGGCGCATGGGCCCTTCTTCTCTCTCTAAAGCCAGCAATGATAGGTTCTCATAGCACATCACTCTGGCCCTGCTCCCATCATTATATTTCATTCTCTGACCTCTTCTTCCTCCCTCTTCTGCTGTTAATGACCCTTGTGATTACACTGGTGCCAGTTGGATGATCTAGGATAATGCTCCTTATCTGAAGATCCTAAACTTGATCACATCTGCAAAGTCCCATTTGGCATGTAAGGGAACATATTCACAGGCTCCAGGAATTAGGATATGGACATCTGTGGAAGGCCATTAATCTACCTGATACATTATAATAAATATGATGTGCTTGATAGAAGGAAAAAAACATGAGTTCAAAGGCTTCTTAAAACTACCTGCATAATGTGCTTGGATTTGTGCCAAAGCCAATGATTTTATGAAAATCCTCTAATCATCATATTCCATCTTTACATTTCATAGGCCCAAAATAAAAAACAAGTAATAAACAAGAATCTACACAAAGGTTGTGTATTCACCCTGCAGATAAAAGACCGACGCACCTGTTCCAACATTATTTTTCCTACATATAACTTTATATCATAACGGTATGAAAATATTATGTCAAAGGACTTTTAACTCATCTTCACTGACTGTAAAAGAAATGCAAATCAAGATGACCATTTTTTATAAAGTTGGAGAGAATGTAGGGTAAGAGGCGCCCTCACAGTAGGAATATAAGTACAGCTCCCAGGGACAGCAATTTGACAGTATCTGTCAAAACTTAAAATGCACATACCCCTTGTCAGCATTAACTCTATTTCTAAGGGTTTTTCCTGTAGATACTCTCATATGTTCCCAAATATGTAGATACAAGAATATCTAAGGTCCCGTTGTTGTAATGGTAAAATATTGGAAACAGTAAAAATGTCTATCTGTAGGGCAGTGGTTAAATAAACTGTGTATGTTCTGAGGTTAAGGGCCAAGATTGCACCTTAAAGAAAGTGAAAAGACAAGCAACAAATGGAAAGATCCTACAAGTATCAAGCATATATAAAGAATTCTTACCAATTAATAAGGAAATAGTACAATAGTGAAAGGTACAATAGACATAATCAAACATATCACAGAAGAAACACATAAGGCTAATAAACATACGAAAATACAATAAACCTCACAGGAAATTGGAAAAATGCAAATTGAGATCTCAATGATATGCCATTATTTATCTTTTCAAATGGTAAAAGGTAAGATGTCTGACAAAAGCAAGCATTAAAGAAAATATGAATTAAAGGACACTTTAATACATTGCTGAGGGAGTATAAATTGGAACAGCTACTTTGTTAAATTGTGTGATATTATTTCATGAAATTGAACATTTGTATCCTCTCTGATCTAGCACTTCCACTCCTAGATATACACCCAAAGAAAGCTTAGCATATGTGTACCTGGAAACACTTAAAGAATGTTCAGAACAGCACCAATCATATTGCAAAAACTAAAAACAATCTAAATTTTCTTACTATGTTCACACAATAGAATATTACACAGGAAGAAAATTAAGTCACGAGCAACAAAACTTTAGTAGCAAAGCAAATCCCAGAAGATAATACAGATTATTAAAGTCTTTTTGTAAAGCTAACAATGAATGTGATAAAAACACCCCAGCCCCAAAAGGAATGATAAGAACACAATTCAAGAGGGTAGGTGTCTTTGAGGGAAAGGCAAAGTGATGGGATAGGGATGGAGAACAAAGAAAGATGTGAGTTATTTGTTCTTGGCTTAGGTGGTGGGTTCATAGGTGTTCATTTATTAGTACAGATAAATGAAAATAAATGAGTAACATGGCTCTGCATAGGTCCAATGATGACAGTGTACCATAAACGAAGGATTATATTTAATCCAATACTTCATACTTAGGAAAAACAACATTCCTCAAGAAATGTTCATAGAAGCTTTGTTTGTAATAGCAAAAACCTGAAAATAACCCAAATGTCCTTCAGCTGGTGAATGGATAAATTCCAGCACATCCATTCTGTGAACTACTACTCAGAAATAAAAAGGAAAAAGCTTGCAATATACACAACAACCTAGATGGACATCAAGGGCATTATGCTTATTGAAGAAAGTCAATTTCAAAAGACTATTCATTGTATGACTCCATTTAATAACATTCTCAAGTGACAAAACTATAGATATGGAGAACAAATTAGTACTTGTCAGGAACATGACAGGGTGAAGGTGTGAATTCAGAGGGGTAGCACTAGGAAGTTCCTCTGTGGTGAGGGAACAGTTCTATATGTTGATTGTGGTGGTGGTTACACAAATCTATACATGAGATTAAATTGCATAGAACTATACATACACCACCCTACAAAAACAGTATATAATAAAGCTACAGTATTCTAAGCATGTTGTTTCAGACACATGAATGGAAAAGAAAGACCAGTTATGGATCCAAAGTTGAGTATCTGATAAAATGACATTTTAAATTAGTGACAAAAGATGGATCACTTAATAAATACTCTCTGTCCTAAATAGATCTAAGATATATGCAAGTAAGAAAGCAAACTAATTAAAGCTAGGAGACAGCATGGGATAATTTTTTCTTTCCTTTCCTTTTCTTTTCTTTTTTTTTTTTTTGAGACAGAGTCTCACTCTGTTGCCCAGGCTGGAGTGCTGTGGCCACGATCCCAGCTCACTGTAACTTTCGCCTCCCAGGTTCAAACAGTTGTCTGCCTCAGCCTCCTGAGTAGCTGGGATTACAGGTGCCCACCATCAAACCCCGCTAATTTTTGTATTTTTAGGGGAGACAGGGTTTCACCATCTTGGCCAAGCTGGTCTTGAACTCCTGACCTCATGATCCACCCGTCTCAGCCTCCCAAAGTGCTGGGATTACAGGCATGAGTCACCATGCCCAGCCTAATCATTCTTAAATAATCAAGGAGAAACTCAAAAAACAAAATATTTATATGGATGACTTCATAAAAATTAAAAATAACACACAGTAAGTAATACAATGAATGAAGTCAAAGTACAAATAACAAACTGGGAATAATGTTTGCTATATATAAGACAGACAAAAGTTGATTTCCTTAATATATAAAGAGGACTTGCAAATCAATGAGACAAATTGCCAATATAAAAATGGGAAAAGACATGAACAGAAAGTTAATAACAATAAAAAACTAAAAGCATGGCTGAAAGACATATAGTGTGATGTGCAATGTCATCTACAATTTTTAAAATATGTATTAAAATTTAAACATTTGCAAATTTGATTATAAATTGTATTGGCTAAGGGGAAATAATGAGCTAATTGTATTTGAGGTGAAATAAAGAGCTAATTGACATTTTAGAAGGCTAGAGACCCCAAACCTTACATGTAATTATCATTTCATTCACATGTTTATTAATTCAACAACTCACAATACTTAAGCATCAACCACGTGCCAGGCATTATTGGTCCTGAGTATGCAGCAGTGAACATAGATTAAAACCCCTACCCTTATGAAACTTATATTCATTCAGGCAGAGAATAAGGAGGTGTGGTAGGAATAAGCTTTGAATGAAGAGAGGATAAGGTAGGAGAAACAAGGATAAACTACCTACATCACATCTCTGTATACAGAATCTCTTCCCTCTCAATTTTCTGGCAATATCCTGCCCATCTAGGTTCATCTCAAATGAATCCTACTCCTCCCTCACTACTTCCCACCTACCCCACATTGTAAAAAATAGTTTCTTTAAGGCTGGGCACAGTGGCTCACACCTGTAATCCCAGCACTTTGGGAGGCTAAAGTGGGAGGATCACTTGAGCTCAGGAGTTCAAGGCTGCAGTGAGCTAGGACAGCACCACTGCACTCCAGCCTGGGCAACAGAGCAAGACCTTATTAAAATTTTTTTAAATTATAAAACATTATATCATGTAGTGTTATTTTTTATATTTCTTTCAATAAATTCAATTGTGCCTTGGACATAACAGAAGTAAATGAATGAATTTTTATCAAAGACAGCATGTAAAATATGTAAGCAGTAGAGCTGTTATGAGAGAAAGGAGACAGTTTGCAGGGGAGGTGGCAGGAGAACAGATGACCAGGTTGCTACTCCAAGATGCAAAATATTTGCATATGAACTGCGTCACAAATGTAAGTGATCAATACTGTGTCAGCAAATATGAAATTACTTTAAATAGGCTATAATGTAGCTAAATGAAACAATGAAGCACAATAAAGGCGGCCCAACATGCACATCCATTTTTGTTTGACTATTTAAAAACTAAGTATTAATAGGTAAGGCCATGAGCACAAGAAAATATATCTAATTAATAGCTAAATAAAAGTACTACAGGATCAAAGGACTACCCTCTAGGCTTTTCACCATCCTACATTTAATTAACTGAAACTCTTTTGAAGTAGAACCAATTTAGTCTTTTTGAAATAAAATATTTTCCCCCAATGCTATAATTATAAATCCAGAACACAACATCCTTGTCTTAGCAAGTCAAAAAAGCCACGTTTTTTTGCATACACTTGTAATTCACGCATTTAGTAAAGAGAGATTGCAGAACATTCAGGAATTTAAAAAAAAAAAAAAAACTGAAAATAAGCACAAAGGAGACATAATAAAAAGCCAGAATCACAATGCTCAAATTACATGGTGCCGGGAAATGTGTAATAAATGCACTTTTTAAAGGTTATATATCACCAAACTCCCTTTTCACCAACATGAGGCCAGGGAACTAACACAAAAGGAGAGACAGAGTAAATAAATGACATAATTCAAGTCAGTGATTCATTAGGAAACAGTTCCTGAGGGTCAAATGAGTCAACATCAATTTTAAGCAGTAAAATTTTCCAATTCTTATTTGGGGGGGACAAGTACGTTGTCCTATCCCTACTTCAAGTCAGCATTACAACAGATAAAAAGTAACACATAAAAACATTTTTTAAATTATGAAAATATTTTTTTAAATTCAAAAAGTAAAAAATAAAAAATGAGGGAGTAGTTCTGCATCTGTAATGGGTAGAAACCAGAATCAGTTCTAAAATTCTGCTTGTGGCTGGCAGCTGTATCATAAGGCAGAATGTGGCTGTTCCCAGAGCAGAACTGGACAGAATGGACTGACTAGAAGGGCATCCTGTGTAAGGCCCAGACACTACTACTATGTTCCAAATTAGGCCAGTTCCAACTTGGGCCACAACAGCCCTTTTATAAGTTAGTTTCAGCTTGCCAATTGTCAGTACCTATTCCCAGGGTCACCATAGGAGACTGTGTACCTCAATACCCCTTGGCTGCTTCATAAGCTGGGGAGTCGGCTAGCTTCCACCCTTCAGACAGGACCTATCAAGGCTACCTGTTGAAGTGGTTGTGTTCTTCTACTCAAGACACCCTGACAACAGGGAGTGGGACCAGTGAACATATGGATTGGCCACTAGTCCATGCCTGGCTGATGGACTGGATGGATCCAGCACTCATACTCTGTGGACAGCGGCACAGAATCTGTAGTGGGTGAGAGTGGAGGACACCGTGTCTACACAAAACTTTTCTGCTCCACTGGCCTTTGGGTTCTCCATCCTTACTCGTGTACTCTGCATTGTGATCTATTTCTTAGCATCAGGCCTGTCTTCTCTACAGCTAGCATGAAATGCTCAGCATAAAGACATCCGCATAGCCCCTGGCTCTCATTGTTCCCTGACCTGAATCTACTCAGCCACTTCATGTTTCTAAACCCGTCCCAAATCTTCCTTCTGTTTTCCTCCTGCCCTCAGTTCAGCAGTCAAAACATCTTTTCTCCCCGATGACCTCTCAGTTGTCATGGTAACCAAAAGGTAAGTACAAAGAAAAAAAATACATAGCAAGGCTAGATGCAAACTTGGATTATCCCCAGATAACTGGCTGAGACCACATTTCTTTTCATCTTGAAAATATGTAATAAATTAGCAACAATCTTTGTGGTTAGCTTTAACGGTTTAACATACTTAGTTTAAAAGGTAGAGAAAAACTGGCTCAACCTGTTTTAAAGAGGCTTCTTGGCAGCCTTTAAGGTTGTCTGCTTTAATTGCCTCAAGTTTTTAAAGACCTTATGGAAAAAAAAGACTTCAAAAGTGACTTACAAAATAATTTAATTAAATTTCAATCACTTCAGACAAATAATATTAATTTCTTATTTTGTTTATTTTATTTATTTATTTATTTGAAATAAAGTCTCATTCTGTTTCCCAGTCTGGAATGCAGTGGCATGATCACAGCTCACTGCAGCCTCAATCTCCTGGGCTCAAGCATTCCTCCCCCTCAGCCTCCTGAGTAGCTGAGACCACAAGTGCATGCCACCATGCCCACCTAATTTTTAAATGTTTTCTAGAGACGAGGTCTCCCTATGTTGCCCAGGCTGGTCTCAAACTTCTGGGCTCAAGTGATCCTCCTGCCTTGACCTCCCAACGTGCTGGGATTGCAGGTATGAGCCACCACACCCAGCCCCCATTTCTTCATAAGAAGGCTGCTTTACATAAAAGCAGGTTGTCCATAGAGATCCATCCTTGCTTACTTTGCCATGATTGAGATCAAACACAGAAACAATTTCTCCAATTGTTCAATGAGCAAATATTGCAAAGAACTATACTCTTGGGACAGATTTTATACCAGTTATTTGAAAAGGTACTTCATCAGGCCAGATTATTATTGCCTCTAACATAAAAGTTCATGCACTCAAATATAAGAATTGAGGGCTGGGTACGGTGGCTCACGCCTGTAATCCCAGCACTTTGGAAGGCTGAGGTGGGCGGATTGCCTGAGGTCAGGAGTTCGAGACTAGTCTGGCCAACGTGGTGAAACCCTGTCTCTACTAAAAAAAAATACAAAAAAATTAGCCAGGCTTGGTGGCATGTGCCTATAAACCCAGCTACTCGGGAGGCTGAGGCAGGGGAATTGCTTGAACCAGGGAGGCAGAGGTTGCAGTGAGCCAAGATTGCACCACTGCACTCCAGCCTGGGCGACAGAGTGAGACTCTGTCCCCCACCCCCCACCCCACCCCCCAAAAAAGAAAAGAAAAGAAAGAAAGAAGGAAGGAAGGAAGGAAGGAAGGAAGGAAGGAAGGAAGGAAGGAAGGAAGGAAGGAAGGAAGGAAAGAGAGAGAGAGAAAGAAAGAAAGAAAGAAAGAGAAAGAAAGAAAGAAAGAAAGAAAGAAAGAAAGAAAGAAAGAAAGAAAGAAAGAAAGAAAGAAAGAAAGAAAGAAATTGAGCCCCCTGTTAATCTCTTTAATTTCTTTATTAACTCCAGTCTCTTTAGGTTCCTGTAGGTGCCGTATGGTGTGTTTATGTCTTCCCCAGGACATCTGGATGTCACAGTGCATTCAAGAGCTTAGGATAGTGTGGCCTCTCTCTCTTTGGCTTGTTCCTCTCCACCTCTCCCTCTTTGTTGTTTTTCCTGTCACAGGCACTTTTCCTTTTTCCCATGCTGACAGAGCTCTACCTTTGAGTAAGTTCCATCTTCCTGCTAAATCTCTCTAGCTCCAGGCCTACAGAAGGGAACTGGGACTGATCTAAGGTACTCATTCACTTGCCAGGGATTAATTAGGCATGTATCTAATTTGGGCAAATAGATGTGAGTAGAAGGCATCCAAGGACCTCCGGAGAGGTTTCTTAAGCTAATAAGTAGAGACACACAATCCTTTTCAGTCCTTGGACATCATTGGGTCCTGAGGATGGCAGAGTTCTGAGCTACTGAATGAATCAATCCTGGAGTGGCGTTCCCAATGTAGAACTAGTTGTTATGGGAAGTGCATTCCTCTATGGTTGAAACCAATTGAGTTAAGGTTTGTTGTTACTTGCAGCTGAAATAGCCTAACAAAATTTCTCACAAGTTTTTCATGAGTAGCTAAGAAATGAATACAAATGATCAGTTTTCTATCCAATTTTAAGAAACATTACTGATAGAAATAACACCAAATAAGGCCGGGCGCGGTGGCTCACGCCTGTAATCCCACCACTTTGGGAGGCCGAGGCAGGTGGATCACTTGAGGTCGGGAGTTGAGACCAGCCTGACCAACATGGTGAAACCCTGCCTCTACTAAAAATACAAAAATTAGCTGGGCGTGGTGGTGCACGCCTGTAATCCCAGCTACTTGGAAGGCTGAGACAGGAGAATCGCATGAACCCAGGAGGTGGAGGTTGCAGTGAGCCGAGATTGCACCACTGTGCTCCAGCCTGGGCGACAGAGTGAGACTCTGTCTCAAAAGAAATCAATTAATAAAATAAAATAAAACAAAAAGTTTTAAAAAAGAAATAACACAAAATAAAACTGATGGCTAAAATTGCACATGGTAAAATTTGTAATTTTTAGAGAAACAAATCTGCTTCGCAGGACTTATTTATGTATCTCACGTTTTATTATGGAAAAATTCAAAATTTCAAAAGTACAGAAACTAATATTATGAAGTCCCACGTACCTGTCTCTTAGTTTCAACAATTACTAACTCAAGGCCATTTTGTTTCACCTACATGCACACCCACTTTTGCTACCTCCAGAATATTTTGAAGCAAATCCAAGACCTCATATTTCTTTTACAAATATAATGAAATACTATTATCATACTAAAAATTAGTAACTCATTAATATCCTTAAACGTTCTGTCAGTGTTCACATTTCCCGGATTGTCTCATAATTTTCTTTGATGGTAGATTTGTTCAAATCAAGATCAAACAAGATCCACAGATTGCATTTGGTGAACATGTTTAAGTCTCTTTTGATCTATAGTTTTCTCTCTCCCTGTTTTTTCCTTGCAACTTATTTGTTTCTCAAAAATAAAAAAAAAAATTTAAAAACTACTCCAGAAAAAAATTAGATTTTGTAAAAATAATGACCACAAAAGAAAGTACACAATGGTGACGCAGAATGGACTTCTTGTCCATTTGATATGAACAAAACAGGATCAATGAACCAAATCTGTGTTGTAAAGTATAAAGGCAAAGGAACTTATTTCAAATACAATTTTTAAAAAATAAAAGGGGAAATTTGAAGGAAATAGTTTAAAACACAAAATTTATCATGGCATTAAATAATTAGATGTTGCTCCATAAAGCCTTTTCTTCATCATCAATATTGACCTAATTTTGATGAAACTTTATACTTAGTATGTCCTTAGCATTGAAACAAAGGTGTTAAAATGGTAGTATGAGAATAACAGAGTCAGAATACCTAATATTGGCTGGGTGTGGTGGCTCATGCCTGTAATCACAGCACTTTGGGAGGCCGAGGCAGGCAGACTGCTTGAGCCCAGGAGTTCGAGACCAGCCTGGGGAACATACTGAAATCCCACCCCTACCAAAAATACAAACGTTAGCCAGTCTCATAACCGGGTCTTTAAATAAATAAGTAAATAAATAAATATTTAAAAATAAAATGAAAAAAAATTTTAAAGAATACCTAATACTTGTCTATGAGATACCCAAGTGAAAATAGCTAATAGGGTTGGAAGGTCAGAAGACAAAGTGCTGTTATGGTTTGAGAAACATCATCAATTAATTCATAATTGAAGCCACTGGACTATAATAAATTACCAAGGATTAAAGTGAAGATTAAGAAAGGGGCTTCAGGCCGGGCACTGTGGCTCACGCCTGTAATCCCAGCACTTTGGGAGGCCGAGGTGGGCAGATTGCCTGAGGTCAGGAGTTGGAGACCAGACTGGCCAACACAGTGAAACCCTATTTCTACTAAAATACAAAAAAATTAGCCAGGCATGGTGGCGTGCACTTGTAATCCCAGCTACTCGGGAGGCGGAGGCAGGGGAATTGCTTGAACCAGGCAGGTGGAGGTTGCAGTGAGCCAAGATTGCGCCACTGCACTCCAGCCTGGGCGACAGAGTGAGCCTCTGTGTCAAAAAAAAAAGCAGTGGGGGGTGGTGGCACTTCAGAAAGAACCGAAAAATACCAACATTTAAATAAGGGGCTAATAGAAGAAAAGTCAGCAATGATAATAAGAACAGTCATAAATGTAGGAAGAAAGAAAGGAGAATATGGAATTCTGGATGCTGTGTCAGCCTTGAGAATACACCTCAAAGACTTTCGACTCTAGGGAAGGTAATTGATGAGGGCTTCCACTGCTAGACTGAAATCTACTGCTGTGCTTGCAACAGGACCAGGCTAGGCACTGAACTAAGTGTTGGATAAATTATGCAGATATGCTCAGTAACTTTATAGGATACATGCTATAGTTCCTAAATAAGTTACTATGATAAACTCTTAATTATACACTATATGGTTTGTATTTTCCAGCTCTTGAGCTGCATTTTTTCCCCCTATTGCCACCCGTGGCAACTCTGCTATCTACCTACCTAATATCCATTATTCCTGTTCTTCTTACCATCAGAACTTCTGTTTTGCTGAAGGCAATAGCATGTGCAGCCAAAAACGTAATTTCCCAGGAGTGGTTATAGGACACAGCTCTGGCCAGTGAGATGTAAGAAAAAGTCTACCGGGGGTACAGAGTGGGGTGGAGCATGGGAAAGCAGCAGTTGCTTTCCTCATTTTAAGAAGTGGGGCAGGCGGACTTGGCTGAAGTGAACTTTTTGCACTTCACCCTTCCTCTTGCCTAGAATTCAGGTATAATATGGAACATGACACAGTCATCTTTTGACTATGAGGGTGAGAACCACATGTTAAAGAAGAAAGAACGGAAAGATAAAAGGAGGCTGGGTGCTTGATGACGTCTTTGACTGTCTACGCTTGGTCTGCCTTCCCCGGGACTTCTAGTTATTTGGAAAAGAAAATGAACCTCTCTTTGTTAAGCCGCTTAGTTTTGTTTTAGTCACATGCAGCTGAATGCTATCAAGATTGATGCATACTTTTGGCCATTTCACTCCTCACTAATATTCCTAACTAAAGGGTTGGCAGAAAAAGTAAAGATAAAACTCATGTGTATATACATACTATCTATATCTATACCCGTATCTATGTATATATGAGTATATTATAACTTGTTCCAAGTTATGATTTGCATAGTGTTTTTAAACAATAAAATCCACAGAAAATCATATCTTTTAGTCCTCATCTTACCAAATAATGTAGTTTCTTCCCTGTTGCAATTCCAGAATGAATCATTTTCTTCTAATCCTAGAAAATTTCCAGCGTATAGCTGAGGATATAACATCACCATAAAATCATAGTTTCTCACCAACAGCTGGCTCCAACAGATTAAATTTCCCTTTGTCTACAATATGCCATGCTGTCCACATATTATAATAAAACAGGGATCTTGGATTTCATCAGGAAATGAAATACTATTAGGGATAGAAAATTGACTACAGGCTACCAGTTTTTTTTATTGAATAAATAGAACACACACAAACACACAAGAATTATAGAAAAGCAAGATACCCTACAACAGCATAGTATAGTTAACTAGCATCCACAAACACAGACATTTAATAAAACAGAAAGCAACAATTTCAAAATGAGCTATCAGGTATGTAGGTATGCAGGCCAGGTACAGTGGCTCACACCTGAAATCCCGGCACTTTGGGAGGCCGAGGCAGTTGGATCACGAGGTCAGGAGTTTCAGAGCTGCCTGGCCAAGATGGTGAAACCCCGTCTCTACTAAAAATACAAAAATTAGCCGGGTGTGGTGGCGGGTGCCTGTAATCCCAGCTACTTGGGAGGCTGAGGCAGGAGAATTCCTTGAACCCAGGAGGTGGAGGTTGCAGTGAGCTGTGATGGCGCCACTGCACTCTAGCCTGGGCGACAGACCAAGACTCTGTCTCAAAAAAAAAAAAAAAAAAAAAAAAAAAAAAAGAGAAAATAAAAGAAAATGAACAAAAACTGGAGAAATCAAGGTCTAGAAGTGAAATAAATATGTTATTTCATCACTTTTGAAGCTTAGAATGACACACATATATTAAGTGGCTCTAGGTACAGAATACTTTATCCCTAAAAGTGAAAGGTTATTTTTGACCTTCCAAATGTAGCAGACTTATTTAACTTTTTCTTTCAACAGAGAAAAACAGTTTCTTTACTGGTGATGTTTGGAAATGGCCAAGATGTGGAGCTGGCAAATACTGCTTTTATAAGTGGGAAAATCATCCAGGCTACAAGAGTACCAGGACTTTGATCTATTCACCATTCTTTCTCATTCCTAGAACGGTGCATAGCACAACAGTAGGCGCACAATATAAAGTTGTTGAATAAATAAATGATTTTTTTTTTCAGAAAGAATTGAAAAAAATGACTGACAGATGGTAAAGAATTTGTTTAAAGTCAAGGAATAGATAACAAATCAATATGAAAGGGATCTGTTTGTCTTGTTTGTTTAGCATCCCTTTTCTTCATCTCCCAGTAACAGAACCCTACCCTTCCTTTGGGGAACTGTTCCTTAACTATCCATTTTATGTGGTTTTTATGGGGTGGTTCAACATATTACTCTCCTGGCAAGGCCTTAGGGGTAGTGGGCTCATAACCCAATCTGGGGCAACTATTCCTTGACATATACATTTACTGAAGCAGAGAGATAAATCTTGTCTTTCTTTTTGGGGTTGCTAGCTGGGGTGATATTTGCCTAGCCCAGAGCTCTATGTAGTCACAACTGTCTTATTTTGAAAAATAAGTAAGGGAGGTTGGGAGGAAACAGAAGTGGAGCTGAAAGGTGAAGACAGAGTCCTCATGTCAGGATCCAGGGGTCCTTGAAGCTAGCTCCACTCCTGCCTTTCTCAGGTACATATGCCAAGACATTTAATTTTTAAATTTTTGAATTATATATAAAAATAGATATTTGAAAATAAGTGTATAGTTCAGTGGCATTAAGTACATTCACATTGTTGTCCAAAATTCAGTTTTCTACTTAAGCTAGATTAAGTTTGTATTGTCATTTGCAGTTTAAAAAATGGTAGTTTTTTTGGTTCATTTTTGTCTTATTAGTGTGTCATAGGAATTCTTTATATATTCTGGATACTACTTCTTTATCAGATATATATTTTGAAAACAATTTCTCCCAACCTATAGCTCACCAAATTAGATTCTTAAGACTGTCTTTTGATGAGCAGAAGTTGTTAATTTTGATGACAACGAATTTATCAATTTTATATTTTTGTGATTAATGCTTTCTCTATCCTAAAAAATCTTTACCTATTCCCAAGTTGCAAATATATTCTACTTGGTTTTCTTCTAGAAGCTGTATAGCTTTATTTTTTTTATTTTTGTTTGCTTGTTTATTCAGTTTTAGAAACGAGATCTTACTCTATCACCCAGACTGGAGTACAGTGGCACAATCAATCATAGCTCACTGCAGCCTGAAACTCCTGGGCTCAAGCAGTCCTCCTGCCTCAGCCTCCCGAGTGGCTAAGACTACAGGTGCACCGCCAGGCCCAGCTTATGTATATACACACACACACACACACACACACACATACATATATATATATACATTTTTAGATTTTTTTGTAGAGAGTGTCTTGCTATGTTGTCCAGGATGGTCTTGAACTCCTGGCCTCAAGTGATCCTCCTGCCTTGGCCTTCCAAAATTCTGGGATTACGTGAGCCACTGAGCCCAGGCTAAAATTAATTTTTATATTTGGTGTAAGATAGAGGTTGAGACTGATATTTTTCCAGATGTATATTCTGTTTTTTCAATATCATACATTGAAGGAATTTTCCATTTCTCATTGGCTTGCTTTGATGCTTTTGTTGAAAAATCAAATGAATGTGGATCTATTTCTGGGCCCACAGAAATAGTCTATTCCATTGACCTGTTTGTATATCCTAATACTAATACTGCACACTCTGAATTGCTGCATATTTATAAGTCTTGAAGTCAGACGGTATAAGTTCTCCAACTTTATTCTGCCCTGAAAGGGCTTTAGATATTATTGCTGTATTATTGGAAAATCATACCTATCGGCCGGGCGCGGTGGCTCAAGCCTGTAATCCCAGCACTTTGGGAGGCCGAGATGGGCAGATCACGAGGTCAGGAGATCGAGACCATCCTGGCTAACATGGTGAAACCCCGTCTCTACCAAAAAATACAAAAAACTAGCCGGGTGAGGTGGCGGGCGCCTGTAGTCCCAGCTACTTGGGAGGCTGAGGCAGGAGAATGGCGTAAACCCAGGAGGCGGAGCTTGCAGTGAGCTGAGATCCGGCCACTGCACTCCAGCCCGGGCGACAGAGCGAGACTCTGTCTCAAAAAAAAAAAAAAAAAAAAAAAAAGAAAATCATATCTATCTAATAGATATTACTAGATAGTATTATTAGGTGTATAGTTGTAGACCCTGGAATTCAAAAAGAAGAATATGCCTTCTTTGTTGTTTTTGTTACTCACCTCAGCAATATTTCTTCCATGTCAGCATGATAAAAGAGGTTTGTTGCAGACATTTGTAATATTGAGCTCTCAGCACACAAATAATCCTTCTTGTTTTGTTTCCTTTGCCTAGCACGCCATATTCCTTTTTCCTAACTCCTATTTGTTCTTCAGTTCCAAGCTAAACTATAAAAATAAAACTATTTACATGTGCATTAAAAAACAAAATGTTTAGGAATACGTCGAAGACTTATAAGACCTTTGACTGAAACCTACGTTAACATTGCTGAGAGAAATTAAAGGTCTTCTTAAATGAGAGAGATAGATCATTTTCACGAATGGGAAAACTCAGTGTTCTAAAGATGTCAATTATTTCTGAATTGATCTAGGGAGTTAACATAATCTCAATCATAATCCTAGCAGGGTTTTTTTTTGGTAGAAATTAACAAGTTTATTCTAAAATTTATATGGAAATGCAAAGGACCTAGAAAACCCAAAGAATCTTGAAAAATAAGGACAAAGTTGGAGAACGTAGGCCATCCAAATTCAAGATTTACCAAGTTTAGCTATGACTTCTTCAAGGATACCTTTTATGGCCCTCCCAGTCTGGATTAAGTGCCCTTCCTCTGTAATTCCATAGTATTACAGAATGCTGGTATCAAAGCACTTATCAGTCCATTTCAGTAATGTGTTATTTGTCTGTATTCCTTGTCCTGGGCTTCATAAGGGCAGGAACAAGGCTTGTCTATCTTGTTTATCCTGAATCTGAAACACCTAGAAAGATGTAACACTACAGGCATACAAGTATTTGCCACATTAAATTGAACTTAAATAATTTACATAAAAGAGCTAATATTTTAAAAGAAAGCTCATAAAGATTCATCTTCTGCTTGAGAACTGCTTCATCAGGTGACCAAGACTAGTTTTTGGACTTGGTCTTTAAAAATATTAATATTACTGTGACGGAACTAAAAAGATGAAGATCATGCAATTTGATTCATAAGACATTAGTTCAACCCTTAGAAATCAAACCCTCTAAATATTTATAGTACGTTGCTCAGCAGTTGTACTCTCAAGAATTTAGGTATGGAATACTGCAGAAGGCAAAAATGGCTTTATTCACAATGGTGTTCAATGTTATTGCTATTTACACAGGAAAAATAGAGACAAGTTAAGAAACCTATAAATGAGAATAAAATTTTTAAAAAATACCATGGTAGATCAACTTGACATAATATTTTACAGCCATAAGATGATTATCAAAATAGTATAGTGTTTCCCAAAACGGCAGATGAGGTTATTTGTATTAACCTTCTTGCTAAAACTAAATAATAAAGCTCAGTTATTATTTTTAACCTCCTTTTAAATCACAAAGAAGAAATGACAAGTCAGTAAAATATTACCAGGCCAAAAGTGAAAGGAAAATGTTATTCCAAAGATGTAACTGTGCGAGATGTGGCTTTTGCCCTGAGAGTATTTGCCAATCTTGAAAATTTTGAACCTTAATTTTAAAACTGTCACAGGCAAGACAGAAAGCAAAGCCAAGGTCTGCATAAGCTTGACAGTCTAACAGGAGAAACTTCTCACAATATTGGAACCCCAAAGAGCTACGCTATCCAAGTAACTATAAACTAGAAGAGAAATATTTTACATGGAATTACAGCCTACATAGGGTCACCGGAGCACCAGATAATTTCAAGCCTTAAAGTAGTTGAACTACCAGGCACTTGGCAATTCCTCTCTAGAGAAAAGAATTTTCTCTATAAAGAGAAGCAAATGCAAATGCTCTCTAGAGAACTTTCATTGCAAGTCTAAATTTACTCCCACAAATAGTTTTTCAAATACAGTGTCCATTTTACACACACACACACACACACACACACACACACACACACGGCTCACAAAGAAACCAGACTGCAGAGCAGGAGCTAGCAAAAACATTAGACAAGGGAAACAGACCCATAAATACTTTAAATTTTAAACAACGAGGCTGGCTATAGGTTTAAAAAGTAAAAGACAAGTTTGAAGCTCTCTGTAGAGTACAGGAAACTATGAAAAGTGCTGTAGTACATTTACAAATGAATCCGAAATAATTCTAGAAATAGAAAATACAATAACCTTAATTAAAAACCCAAAAGTAAAGCTTCTGGATGGGTGGAACACATTGAGGTGCTAGGAGGGTGGTGTGCCCTGAGAGCCACAGAAGCTCTGCACCACCCGTGCTCCCACACCTTGCCCTATGCACCTCTTCCACTTGGCCATTTCTGAGTTGGAGGAGAAGAGGGTCATGTGAAGATAGAGGGAGAGATTGGAGTTATGCAGCTACAAGCTAAGGAACACTTGGAGCTACCAGAAACTGGAAGAGGCAAAGAAAGATTTTCCCCATAGGCTTCAAAGGAGTTTGGCCCTGCTGACACCTTAACGTTGAACTTCTGGCCTCCAAAACCCCAAGATAATAAAATTCTGCTGATTTAAAGACAAACGACCCAAATGTCAGATCCCTGCTATGAATCCATGGCTCGCAGCTTCGGCTGCACATTGGAAATCCATGGGAAAGCTTAAAACAAAAACCAAGCACAAAGAAAAAACCCCACTGATGACCATGCTCCAACCCAGATCGGGTAAATCATAATCTTAGGGAGTGAAGCCCAGCAGCTGAGTCCTTTAAAAGATGTGCACCCTGAGTTGGGAACCATTACTCTGGATCAGGAATGGTCAAGTTGTGGCCCATGGGACAAATCTGGCCTGCCACCTGCTTTTGCAAACAAAGTTTCACTGGAATATACACGTGCACACAAACAAAGCCAAGGGGTCAGTTTGGTCACTTATATGCTGCTGGAAAGAGAATTAGTAAACTGGAATAAAAGAAATAATAATAATTAGAGTATAAATTAATGAGATTAAAAAATAGAAAAGCAGTAGAGAAAATCAATAAAACCTAAAATTGGTTCTTCGAAAAATTGACAAAAATGATACAACTTTAGCTAGATTGACCAAGAAAAAGAGAGAAGACTCAAATTACTAAAATAAAAAATGAAAGAGGACATTACTACTCACAGAAATAAAAAGGATTATAAAGGAATACTGTAAACAATTGTATGATAACAAATTAGATAACTTAGATTAAATGGACAAATTCCTACAAGGACACAAACTACTGAAATTGGCTATAGACAAATGAAGAGATCTATAACACATGAAGAGATTGAATTAATAATGAGAAAACTACCCACAAAGAAAAGTCCAGGTCCAGATAGCTTTACTGCTAAATTCTACTAAACATTTAAGGAAGAATTAATGTCAGCTCTTCACAAACTCTTCCAAAAATTGAGGGAGAAAGAAACACTTCCAGATTCATTTTGTGAGGCCAGTATTACTCTGATATCCAAATCAGACTAATATATCACAAAAAAAGATAACTACAAACTAATATCTCTATTGAGTATGAACAAATAAATCCTCAACCAAATACTAGCAACTAAATCCAGAAACATGAAAACAATGATACACCATGACCAAGTGGGATGCAAGTTTGGTTTAACTTCCCAAAATTAATAATTAATTATATCATACCAATATAATTTAAAAACTCATATGATCATCTCAATGGATATGGGAAAGCATTTGACAAAATCCAACATTCATGATAAATACACTCAACAAGCTAGAAACAGAAGGGAACTTCATCAATCTGATGAGAGCATCTACAAAAAAACCCACAGTTAACATATACTTAATGGTGGAAGACTGAATACTTTCCCCCTAAAATCAGGAACAAGACAAGAATGTCTGCTCTTGTCACTTCTATTCAATATTGTACTGAAGGTTCTAGTCAGAGCCAGTAGGCAAGAAAAAGAAATCAAAGGCAACCAGATTGGAAAGGAAGAAATAAAACAATCTCTATTCACAGAGGACAAATATTTGCAAATCATATATCTGACCTATATTAGGGACATATATCCAGAAATAAAAAGAACATTTAAACTCAATAAGAGACAAATAACCCAATCACAAGTGGACAAAATATATTAATTTCCTTCTTTTTTTTTTTTTTTTTTTTTTTGAGATGGAGTCTCGCTCTGTCGCCCAGGCTGGAGTGCAGTGGCCGGATCTCAGCTCACTGCAAGCTCTGCCTCCTGGGTTTACGCCATTCTCCTGCCTCAGCCTCCCGAGTAGCTGGGACTACAAGCGCCCGCCACCTCACCCGACTAGTTTTTTATATTTTTTAGTAGAGACGGGGTTTCACCGTATTAGCCAGGATGGTCTCGATCTCCTGACCTCGTGATCCGCCCATCTCGGCCTCCCAAAGTGCTGGGATTACAGGCTTGAGCCACCGCGCCCCGCCTAATTTCCTTCTTAAAGGAAGATACAGAAGTAGCCAATAAGCACATGAAAAGATACTCAACATCTTTAGTCATCAGGGAAATTCAAATCAAAACCACAACGAGATAGCATTTCACACTCACTAAAATGGCTAGAATAAAAAAGTCAGATGATAACAAGCATTGGCAAATCTGTGGAAAAATTGGAAGCCTCATACACTGCTGGAGGGAATGTAAAATGGTACAGTCACTTTGAAAAACAATCTGGCAGTTCTTCAAATGGTGAAACACAGAGTTACCATATGATCTAACAAATCCATTCTTAGGCATATACTGACAAGAAGTGAAAACTATTTTTTTTTGTTTTTTAAGATGAAGTCTCCTTCACTCTGTTGCCCAGGCTGGAGTGCAGTGGTGCCATCTCGGCTCACTGCAACCTCTGCTTTTTGGGTTTAAGCCATTCTCCTGCTTCAGCCTCCCCAGTAGCTGGGATTACAGGTATGCTCCACCACTCCCGCTAATTTTTGTATTTTTAGTAGAGACAGGGTTTCACCATTTTGGCCAGGCTGGTCTCTTACTCCTGACCTCAAGTTATCCACCTGTCTTGTCCTCCCAAAGTGCTGGGATTACAGGCGTGAGCCACTGCACCCAGCCAAAGACATTTTATACAAAAAATCATACATGAATGTTTATAGAAGCATTATTCACAATAATCAAAAGACAGAAATGACTGAAATGTCCACCAATGGATGGATCAACAAATATGGCATATGCATACACTGGAATATTATTCAGCTGTAAAAAAAAAAAATGAAGTATATGCTACAACACAGATGAGCCCTGAAAACATGCTAAGTGAAAGAAACCAGTCACAAAAGACCACATATGATATAATTCCCTTTAGATGAAATGTTCACAACAGGGCAATCCACAGAGCCACAAAGTAAATTAGAGGTTGCTTAGGCCTGGGAGTGGGGAGATAGGGTTGTAGTGGTCTGATGGCTAAAGAGCACGGAATTTCTTTTGGAGGTGATGAACGTTTTAATTGACCATAGTGATGTTTGTACATATCTGTGAATGTAACAAAAACTACTGAATTGTATACTTTAAACGGGTGAACTGGGCAGGCTCTGGGCATACTGCCTATGAGTTAGCCCTGCTCTGCAAGGAGCAGTAAAAAATAATAAATAATAATAATAATGAATAAATAAGTGGTTGAATTGTATAGTATGTGATTTATATCTCAATGAAGTGTTAAAAAATGGAATGAGGCACCGACTCTCAGGTGCCAACCCTGCACTTCACAAACCTAAGCACAAAGGCTTCCTCACATTTTGCACCTTGAGTTCTTTGCCTTGCTTCACTATATTCCTGGGTATGTTCTGCATCCATCTCCCCTTTCACAAAGATAACCATCTTTTTATTTGTTGTTCTTGTTGGATCCCCTTGCCTCAGAGGAGGTTTTTATGTAACAGGGCTAAAAGTAGAAAATTGCTTGCGAGATACTTCCTTTCTGGGCTCTTTTTTTTAATAGAGTTCACTAGAGTTTATGACAAATATGTTTGTGAGCAACAAGAAAATACTTCTTTTCAGAGCAGTCACAGAGCAGAATGATAGATTTTTGTTAAGATTTAAAGTCTTAAAGTAGGCAGGTAATGAGAGAGAGAGGCCCTGAACTCTGCCTGGTGGTAGCATTTCAAGGAATGGGCAAGATTTTAGAGGAGATGGCTATGTGGCAAACCTAGACGGAGGCTTTGGGGTTCCTAGCCTCAACCAAGTTTCCTGGGAATTGCTTACAAATGGTATGCAGGGAGAAAGCTGTCAGACTTCCAGTGTCAGTGACCACTACGGCTCTGGACAATGCAGATGCTTGCAGAAACCTTAATGAACTCGACCTACAGACCCTTCCTGTTTTCCAAGTACTAGATAAGGCCTGGGTGGGGAGGAAAATTCCAGATATTAATGAAAATTCAAATTCTTGCTGCCCTAACAGAGTGAGAAATTCCAGTCTTTTAATTAATTTTTTTTTTCTCTTTTTACAGACAGGGTCCTGTTCTGTTGCCCAGGCTGGAGTGCAGTAGCACAGTCAAGGCTCACTGCAGCCTGGAACTTCTGCCTTACCCTCCCAAGTAGCTACAACTACAGACCTGAGCCACCAAGCCCAGCTAACTAAAAAAAAAAAAAAAGATTGTTGTTGTTTTGTAGAGACAGGGTCTTGCCTTGTTGCCCAGGCTGGGGTTAAACTCCTGGGCTAAAGGATCCTCCTACCTTGGCCTCCCAAAATGCTGGGGTTAGAGGTATGAGCCACCATGCTTGGCTAGATTTTTTGTTAATAATAAAGAAATGTGTATTTCTTATACAGTGGAGGTTTTTCTTTTAAACTTTTTTATTTTGAAATAATTTCACGGCTGGGTGTGGTGACTCATACCTGTAATCCCAGCACTTTGGGAGGCCGAGCAGGAGGATTGCTCGAGCCCAGGAACACAAGACCAGCCTGCGCAACATGGCAAGACCTTGTCTCTACAAATAATTAAAAAATTAGCCAGGTATGGTGGTGGGCAACTGTGGTCCCAGCTATGCAGGAGGCTGAGGAGGGAGGATCATTTGAGCCCAGGAGGTCACGGCTGCAGCAAGCCATGATCACGCCACCTCACTCCAGCCTGGGCAACAGAACAGGACCCAGTCTCAAAAAAAAAGAAAAGAAAAGAAAAAATTTCAAAGTTACAAAAATAAAAATAGTGCAAATAATACATATATATTATATATATGTGTGTGTGTGTGTGTGTGTGTGTGTGTGTGTGTATATATATATATATTTTTTTTTTTTTTTTTTTGAGAGAGAGATTTTGCTCTTGTCGCCCAGGCTGGGGTGTAATGTGTGATCTTGGCTCACTGCAACCCCCACCTCCCAGGTTCAAGCATTTCTCCTGCCTCAGCCTCCCAAGTAGCTGGGATTACAGGTGCCTGCCACCATGCCTGGCTAATTTTTGTATTTTTAGTAGTGACGGGGTTTCACTATGTTGGCCAGGCTGGTCTTGAACTCCTGACCTCTGGTGATCCACCCACCTCAGCCTCCCAAAGTGCTGGGATTACAGGTGTGAGCCACCGCGCCCAGCTATTCATATATTCTTTACCCAGATCCACCCACTGTTAACATTTTCCTCCATTTGCTTTGTCCTTTGCTATTCATTCAACTATGTAATATATATATTTGTATAAGACATATATAATAAATATTTGTATAGACATACACGTTTTTTTAAAAATCATTGGACGGTAAGTTATATATATTAGGATTCTAAGATATTAGGTCCATTATATGTAATATTGGTAACATATTATATTATATATATATGTAGTAAATATAATACAGTCATATGCTGCACAAGGATGTTTCGCTCAAAGAACAGCATATACAATGGTGGTCCCATAATCTTATAATGGGGCTGAAATATTCCTATGACTGAGTGATGTCTTGATGATCCTGACCCAGTGTAGGCCTAGGCTTATGTGTACGGTGCTTATAAAGTCTACAGTAGTGTACAGTAGTGTCCTAGGCCTTCCCATTCACTCACCACTCACTCACTGACTCACTCAGAGCTACTTTCAGTCCTGCAAGCTCCATTCATGGTAAGTGCACTATATAGGTGTGCCATTTTATATTTTTAAACCATAATTTTTATACCAAAAGTTGTACCTTTTCTATATTGAGATATGTTTAGATATCCACATGCTTACAACTATATTACAGTCCCCTACAGTATTCAGTACAGCAGCATACTGTACAGGTTTGTAGCCTGGGAGCAATAGGCTATACCATATAGCCTAGGTGTGTAGTGAGTTATACCATCTAGGTTTATATACTCTATGATGTTAAGATGACAGAATCACCTAATGATGCATTTCTCAGAACATATCCCTGTCATTAAGTGATGTATGTCTGTATATAGGGACCAAGAAGACTATTCTTTTTCATAACCACAGTTAATGTTGCCAGGCTTAGCAAATAAAAATGCAGGATGCCGTGGGCAAATTCCAACAGAAATGAGAGCTCTGAGCTTTCCCAGACTGGGGGAACTACTATACTTCCTCTGCTGAACACACTTAGACACTGTTGTTGGATTTGATGAGTTGGAGTATGCTTACCCTCCAACGTCCGAACAATAAACCTAATCCGCTGGGCAAGATTTCTGGTAAGTAGTTAATGTCTGCTATGATCTTGCTGATAAAAGTGAAGGTTAGTTGGCTCTTTTTTTCCATCTCTTGAAAGCTCTGTTGATTTGGTAGTGTTTCTCAGAAATGAATGAATAGAATTGTCTTATAAAAAAACACTGTTTAACAAATTTAAATATAAATCATCACTGGATCTTTTTAAAATGTAGATTCTGATGCAGCAGAACTGGAGTGGAGTCTGAAATTTTGTATTTCTTAATAAGCTTCCAGAGGACATCAGTACAGTGGTCCTCCTAATCACACTTTGAGTTGTGGGATTATGGCCACCTCTGTGACAGTCAATAGATATTTCAAATATGCAGGTACCTGGGCCTTATGCCAATGTATTGATTCAGAATCTCTGGAGGCAGTGTCCAGGAATATGAATTTAAACAAACTCCTAGTGAGATATGAAAACCACTAGTCTATGGGTTTGAAATATCCTCTATCTTATTCTCAACATGTTTGTTTCTGAAAGCCCAGTGCAGGTCCCTCCTGCTTGATGCTTTTTTCATTGACCACCTCAGATGTAAATTCATTAACAGTTGTTGGCAGCATTTGCTATTTATCATGGGCTTTCTTTTATTATATATATCCTGTCTCCTTAGATGTTATTTCTCGAAATGAACAATTATATAGATTCTTGTAGCCTCAGCTCCTACCATAATGCTTAGCAGAGAGTAAATGTATCATGGACAATAATGGTGATGGTAGTGGAAGATGAATTTCTCTCCAGGACACGTGATTGTTTCCCAGGCCTTGTGTGATTAAAAGAACAAGAGTCCTGCTGACTCCACAAAAGAAACAATCACTTAGCAAAAACTGCAACTCCCAACTATGGCATGTTTTTCAGAAACTGGAACCACAATCCTTTTGTACCTTGGTAGTTTGGATTTTATTATGGTAAATGGTACTTTAAAGGAAATAAAGTAATACTTTGAACTTATTATGTCTTTTATCTGTGAAACGCAGACTAATGCCATTTATTAAGTTACTGTACAGCCATGATGTAAATATTATCATACCCTCCTCACAAAAAAGCTGACTAGCGAAAGAGTTGTAATATACTTGGTCAAAATCATAGCCATTCTAAGAAGGCCAAACCAAGAAATGGAGGAGTAGCTAGGTGGCTGAAGGTCAGCACTTCTCAGCGTTTCCCAGACCTCAAGTTAGGTGAGCATTTCATAGGAGAGGCGGCTAAGAAGTCACGGAAGACTATTTCAATTTGAGTGAAGCAATCTCCTCTTCCTCCGTATTCCCATTACCACTGCTCTTGGTATCTTGTGATGCTTATACATTCTTGTATCAAGGTTAAATGTCGACCCATCTTCCCTCAACAACTTCCTCATCTGTTTTACAGTAATCTTGTTCTCCCTACCTCCTAGTTTACTGTAGCAGCAGAGCTATTAGGTTGGTACAAGTCATTGCCGTTTTTGCCATTACTTTTAATGCCATCATTTTTAATGGCAAAAACCGCAATTTTTTTGCACCGACCTAATAAAATAACTGCAGCCGAGGGAATCTGAAATGAGACTCGAACCCTAGTTTGACCGCTCACGAACTCGGCCTCTTAGGAGAGGACTGTCTCAGGGAGTCAGTTTCTTCTTTGTGTGTGAAACGGGAAAGGACTACGCCCCTCTACCTTACTGAGGGATTGAAGCGACAGAATGCGATTCGTCAACTGCACAGCACTAAACGGATACCACTTTGCCCCCTTACTATGTCATTCCTTGTTTAATTTAATGCCAGGGCCACATACCGCAGCATAACTAATAGGGATAGGGAACTACCTCGAAGTAGAAAGGGAGGTAACGGAGGGCGCGGAGCTGCTGGGAGTAGTAGTCTCCGCGGCGGTCTCCACTGAGCTCAAAGGAAAGAACTACAACTCCCGTGAGGCAGTGCGCGGACAGCTCGCACAGCCCCTCCTCCCACAAGCGGCGCGTGCCCCCAAGAGAAACTGGGGGTCTGCGCGCGCGCTGGGGATCTGCAGGGCAAGCACGAAGGCAGCTTCCTAGTGGTAGCCGTGAGAGCAGATCGAGGAAAGGAGACCCATGGCAAATTAAAAAATAAAAATAACCGTACACTATTGCCTCATCACCCGGACGGGCTGTAAACCCATGCTACTTCGGAGTCGTGGGGAGCGCGCTCCCGGACTCCAGCCTAGAGCTTCGCGGACTTAAATCAGCAGAGGCGGGAAGGGGCGGGGCCTAAGGCGCGGGGCAGGGCCGTAGGCGGTGCGGGCGGCGGCGGCAGCGGCTGCGGCGGCGGCGGGGCCAGGACCCAGACATCTGGGACTGTTGTTGTTCTCTCGCGGCGCGAACGCCTCAGTCACTTCGCCCAGAGACCCCGACCTGGTCCGCTGGGGAGCAGGCGGCCATAAACCCCTCTCTCGCGGTTCCCTGACGCCGCAGCAGGAGCTGTTACAAACACCCTGCGATTGGTCTCCAATGCCCTTCAGTGAGGTGGGGACGCCCGGACCCTGGTGAGCGAACCCCAGGCCACCGCCCACCCCAACTCAGTGTCTTCGCCGGCCCGCCCGTACACCTGTCTGGTCGCCATGGCTGAAAACACAGAGGGGGATCTGAACTCCAACCTGCTCCACGCCCCCTACCACACCGGGGACCCTCAGCTGGACACGGCCATCGGGCAGTGGCTCCGCTGGGATAAGGTGGGTACCTGGTCAGCCTGGCATCCGCCGTCGCCTCCCCCCCATAGTCTGCTCTTTCCTATGCCCACCCAGCGCCCCACGGGCTGCAGAGGAAATGGCTCGGGACACCGGGCGGGGGGCAGCGGAGCAGGGCGTTGCCACTCACCTATGCGTGGGGTTCCTCCTTCGGTCCGCCAGAGCCGAACATCTGCATCGCTTCCTTCTGCGGTGCTCTCAATTGTAACCTCCCTTCCTCTTCTTTACCCTCTTTCCCTTCAAGTGCTGTCTTCCCTCTTTCTTACAAAAAAAAAAAAAAAAAAAAAAAAAATCATTGTAAGTTATACCCTAAACAACGATTTCCTTTCCCTTTTTCTCCCTTGACTTCCTTCTCCACAAACCTGAAAGTGGTTTCTGGCACCCTTACTGGGCGTTTCTAACCGCTCTCTGCTTTAGTTCTGGTCTGGTGTGTTTCCTCCTGTCGCTAGGTAGTCGCTGGTCTTCTATCACTCCTTGGTATTTTCTAGTATCACCTTTTGCTCTTGGGAAAGGCAAGGCGCTTACCTCTTCTTTCTCCTGCTGGCAGCTATTTTCTGGAATTAATCTGTTCAAGGAATCGTGTTTTCCAGGTTTCATATGGTACTCTTAATACAGGATTGTTTTTGCCTTAACCCTTACTTCTCTACCAACAGCTCCCCACCCACCCTCCGCCCCCACCTCCAAATTGTTGCGGTAATTAAACCTTGTGCGGGCATTTGGGATGGATTTGTGACCATCAGAATTAAAATGCAGCTATCTTACTTGTAAAAGAGGTCCCTGGTGGCTCAAACAAAGGAAGATAATCCAAGCTTTTGCTTTGTCAAGTGCATAAAATACCTTTGTTGAAGTAGAGAAGGCAGCACATTTAAAATGGAATTAATGACACTGAATTAAGGAATTTGTATGGTATTATGTGACATCATGTTACAAATGAATTTCCTTAAGGCTTCTCTTTCTGAAAGTTTTGTTTTTACTTCGTTCATTCATTCATTCAGCAAAAAAATATTGAATGCCGAGTGTGTGTTTTAGGTCTTGTTAGACCCAGGAAATACTTGTGAGGAAAATAGAAAGGGTTCCTGCCCTCAATAAGCCTCAGTTAGCAGATGAGGAAGACCAACAAATAAGCAGTTACAATGAGGTATTTGGTGTTAATTGGTCATATGTATATTGGACGAATAATTCTTTCTCTACAGTCTAATGCTTCTCAAACCTTAATGTGCTTACAGGTCACCTGGGAATCTTGAAATAACAGATTCTGATTCAGGAGGCGTGGGGTGGGGCCTCGGATTCTGCCTAAGAATGAATTTCCAGGTGATACTAATGCTGCTGGTCTGTGGACCACACTTGGGGTAGCAAAACTTTTTGTTCTCTTTAGGTGCCAGTTTTAACTATACTTTTCCTAATCAGTCTCCTGATTGATTTTTTTTTTTTTAAACAGGGTCTCTCTGTGTTGTCCAGGCTGGAGTGCAGTAGCACAATCGTAGCTCACTGCACCCACTGCAGCCTTGAACTCCTGAGCTCAAGTGATCTTTTTGCCTTAGCCTGCTGAGTAACTGGGACTATAGGCACATGCCACCATGCCCAGCTAATTAAAAAAAAAAAAAAATTTTTTTTTTTTTTTTAAGAAATGGGGTCGCATTGTGTTGCCCAGGCTTGTCTTGAACTCTGGGCCTCAAGGGATTCTCCCACCTCAGCCTCCCAAAGTGTTGGGATTATAGGTGTGAACCACCTCACCCAGCCCCTGAAAAAGAATGGAGAGAGGTTGGGCACAGTGGCTCACGCTTGTAATGCTAGCACTCTGGGAGGCCAAGGCGGGCAGATCATCTGAGGTCAGGAGTTCAAGACCAGCCTGACCAACATAGTGAAACCCTGTCTCTACTAAAAATACAAAAAAAAAAAAAAATTACCCAGGCGAAGTGGCACATGCCTGTAGTCCCAGCTACTCGAAGGCTGAGGCCAGAGAATCACTTGAACCCGGCAAGCGGAGGTTGCAGTGAGCTGAGATCATTCCACTGTACTCTAGCCTGGGTGACAGAGGGAGACTCCATCTCAAAAATAAATAAAGCAAAACAACATAAAATAAAAATAATGAAGATAAAAATTCATCAAAAGTGGAAGATAAATTCTTAATTTGTATTTAAAGTGCCTTTGAACATAAGGCATTGGCTGAAACCTGTGAGAGACAGAAAGATGAAATAGATATGGATCATATCGTTAAAGAACATAGAAGGGAAGGAAAAGCATAAATAATAGGGGCAAGTAATAAGTATCCTTAACAGAGGAATAGATTTAGGTAATTCGTTAATAAATATAATAAATTTCTTCATTGATCCTTTCTTAATAGGAGAGAATATATTTGATGGAGAAATCATACCTACTGTAGATTGATACTATAGAGAAGCTAGACTATGTCTCAGGGCACTGAAATTTAGAGTGCAGAAATGTAAAGATCAGACTCATAGCATTTCTTACATTATACATTGATGACATGGGTAGTCTTTTAACATAGAGAAACTGAGTTTAACACCTGATGAATACCTATTTAATTAAAACAGGAACCAACTGCCACCAATTATTCATGACTCAGATGAGGCATATAATCAGTTATAAATTGATTCGAGGTCAATTTGTTACTTGCGTTGGTCACTAAAATTACTAATCTTAGTCTCGGTTGGTGTATTTGAAAAGTCTTTATGAAAAAATGTTATTTGTGCTTGAACTTTCAGAATTAGTTAAACTTAGACTTGCTAACATAAGGAGAACTATGACAAGCATAGAGAGAAATTTTAATGTGTGTATTAAGAACTTTTATTTCTGCTGTTGCTCAGGGTACATAGAAAATTTTGGAAGGATATGTAAAGACCAGGTCATAGAAGGGCTTTAGTATGTTTTGAAGGGCTTAAATACACACAGGTGTGCGTGTAAATATTAAAAAGTAAACAATGCAACAAGATGGGCTGTTTATTGGGGCAGTTTGGGGTACTCCACGTAGTTTCTATGGGGTGGCTTTCTGTTGGTAAATTTACAAGTCCAGAATGTGACCTTCCAGTTCCTGAGCCTTCAGCCTAATTTGTTAGCCTACCTTGTCTCAGGATGGACTCACTGTGCTCAATGTCACAGAAACTGATGTCTGAATTCAGAATGTTTTATTAATGTATGGTACAGATGTAATAGCTAAGTAGATTTGTTTCTATTCAGGGCATTTTCTAGATGCACCATAGGAGAAGTCAAAAGAAGATTTTTAGTGGTCATGAAATCAAATCACAGGGAGTCAGATATATGACACAAACATTTAACAGCATCAACCTGTAATAAGTAAATGCACACATCTCCACAATGGGACTGTCTTACCACTAGAACCCAAAAAGTCCTAGATAAGGCATTTCTCCTCCAGGCAGTGAACAGATGACTCTACTACAGTGCTCTCTCCTTCTATGCTCTAGGGCTAAGTCAGAGAACCAGAAGCCAGGTTCTCTCAATATAATATGTCCTGTTCATTATGCATTGTTAATTTTCTTTTTAAAAGCAGTCCTATATGTAAGATGTTAGGCACTGGCAAAGTGGATGGATCAGTGGCTGGATGGTGAATAGAGCTGGGACATAGGGCAGAGCTGCTCAGCCTGCTATAGCAGCTGCCACAAAGGTGTTGAACTTCCTATATATCGACAATGATGTGGAGGCAGGAATTGGCCATGGCATTTTAAGAAATAGCAAGTAGAGCACTCTGGTCTCAGAATGTAGGTCTGTGTTGAGAAAGAGTATCATGTAAAGTTCAAGGTAGCATAGGCTTATAAAAAGCCTGAAAATGGCAATAAAATACTTCAATCTAGGCCAGTGATTCAAACATTAGTCTAAAGGTAGAAGTTTTTTTCAGTGTCACTCGTGTGATTTTCTGTGCCTCCTAATGTAGCCCAGGTAGAAAAGGCGATGAGTGAATTTCCTTTTAAATCATCCTTATGTGATGGGAAATACACCCATGACATTCCTCGACAAAGGTGGTCTACTCCAGGGTCATTGTGTGGAGACCCAAAGAAATTGTGGACATTATCCAGTTACCGAGCTTAGACGGGCGCTTGGATCTGCCACCTAGTTCAATCCAATTTTTATAATACTAGTTTATATAACATTTTTTGTTCACATTTTTCTAATACTGAATTTGGCATTTAATCAATGAAGAGTGCAGAACATATACATATGGCTTTATTACGTTTGGGAAATGCTAGTCCTTATTCCTTGAATTTATTTCTGTAGTGTTTCAACCTTGGTAAAATGCTCTAAGTCTCGTTTGCTATTCATAGCAACAGTGTGTTAGGCAGGTAGTAGTTGATTTGCTTTAATGCGACCCCCAGACCAAATGCCAGAGAAAAGGCAAGTAGGCAAGGCAAAAAAACTTTATTTACAAGCCAATGTGAGGTAGGGGCGAGGTTCACCGGTCTCCGGCGGTGGAGGCCAACGAAGTCGGTCCGGCATTCTCGGGCGAGGTTCCTGGGTCCCGCGCACGAGGAGGGGCCGAGGAAGCTCGCTCCGGCGTTCTCGGACGAGGTTCCTGGGTCCCGTGTACGAGGAGGGGCCGAGGAAGTTCGCTCCGGCATTCTGGGGCGAGGTTCCTGGGCCCCGCGCACGAGGAGGGGCCAAGGAAGTTCGCTCCGGCATCCTCAGGCGAGGTTCCTGGGTCCCCCGTAGGGAGGAGGGGCCAAGGAAGTTCGCTCTGGCGTTCTCGGGCGAGGTTCCCAGGTCCCGCATAGGAGGGGCCGAGGAAGTTCGCTCCGGCGCTCTCGGGCGAGGTTCCTGGGTCCCACGCAGGAGGAGGGGCCGAGGAAGTTCGCTCCGCGCACCCACTGGGAGCAGCTTTTATGTCCTGGACCGGGCAGTGGGCGGGACATAGGCGGGTCGGGGGCGGGGCGGTAGGTGTGGCTAGGCGGGTTCCGGTTCTTCTCCGTCGGAGGTCGGGTTGTGCCTGCGCAGTTGACCCATGTCTTTCCCGGGTGCGGGAAAGTTGACGGTGAAGAACCCGGAACTGCGCCATCTTGCCTCCGTTCGTCCAAACAGTCCAACCTTTTATTGATAATAGTGATAAGGGGCGCTGTGGTCTGTCTGGCTACTTCCTGCTGTTAAGGGACGTCGTTAAGGTTGGGGTCTATGGTTGGTATTTGGATGTACAGATGAAGAAGCATCTGGTTGAAGGTGACGCACGTGATCTCTTGAACTTTGGCTCGGAGAAATTTGATTAAAACAGGAGCAAGACATAAGACAAAACAGAGGATTAGTATGGGAATTAGGAACGGGAGCATCTGCTGTATTACGGGCAGCAGCCATACCGGTGGTCTGGGGGTGAAGGGGGTATTGTAGGTTTTTAATTCTGCTTTAATCCTGTTTAGGGTTTGGATGTTAGTGTCTACTAGGCCTGACTCGTTTACGTAATAGCAGCATTCTTCTCCTAAGAAGAGACATGTTCCTCCTTTTTTGGCAGTAAGTAAATCTAATGCTCGCCTATTTTGTGCTGCTACCTGGGCCACTGAGGTAATTTGACGCTGCAGAGAGGCCAGGCTTTCAGCTGAAGCCTCTATGGCCTCTCGGATTTGAGCTGCTAGAGATTGGGTAGACTGTACCGAGTGGGCAAGTGCCCCAGTTCCAAGCCCTGACGCCACTAAGGAGGCAGCCAGGGAGACTCCGATGACTAGGGGACGGCTGCTGTGTATGTGGATAGGAGGACAGTATAGGGGCCTCTCCACCTAGGCTGAAGATCTTTGGCTTGGATATCTTTTAAGTATACTTGGTCTCCTGGGCTGAGAGAGAGATGTGGGCTATAGGTGTCTGTTGGAGAGGGGTGTGCTAGTTCTGCATGTTGTCTCAGGAGTTGTCTCAAGAGGGTGAGGTATGGGAGATAAGTTGCCAGTGGGGAAGAAAGGGTGGGTAACTGCTGGAGGGTGAGGGGCTGGCCGTAAACTAATTCAAACGGACTGAGGCCTGTTGGACTCCGTGGGGCTGCTCGCAGCCGGGTTAGGGCCAGGGGAAGGAGAGTTACCCACGATTGTCGAGTCCCGAGGGAGAGTTTGGTGAGTTGCTGCTTAATGAGCCCGTTGGCCTTCTCTACTTTACCAGAAGACTGAGGTCTATAAGGGATGTGGAGTTTCCAGGTGATGTGTAGGAGGGCTGCCACCTGTTGGACTACCTTGGAGATGAATGCTGGGCTGTTGTCAGACTGAAGAGTGAGCGGGAGGCCAAACCTAGGAATAATGTGTTCAGTGAGTATGGAGGCAACTATATTGGCGGTTTCTCCTGTAGTAGGATAGGCTTCTATCCATCCTGAAAAAGTATCAACGAGGGTTAAGAGATATTTGAATTTTTTATGCCTGTGGGTAAAGTCAATTTGCCAATCTTTGCCTGGTTGGTGCCCTCTGAGTTGATGGCTCGGATGGGGGTTGCGCAATGCACCTTGAGGGTTTGACTTGAGACATGTGGAACACTGTCGGTTGATTATAATTAGGTGTTTCATGAGTGTGGGGCAGTGAATGAGGGGGCTTAGGAGGTTATATAAAGCTTTGGGTCCTATGTGTAGGGAATTATGTATGTCTTTTAGAATGGTGTGGAGTTGATTTTCAGGAATAACTAATTTATTATTGAGGTAAATCCAATTGTCTGCGGCTAGTTTGGCTGTTGAATCTTGTAATAGTTTGGTCTTTTCCTCTTGGTATAAGTAGGGGTATATTGAGGAGACAGAAAACAAATAGAGGGAAGCGTGGGAGTGGAGAATCCGGCTGCCGACTTGGCAGTGGTGTCGGCAAAGTTATTGCCAGCTGCCACCGAGTTAGATGGAGTCTGATGACCTTTACAGTGTATGATGGCTGCTCTGGAAGGCGCTGATAAAGCGTCTAGCAGTTTGAGTATCTGTTTTTTGTTGACTATAGGGGTACCACTGGTGGTTAGGAACTGTCTCGCTTTCCAGATGACAGAGTGGGTGTGTGCAATCAAGAAGGCATACCTGGAGTCTGTGTATATGTTTACCGTTTTTCCTCTGGATGGGAGGAGAGCCCTAGTTAGTGCGATAAGTTCTGCCTGCTGTGATGTTGTTCCTTGTGGTAAAGGCTTAGCTTCTAGGACAGCAGAAGATGTAACTACCGCGTATCCTGCCTGTCTGTTTCCTAGAGAATTTATAAAAGAACTGCCATCTACAAATAGGGTTAACTGTGAGCCTTCCAATGGCTGGTCATGTAAATATAAGTGACTAGGTGGTTGGGCCTCTAAAAGTTCTGGACAGGAGTGTTCAGTACTAGGTTGCTTGAGAGGGTCAGGAAGTATGGTTGCTGGATTCAGAGAGGAACAGACTGCTAGGGCAATGGTGGAGTCTTCTATGAATAAGAGGTGAAAGAGTTGGAGTCTGGACGGGGTTAGATGGCTAATACTTCTGTGGGCAATAAGATCTTGAAGGCGGTGAGTAGAGAAGACTGTTAGGTTACCACCTCTAATGAGTTTCTTTTCTTCTTGGGTTAGACAGGCTGCTGCTGCCAGGGCCCGAAGACAGGGCTGCCACCCTTGTACGGTGGGGTCTAATTGTTTAGAGAGATATGCCATGGGGCGGTAGGTGGCGCCTATAGATTGGGCTAAAAGACCCACTGCAACTTTTTGTCTTTCATCTGTGAAAAGCTGGAAGGGGCGTTGGAAGTCTGGGAGTGAGAGAGTAGGATGTGAGAGAAGGCAGTTTTTCAGGTGAGTGAAATGTTTATAGATTAACTTTGGGTTAGACCAAGGTCTTTGGGGAGTCTCCTTGACAGCTGCATATAGAGGCTTAGCCAAGATTCCGAAATTAGGAATCCAGTGCCTGAAAAATCCTACTAGGCCTAGGAAGGATTGAATTTCCTTAGCGTCTTGAGGAGGAGAAAGATTTTGTATTAGAGTTAAACGGTCTGTAGTAAGTGAGCGTGTTGTAGGAGTGATCTCAATACCTAAATATATGACACATTGTTGTGCGAGTTGAGCTTTGTGTTTGGATATTCGGTAACCTTTGGATCCTAGATGATTAAGGAGGATCGCAGTGTCTAAAAGAGAGTCCTGTCCCGTGGGACTACAGAGTAAAAGGTCATCTACATATTGGAGAATTTTACTATTGGTAAGAGGACAGGAGGCTAAGTCTTTTGCTAGGGCCTGCCCAAAGAAATGGGGGCTGTCTCGGAACCCTTGGGGAAGCACTGTCCATGTCAGTTGGGGGAGGTATGGGTGTCTGGGTCTTCCCATGTAAAAGCAAAAAGAAACTGACAATCTGGGTGCAGGGGAATAGTGAAAAATGCATCTTTTAGATCCAGTACAGTAAAGTGTGTTGTATTAGGTGGAATGAGAGAAAGAAGAGTATAGGGGTTGGGAACTACTGGATGGGTGGGACAAACAGCTTCGTTGATAAGACAAAGATCCTGCACTAACCGAAAAGTTCCATCTGCCTTCTTTACAGGTAGGATTGGGGTGTTACAGGGAGAATGAATGGGGATGAGGATGTGTTAGCTGAGTAACCTAGTAATGATGGGTTTTAGTCCTCGTAAGTGCTGTGGAGAGAGAGAGAACTGTGGGCGGGTTGGAAACTGAGATGGTTTCTTAAGTTTTATAAGTATTGGTGGATGATGGTCCGCCACGACAAGGGTGGAGGTATCCCACACTTGGGGGTCGATAGGAATGGGGAAATCAGGGAAAGGGTTAGTAGGATTGTTGGAGTCATTTGAGTTAGTCAATACTAGAAGCAGATGGCAGGTAGGGTGGGGGGCGCTAGTAGGGATGGAGATACAGGCTTTCAGTTGACTTAAAACATCTCGGCCCAGTAGGGGAGTGGGGATAATGAGGAACGAGTGTGCAAAATAGTTGTTGGCCAGGCAGCAATTAAGGGGTGGGGTTTTCCAAGGGCTGGACGGGGAGCCATTGACTCCTACAACAGAAATATTGGAGGGAAGGCTAGGCCCTTCGAAAGACGGCAAAACAGAGACGATTAAAAAATTAATTGTCTTACCCGCTACCAGGAGAGTTACCCGCGGCTAGGCGAGGGTGATGGGGGTCCCCGAGTCCCGGCACCTTCAGTCGTCATCCAGATGTAAGAGCTGGAAGGAGCTCCCAGGGTCCTGAGAAGGGACATCACTTTGAGGCGCCATGCCCGTTTTCAGGGTGGGGCAGTCAGACTTCCAGTGCCCTTCTTCATGGCATGCTGGACAAGGAGTTGTTGGCAGACGAGGGTTAGGACACTTTTTAGCTCAGTGTCCAGCTACTCCGCACTTGTAGCACGGCCGCACTGGCTCAGATGGTTGGGGACTCTGGGGACATCTATTAGCCCAATGCCCTGGGTTACCGCATTTATAGCAAGCCCCTTTTATTGTCTTTGAGCCTCCGGGGATTTTGCTCTCCAGTTTTGGGTTATGGCTAGGCTGCAAAGCAGCAACTAAGGCTTGAGTCTGGAGCTGTACCTTCTGCTTTAGGCGGGCCTGTCGTTGGGCCTCAGCCATTTCCTCCCTTGAATTATAGACCTTGAAGGCCGACTTGACTAGGTCTTGAATAGGAGTTTGAGGTCCATCCTCTGCCTTTTGGAGTTTTTTCCGAATATCCGAGGCCGATTGTGAAATAAAATATGATGCTAGAATAGTGGCCCCGGCTGGGGAAGCTGGGTCTAACCGAGTGTATTGAATTAAAGCCTCAGTTAGCCTGTTTAAAAATGTGGCCGGGTTCTCATCTGGACCTTGAATAATTTCTTTTAGTTTATTGAAATTTACTACCTTATTTGAGGCCGCCTGCATACCAGCCAGAAGACATTGAGTCATCACATCTCGTCTTCGGTGGCCTGGCTGGCCTACTTGATACTTCCAGTCTGGGTCTATAGAGGGGACTGCTTGTTCCGCTAGTGGGAACGCAGGGTCTGTTAAGTGTAATTGGTTGGCATGCTGCCTGGCGGCCACTAGGATGCGCTCTTGCTCCTCAGGGTTTAGAGTAGAGGTAAGAATAACCTGGAGATCATGCCAGGTTAAATCGTAGGCCTGGCAAAGGTATCTAAATTCTTTGGTATAAATTGTAGGGTTGGCAGAAAAATCTCCTAGGCGTCTTTCAATCTTTGAAAGATCTGCTAATGAAAAGGGAACATGAACTCTAACTATGCCCTCTGCTCCGGCCACCTCACGCAAGGGTGCTAAGACCGCAGGGGGGTTGGATAGGGTGGGAGTAGGAGTGGGGGCAGTTAGGCAATCTTTAGAGTGGGTATGGGCAGAGATAGGCGAACTAAGATGACCAGGCGGAAGTGCCGAGGGGTCGGAAGGAAGTGTAGCCTCAACAATGGTGGGAGAGGCTGAGGAGGGAAGCGGGACAACCGCGAGAGCGGGAGGGGGAGGTGGGGTATATGGCAGAAGTGGAAGAGAGGGAGGGGAAGTAAGGTCTTCGGGCAACTCAGACAGGAAAGATGACTCCTCTTTTTCGGACCCTGTTAGGCCTGCGTCCCCAGGCAACATGACCTGAGCCAAGGAACACTGACCACACAGGTCTGGACGAGAACGCAAGGCCCCAAATCCTTGTATGTAATTAATTTTGGACCACTTGCCTAAGCGTTGACAAAAACTACTGAGGTCGGTTAAAATGTTACGGTCTAGAGTGCCCTCAGGCGGCCATGGAGACTGATTGTCTAATTTATATTGTGGCCACGCCACAGTGGAGAGGAACACCAGTCGCTTTCGCCTGAGATCTTGTTCTAATTGCAAAGTTTTGAGGTTTTTTAGAAGACACCCTAAAGGGGAGTCTCCAGGTATTTTGGATTGGGGGTTTCCCATTGCCTTCCTCTCGCCAATAGGCGGAAACGGAAACCGAACTCTACCTGGCTACAAAGCGTCCTTTGGAGCCACCAGAGACCGGTGAGAGGCTCCTGGAGCCGGAATGGAGATTACCTCCAGGCGGACGTCTCCGTCCTGGACGGGTATCCCACGGACCGGAATGGAGTTCCTTTGGGCAGACGTCTCTGCCTTTGGGAACTTCCCTGGGTCACCTGGTGACCGGAAAAAAAAGCCTTGGGCCTGTGCAGGACTTCTGGCCAAGGGATATGAGAGGGAGGCAGAAGGTACTCACCCCTAGGAGACTTGGAGGTGGGGAAAGCGATGTCCAGGTCCTGGTCCCTCTGGGGTGTGGAAGGAGGAGGCTCCTCGGACCTTGGGGGCCCTGAGGAGGGGTCTCCTCCCGGGTTTCGGCACCAGCTGATTTGCTTTAATGCGACCCCCAGAGCAAATGCCAGAGAAAAGGCAAGTAGGCAAGGCAAAAAAACTTTATTTACAAGCCAATGTGAGGTAGGGGCGAGGTTCACTGGTCTCTGGCGGTGGAGGCCCACGAAGTCGCTCCGGTGTTCTCCCGCGAGGTTCCTGGGTCCCGCACACGAGGAGGGGCCGAGGAAGCTCGCTCCGGCATTCTCCGACGAGGTTCCTGGGTCCCACCTAGGAGAGAAGGGGCCGAGGAAGTTCGCTCCGGCATTCTGGGGCAAGGTTCCTGGGTCCCGCGCACGAGGAGGGGCCAAGGAAGTTCGCTCCAGCGTCCTCAGGCGAGGTTCCCTGGGTCCCCCATAGGGAGGAGGGGCCAAGGAAGTTCGCTCCGGCGTTCTCCGGCGAGGTTCCCAGGTCCCGCGAAGGAGGAGGAAGTTCCCTCCGCACGCCCGCCAGGAGCAGCTTTTATGTCCTGGGCCCGGGAGTGGGCGGGCAGTGGGCGGGACATAGGCGGGTCAGGGGCGGGGTGGTAGGCGTGGCTAGGCGGGTTCCGGTTCTTCTCAGTCGGAGGTCGGGTTGCGCCTGCACAGTCCACCCATGTCTTTCCCGGGCGTGGGAAAGTTGATGGTGAAGAACCCGGAACTGCGCCATCTTGTCTCTGTTCGTCCAAATGGTAGTTATCCCCATTTTTACAAGTAAAGAAACTTAAGCTCATAAAAGTGACTTGCTCAAGGAGATATGGCTTTTAAGTGGTAAAATTAGGACTCAAACCTAGGTCATCTGACTTTTACTGTATTCTTATCACTGGTAGACTCCATAAAGCAAATGTATGATACATGTTAGTGACAACATAAGCTAAGTTTCAAGGCCCTCATTAAAACCATTTTATTGGCTTTTATAAAGCTGGAGTAGGATGTAATATTATGCAGAATAAATTGCCATGGATTTTTTTTTTTAAGAGCTGAACAGTTGCTTTGGTCTCCTTGGCAACAGTGTTCTCCTTCTGTCCAAGAAATTTAGTACATATAAATGAACATTTGAATTTTTCTTTTTAGAATTCAAATTCATTTTTTCTTTTTACTTCCAAATTTCCTACATTTTCTCCTGTTTTCATTTTATTTGCAATTTTTTTTGAAGAAATACATGCTTATGATTTTAAAAAATAGTACAGAAGAGAAAACAATGATCCTAACTGCCTCTTCTTTTCCTCAGTTTGCTCCTTATAAGTCATTTTAAGTTTCTTTTTAGTTATTTTTGTGGTTACCATGAAAAGACCAAGTAATAGACTAGAACCGCTATTTCTTGATGTATTTTAAAGTTTTAGATATTATCTGTCAGATATATCCCTGTGCTATGAAAAATGGGAATTCACTCACTATTCTCTATGTCTCCTGAATTTTGATAGTTATGCTATTAGCATTAGTCATTTCGAAAGTTTAAACAATATAATTAATGCTAGCAAAGTTTGCAGGACAGTAAGTGCAACTAACAAACAGAGCTTCCAACTGGCCATTCTGTTTAAGGGGAGACTGGCAGAAAACATACTCTATACATGAAAACAGAGAAAACCCGTACCAGCTTATATAAGGTACCTAGCGTAGTCAAATACACAGAAACAGAAAACAGAATGTTGGGTACCAGCGGCTAAAAATCTATTGATGTTAAAGCTAACTAACGATCAAACCATAAAAAGGAAATAAGCTGCATGCAAAATAAGTAAAGCAATGGATACAGGAAAAAAACTGAGTTAAGTCAGGGAACACAAGAACTTAATGTTTTTTGATTAAATAAGACAATTATTCCATCAAATAAGGAAATATGCTATGAAAAAGGAACAGGAAACAATAATGAGCTCTTGGAAATTAAGAAAAAAACATTGACACACCACCCCTGCCAAATGCAATAGAAAATATAGAAGTTAAAGTTGAGGAAACATAGCAAAGGAAATAGGAAATATGAGGAAGTTGACATGGAGTAACTTCCCCAGAAATCCAATGTAAAGAAATCCTAGATGATAACAGTGTACTGATCCACACTGGGGTTCCAGAAATATGTCTTAAAAAAGAATTCAGCATCTATGCCATAAATAGTAAAAAGCTGGAAGATGTTAGTAATATGGTGAAGATGGCGTGTTATTTCTGGTCAACAACATTAGAAAAAAAAAGAAGAAAAGAAAAAGCAGTAACCCAGGGAAGGGAAGGAGGGAGGGAGGAGGCAGACAGGAAGAAAGTAGGAAGGGAGGGAGGGAAGGAAAGAATGAAGGACCCGAATAAGCAAGGAAAGACAAAGCTGAGTAAGTTAAGTTGTGGTCTAAAAATGAAGCCAACTAAAATGGTGCATCATTTTGAACAACTAATTGATGGATCTTAAGGAAAGAAAAACAGATCTCCAGAGCTTTTTCATCATGCTAAACTGAATTTCTGTACCCATTAAATAACTCCCCATTTCTTCATCCCCTAAGCCTCTAGCAGCCACCATTTTGCTTTCTGTTTCTATGAATTTGACTACTCTACGTACCTCATGTAAGTGGCATCATACGGTATTTGTCTTTCTATGACTAGCTTATTTCACTTAGCATAATGCCTTCATGGTTCATCCATGTTGAAGATGAGATTTCATTTTGATTATAGAACAAAATGTACATGTCATCAAGTTATTTTGGGTTTGAGCTTATTGCACTTTGTTTCATGCTACTTTTTTGTCGGTGGAAATTGCATCTACTCCTCAGTACCCACTGACCCCTTCCTCCAGTTCTTTTTACATTGTAGGTTTAGTTCTTTTGTTCCTTTACTATCACTGTAATAAGTTCTCAGGGAGGGAAGACAAGTGTTTAAGTCTTTCATCTTGAACCAAAAGTCTTTATACTTTTATTTCTTCAAATTAAAAATGTACTTGAAACTGAAAACAGCTAAGATGTCCTTCAATAGGTGAATGAATAAGCAAACTGTTGCATATCAAATATTATTCAGTGATTAAAACAAATCAGCTGTCAAGCCACGAAAAGAGATGAGCTATCAAGCTGTGAAAAGATGGAGAAACCTCAGATGTAGATTGCTTACTGAAAGAAGATGGTGTGGAAAAACTACATAATGTAGTAACTTTTCTGTAGATATATTTGAAAAGGAGTGATTCACATTTGAAAGCCCTTCATGTCTCACCTGACAGTTTTCAAAATAGGTAGACTAGCTACTTCTGTTTGTTATTTGGGGGACTTCTTTGCCCTGTTTTTTTGGTTTTTTGGTTTTTTTTCTTTCATAAAATCTGTTTTAGTTCCTTCAAGTTTTCTACAAGGCCATTAGAAAACCTATTTGGATACGTCTTTGATCTAAAATTATTTTCCTGGCTGGGCGCAGTGGCTTACGCCTGTAATCCTAGCACTTTGGGAGGCTGAGGCAGGCAGATCACCTGAGGTCAGGAGTTCGAGACCAGCCTGGCCAACATGGTGAAACCCCATCTCTGTTAAAAATACAAAAAATTAGCCAGGCGTGGTGGCACTTGCCTGTAATCCCAGCTACCTAGGAGGCTGAGGCAGGAGAATTACTGGAACCCGGGAGGCAGAGGCTGCAGTGCGCTGAGATTGCGCCACTGCACTCCAGCCTGAGTGACAGAGCGAGACTCCATCTCAAAAAAAAAAAAAAAAATTAAAAAAAGTGTTATTCCTATCTGTTCCTCTCCTCTTATTTAAAAAAATCAGAAAGAATGTGGAGAATCTAATAAAAAGGAATTTGTCATCATTTGATTCTTCCAGGCTTTACTTGTGAGATGCAGTGAATTAACAAAAGAATATACATCTTATTATATTTCATTAGCTCAGGGTTTTTGTTTTGTATTGTCTTGTAGAGAAACAGGGTCTCACCCTGTCACCTAGGCTAGAGTGCAGTGTGATCATAGCTCACTGCAGCTTCCTGGGCTCAAGTGATCCTTCTACCTCAGTTTCCCAAGTGGCTGGGACTACAGGCACAAGCCACCACACCTGGTTACATTAGCTTGTATTTCAATGATAATCCCTGGATAATCTAAATCAGATTTCTTTCATCCTTCCTTTTGGAGAGACAGCACGATTGGTTTGTTTCGTGGAGAAACCTGTCTTTACCTAATTTATGTCTATTTTGTTTTTTAGAAATATTTCCCTCAAAATAAAAAGTTGATTAGTAATTTAGTGCAGATTTTACTGAAGGAGTATTGTTTTCATTAGTCAACTGCGATCTGCATTACTACTAATTAATACTGAGGCTGCTGCCCTCTAGTGTTGGGAGTTAATGGAGAAAATTATCTATGCTGGTGAGGAATAGGCAGGAAGGCAGTGAGATAGTGTTGCCAATCCTCATGGGATCTTTTACACCAAATCATTTAATGAGCAGTGTATCTTGCCAAACAAAACAATGGAAATGGCCATATTTAATGCCTTAAAGAGTATGAAGACTATAATATGCTAAATGAAAAATACCATATATCTCTGATTCAAAGACATTTTAATGTCTACCTTGTTAGAAAACATCTTTAATGTAAGTAGTGGTTTTATGTTGTGTTTCTGCTTCAGAATTTTTTCACATCATTTCTCTCTGAAATATTTCATTATTTATATAAGTAAAAATGAGGAAAAAACCTAAGTGTCCATGAATAAAGAAATGGTAACATAAACTGGAACACTCTGGAGTGAAAAGAATAGCATGGTTCTATATGTATTAAAAGGACCTCCAAGATATATAGACATAAAGAGAGATATAGATACATAGGTATGTAAGTTTATATTTTTTTAAATTTTATTTTATCGTAGTAAGAACACTTAACATGAGATGTACCCTCTTAACAGATTTTCCAGTATTCAATACAGTATGGTTAACTGTAGGTACAGTGCTGCACAGCATATCTCTAGAATGTATTCATCTGGCTTAACTGCAACTTTATGCCCCTTGCATAGCAGCTCTCTATTCCTCCTTCCCTGCAGCTGGCAACCACCATTCCACTCTTTGATTCTATGAATTTGACTATTTTAGATACCTCATATAAGTGAAATCATGCAGTATTTGCCCCTCTGTGCAAGATATATGTGAAATAAGCAAGTTATAGAACAACATGTACAATATGATGCCATATATATAAAAAAAGAGTTAAAGCAAAACTGTATTTTACAGGTATGTAGATGTGTAGTAAAGGTTTGGAAGAATGTATTACAAACCGTAAGCAGCACCTCTAAAGATAGGGTCTGGGAATGAGAGTAATGGTCAACGATGTCTGTAGCTTTATCTGTGTTATTAGTATTTTTTAAATAAGAGAAATCTGTTAATATAATTCGTAATAATTAAAGTAAAATTTAAAATATAAACAAAAATTAAGTGGTCAACTGTCTGACATTGGCTTTTAAGGGCAATAGGAGTTCAAAGTCAGGAAGATTTTTTATAAGAGGGAGAATTTGAGCTGGGACTTGAAGGGTAAGTAGGATACGAATAGATAACAGATATGGGGGCAGAAAATTTAAAGTGGACACAGTAGAATAATAAAATGGAAAATAACACTGATCAGGGACATGAAACTGAGCAGGAAGCATGCAGAAACCATAAAGAGATTTCTTAAGTATAGCGTGTGTATTGTGCTACTATGGTGAGTAAGTACAGGTGAAGGAAAACTAGATTTTATGAGTGATCATGTACCAGACATGGTACTTACTAGATGCTTTCATGTAGAAAGTCTCTTAATTCTCCCAGATTGTTTGAGGTAGTTATTTCCATTTTTTTAAGCCTATACACAAACCCAGGCTCAGAGAAGTATAGAGAGAGGGGGCTATTTGAATCCAAGAGGGTTTCAAACTCCTCTGCCCTTTGGGATCTGACCCCAACCTTTCTAATTTTTACATTTGATGTAATGAGAATTGAACTCTATTGCTGATTCTTGGCTGATTTATCTGGCTGCAGCATGTAATTAGGATGAGATGGAATGGAGTGGTGGAGGGGATCCTAGAAACTCTCATAGAAATGTAGATATAAAAGTTTTACATAAGGATGTTTGCTTTGTAAGAAAATCAGGAAAAAAAAGCCATGAGACTTACTAGCAAATTGATCTCTATCTTCTTTTTAAAAAGACAGAAAATGATAGCTCCCATTCTGTTAAATCATATATTTTGCTAACTTTGAATCACATCTTTTAAAAGAAAGATATTAGAATTTAAATTCCCAT
Source organism: Rhinopithecus roxellana (assembly GCF_007565055.1). NCBI lineage: Eukaryota > Metazoa > Chordata > Mammalia > Primates > Cercopithecidae > Rhinopithecus > Rhinopithecus roxellana. The sequence continues at coordinate 57,797,255 of NC_044563.1, forward strand.
GTCCACCTCTCTGATTCCATTCTCCTCCCTTCTTCCTTTCCTCAAAGTAACCAAAGCATATCTAGGAATACTAGGGTTTTGTTTGATTTTCTTGTTCAGTTAAAATATAATTTTGTTTTTCACTTAAATGAAGATAACTGTGGGAGGCTGGGTGTGGTGGCTCATGCCTGTAATCCCAGCATTTTGGGAGGCCAGGGCAGGAGGATCGCTTGAGCCCCGGAGTTTGAGACCAGCCTGGGCCAAGTAGGGAGACCTCGTCTCTACAAAAAGTAAGTAAAATTAGCTGGGCATGATGGCATGTGCCTATAGTTCCAGCTACTTGGGAGGCTTAGGTGGGAGGCTTGCTTGAGCCCGGGAGGTTGAGGCTGCAGTGAGCTGTGATGGCACCACTGCACTCCAGCCTGGGTGACAGATTGGGACCCTGCCTCAAAAAAATATATATATATATATATTTTTTACAGATATTGCCAAATTGCATTACAGAGAATGTGCACCAATGTATTCTTCTACCAACAATATATAAAAGTGCCTGCTTTCTCAAATTCTTGACTCCACAATGCAGTATCAAATATTTGTCTTTGCCATTGTGAAAAATAAAAACCGTATTTTATTTTAGCTTTAATTTCCATTTTTCTTATAAGTGAAGTTGTATATTTTCATATACTTAAAAGATACCTGTATTTCCTTTTCTATGAACTGTTTTCATTTCTTTTGCTAACTTTTCTATCAAGTTATTAATCTTTTCTCCTGTTTTAATGCTAAAGAAATAAGCCTTTGATTGATTTATCGTGTATCACAAATGTTTTTTCTCAGTTTGTCTTTTGAATTTATATATGTAATTTTTTTTTTTTTTTTTTTTTTTTTTTTTTTTTGAGAAGGAGTCTCACTCTGTCACCCAGGCTGGAGTGCAGTGGCCAGATCTCAGCTCACTGCAAACTCCGCCTCCCGGGTTTACGCCATTCTCCTGCCTCAGCCTCCCGAGTAGCTGGGACTACAGGCGCCCGCCACCTCGCCCGGCTAGTTTTTTGTATTTTTTTTAGTAGAGACGGGGTTTCACCGTGTTAGCCAGGATAGTCTCGATCTCCTGACCTCGTGATCCGCCCGCCTCGGCCTCCCAAAGTGCTGGGATTACAGGCTTGAGCCACCGCGCCCGGCCTATATATGTAATTTTTATCATGTAGAGCATAATTATAATTTTATTGACAGCATAGTTTTTCACTTGGTAAATATATCATATTTAACCATTTCCTTTTTGGTGGATGTCTTATTCTGATTTTTAAAAACTATTTTGAATAATGCTGAGAGCATCATTTTGCATACAACTTTTTCCCTTAGATTATTTCCGTAACATGTAAAGATGACATATACATTTAGAGATATTTAACTTCTGAGAAATGCAGTCAGACCATAATTGTAGCCTAATTTCAGAAGAATATGAAAATTGGGCTTTATTGAAAAAGAAAAAGCATATTATTGTTTCCTTTCTTGGTAGTTTTCATGCTGATGGGCAGGGTTCTCCTGTTGGTAGTATTTTCGCCATTTCAAAATATGCATGAAACATCAAGCTATGAATCTTTTATCTGGTATACGGGTATACGTTAAATTAAGCACAAAACTATGGAATCTCAGTTGACAGAAACCTAGATATTATCTTATTTAAGCTCCTACTCAGAATAAAAACATGTTCTGTAGTATCCCAAATAGGTAACTTCCATGTGAGAACATTTCTGGTATAGTGGAGTCTTGTCTTACTTAGGAGTTAGATTCCAAAGTCAATAAATAATGAAAATGGTATAAAATTTTAAAATCACCCTTGTAAACCCTTAAATTGTCCAAGAACTACAAGATACATGATTTCAAGTATCTAGCCTTATATAGTAATATATAAGAATATGTTAACATATGTAGTAATGTGCCATATATAATAGAGCACATGCACAAAATACAATTTTAATATTTAGGAGGCAGGGCTAAATACATATAGTGGAGTACATGTAAGTTAAGCGTAATAAAGCCATACTATATAGTGCAGTGCAGTGTTGTATGGTAGAAAGACTTCTACTTCTAGAAATGACAGATGAGGTAATTTGGATAATCTTCCTCCAACAACTGGAAAAAATAGATAAAATATAGATTTTAAAATCTGTTTGAAGGTGTTATTTAATGTTAGTCAAGAGTTTCCAGTTCAAGATTTGGAAGAAGAAGGAAATTCCAGGCCACAGTCTAGAAGAAGACAGAAATTCAGAGAGCTGAGTTTAGTATGTAGGGCCACTTTTGCCCAGGGCACATTTACCGATCAGGATAGGCAGCTAAGAAGATTGGCAGTCTTTTTGTTGGTCTTGCTAGTATAGAGGGACAAAAATTGGAAGCTAGGCCGTATCGCGGGTAGAGACCCTGAGAACACTCTTACTTTAGAAGTCCAAAGGGCTGCCCTGTGAATACTGGTGAACTCAAAGTAAACACTCCTTGTACAGACTATATTCCAGTTTTGAGTCATTTGGATGGCTTGGAAATTGGATTAAAGTGAACTTAGATTGCTAGTGCTTTCAGATGCCTAAGAAAAGCAGGCCGGGCGCGGTGGCTCAAGCCTGTAATCCCAGCACTTTGGGAGGCCGAGACGGGCGGATCACGAGGTCGGGAGATCCAGACCACCCTGGCGAACACGGTGAAACCCCATCTCTACTAAAAAAATACAAAAAACTAGCCGGGCGAGGTGGCGGGCGCCTGTAGTCCCAGCTACTCGGGAGGCTGAGGCAGGAGAATGGCGTAAACCCGGGAGGCGGAGCTTGCAGTGAGCCGAGATCGCGCCACTGCACTCCAGCACTCCAGCCTGGGCGACAGAGCGAGACTCCGTCTCAAAAAAAAAAAAAAAAAAAAAAAAAAAATTCTGAAACTGAAGAAATACAATAACCAAAATTAAGAATTCAATGAACAAATTTAACAACACTTTAGAGAGGAATCAGAGAGAGAATTAGCAAACTACAAGATAGGTCAGTGAAAAATATTCAGAACAAAGCATGGAATGACAAAAGGATTGGGGGGAAGTGGGGGAATAAAAGAGAGGCTATGAGACATAAGATGATACAGGAAAAGGTCTAACATGCTATTCACTGGAATCTCTTAAGGAGAGGAAAGAGATAGTTGCTATGAAATTTCCTAAAGTGATGAATGACATTAATCCACAGGTTAAGAGTTTGGTGTTCCAAAGGAATATAAATCATTCTGTTACAAATATATATGCACACATATGTTCATTGCAGCACTATTTACAATAACAAAGACATGGGATCAATCCAAATGCCCATCAGTGATAGACTGGATAAAGAAAATGTAATATATATATCTCTCCATAGAATACTATGTATACATAAAAAGGATTGAGAGCATGTTCTTTGTAAGGACATGGATGGAGCTGGAAGCCATTATCCTCAGCAAACTAACACAGGAACAGAAAACGGAACTCCGCATGTTCTCACTTACAAGTGAAAGCTGAAAAATGAGAACACATGGACACGGGGAGGGGAACAACACACACTGGGGCCTGTCAGGGAGGCATGGGGAGGGAGAGCATCAGGATAAATAGCTAATGCATGTGGGACTTAATACCTAGGTGATGGGTTGATAGGTGCAGCAAACCACCATGACACACATTTACCTATGTAACCTGCACATGTATCTGGAATATAAAATAAAGTAAAATTTTAAATAAGAGTTTGGGGTTAATTTGTGTTCTGTAAACTTTTCTCCTTGATTACATAAGTAATCCTTCCCTATGAAGATATAAGGAACAATCACATTTTTTTAGTTTTATTTTTCTACGCATTTATGTATATTTTACGAATTTGGAATTGTATTACACATATGGTTTATATACTTACCCCCCTAATATATCTAAGTATTTTTGCATATTAAAATTCTATTGTGATTTTTTAATACGTTATTTTAATGTATTATTACATCAGCCTTTTTATTTAACCAGTTTTCTTTTCTTTTTTTTTTTTTTTTGAGACGGAGTCTCGCTCTGTTGCCCAGGCTGGAGTGCAGTGGCCGGATCTCAGCTCACTGCAAGCTCCGCCTCCCGGGTTCACGCCATTCTCCTGCCTCAGCCTCCCGAGTAGCTGGGACTACAGGCGCCCGCCATCTCGCCCGGCTAGTTTTTTTGTATTTTTTAGTAGAGACGGGGTTTCACTGTGTTAGCCAGGATGGTCTCGATCTCCTGACCTCGTGATCCACCCGTCTGGGCCTCCCAAAGTGCTGGGATTATAGGCTTGAGCCACCGCGCCCGGCCACCAGTTTTCTATTAACATGTGGTTTGCTTACTTTTTTTATTATTATTAATATTACTTTAGTGAATATCCTTATGACTAAATCATAATGTGCATCCATGATTATTTCCTCGGGATAAATTTCTAGAAGTAGAATTGCTAAAACAAAGACTATTTAATATTTAAGCTACTTAAAACATTGGCAAATTGTCATCTGAGATGTTGTATCGATTTATAGTCCCTCTAGCAGATTGTATTTTTTTAAAGATGGCTGCAACTATATGTCCCATTCCACATGTTCTTACTGTGTGACTTTGGTACTCCTTAATTGAATGGTGGGATCTGTGTTCCCTCTGCTGGAACCTGGGTGGATCTTTGTAGCTGCCTAAAGAAATATAGTACAAAACAGGTGCGGTGGCTCATGCCTGTAATCTCAGCACTTTGGGAAGTTGAAGTGGGAGTATTGCCTGAAGCTAGGAGTTCAAGCCCATCCTGGGCAACATGGCAAGACCCCATCTCTTTAAAAAATTAAAAAGCCAGGCATAGTGGTGTATGCCTGTAGTCTCAGCTACTTGGGAGGCTGAGGTAGGAAGATTGCTTGAGACTGGGAGGTAGAGGCTGCAGTGAGACATGTTTTTCTCCACAGTACTCTAGCCTACATGACAGAGTGAGACTCTGCCTCAAAAAAATAAAAATAACAATAATAAATACAGTGCAGTGGAAATTAACATGCCTTTCAGAGCTAGGCTATAAAAGGTAATATGACTTCCACTTGGCTTGCTTGCTTATGGGACACTTGCCTTTGGAACCCAACACTGCAAGGAAACCAAGGCCACAAGGAGTGGCCTCTGTAGGTGTGCCATTTGATGGCCTCCACTAGGCCCCAGCCTACAGTCAGCATCACTGCCAGATAGACAGGCCTACAGCAAGCCATCCTGGCTGTGCCCTTTCTGAATTCCTAACCCATAGAAACTCTGAAAGATAATTAATGATTATTGATTGAAACCATTAAGTTTAAAGTGGTTTTTTACTAAGCCATAGCAATAAATATACTCTCATTCCACAGCACTGGGCTTATTCATTTTAAAAACTCTTAATCAATTTTTAGGTGAAAAAATGGTATCTTGTTTTAATTTTCATTTCCTTGGTTACTCGAGTTAATTTTCATTCCCCAGCACTGGGCTTACTCATTTTAAAAATTCTTAATAAGTTTTTAGGTGAAAAACGGTATCTTGTTTTAATTTTCATTTCCTAGGTTACTATTGGGGGCCGGGGAGGGGAGGGGAAGCAATGGTTAGTGTGCTGGGTATAGATATTATTTCAAACTCAGTAAGTCTAATACTGAACTCCATTATCTCTCTACTCCCAACTTGTTCCTCACCCTCCTTGCTCCACAATCCAACTCCTACTAATCTTTCACTTTTCAGTTCAAGTATTACTTCCACTGGGTGCAGTGGCTGACACCTGTAATTCTAGCACTTTGGGGAGGCCAAGACAGGAGGATCGCTTAAGCCCGGGAGGTCCAGGCTGCAGTGAGCTGATATGTCACCACTGTACTCCAGCCTGAGCAACAGAACGCACTCTGTCTCAAAAAAAAAAAAGAGAAAAACACAAACAAACAAAAAACCCTACAAATATGCCAAAGTTTCAGTGAGCTGATATGTCACCACTGTACTCCAGCCTGAGCAACAGAACAAGACTCTGTCTCAAAAAAAAAAGAGAAAAACACAAACAAACAAAAAACCCTACAAATATGCCAAAGTTTCAATGGCTTACACAGTGTAAGTTTATTTCTTGCTGATGTTACAGCCCAGTGCTGGTCCATGAGGTAGGAGGTAAAGGAGGGGGATTTTGTTCCATGAAATCATTTATTCCATCTTGTTGCTACATACTCCTGTAGGTCCTTAGAGTCCTCTCTGTTTAATGGGGAAATGGGGAAAGAGGAGTGGTGGGGGAGTAGGTCTGGGGCTAGGCATGGAAGTGGTGCACATCTCTTTCATATCCAGTGACTATAACTCTGTCACATGGTCTCGTTTAGCTCCAAGGGAGGCTGGCCATGGTGCCCAGGGAAAAGAGTAGAACATGATTCTTGTTTTTTACAGGTGAGGATACTGGAGTGAAATTACCTGTTCAAGGTCATAAAGCTAGTAATAGATGTTACTGGAGCCCTTGAACTTAGTACACTTAGTGACTTCCATGATCACTTACTGACAAAACCTATAGAGTTTGAAAAGTTAATCTCAAAAATCATCACATATGCTTGGAATCTAAAGTCTAAGGAAAGGTGAAGTGACTTGTTCAGGATGATTTAGCTAAGCAATTGCTGACTCAAGATCAGGGCCAAACCTTCTAGAATTATTACTTCAGTGATCTTTCTCTCCTACAGTGGTCTACTGAGCACATTAGCCAATAATTGGATTCTTTGTTGGTCAAGAAAAGTATGATGTGTCACAATATTTGTAGAAAGACAATAAACATTTGAAATATTTTATGTTGACTACCTTATATGAGAAATATTTTTTACTTAAACCTTAACAGAGACAAGTTTGACTATGTAATTGAACAATAAAATTGAGCTCATTGTATGTGCTCTGTTAAAATTATAGTTTTTTTTAAACAAAGATAGTTTTTTTTGAAACAAAATAATTAACTTTTTTTAATCTTTCACACTAATTTGGTATATCTAATATTCTTAAATGATAATATTATATTTCAAGGATTATTTTCTACTTTGGGGGTACTTAGTACTTCATTTTGTGGATATGATTTTTGTGTTTATTAAGCAATTATTCAAATAAATCTCATTTCATATGATGAGTATATTTTATATTCAAGTTTTTTGTCTAAGCCAAATTTATGTTAATTTCTACCAATTTTTTTAAGATAGGGAAATTAAATTTAGAATTACACAAAAATTATTTAAATAGGAAAGAATGATTAGTTTAGCATGAATATAGTTTGGACTTAATAAGGAAACATCTGATTTAGAAAACCTGTTCTGCTCCAAGACTCTAGACTTGGATCTTCAAATTGGCTTACCCTCAGAAGTAAATGTCAGCTGTGTTTACCTTTCAGATTTTCAGATTGCACTTTCCTATTTTAACTTCTGGTTAGAAATAAACTTTAAAATTTGTTTGTCTTTCATTCATGATGGGGGGCAAAATAATAAATAGATAAACAAAATAAAAATGTTTTTCTCTGTAGTTATATAAAACTGGTATTAAGTCTCTGTCATTAACATTTAAAAATGTTATGTACAATTTTGCAACTTTAGATATATTTGAGTTATTAAGAGTCAATTTTGTATATTGGCTCCCCTTTAGATGTATAACAATATTAGAATTTGCAATTTTTTTTTTAGACAGAGTTTCACTCTTGTTATCCAGGCTGGAGTGCAAATGGCATGATCTCGGCTCACTGTAACCTCCGCCTCCCAGGTTCAAGTGATTCTCCTGCTTCACCCTCCTGAGTAGCTGGGATTATAGGTGCCCACCACCATGCCTGGCTAATTTTTTGTATTTTTAGTAGAGGCAAGGTTTCACCATGTTGGCCAGGCTGGTCTCAAACTCCTGACCTCAGGTGATCCATCCACCTCAGCCTTCCAAAGTGCTAGGATTATAAGCATAAGCCACCGTGCCCAGACTGAATTTGGGATTTTAAATATATATTATGTTCTTTTAGGTCTGTTCCAATCTTCTAAACAATGCGATTCATGTTTTTGAGTGTATTTAAGCTGTTAGGTTTTGTACTAGAATACTAATAGAGTAGATTCAAATTGTGTTAGAATTATTAAAATAGTAGGTTTGTCAGATAAATAGGAAAAAAGATTTACAGGTAAACTCTTCCATATGGTTTGGCTGTTTTGTCCCCTGTAAATCTCATGTTGAAATGTGACCTCCAGTGTTGGAGGTGGGTCCTGGTGGGAGGCATTTGGGTCATGGGGGTGGTTCCCTCATGAATAGCTTGGTTCTCTGCTGGTGACAATAAGGAGTTGTCATGCTGTTAGTTCACATGAGAGGTGATTGTTGAAGAGCCTGGCAGCTCTCTTTTGTTCCCTCATTCATCATGTGATAAGCTGGCTATTCTTCGCTTCTGTTATGACTGAAAGCTTCCTGGGCCTCACCAGAAGTGGAGCAGATGCTGGTGCTATGCTTGTACAGCCTGCAGAACTGTGAGCCAAATAAATCTTATTTCTTTATGAATTACCCAGCCTCAAGTATTCCTTTATACCAATGCAGACAAGCTAACACACTTCTCATTGGCAAACTTGATTACATTTTTTACACTCTTTTATACACATTTATATTTATTATACATAAATAATATAGAAGTCCCTAGTTATGAACAGAATAGGTTCAGAAAACTTGGGCAAGTTCAAAATAATCCTTCGTAAGTGAATGTTAGTACTTTCATTGGTCGGCAGGCAGAGTTGATGTGAGTTTTGGTCTGGTGTGTAACCTTCTTCACATCTGTGAAAGTTTGTAAGAAGTTAATTTTTTTAAGTGATTTTAGAAAAATCAATTATTTCATGTTTTTCTATGAATTTGGGCCTTATGGTTCTACAATATGGAAAAAAGAGAACTCCACAAGTATTATGTAAGAAGATACTTTCTTTTCTTCATTTCAGCCATGTAAAGTTGAAGCAAACCATAGGATTAGAACCTAAAGGAAAATTTTTGGTATACAGGTAAAATTCGAAAATAATGCATGGCTTTTTTCTATATTCTGCACCTTACTGACTTCATACTAAACAATTAGCTTTATTACCGATGAAGTACAGAGAAATGCTAGTAGTCACTAAAATCTTTTCGATTTTCTGCAGGATTACTTTTTTGGAGTACTAAAATTGTTAGGATTCTAAGATATGCTAGTTAAAAGCAAATTTATTTCAGATGGAATGCATTTACTTTCTAAATAATTAATTTTCATTTTATATAATAGGTCAGTGTGTATTTTTTTTTTTTTTAATTGAGACGGAGTCTTACTCTGTTGCCCAGGCTGGAGTGCAGTGGCGCGATCTCGGCTCACTAAATTGCCTCCCTGGTTCAAGTGATTCTCCTGCCTCAGTCTCCCAAGTAGCTGGGACTACAGGCACACGCTACCATGCCCAGCTAATTTTTGTATTTTTAGTAGAGAGAAGGTTTTGCCATGTTGGCCAGACTGGTCTTGAACTCCTGACCTCAGGTGATCCGCCCGCCTCGACCTCCCAAAGTGCTGAGATTACAGATGTGACCCAACGTGCCCAGCCTGGTGTGTATGTTTCTTGAAAGCAGGTCAGTCAAATAGATTTCCTACTGTCTTCCTCCTCTTTTTTTTTTCTTGACTAGGCTTCTACCCCCAAGTAATCAATGAATTGTAAATAAGAGAGCACATTTAGAAAGCAAACAATAATTTGCATTTGAGAGAACACCAATATATGTTTTATAGATTCAGATCTTATCAGTAGCTTTCTGTGAATGGGAAAAGGAGAGCAATTTGTGAGGTAAAAAATCATTCACATCACACACAAGTAGAGGTTTTTCTGAGCCATCATGAATACCTAACTAGTTTTTAACCATAAAAAAGTAATATATACATAAAATATCCAAACAGCATCATGGCTCTCCAATAAAAATAAGTCACTTTTCTACTTGAAACCCCATGCCTAATATCCCCTTCAGAGGTAATCACTATTTTTAGTCTCTTATTTTTGCGTGGAATACTTCTAGATGATGTATAAATATACACATACCTCTTTTTATATAAATGAAAACACTGTATATACTCTTCTGCTCTCCTTTTCATTTATTATACCTGAGTTCAACATGAAAATTTCATTTAAAAATAATTAGTTGGCTGGGCGCAGTTGGCTCATGCCTATAATCCCACACTTTCGGAGGCTGAGGCGGGCGGATCACGAAGTCAGGAGATGGAGACCATCCTGGCTAACACAGTGAAACCTCGTCTCTACTAAAAACACAAAAAATTAGCTGGGCGTGGTGGCGGGCACCTGTAGTCCAAGCTTCTTGGGAGGCTGAGGCAGGAGAATGGCGTGAACCCGGGAGGCAGCGGAGCTTGCAGTGAGCCAAGATTGTGCCACTGCACTCCAGCCTGGGCGACAGAGCGAGACTCCGTCTCAAATAATAATAATAGTAATAATAAATTTATAATTCTTTAGAATCTTCATATATTATAGTTTATAAAATCGTAGTGATATAATGACTTTAGAAAAAAATACAAATGTAAGTTCATCTGAATGGAGAATATGTGATAATTATGGCTGCGTAGATAGCTTTTTAGGTTATATTTTTAAAAGTTTATAACATCAACATCTATGTCTCACTGTTAAACAGTGGAGAAATCTGAATGTAAAGTAGATTTCAAATGCCTGTTGTCATAATTATTTAGCTCTTTTTGCCATAAAAGTGTATTTGTTATGTCTAGTATATCATGATTCTTTATTCATTTTCATTTTTCTCTAACTTACAAGCTTTTCAACAACCAGGAATTAGGTTAGTACTGCTTGTGATGTCTATAATTGGGAATGGAATTTTTAGGCCCTACTCTAGTAGCTGTACAGTTAAACATTAGGAAGTATACTCAGTAACCAACAGCATTTATGTCTGGTGGATCATTTATATATATGTGTGTGTGTATACATATGTATATACACATACATATATGTATATGTGTATATACATATATACTCATTAGATATACACATACACTATATATACATACTACATATATACACATATACACCTACTGTATATATGCACACATATATACTATATACACATATATACTATATATACATATATATACACACTATACCTGTAATATAAAGGAACATCATTTTGCTTTGTAACTGGAATTAAATTGTTATCAGAAGCATTATTAACACCCCAACACAATTATTTTGTTTGTAGAGAGATGGCATAGGCTTTAGAGCCAGACCAGCTTAGGTTCCCAAACTGTCTAAATTTCCAGTGCCAGCTCAGTGATACTAGGCTCCCTCCCTAAATCTTAGTTTCCTCCTCTATACAAGGTAATATTAATAATAATACTACCCATACAGGTGCTGCAGTGAACCTTCTTATATGAATAAATGTTATTGTTCATGTGAAGGTATTTTTGTGGACAGAAATCTATGGGCCAAAAGGCATGTGCAATTTAAAATTTGATACTTGCTGTAAAACCACTGTAAAAAGACGATCCCAATTTACATTCCTACTAGCAGGGTATTACAGTGCTATGTACCCTCTAAACGTGAAGAGTCTATTCAATTTTTGCCATTCTTATGCCCATCTTTAAATGTTAGCCCTCTTCAAGTCTCTTTGACCTATGAAATCTAGTGGTATCTTAGAAATGATAGTATCCCAGATATTGTTATTCATATTTTTCCCTTAAGAGCTATTCATATTTTTATGTAGGTTATTTGTTAGTGTGTGCCATTTATGAAACAGAAGCTCCTTGAGACTGGATTTTATTTATATATATACACATATATATTTATGTATATATAAAACTAATAGATGTTAAAGCATATATATTTATATGCATATATAAATATATTTATATTTATATATTTATATATATAAAACTAATAGATGTTAAAGCATATATATGTGTGTCTCGGCCTCCCAAAGTGCTGGGATTACAGGCATGAGCCACTGCGCCCAGCCGAAACTTGATATTCTTTTGTGAAGCACCATTTTCAGTGACAGGTATTCTTGAGATTTATGAAAATAAGTTAAAGTACATGACAATGAAATACAGAATCCCAAATATAGATGTTGGCATGCCCTGCCTCACAAACCATGTTTGGAATGAATTTGTATTCTCATTCTTAATTAAGTTCACACTTAACACATAAAATATTTTTATGGTCAACTTGTGCCATAGATAAATTGAATCGTTTTCTGTGATTTTTAAGCAGTAGAAAGGAATATCTGTTCATTTTGAATTGCAGAGGTCTAGGTAGGAAACTGGTAGGCATGTTTTGATGGTATTTATCCAGTAGTGTCTCTATTTCTCTTAAAACTTAATGTATTAGCCAGGCCTGTAATCCCAGCTACTCAAGAGGCTGAGGCTAGATCACTTGAGCCCAGGAGTTTGAGGTTACAGTGAACTATGATTGAAATCTAACATAGACTCTAACTTAATTGAGGTCATTTTTTACTAAGAGGTTTATTTTGGATTCAAAGCTCTTAAATATCAAATTTTTTAAAAAAAGAACATTCTTTAATATGCTATACAAATGCTATAAAATTTAGAGATATGTAAATCACCCTCAACAGGCCCTTTCTCCTTTGGGGACTCAGTGAATGGCAGGTATTATTTTATCATACGTACAAAGAAGTAGCACTGTGGAATTTATATTGAATGTTGAACCTTGTGATATATACATATTGACCCCTCCGAAGGGCTTAATATTAGGACTCTGCTTGGATTCCTGGTTAAGTTTTAATGCTTCTTCTTTATAGAATCCCAAAACAAAAGAGCAGATTGAAAACCTGTTACGGAATGGGATGAACAAGGAGCTGCGGGATCGTCTTTGTTGCCGAATGACTTTTGGGACTGCAGGACTTCGTTCTGCCATGGGGGCAGGGTTTTGCTATATTAATGACCTTACAGTAATACAGTCAACACAGGTAAGTATCATCAAGTATTAAGAGTGTACTTTTGACCAGACATGGTGGCTCATGCCTGTAATCCCATCTCTTTGGGAGGCTGAGGCGGGTGGATCACAAGGTCAAGAGATCGAAATCATCCTGGCCAACATGGTGAAACCCCATCTCTACTAAAAATACAAAAATTAGCTGGGCATGGTGGTGCGTGCCTGTAGTCTCAGCTACTTGGGAGGCTGAGGCAGGAGAATTGCTTGAACCTGGGAGTTGGAGGTTGCAGTGAGCCGAGATTGCACCACTCACTGCATTCCAGCCTGAGGACAGAGCAAGACTCTGTCTCAAAAAAAAAGTGTACTTTTTCTCAGTCTGTTTTTTCTTTTTAAATTTATAAATTAGGTAGTGCCATTCTAAACGCACACACACAGAAAGCTTTATTTCCCAGAAGTTACTCTTTATAAGTAAAAACTGTAGACTCAATTCTGACCTTTAGTCTTGCCCAAGATTTTAGAAGTGATTTGTGTATCTTCATGGTCACAGACTGACTTTCTGATTAAGAGTTATTTTGGTTGCCATTGTCAACTTCTTAACAATGTTGCTTTGCATTTGAAACCAAGAAGTGTATATTAGCATATCCAATTAATACAAAGAAACAAACTTAGATAGAAGAAAATAACTACTCATTTTGGCATATGGCCATTTATAAAGGTTAACCAGAATTTGGAAAATTTAGTTGAAAATATTTTCCTTTATCACATATCCTTTATGTGGGTTTCTATATCCACATGAGAGTTAATATAGTTGTGTAATATGATACAATTTGTTTTACTTCTCTCCATTGTTATGCAGCTCACTCTAGAAACAAATTGCTTCTCTTTGCAAGTGAATCATCCTGTTTCAAATAACGATACTTTTGAGGCCAATAATGTATTTAACTTATACTAAAAATAGTTCTGGGCTAGAGAATTATTCAGTAGACATAATTCTAATTGATACTCCCAAACAGTAAATCATCTTTAGCCTTATTCTGAGAGAATTCTCTAAAGCCAAGGCCTAATGCAGAGGTAGGAGAGAAGGAATGAGGGGATGGTTGAATAGGTAGGATACCTGCCCCTTCCTCACCCACCCCTCCCCCCGTTCCTCAACCAGAGATGCTTTAGTTCATTATTTTCTTACACATTTAGTCTTTTCATATGCTTTCATTCTAAGTGAAGATTTCTTGACTTTACAAAAAGGGGTAGGGGAGGTGTTTGAAAAGCAATTTCTACAGAAGTGCACATTTTCACTGGATTTGGGGTTCCATTGTGTGAAGTGGAAAAGCCGGATGGAATCTGATTCTTAAGCCCTAGCCCTTTTCAGACTCTGTTAGGTTGGTGCAAAAGTAATTGAGGTTTTGGTCATTTTTTTTAATGGCAAAAACTACAATTACTTTTCCACCAACCTAAAAATATACGGAAATAAGATGCATTCTCATAGCAGAGATTAATATGAGGGTCTGTGAGGTTTTAGGATAGTATCATCATTAGAAATAAGTTGTTGAATCTAGCTAATATACTAAGCATGCACTCACTCATAGCTTATACGTTGGGAAAATTAATTGTACTTGAGAAACTCAAGCACCAGAAGTCACTGCGGCTTTGTTTGGTGCTACCACATACTTATTTATCAGTGCCTGCCATATAATAGATCTTCAATAAATCAGTATAACTTAGTTTGGCCTTAGGCAAGACATTACATGGAGCTTTAATCTTATTGTCTCCTCTTCTTAAAAGACATATTGAAAGAGACCAAATTAGAAATGGTGTCTGCATTGCTTTCTTTTCAGGGTGTTAGGATTAAATGTCCCATCTTTTATGTGGAACTCATTTTAAAGGACTATAATAATATAAAATGTTAAAATGCTATTTTTAGATATTAAAGTATTTATTAAACTTAACAAATCATTCGTAAGGTAGTTAAATGGTTTTAGTTTGTCATTGTGATGTTTTCAATATGAAATACTTTATTTCATTTTTTTGTCATCCATGACTGCACATTTTTCTAGTCTATGGTATTATTTTTCTGTGAGATTTTAAAACCAAAGAATTACAAATGGGATCAACCATCATAAGAAATGTTCTAGTGAAGAACTGTGTTGCTGATTAAAAATGCTTGCATCATAAATAGGTCAAATCTTTTGGTTAACTTCAGTCATATGATCTAGCAAGGATTCAAGACAATTAAAATTCTGTTCTCTAGAGCCTTCAGACAAGAAACAATTTATGTTGGCTCTTCTAATCTTTTTTTTTTTTTTAGCTTATTGATGCTCATGTTTCTTCTGCTTTTCCTAATGTTTTACTTATTGTATTGGATTTAGTGGTTACTAAATCGGTATTTCCATGGTATTAAATGTGTCTGAAAATCCAGGATATGTTTGTCATCTTACATTTCTGGATTGAACAGTATTGCTCCCACACTGGTAAGCATGGGCATAAAGGCAGAAGCCACTTCCCTAGCAGCCAGTCAGCTGCACAGCAAACATAAAAATAAGAGATTCTGAGTCATATGAAATGCAAGCCTCCATTAGGACTAATCTTTTGTGTTTATTTGCTTCAGGGGATGTACAAATACCTTGAGAGATGTTTCTCAGACTTCAAGCAGAGAGGCTTTGTGGTTGGGTATGACACTCGGGGTCAAGTAACTAGCAGCTGCAGCAGCCAGAGGTACAGAGTTAATTGTTTCAAAGATTAAGTTGAAATAGAATAAAACATATTAAAAAATTTTTTGTCCAGTAGTAGGATTTCCGAAACAGTAGACTATCAGATAGAAATGTGATCACATGCTAATATTTACTTTAGAGCTGAAATAGAAGAAAAAGTGTTTCAAAGAAAAGCTTTAGATTTACAGAAAGAAGTAAAAATTTAAAATATTTAGAGTTCATATTTAGAATGACATCATAGCTTATAACTTTAGTATTTTGGCAAAGGCACTAGGTAGTAGTAATTATGTAGCTTATATTCTCATTATATGCCTATTAGATTAGTTTTAGGGTGTTTTTTTGGGGTAATAATGCATATTGAGTTTATCAAAGTGTGCTTTGATATCACTTTTTCCATTCTTTCTGCCTTTTATACATTTTATTTCTTAGTAAAAGAGCCATCAAAAGATGAATGAGGGAAAAAGAGGAAATTGAAATATCAATTCTATTAGTTGTTAAACTCTTTTTAAAAAAAAAGTCTTATTTATTTAAAATTTTCCAATTAGGTCATGAAGTTTAAATAATCAGTTATTATAAGAATAGGCTATATTAGGCTACTATTTATTCAGACTAATTATAATATGAAGCATCTATGTGGAAGGTTGGTTTTTAAAAAGTATGGTAGGCAAAGGACTAAATGAAATCTCCCTTTTTTTAGGCTTGCTAAACTCACTGCTGCAGTCTTGCTGGCCAAAGACGTTCCTGTGTACCTTTTTTCAAGATATGTTCCTACACCTTTTGTAGTAAGTGTGTTGTGTTAGTGATCATATAGCTTGCTGCTCTTGAAAATATTTCTTAAATCAACTAGGATTCAAATCTTTTTTGTGCATGTAGTTCTGTGTTGAGTAATATAAGGGACCAATGGAAGAAAAACAAATTTTGCTTTAAGTTTATTTTCATTCAACAGACATTTGTTCAACTTAGCTGAGAACTTGATCTATAAATGTTGACAAGTCTACAGTTATAGTGGAATATTTTAATATCTTCTTTCAGAAATTGATTCATTGGGCAGACAAAAATGATGAAGGATAGATTTGAATACATTGTTAGCTGACTTGATCTGGGAGTGTGTGTGTATGTGTGTAAAAATTCTCTATTGTGTGATGATAGGATTTACATTATTATTAAGCAGAATCACAGTCCCAGCAAATGCCAAAGAGCTGCTTATCAAGCCATATACCTGGACCCCAATGCAATAAAATCAGAAATAAAAAAGCCCATAAATCCTCCCCTGTTTGGAATTTTAAAAACACACTCATAAACTATTCATGGATTAAGGAAGATAACATAATGCAGATTAGAAATGACAGGCAGTCCTTGCTTTGCACAGTGTGGGGGCTATTAAGACAGTTGTACAAGCCAAAACCATGCCAAGTGATCTTTTCTTTTTCTTTTCTTTTCTTTTCTTTTTTTTTTTTTTGTTACACTTTAAGTTCTAGGGTACATGTGCACAACGTGCAGGTTTGTTACATATGTATACATGTGCCATGTTGGTTTATCACAGCACTATTCACAATAGCAAAGACTTGGAACCAACCCAAATGTCCATCAATGATAGACTGGATTAAGAAAATGCCAAATGATCTTAATCATCAATGAGAAAAATTATGACTGTTCCATGACCTTTAACTTTTTTTTTTTTTTTCCACAACATTAAAAACACTCTTACTCTTGGGTAAAAATGTATAGGAAAAAGAAAAAACTATGGTAAAACTAATGTTTATTTAGTACATTGTAATTTAAAACAATAAGAAACATTGATAACTAAAATACTTTATTTCTTTGTAAAAAGAACTTATCAGAAGGCTGGGGGTGATGGCTCATGCCTGTAATCCCAGCACTTTGGAAGGCCAAGGCAGGTGGATCACCTGAGGTCAGGAGTTTCAGACCAGCCGGACCAACACAGTGGAACACGATCTCTACTAAAAATACAAAAATTAGCCAGGCGTGGTGGCGCATGCCTGTAATCCCAGCTACTCAGGAAGCTGAGGCACGAGAATTGCTTGAACCTGAGAGGCAGAGGTTGCAGTGAGCTGAGATTGTGCCACTGAACTCCAGCCTGGACAACAGAGCAAGACTCTGTCTCAATCAATCAATAAATAAAACTTATCAGGAGATAAACAGAGCTTGCTTCTTGTGACTATAATTTATTTATATTACAAGCAAGCATCTTGATCTGTGCCTTGGCAAATTGTTACTATACCTTTCTGAGTTTGGATACACGTCCCGCATCTTATCCTTTGTTAATTTCAATCTTGTGAAATATCTCAGGGAGTTCCTTTAATGTGAAGATTTCTTTGTTGGTGTCACTTCTTCTGGGACATCTTCATTCTTCTCATCACAGCCTCGTTCCTCATTTAATCCATGTGTTCCCCTTCACTACACTTCCCTGGTAGTATGTCTAAAGTCTCTTGAATGGCAGCAGTGTCAGCATTCCCACTTATTTTTTCTATAACTTCATTTATGTTCAATTCAAATTTCCCTCTATTATTACTCCTTTTTGTTTATTTGCTGCACTTTCACCTTTGTTGGCTAATTCCTACTTTCCATTATCCATTTTTGTACACTGTCAAAAGGGGCTATTACTGGGAGAAAAGGAGGCAATAGAGCCACATGTTTTGCAGTTTGTGTGAGCACTAAATAACAGATGCTCAGTGACCAATCACTGACACCCTTTTAAAGAGTGACATGATTGATCACTCATCATGGTGTGGCTCTGTTATAAATGTAGGGATGTGTGGACTGAAGAGCTGGAAGCCAAGTGTGTACTTGATGCAGTTATGGTTAATATTACCATGGTAAATGAAATTTGAACATGTTGTTGGGAGACTGGAGCTATTTAACAAAAGCATAGTATCAGTAATTCATGTATAGGAACTGAGCAAAGCAAGGACTGCCTGTAGGTATTTAAAAGTGAGCAATAATGAAAACAATATGTAGTAAAAATTATGGGTTTTAACTAAAGCCCTACTTAGAGGGAAATGTATAGCCTTAATGAATATATAAGGAAAAACAGATTTTAAAATAATGAGTTGGTTTTCGCTTAACATGTTTGTACTAAAACAGAAGAAATCCAAAAAAGTAAAAGGAAGGAAATCTTATAATAAAGGTGTAAGGAAAAATGAAGTAAATAGAAAATAAAGAGGGTATTAACAAAAGCAATATCATACTATAATGCTTTTCCTGTCATTTAATCAAAGTTATTCTCATGTCAAATGTGTAAATAGCTAGGAAGCAAAATGGAACTATGGTGTTATTTATTTTTCAGCCATATGCAGTTCAGAAGCTCAAAGCAGTTGCAGGTGTGATGATTACTGCCTCTCACAACCGCAAGGAAGACAATGGATACAAGGTAAACCTTAGACTCCTGACCTTTGTTTATCTTATAGGTCATCTTTTTTATTCAAATAATATGTGCTGAGTATGTTTTCTATACTGGAGAGCAGAGCTGGACATTGGGAACAGAAAGTTAAAAACACTGAGGCTGGTCCTCAAAGAATGTGTATCCCTAATGGCATTTATTACTTCTCAATGTGTACAATTACAAAAATCTCTTCTTTAGTTCTTTTATTTCTAATTGTCCTTGATTTCTCTATCCCTTCCTAAATCCATCCTCTCTAGCATTTCATAAAGTCACATTGCAGCAAGAACTTGAAAAATGAGTGGGAGTTTTCAACAACAGAGCCAGAGGAATGGTACCTTATCCTCACTCTCCTCTCCCTCTGACTTTCTGCTGGAGCTCCTTGTTGGCCACAGGATTCCACTTGATGGGTCAGCCTCTGTGGCAGAAAGCAGAGTGGAGAAGGGTGAAAAGTGGCTTTGGAGGGGAAATAGAAGAATGCAGCACAGTATTGAACCACCGTTTGGGGCTTCTGAGTGGGTGATAAGCCTGCGTTCCTATAGGTAGTTGGATATATAGACTTGTAGCTCAGGGGAGAAATCTGGACTTAAGTTATAGAGTTTTGGGTCACCACACATGTTAGAGCAAAATTAGCACTTGCTATGTTTGAGGAGCTAGAGAACAGAGGGGAGCAGCGGTATGACTGGAATGCAGTGGGCACAGGAAGGGAAGGAATGAAGAAACAAGCAGGAGGCAGATTATGCAGACTTATAAGCTCCAAGGCAAGGGGTTTGGGTTTTATCAAAAGAATAAAAAGCCACTGAAGAACTTTAAGCAGGAAAGTTTATGTTCTAAGGGATTATCTGTCTGTTTCGTGGAGGATGGATTGCAGGGAGAACAATGGAAGCAGGGAAGAGACCAGTTAGGGTGCTTTGGTTCAGACAGAAGACAACAATGGTTTAGAATGGTGATTGGTAGAGGACATGGGCAGAGGTAAACATATTCAACCTCTATTTTAGACACAGCATCTGTAGAACCTGTTAGTAGATTAAATGTTAGGGAAAGGAATTCTTGGTTTTTGTTTGGGTGGGTGGTAATGTTAATTTACAGAGATAAGAGATTGAAGGAGGACCACTCTTAGGTGTATATGTTATGGGGTAATCAAGAACTCTGTTCTAGATACACTAATTTTGAGGTGCCTGTTAGAGGTGTCTGTTAGAGGGTTCTTGATTCCTCCACAGCATTTACACCTAAGAGTGGTCCTCCTTCAGCGCAGTGGTATGATCACTGTAGCCTCAAATTCCTGAACTCAGGGGGTTCTCCAGCCTCAGCCTCTCATGTAGCTGGGGCTACAGGCGTGTACCACTTGACTGCCTTTTTTTTTTCTTCCTCCCTCCCTCCCTTCCTTCTCTTTCTCTTTCTTTCTTTTTTTATTTATTTATTTTTATTTTTTAAGATAAGGTCTTGCTCTGTCACCAAGGCTGGAGTGCAGTGGCACAATCACAGCTCACTGCAGCCTCAACCTTCCAAGTTCAAGCAATCCTCCTGCCTCAGCCTCCCAACCATAGGCATGAGTCACCATACCCAGCTAATTTTTTATATCTAGTAGAGACAGGGTCTTGCTATGTTGCCCAGGCTGTGGGTCTAGTTTCTTTATGATGAATTATCTTATTTATTTGACCCTCCTCACCCCCATCCCCTAAATATAAGTTCGTAGGTAGAGAGACCTTAGTCTGCCTTGATATTCATTGCTATTGAACATATTTGGCACATAGTGGACCCTCAAATATTTTTTCTCCTTAATATGTGAGCACAAGGTTAAAAAGTTAAACAGTAAAAAGTATCTGTCCCATCTCTGTCCCCTAGTACTCTTTCTCAGAAGCAAATACTGTTTCCAGTTTCATTTCTGTTTAGGGATAGTCCACACATATATAAATATATATGTGTTTGTCACTTCCCCGTCTTTTTCCCCATAAATGGTAGGGTATTATATAATAGTGTTCTGTGCCTTGCTGATTTCACACAACAATATGTCTTACAGACTGTCTTTTTCTTTCTCCCTCTCCCTTCCCCTCTTCTCGTTCTATGTGTATGTATGTGTATATATGTATATACATGTATATATACACACATATAGATGTACATATATATACATACATGTGTATATATAGTCAATATGTATATTTTAACCTGTGCTTGTATATTAAGGAAAAAATATATATGTATGTGTGTGTGCTTGTATATGTATATATTTGTATATGTGACATTGTATTTTTTGGAGAGCCCGGGAGAGGAGAGGGCTCCTCTCTCAGAGAGTGCAGTGAACTGTGATCACACCACTGCACTCCAGCCTGGGCTACAGAGTGAAACTCTGTTTCAAAAAAGAAAAGAAAAAAAAACAAAGATGAATGTAGAAGAATGTTTATTGTGGCACTGTTTATACATAGCAGAAGATCAGAAGCAAATGAAATGTTCATCAATAGAGGATTGATTACATAAATTATGATTCATCTATATAGATTTTTAAAGATGAATGAAGCAGATATACATATGTATGAATGGCATGAATATATACATATACGAATGATATGAATATATATATGCATGAATGTATATGCTTTATTCATAAAATTAATTTCATCTATGCATTTTTTAATGTGACTACTAGAAAATTTTAAATTTTATATGTGGCTTGCATTTGTGGTGCACATACTTCTTTTGGGCACTGCTGATCTATACGATAGATTTTTAGAGGTGAAACTTTGGGGTTTTTGTGTTTTTGTGTTTGTTTTTTGAGATGGAGACTCGCTCTGTCACCCAAGCTGGAGTGCAGTGGCACAATCTCGGCTCACTGCAACCTTCGCCTCCGAGGTTCAAGCTATTCTCCTGCCTCAGCCTCCTGGGTAGCTGGTACTACAGGCGTGCACCACCACACCTAGCTAATTTTTGTATTTTTAGTAGAGACAGGATTTTGCCATGTTGGCCAGGCTGGTCTTGAACCCCTGACCTCAAGTGATCCTCCTGCCCCCGCCTCCCAGAATGCTGTGAGTCACTGTGCCTGGCCTAGAGGTGAAACTTTTGGATCAAAGGGAATATGCAAAGAAAGTTTGGCATTCCCTATTCAAGGTAGTCGTGCCATTTAATAACCTCATCAACAATATATGAGGGCCTTTATCCTTTATCTTCCATGATTGTATCATCAAAGCTTTTAATCTTTGCCAATCAGATGGGTGGAAATGTTATTTTTCATCTGTACCTGTCTTATGAGTGAGATTGAGTGTCTTTTCATGTATTTATAAGATATTTGTGTTTCCCTTTCTGAGAAGTCTGTTAAAGGATTTTTTTTTAACAAACTTTATTTTGTAGAGCTGTTTTAGATTCACAGCAAAATTCAGCAGAGGGTTCAGAGATTTCCCATGTACCCACTTGTCCCTACATATGCATTAACAACATCCCCCACCAGAGTGGTACATTTGATGAGCCTACATTGACATGTCATTATCACCCAAAGCCCATAGTTTATGTTAGGGTTCATTCTTCATTTGTACATTCTTTGGGTTTTGACAAATGAATAATGACACGTATCCACCATTATAGTTTCATACAGAGTATTTCCATTGCCTCCAGAATTCTCCGTGTTGTGCCTGTTCATCCATTTCTCCTCTTTAACCCCTGGCAAACACTGATCTTTTTACTGTCTCCACAGTTTTACCTTTTCCAGAGTGTCATATTGTTGGAATATACAATATATAGCCTTTTTAGATTGGCTTCTTTCACATAGTAATTCCCTCCATGTCTTTTCATGGCTGGATAGCTCATTTCTTTTTTTAGCACAGAAGAAGAATATTCCATTGTCTGGATGTACCACAGTTTATTTCCCCATTCACCTACTGAAGAACATCATAGATTCTTCCAAGTTTTGGCAATTATGAATAAAGCTGCTATAAACATTTGTGTGCACATTTTTGTATGGACATAAGTCTTCATTCCTTTGAGTAAATACCAAGGAATGTGAGTGCTGAATCATATGACAAGAGTATGTTTAGTTTTGTAAGAAACTGCCAAACTGTCTCTAAAGTGGCTATTTAAATCCCCACCAGCAATGAACAAGAGCTTCTGTTGCTCCACATCCTTGCCAGCATTTGCTATTGTCAGTGTTCTGGATTTTGGCCATTCTAATAGGTGTGCAGTAGTATCTCATTGTTGTTTTAATTTCCATTTTTCTGATGACATATGACGTGAAACATGTTTTCATATGCTTCTTTGCCATCTGTGTATTCTTTCTGGTGAAGTGTCTATTTTGCTTTCTTATTGTTGAGTTTTAAGAATTCTTTATATATTTTGGATAACAGTCCTTTTTCAGATATATCTTTCGCAAATATTTCTCCTGGTCCGGCTTGTCTTTTTATTCACTTGGCAGTGCCTTTTGCAGAGCAGAAAATTTTATTTTCATTTTAAATCCAGCTTATCAATTCTTTCTTTCATGGATCATACCTTTGGTGGTGTACCTAAACATTTATTGCCAGCTGGGTGCCGTGGTTCACGCCTGTAATCCCAGCACTTTGGGAGGCCAAGGCGGGTGGATCGCCTGAGGTCAGGAGTTTGAGACCAGACTGGTTAACATGGTGAAACCCCGTCTCTACTAAAAATACAAAAAAAAAAAAAAATTAGCTGGGCATGGTGGCAGGTACCTGTAATCCCAGCCACTCGGGAGGCTGAGGCAGCAAAATCGCTTGAACCTGGGAGGCAGAGGTTGCAGTGAGCCAAGACTGTGCCATTGCACTCCAGCCTGGGCAACAAGAGTGAAACTCCATCTGAAAAAAAAAAATAGTTATTGCCAAACCCAAGATCCTCTAGACTTCCTCTCATCATATCCTCTAGGAGTTTTATAGTTTTGCATCTGTTAATCTATTTGCTCATTATTCTTTTGCTGTTTCTTATTGATTTATGGGAACTCTTTCTATGTAAAAAGCAGCTCTTGGCCATCTGTTTTGCAGACATTTCCTCCCAGTCCTCTTGACTTTATTTGTGTTATTTTTCCATGCATGATATTATGGTATTTTTCCCATTTGAAAGCAAAGTTATTTTGGCATTTTTATTGGTATCATATTTTATTTATATATTAATTTAGAGAGCTTCGATATTTTAATAATTGAGTCTCTCCTATTCAAGAATAGGGTGTGTCTTTCTATTCTTTCAAGACTTCTTTTAGATTCTTTACTAGCATTTTAAACATTTTTTTAAGATAATTAAATCATTTATTGATTACATATGATAATGGATGAAACACAAGCTTCATTCCCATTTATATTTTATCTGGTAACATTATTCATTTTAGATATATTGCATAGAATGTGTCAACAGTCATTTTTATAACCAATAATTCCATGATTTTGCTTGGGTAATCCCTTTTAATGGTGAAGTTCAGGTCACAACAGTAACTGTAAGTTCAACTACACCAAGGTTTCTGAAGACAATGATTTCTCTACCCAAGCAAGTTGTATATAAACTCCAAATAGAACCTGGCATCACTCTGAAGGAATTCTAACTTCACACTGTTGGGGAAATTTACCAAGATGGCTTCAGAGTACACTAACTTTACACAGCATATTAAAAAAAAGAGAGACACATTTATTCAGCATCATGATCAGACTATTACATTTAGCAATCAACAGCATGGGTGCAAAAAAAAAAGTCTGTATTAAAACTCTTTGTTGGAATGCTTTGCACTTTCCACAGAACAGGAACTAAAATAACTTGTTATATAATTTGTCACAAATACAGTCCTCGAGTTTTTTGCCCATACGCATGAGTATTTGTCTGAAACATGTCTTCTTTGTCAGAGTTAGGCCCTGCCACCACTGTGCTTGGCTGAGTTCACAGATCTGTTGTAACCTGTAGCTTCCCTGTCACTTCTCTGGCTCTCCTCTCATGCTAAGCTTTGTTTCCTGGCAGTAATTAAAATCTTCTGCCACTGCCAAGCTACTGTTGCTACTGGAACCACTATAGCCACCTTGGTTTCATAATTAGTAAAGTATTGGCCTCCACCACCATAGGGGCCAGGGCTTCTGTCTCCAAAGTTTCCTCCCTTGATGGGTCCAATTTTTTTTTTTTTTGAGATGGAATCTCGCTCTGTTGCCCAGGCTAGAGTGTAGTGGTGCGAGTTCAGCTCACTGCAAGCTCCGCCTCCCGGGTTCAAGCAATTCTCCTGCCTCAGCCTCCCGAGTAGCTGGGACTATAGGCGCCTGCCACCACGCCCGGCTAATTTTTGTATTTTTAGTAGAGATGGGGTTTTGTCATGTTGGCCAGGCTGCCCTCGAACTCCTGACCTCAGGTGATCCACCCACCTTAGCCTCCCAAAGTGCTGGGATTACAGGCATGAGCCACCACGCCTGGCCGGGTCCAAAATTTGAAGACTGATTGTTGTAATTGCCAAAGTCATTGTAACTTCCACCACCTCCAAAATTGCTTCCATCATTACCAAATCCGTTATAGCCATCCCCACTGCCACCATATCCACCACCGCCATGGCTGCCACCAAAGCCACCAAAACCATTGAAGTTTCCTCCACAACCAAAGTTGTCCTTCCCACCGAAACCACCTCCACGACCACCACCAAAGTTTCCAGAGCCACTTCGACCTCTTTGGCTGGCTGAAGCACTAGCCGTCTCTTGCTTTGACGGGGCTTTCCTAACTTCACTGCTGTGGCCATTCACAGTATGGTATTTCTGAATGACAAATCTTATCCATGGAGTCATGGTCATCAAAGGTTACAAAGACAAGCCCCTTTTCTTGCCACTGCCTCGGTCAGTCATGATTACAGTTGCTTCATTTTTTTCCCATACTGTTCAAAATAATCTCTTAGGTGATGTTCTTCAGTGTCTTCTTTAATGCTGCCAACAAATGTCTTTTTCACAGTTAAGTGGGCACCTGGTCTTTGAGAATTTTCTCTTGAGACAGGTCTCTTTGGTTCCACAACTCTTCCATCCACCTTGTGTGGCCTTGCATTCATGGCTGCGTCCACCTTCTCCACAGTGGCATATGTGACAAAACAAAGCCCTTGGAGCACTTGGTATTAGGGTCTCTCATTACCACGCAGTCCGTGAGCATTCTCCATTGCTCAAATGGCTCCTCAGGCTCTCATCGGTTATTTCAAAACTCACCTCTCCAAGGAAGAGCTTCCTCGGCTGTTCAGGCTTTTTAGGAGACTCTGACTTAGATATGATGGCAGGGAAGAGAGACTTTAATGATGCTTCCTCAGCAGTGTCCACAGGCAGAAAGGAGTAAGCTGACCTAAACGTTTTTTTAAACTAGATTTTTCAGATTTTTTTTTTTTTTTTTTTTTGAGACGGAGTCTTGCTCTGTCACCCAGGCTGGAGTGCAGTGGCCGGATCTCAGCTCACTGCAAGCTCCGCCTCCCGGGTTTATGCCATTCTCCTGCCTCAGCCTCCGGAGTAGCTGAGACTACAGGCGCCCGCCACCTCACCCGGCTAGATTTTTGAATTTTTTTTAGTAGAGATGGAGTTTCACTGTGTTAGCCAGGATGGTCTCGATCTCCTGACCTCGTGATCCGCCCGTCTCGGCCTCCCAAAGTGCTGGGATTACAGGCTTGAGTCACCGCGCCCGGCCCGGATATTTTTTAATGTTTATTCCTGGACGTATTTTGTTGCATGAATTTTTATGTTACTATATCAGATAGGGATGCTTTCTGGTGCAGATTAAGTAAAACCAGCAAAAGTGGCTTAAGCTGATAGAAATTCATTTTTCTCACGTAACAAAACATCCAGGGGTAGGTGGCCACAGGCATGGTTCTGTAGCTCCATGATGTCAGGCCTTGTGTCTTGTAGTTTTTCTGGCTTACCCTCAAGCATGGTCATCACATGGTGGTTGCTATACCTCCAGGCATCACCTCCACAGATAAGGCAAGGAGAAGGGGACCGGGAGAAAGAACAGGATTTTTTTTTTCTTATGTTTTATAAATTTTCACGTGAGCTTTCAGGACTTACGGAGATAATCTTTTTTTATGGCTTGAAATGTGGGAGCATCCCTCCAGAACAGTTTTGTTTGTTTTAAGCATTCTGGGTTTTTTGCTTGTTTTAAAAATTCTGCTAGAACCTCAAGGGTTTCACTGACTGGGGACAGTTTCTGTGTTAATTTATTGTTTCTCATCCTAAAATAATTGAAGTGCAGACCTTGGATTTGAAATTTTTTTAAATTACCCAGAACCCAAGAAGAGACATGCTTCCTCACGATCTCTATAATAGTGGGCAGGACTTTTTCTATTCTGCATTTTCACTGAGCGTGAAATGCTTCAACGATGCCATTTTTATTTGGGGGTCTCAGTTCCAACTCCCTACCTTGCACGTGGGCATTACAACCCAAGAACCAGATAAATGGACAGTTCTCAAACCCTAAGTAACCACAATCTCAGTCCCACAGGCTTATCATTACGCTTTTTAATTCTTTTTCTCTCACTGCCTAGAGTTGTCCCTTTCCTCTTGTGGATTATGCTATGCATTTAAGATAATGTTTTTTCTCTTTTATATAGCATTTTGAAGTGTTTATAGAACACAGATTTTTAGGTCATCTGGTTAATCATATTCTTTGCATAGAGATTAGTACATAGTACAGATTCAAATGTATTCTTCTTTCCTTCATTCAGGATGCAATAGAGGGGATTTGTGTCCTATACATGGTGGAAGTCACCATAGATGTTCTCTAACCTTCCAAATTTGAAATCCTATAAATTAATAGAATTACATTTTCATGCTTTTTTGGTAACTGTTCCTAATGTCTTATTGATCAGGCTATTTGACAAACTGAAAACTCATTGAAATTTATATGGATAATTAACATGTTAATTGTTAATAAACTATATTTGGTATGATGTAAATTCTACTTTATAATAGAAAGATGACTTTTTTCTATATCACATAACTACTTTATAATGAGTTAAATAGTATCAAGTTTTAAGGAATATTCTATGGTTTCTTGGATTATCTTTAGTAGATAGTTACAGGTTTAAGAGTATAATTGGACACTATGGCATATGCATATTATAATGTTATCATAATAATTAGGCCTGCTTGCATTTTACTCATATTGTTATTAAGGTATACTTCTAAAAGAAAATCATATATAATCATTTGATGAAGAATCCCTGTAGAGTAATTACTATCTATATCTTTTTTTTTTTTTTTTTTTTTTTTTTTTTTTTTTTTTTTTTTTTTTTTTTGAGACGGAGTCTTGCTCTGCCGCCCAGGCTGGAGTGCTGTGGCCGGCTCTCAGCTCACTGCAAGCTCCGCCTCCCGGGTTCACGCCATTCTCCTGTCTCAGCCTCCCGAGTAGCTGGGACTACAGGCGCCCGCCTCGTCGCCCGGCTAGTTTTTTTGTATTTTTTAGTAGAGACGGGGTTTCAGCGTATTAGCCAGGATGGTCTCGATCTCCTGACCTCGTGATCCGCCAGTCTCGGCCTCCCAAAGTGCTGGGATTACAGGCTTGAGCCACCGCGCCCGGCCCAATTACTATCTATATCTTTTAATATTTGTTAAATTAGTCCTATGTTGACATTTTTTGCTTGATCAATTTGATATGCTTTTTTTTTTCTTTTTTTTTTGAGACGGAGTCTCGCTCTGTAGCCCAGGCTGGAGTGCAGTAGCACAATCTCGGCTCACTGCAAGCTCCGCCTCCCAGGTTCACACTATTCTCCTGCCTCAGCCTCCTCAGTAGCTGGGACTACAGGCGCACACAACCACACCTGGCTAATTTTTTGTATTTTCAGTAGAGACGGCGTTTCACCATGTTAGCCAGGATGGTCTTGATCTCCTGACCTCGTGATCTGCCTGCTTCAGCCTCCCAAAGTGCTGGGATTACAGACATGAGCCATGACACCCGGCCTCAATTTGATATGCTTTTTAGTAAAGCTGAAGATCTCTACTATAGGTAAGAAAAGATCTGACAAGCATTTTAAGTGATTATGGTTATATTTACTTATTATCTAGGTTTACTGGGAAACCGGTGCTCAGATCACGTCACCTCATGATAAAGAAATTCTAAAATGTATAGAAGAATGTGTGGAACCCTGGAATGGTTCCTGGAATGATAATTTAGTGGATACCAGCCCGCTGAAGAGAGACCCTCTGCAGGATATTTGCAGGAGATACATGGAAGATCTGAAAAACATCTGTTTTTACAGGTATCCAAGTGGGAATATCAGATAATACTACTTTAGAATAATGTTAGCAAATGAGGAGAAGAAAAAGTGATACAAAGTGTTGTCTATTTATTAGGCTGGTCTTGAACTCCTGACCTCAGGTGATCCGCCTGCCTCAGCCTCCCAAAGTGCTGGGATTACAGGTGTGAGCCACCATGCCCAGCCTAGAGTTTCTTTCAGGAGTAGTGAGAATGTTCTAAAGTTGATCATAGTCATGGTTGACCAACTCTATGAATGTAGTGACAGCCATTGAATTGCACACTTTAAATGGGTGAATTATATGGTATATGAATTACATCTCAATAAAGCTGTTAAACAAGTTATACTTAAATATATGTATTTCCTGTATGTTAGATAAGTATATTTCATTTAAGATTTTATTTTTCCTTAACCATTTCCATATTTCCATAATTATCTCTGTAACTCTTCTATAAATAGCTAACACTATTGCTAGGAAGAATCCTGGCTGGCTGAGTGTATCTTTCCTATCCTACAAAATAATTTTAGCTTTTTCTCAACTTTATTTTAATTTCAAAAATGTACCCTTCAAGCTATCAATTGTTTGCTTCTGCATCTAAAATGATAAGTGGACAGTAATACTAGCTAAATGCTACCAGCTCTAATCACTCTAAAAAGAATTGATTCCTTTTTTATCCTTTCTGTCTTTTCTTATTTATATTTTTGTTTTTTAAAGAGTATATGGGCAAAAGCAAATTAACAAGTGAACTATTTATGAAGCTGAAGGCATAATTACACAGAGAAGAATTATTTCAAGTGACTTTACAGTTATTGACTATACATTTCTAGTGGGATATGTCCTAAGGATAAAGAACTACAAAGAAACCTCAAATTGTATTTGATAGCTGTACTGTTAGTGGTAATATTGATGGTTTTACAGATGTGGATATAAATAAATATATAGATAGAAATACTATATATATTATAAAACAAATGGGTAACTATGTTAATGTCACTAGGATCTAAGATTTTAGTTTAAGAGAAGCAAATGTAAAATCAAATAAAATAAATTTAAAATTACAATTTTAAATTTGAATTTGAAATATGTTTTATTTACCTAAAATGCTAAAATACTAGTTCTGTTACTAATAAGGCCTATGCCTACCCCTAGAGCCCAGATTGTGGTTTCTAAATACCATTTCCTAGTAAAAGGAACCACGGCTTATTGGAGAAATTGATTCTCATCAAGGACTGGGGCAGAAAATTTACTAAATGAGCCTGAGATAGCTTTGTTTTCCTTGCCATAAAGCAGGCTAGCTTTCAGAGACACTGGGGTCATATCAAAAGGATCTAGGAGCCAACTTGAAGGGACTCCCACTGACCAAATATTGGATAGTTGGGCATCAAAAAGAATAATCACCTTAATGAATTAAAACATTAAACATAAAAAGCCTGTGACTGTTAGTAATACTAAAAAAGCTCTTTATTGGTCACCTTTGGGAGTTGCTGGACTGAAAATCACTCATGCTGAAATTTGATAAATTCTAAATTTTCTTTCTGAAAATTGATAAATGTTTGAAACTTTATCTTAATTTGTTCTGCCTTTTCTATGTGAACTGAATGTTAGGGCTAATCAAATGGTTGATAAAGAATCATTATTTTTAAAAGAAAAATCCAATAAATGCAGAAAGAATAATAGAATTTTCAAAATCACTATGTTGTGACCTCTAATAAATAATGTATCTAAGTAATTCTCATCAAGGGGTGCTAAGACCCATAGGTGAAATGTTGGTGGGAAATTTTTTGATGGAAGGATTAGGCTGACACTGCTGAATCTTAGTTTAACAGCATTAAAAGTAGAGTAGAAATTGTGTGCTTCCAGCTGTGAGTCAATAGAAAATACACAACACCTATTCTTGCCCAAAGAATTGAAACTGAATCTAATGTAACTTCTAAATGCAGCTGCCTATTTACAGAAAAAATAGGATAGAGGAGCATGTTAATACCAAAAGGATGCAGTCTACATACTGGAGATACGGGAACTTCTACAGGACAAATGGGCCAGTTTCTTCAATAAATGACATTCAGGTTGGGGAAGGAAGGGAGGAACATTTATAGATTAAAAGAGACTTGAGAGGCATAGCAATCAAATTATATGGAACCTCATTCAAGTCCTGCTTCAAGTAAAACAACTGTTAAAAGTATTTTTGAGACACTTGGGGAAAATTTGAACACAGATAGGATATTAGAGGAAAGAAATTATTGTTGATTTTGTTAGATGTAATAATGATAATATGGTTATGTTTTTAAATGCTAAAGCATTTTCATGTAAAGTAATACGTCTTGAATAAATGAGACTAGATTGACAGACTATGGAAACATATTGAAGTGAGATCATGGTTATATGGTGTTAGATATTCTGTCTTCCTAGGCATATGTTTGAAAATTGTCATAACATTTTATTTTTATTATTTGTCTTATAATAAATTTTATTTTTCATGGGAAATGGTTAGTAAATGGGAAGTTAGGATGTAGAAAGTTTTGCTGTGGAAAAGGCCAAAGAAACAGAGTCTAGATGCTAGTGGAAATGATGCCGGTGAGAAAGGATTATCCACGTACTAAAGTTCTCAAGTGAGAATACATGGGGACCAGAGCAGAAGTAGAGGGGTTGACCTTTGATACAAAGAATGCTTCCTCATTATTATCAGATGGAAGAAGGAAAAAATATGGGTTGTCGGTTTGGTGTGGGGTGATTAGGAAGTTCCCATCAAATGGCTCTGTGTCTCAATGATGTATGAGGTGAAGGGGGAGGAAAGGAATAAGAAGAGAAGAGAAGGTACTAATTAAGTCACCATCTTGGAGAGTGAAAAATAAGCTTTTGGGGTAACAAAGTATGATTGCCTGGCAGCATTGAGTATGCATTCAGAATGAAGCTGTTCAGTCCTTTTGTGAGATTTATTCTAGCAATATTCAACTATTTTGGTGCAAGCCTGGAAAAGGTACACATTTGGGTTCAACAAGGTTTGGGGTATTGGATTGTCAAAGTACCCAGAGTGACATATAAGAAGGTGAGTGTAATTAGGTACCTTGCAGTCTAAACTGGAAGTGAAGAAACGGGGGGTCTACTGGCGAGTGAGAAAGACCAGTTAGGAAGTGTTTATGATGGTCTGGTGAGATAAAATACTTATTTAGATGATACTAGCTTAGCTTGTTCAGGGTATTGGCACAGCATATGCTGTGCCAGGCAGCTGTCCAAGTCAGGAAGTTGAGCCACAAAGGGAGAATGCTGTTGAAGTAAAACCCTTGATCTTTAAGTTAATACTCTTCATTTGTTGTTTGAATATCTTAGACCTCTGCTGAAGGCTTTAATCGCATTTTTCAGAATTTGATGGTTTAAGATTTGTGATCATGATCTTATGTTGATTTTCCTTTACAGGGAGTTAAACTCGAAGACCGCCTTGAAATTTGTGCACACGTCTTTTCATGGGGTCGGACATGACTATGTGCAGTTGGCTTTTAAAGTGTTTGGTTTTAAGCCTCCAATTCCAGTACCAGAACAAAAAGATCCTGATCCAGACTTTTCTACTGTTAAATGTCCAAATCCTGAAGAAGGAGAATCTGTGCTGGTATTTTTTTTAGTATTTAAATTATTATTAGTTTATTAAACCATCAGAATAGGTAGAACTCATTGACAATTCAAAGATTACTTACAAAAGCAGAAAGGACTGTAGTTTACATCTTTTAATTGTATTGAAGTCATAGGCTGTGTTTTGTTTAAAATGTCTATGGTGGGTGTCCCTACTTTTGGCTTCTTATTTTAAACTTAGCTGAATTCTATGCCTTCTAAAATTCCTATCACTAACACTGTGCCTACATACAGGAACATTAACATTGAATTTAGGTTCTTCAGTACAATCCAGCTTTTTGGGTCACTGTTTCAGGAACTTTCCCTGAGACTGGCAGAGAAAGAAAATGCCCGGATAGTGCTAGCCACAGATCCTGATGCAGACAGACTGGCAGCAGCAGAACTTCAGGAGAAGTATGTTATTTGATTAAAAGCTTGAACTTTGAAAAGCAATGTATTTTAAGTCTTACAGGCTCTTTGAAAATAATGAAAAGATAAGAAAAGAACACAAATCTCCTGTAAACCCGTTATCCAGAAATAACCACCTAAGTTGATACTTTGACAATTCTTTCCTGTCTTTTTAGTTGAAATATTTAAAGATGTATTTGTTTTTATTAAATTATGATCATAGTTTTACATCTTGATTATTTTCCACTTCAATTGTACAAAATGCTTCAAAAAATGCTTACAGTATAAGCTTTTTTCCCTGATTTTATATATTATTTGAAAATATTAATTTTTACAAAGACATAACATCCCAACAGATCACTTTATAATGTAGTTATTTCCTAACCTTGTTTTTTCCTTTTTTTTTTTTTTTGAGACAAGAGTTTCACTCTTGTTGCTTAGGCTGGAGTGCAATGGTACTATCTTGGCTCACTGCAATCTCTGCCTCCTAG
The DNA here is from genome assembly GCF_007565055.1 of Rhinopithecus roxellana. Lineage (NCBI taxonomy): Eukaryota > Metazoa > Chordata > Mammalia > Primates > Cercopithecidae > Rhinopithecus > Rhinopithecus roxellana. The sequence goes on from NC_044563.1 coordinate 57,830,898, forward strand.
GGTCAAGCAATTCTTCTGCTTCAGCCTCCCAAGTAGCTGGGACTACAGGCATGCGCCACCACACTAATTTTGTATTCTTAGTAGAGACAGGGTTTCGCCATGTTGGTCAGGGTGGGCTCGAACTCCTGACCTCAGGTGATCCTCCCACCTTGGCCTCCCAAAGTGCTGCGATGACAGGCGTGAGCCACCCATTTCCTAATCTTAGTCCTCTGGGCTGCTATGTATTTTTACCATTATAATGTGACAAATGTCCTTACCTAGAATGTATTAATTATGTATCATAATTTTTCTCTCATTAAGTAAAAAATAAATGTAATGATATAATAATTTTCCAAAAGATGTCATACCATTCCTACTGTAAAATCACCCCTGGTCGGCCGGGCGCAGTGGCTCAAGCCTGTAATCTCAGCACTTTGGGAGGCCGAGACGGGCGGATCACGAGGTCAGGAGATCGAGACCATCCTGGCTAACACGGTGAAACCCCGTCTCTACCAAAAAAAAAAAAATACAAAAAACTAGCCGGGCGAGGTGGCGGGCGCCTGTAGTCCCAGCTACTCCGGAGGCTGAGGCAGGAGAATGGCGTCAACCCGGGAGGCGGAGCTTGCAGTGAGCTGAGATCCGGCCACTGCACTCCAGCCCGGGCGACAGAGCGAGACTCTGTATCAAAATAAATAAATAAATAAATAAATAAATAAATAAATAAATAAATAAGCCCTGGTCGGTTAGAAAAGAAGTAGTAATAAATGTTTTCTCAAAAATCCCATATGATAGTTTTTGATTTTTCCTAACTGAAAGATGGTAATTTGTAGGCCTTGGAGTCAAGAAGTTTTAATGAGAAGAAAGGTCTTGACATTGCATTTTCCTTCTCTCTACAGTGGTTGTTGGAAAGTTTTCACAGGGAATGAGTTGGCAGCTTTGTTTGGGTGGTGGATGTTTGATTGCTGGAAGAAAAATAAATCAAGAAATGCTGATGTGAAGAACGTTTATATGTTAGCCACCACAGTCTCTTCTAAAATTTTGAAGGCAATTGCACTTAAAGAAGGATTTCATTTTGAAGTAAGAATCGATAATATCTGTGTGCTACTTTTAAAAGCCTATTTCTGTATGTTAAAGACATCTTCCCACCAAAACTGACTTTCATTGATTTCATTTGTAATTCCCTTATTTTTCTAATTCTGTTAACACATATTCAGTCTTTTTTGATAATTTAGACACCTTGAGCCAAAATTCATCCAGTACTGTATATGAATTTCTGGTACTAAGATGAGATATCCTTTAAAAAATACATTAATACTTATTATTCCATACAACAAATATCTGTTTTTCAGACAGGGAAAATCTAGCTCCTGGTGACCCCATCAGTAACTCAGACTTCTCTCCAAAAAGTTGTGGGTGTCATCAACCCCTTGTTTAGGCTCTTCAAGCATGGTCTTTAGGAACTTGAAGTAGTCTTCTAAATTGCATAGTAAGACCCAATGATCCTACATCCAAAAAAACAAGCAGTGGCTCTCTGTCAGTCCAGATCATTAACCTTATGAACTTAAGACCCTTAAGCTGACCATTTTGGCAGCTATGGGAACTAAGTTGCTTTTTCTCTGCCATCTTTGCCAGATATCAGTGAAAATGTCCCTGGGCATTTTTCTTGAGCCATAGTCAGGCTACAGGTCTTAATACTAATTGACTGAGTAAAAGAAAATTGTACCTGGCTCTATGAAATAGAGCTTTCAACTTTATACTTTCTAAAACGCAAATAACAAAATAGAAGATACTGAAAGTTTATTCACGCCTAAGATTTTGATGTTTTCCTAGTTTATATCTATAGCAAGAAAAAGTATAATGGGCACAAAAGAGAAAAAAGAACAATTCTAAAGACCACTATTATAATTTTATTTGCTTGTTTTTGTTGTAGCAGGGAGGTTTTGACATTTTTATTTTTACTTTTCAGTAAGGAGGTAGAAAGGTGAATTAGGAAACAAGTTAGTAATGGTGAGCTTTGGTGTTAGGGTGTATCACATACTCTTTCTGTTGACTCTAAAACAGATTGTGTCTTTAAAGTGAACAGTAGCTCATTAGATGAAAAGTCCTCAAATCTAATTATTTAAAGAAGTACTTAGTAACTGTCTTGGTGGTTTTATTAATAGTTAGGACACAGTGTTATGAGAAGGTACACTTGGTTCAAATTTATGTTATGCTAATACTAAAAAGCTTCATGACCTTTGATTGATTACTCAGGGAGAGTAAATCCACCAACCTTCATAGGCACTCTTATATTAGTGGTTATAATATAGCTTAAAGGACAGTTTCTGAGAAGCAGAAACTTGAAATTGAATCTTGACTCCATCTTTTATATGCAGTATAATTTTGGGCAGATTGACTTATCTTTCGAGCCTGTGTTTCAGCGATAATGTTCGTAAGCATTAAAAAAAAGATAATGGGCTTTGGGAGGCTGAGGCTTGAAGATCACAAGGTCAAGAGATCGAGACCATTCTGGCTAACATAGTGAAACCCTGTCTCTACTAAAAATACAAAAAAATTAGCCAGGCGTGGTGGCAGGCACCTGTAGCCCCAGCTACTTGGGAGGCTGAGGCAGGAGAACTGGCGTGAACCCGAGAGGCGGAGCTTGCAGTGAGCTGGGATCTCATCACTGCACTCCAGCCTGGGCGACAGAGCTAGACTCTGTCTCAAAAAAAAGAAAAGAAAAGAAAAGAAAAAGATAATGGGGCTGGGTGTGGTGGGTCATGCCTGTAATCCTAGCACTTTGGGAGACCGAGGCAGGTGGATCACAAGATCAGGAGTTCAAGACCAGTCTGACCAACATGATGAAGCCCCGTCTCTACTAAAAATACAAAAATTAGCTGGGCATGGTGGTGCGCCTGTAATACCAGCTACTCAGGAGGCTGAGACAGGAAAATCACTTGAACCTGGGAGATGGAGGTTGCAGTGAGCCAAGATTGCACCACTGCACTCCAGCCTGGGTGATACAGCAAGACTCTGTCTCAAAAAAAAAAAGATAATGTAAAGCACTTGGTTCAGTCCTTAATAGTAGGTGATCATAGTGTATGTGCTTATTGATGTTACTTTGTGACTATAGGAAGCACCACTTATAAATGCTGATTTATATTTGGTGTAAATCACCTAGTACTATAATCTATAAATAGTAGGTCATCAGTTGTAGCAGTGTGTGTATTTATGGCACTTTATTACTATATGTCTGCTACTCTATAAATCTTTGTGGACTGAAGACTATAGTAAAGATCATTATGTGAATGTTGTATGCATGTAGTGGCAGATTTTTCTCTAATAGGTATTTGTGAGACAGTCACTTAACTAGAATGGCCTCCTCTGCATTTCAGGAAACATTGCCAGGTTTTAAATGGATTGGAAGTAGGATAATAGACCTCCTGGAAAATGGGAAAGAAGTCCTTTTTGCATTTGAAGAGTCTATTGGTATGTAGTAAATATTAAAATCTTTGAAATTTGATTGATAATTTTTTAAAATGTAATTCTGTAAGAGGAATTTTTTGTGTTCTGGTTTCATATTTTGAGTTGTAAAACTACAGAAAACTGAGAAATGTATAGATACATTTCTTATCAGAAAACAAAAAGAACCAAAGTGTCCCCTAAATACACTCAGTATTGATGAGTTTCATCTATTACTAGGCTTTTACATTTCCTTGTCCTTCTGAAGAAATGTAAAACTATTGAAATTATAGGCTTAAGTTTTCCTCTTTTCTAGTGATGGTTTTCAATCCTCAGGTTTTCTCTGTGGAACTTCAGTTTTGGATAAAGATGGGGTGAGTGCAGCTGTTGTGGTTGCTGAGATGGCATCTTACCTGGAAACCATGAACATAACATTGAAACAGCAACTGGTTAAGGTTTATGAAAAGTAAGTTCTACTATTATGAATTTCACATGTTCGATTTTTCTTTTATTGTCCTACCCTTAGTTTTCTAAATTTGTTTCTGAAGAATACACAGTATTATGAGAAGGTACACTTGGTTCACAAGTTTATGTTATGCTAATATTAAAAGTGCATCACTAAAAAGCTTCATGACCTTTGATTGATTACTCAGGGAGAGTAAATCCACCAACCTTCATAGGCACTCTTATATTAGTGTGCCTAATACTTTTTTAAAAAGTATTAAAATTATGTGAATTAAGGACTGCCATTTTTTATAAAATACTGTAGTAGGCTGATCTTTAATATATACTTTTTTTAAAGAGTTATCTGAAATCTAATTTTAGCACTTTGAATCTTTGCACAGATATGGTTATCATATTTCAAAAACTTCCTATTTCTTATGTTATGAACCACCTACCATCAAAAGTATATTTGAAAGGCTTCGTAATTTTGATTCTCCAAAAGAATATCCAAAATTTTGTGGAACATTCGCTATATTGCATGTACGGGACATTACCACTGGATATGACAGTAGCCAGCCTAATAAGAAATCAGTAAGTACCCTTTTTTTTCTTCCAAACAGTTTGGAAAATTTCATGGCTCATGTCACCAAAAAGTCCAGAGACAGGACAGATTTCACATGAGGTTCAATCCAGTTTCCTCATGTTTACCAGTTTATTATAAAGATGACAATTCTGGAACAGACAGACGTAAGACATTTATAGGGCAATGTACTAGGAGTGGGGTTGGGGCCTGGAACCTCCCAGCGAGTCCACGTGTTCACCAAGTTGGAAGCTCCTGTAAATATTTACTTTAAAAAAAAAGTTTTTAACAGTTTATAATAATTCATACTGAAGTAGGAGATCAGCAGGACTTGTTTTCCAAACACCGGTCATGACCCCACTGATCAAAACAGGATCTGGTCAAAACAGGATGCAGTAAAGGAACCAGCCAAAATCAACTAAAACCAAGATGGCAACAAAAGCAACCTCTAATTCCCCATTGCTCATTATATGCTAATTATATTACATTAGCATGCTAAAAAACACTCCCACCAACACCATGTCAGCTTACAGATGCCATGGCAACACCCAGAAATTACCTTATGTGGTTTAAACGGGGAGGAACCCTTGGTTCCAAGAACTCCTCCCACTTTTTCTAGAAAACCTGTGAGTAACTTGCCCCTTATTTAGCATGTAATTAAGGAGAAGCTATAATATAGCTAGCCAGCAATCCATAGTGCTACTCTGCCTATGAAGCAGCCATTTTCCTATACTTTGCGGCTCTGATAAAATTGTTTTCTCCTTTTTTTTTTTTTTTTTTTTTTGAGACAGTCTCTCGCTCTGTCTCCCAGGCTGGAGTGCAGTGGCATGATCTCAGCTTACTGTAACCTCTGCCTCCCAGGTTCAACAGATTCTCCTGCCTCAGCCTCCTGAGTAGCTGGGACTACAGGAGCATGTCACCATTCCTGACTAATTTTTGTATTTTTAGTAGAGACAGAGTTTCACCATGTTAGCCAGGCTGGTCTCGAACTCCTGACCTCAAGTGATCCACCTGCCTTGGCCTCCCAAAATGCTAGGATTACAGGCATGAGCCACCGTGCCCAGCAGTTGCTTTCCTTTTACTTTACTCTGTTGATTCATTCTTGAATTCTTTCCTGTGTGAAGCCAGGAAGCCTCCTGGGCTGAGCCCCAGTTTGGGGGTTCGCCTGCATCAATACTGTAATAAAATGGTGAAACTTCAGGCCTGTGAGTTTCTTGAGACTGGAACTCATTGTTTTGCTCCAGAGCATTTTTCAGTCTGCTAACTTGTCTCTCTGACTTTGATCCTATCCTTATCACTTCCCAAATAATCATGTATACTACCCTCACAGTAAGGTGTGTGGAATGGAGGTGGAGGCAGAGAGAGAGGAAGAAAGAGAGAAAATGGGCAATGATGCTAGATAATGTTGAAAATAACTGTAAAAGCCTATAATTTCAAAGCCATACATCTTTCTAATTTTAACTTCCCTTTCCAACCTTATGCCCTATACCTCCAGCCAAATAGAACAACTTACTTACTTACCTACATATATACTTTTTAAAAAAAATTTCTGCATTTTTGGTCCAGTTGTTTCCGTAGTGTATCCATTTTTCCAATTTCTACAGCCCCATACCTCAGCCATTGTAAGACTTAAGAAAAATATCACCTGTTCCACATGACCTCTAGGCCTCATAATTAGATACCTTCCTCTTGAGGTTTCATTACATAGTGTGCCTTCCTCCTATTACTTTCTGTTTTATGTCATCGTTGTGTTGTACATGGCATGTTTCTTTCTGATGTACTTTTGTGCCTCTTCACATTCCTGCCTATGTAGTAGCTGCTCAACAAATACTTAAATGCCATAGATTGCTGATTATATTCATTTTGTTGTTGTTGTTATAATGATTATTAGCCCAAATTTCCATTTGTAATGTTCTGATGTGGTCTGAAGATTCTGGGGACATAATGTATTTTGGAAAATCTGTAGTTTATTGTGTAGAATAGTACCCATATTCCATGTTTGCATGTTTATCCAATCAACAGTATTAGTTCCTGGTGTTGATATCCTGTGTATGAGTATATGTGTGTCTATTTTTCTATCTTTGTGAATTGCTGGAAGAGAAGAATCATGTTTTGCTTCTTTTTATTTCTCTAACTTGCTGTGCTCAAGTAGCCTTTGGTATAATGCTTTTTTCCCTCTTAATTCTCATTGAAGTATATGATATTCATTATTCAGGGTGTTTTTTCATCTCTTCTCTTCTGGTTCTTACAACAAGTTTGTAAGGTAGGTAGCATAGATGTTGTTATCCCCAAGGTTGCATAGTAAGTGTCAAAGCCTTCCTGAATTCTCTCTTTTCCATGTTTCAGATAGATTGATATTCATCTGTATATTCATTTATCAGAATCCTTCTGTGCTACAGGCACAAGTACACTAGGGATATAGCAATGACAAAGACACTGCACTCAAGAAAAAGTCTAGTGAGGAAACTGACAAGTAAATAGCAATTTACAAAATGATAAGTGCTACCGGGGAGACATGCCTAGGATGTCATGGAAGAGACTTTGGGGGCTTATGCAAAACTTTCTAGAGAACTGTTCTAAACTGAGTTCTCAAGTATGATTAGGAGTTAGCCAGATGCAGGAGGAGCAGAGAGTGTTTCAGGCAAAGGAAACAGTAAGTACAAGGTCCAGAGATGAAAAAGCATATTCTTTTTCAGAGAACCACAGGTAGTTGTCTATAACTGGAGTATGAGGTGAGAAGAATGACCTGTATGGTGAGTGGGTTTTGAGGGGCAAACTTCCAGGCAGGAAGATCAGTTAGTACACTGTGTCAGCAGTCTAGAAGAAGTTTGATGGTTGCCTGAATTCAATATAGGAGCAGTGATGGAGAGAACTGGATAAAGTTGAGTTAAATAAAGTGTAGAAAGGACTTGCTACTTTATGGGCTGTGGATGAAAAAGAAGGAATGATCTCTGTGTTAAGTCACTGGCATATGGTAATGTACTGACCAAGAGAGGGGTCTCAAGGACAGGACTCATGGCTCAGGACAGCTGAGGAAAGGTACCACTGTCAACCCCTCTCGCCTAGTACAACCCTCACAGTCCCGTCGAGATGCCTCAACAGACCGATGTGTGGACTAGCAAGAGTACCAGTGTTAATCCATGTATTTGGTGTCAGTAAAACATCACTTCTTTTTTTAATTTTTATAAAAAATAGAGTTTTTTCTGCACCCCAGTACATGCAGAATATATACATTCCTCTTTGGAGATGATTGATGAACTGCAAAAGTGCTTCGCAAATATAGAGGCAGTTTGGACTTTGGAACTTGGCTTCCGCTTCTTGTTCTACCACTTAGCTGATTGTCTTGAACAGGTTGTTTACTCTCTTTGAGCCTTGTATGTAAACTGGCGGTAATACTTACTTTGCAGGGTTATTGTTGAGGCCCAAAGATCGTGTATGTGAGGTATATAACCCAATGCCTTAACTATTCAGTAAATGGTATGTTTATGAATTATTATATATAGGTAATCTTCATTTGTATTTTACAATTCTTTTAAAATATGTCTTAAATTTTCAATTGTGGTTAAAAAAACACATAACATAAAAATTAACCATCTTAACCATTTTTAAGTGTATAGTTCGGTAGTGTCAAGTATATTCTTATTGTTGTGCGACAGAACTCTAGAACTTTCTCATCTGGCTAAACTGAAACCCCAGCAACTGCCATTCTAATTTCTATTTCTATAAATTTGACGGCTTTAGATACCTCATGTAAGTGGACTGTATTTTACAATTCTTGAAAATGAAAGGAAATGAAAAAGATCCCAAGTATAATTGAGCTGTTGTTGCCATTTTGCATAGGTGCTGCCTGTGAGTAAAAACAGCCAAATGATTACATTTACTTTTCAAAATGGCTGTGTTGCTACCCTTCGGACAAGTGGGACAGAACCAAAGATAAAGTATTATGCAGAGATGTGCGCATCACCTGACCAGAGGTGAGAATTGATTTTTTAGATATACCTACAAAAGCTTTATTGAAATATAATTCACATACCATACAGCTCACCCACTTAAAATGTACAATTCAGTGGCTTTTAGTATGTTCAAAGTTGTGCATCCATCACTATAATCAATTTTAGAACGTTTTCATCACCCCCAAAAGCCCAGACCCATGAGAAATCACTTCCCATTTCCCTCCTTTACAGCCCTCAGCAACCCCAATCTACTGTCTTTCTCTATAGATTTGCTTCTTCTGGGCATTTCATATAAATGGAATCATAACAATATGTGGGCCTTTGTGACTGCCATCTTTTACTTTGTATAATGGTTTCTAGGTTCCACTATGATTCAGTTGTAGCATGAATTTATTCCTTTTTTTAAAATTTTTGTTTTTTATGGCCTAATATTCCATTGCATGGATATGCCATGCTTTTTAATCCATTGATCATTTGATAGACATTCAGATTATTTGCACTCTGGCTGTTTTGAATACTGTTATGAACATTTACATACAGGTTTTTATGTGAATGTATGTTTTCATTTCTCTTAGGTATATACCTAGGAGTGAACTGCTGGTTCATATGGTAACTCTGTGTTTAACCTTTTGAGGAACTGCCAGACCATTTTTTAAAGTAGCTACATCCTTTGGGAATTGAATTTTAAAATTATAGTGAATTTATATTCTTGGAATAATTCTCTGAGTTTTAACTATTACATGATTAACATAAGGAAATTATCATCAGATAATTTATGTTTATTGCCAAATATTCATTTTCTATGTCTAATATGACTTGACATAATCTGCTTAGTTCATTTCCTTTTAAGAGGATGAATTGTGACTAAGTTAATTTCATAAACATATTCAAAGGCTACTTAAATGTATTAAAAGTACTGTCTCCTATAATATTGTAATTGCCCAATATAGATTTGGGAAGGAGACTTTTTAGAATTGCTTTCAGAGTCCAACCAAGCTATACTATCGTGTATTTCCCCAAATATTTGCATTTGAGGATGGATTTGGGGATAAAGAGCTCCTGAAGTCATTCAAAGCAGAATCTAAAGTAAACCAAATTGGGTAATGCTACATCTGGTTGAAAATGAAGGAAGATTATTAAAGTAATAAGAACTGATTTGTTGTGTAGCTTTTAAAATGACTGTAAAGGCAAGCTAAAAGAGTCTTGCCTCGAAATGTTCTGGGCAATGGCAACAACTCAGTGATGACTTTCAAGGGCCTTCTTTTAAGTGCATATTTTTTTTTTAAACATCACATTCTTTTAGTCACACCTCCTTCTGCTACCTGAAAGATATGTTATATCATTCCATAACATTTGTACTGAATATTTTTCAAAGTATTTCAGGAAGCCATTTTCTTCTAACACCTGTTATTCGTGTTCAAAGCCATTTGAACCTCATTCTCCTGGCCTAGGAGAATTCTTTAGATATACCATCACTCCTCTGTTTATCATGTGCTAAGGAACTCCTATTAATGCAGTTCAGCTTCAGTTTGTGATAGCAGTGTTTTCTTTGTGTGTAATTTTTTTTTGGTCTTGTTTTGTTTTAACCAAGTGAATTTCTCTTTTGTTTACCAATTGTTTAATGTCTCCATTAGGACCTCTTAAAAAATAAAACTAATTTAAATAAATTTTAAGCCTATGAAAATAAATAATTCCAAAACTCTTCATCTTTTCCTCAGTGACACTGCTTTACTGGAGGAAGAACTGAAGAAACTCATTGATGCTCTAATTGAGAATTTTCTTCAGCCTAGTAAGAATGGACTGATCTGGCGTTCTGTTTAGGGGTACACCAATATGTCATAACACTGTGTGGGGATATGGAACAGAGCAACCGAGAACTCCATACATTGAACCTCGTGTTAGCATTCTCTCTCTAGCTCATCTAGCCGAGTATCTTTTTCCTTTATTTTCTTTCTTTTTGGTCAACTGGCTAGACTAAACAAAGTAAAAGTTTGAAATGAAATGGTCTAGAAGGAATCCATTTAAATTTTTTCATAATTCAAACAAAAGTTATTACACCAAAAGTATTATAGTAACGTATTGTTCTTCCTTTAACAGAAACATCACAATTCAGAAGTGAGTTTTCTTATTATAGTGTGGTTAAGCCTAGTTCTGTATCTTGTAAATGTGGATAGCATGGTAAAAGAAAAAAAAAAGACAGGTAAACGTTATATAATTATAGGGTTAGTTAAGGAAATTAATCTATAAAATTGGCAAGAACATCGTACTCTCCTTGATTGTTATGAAAAAGTGTCATTGTGACATCACAGGTATTAATTTACAAATTAGAGTATTTGAAATAGGATATTTAGCATTTCTGTAGTTTAGAACAGATGTTACAATGTGTGGTTTTGGCATGTCTGTTTCAGGTGTCATTGGTGCAGTGTAAATTTTCTGTATGTATTTAAAATTCTGACGTTTACTGAACATAAAACAATAGTGGCAACACTCCTATTGGCTTTGTTCTTGTCAAATTTCTCAGTGCCTTCTCAGGGTCTGGTATGAACGGAAAAAAACAGTGTTCCTGCATTTACCATAATTTAATCAGTCAATTTTCAGATAGCTAAGGAAAATCTTCCAAAATCTGTAGGTGCTTCCTCTATATCAAATGAGTTTGCTGATTTTAAAATCTTAGGAATGTACATAAAGATCTTAATAAAAGCAGGCTTAATGTAGTTAAGGATCTTCATATTAGAATTGTGTCATTTATCAAACCTTTTATTACAGAAAAAAATCTGAACTGAGAAAGGAGCTCCGAATTTATTTGACAGTCTGATTTTTGAATTACATGTTTGTAAGTAGGTTTATTCTTTTATTTTATGAAGTAATGTTAATTTTACTAAGAAATAAAACATCCAATTTTAAGTATTATGAAATACTAAAACTACATGTTTTAAAACAGAGGTCCAGTTTATTCTAACATCTTGCTGACTTCTGTAGAATTTCTGATTGCATGACTATTCTTTATCTTTTTTTAGTGTAGAAAATATTTTTTTTCAAAAAGTCACTTTTGGGCTGGGTGTGGTGGCTCACGCCTGTAATCCCAGTACTTTGGGAGGCTGAGGCAGGTGGATCACAAGGTCAGGAATTTGAGACCAGCCTGGCCAATATGGTGAAACCCCATCACTACTAAAAATACAAAACTTAGCCGGGTGTGGTGGTGGGTGCCTGTAGTCCCAGCTACTCGGGAGGCTGAGGCAGGAGAATTGATTGAACCTGGGAGGCTGAGATTGCAGTGAGCCAAAATCGTGCCACTGCACTCCAGCCTGGGCAACGGAGGGAGACTCCATCTAAAAAAAAAAAAGGTCGCTTTTGGCTGATCATGCAGTCTTCTGAAAAGGTTTAATAGAGAAATGCTGTTTAAGCTGGGCATGGTGGCTCGCACCTGTAATACCAGCGCTTTGGGAGGCTGAGGCAGGAGGATTGCTTGAGGCCAGGAGTTTAAGTTACAGAAAGCTATGATGGCACTGCTGCACTGAAGCCTGGGTGACACAGACCTTATCTCAAATAATTAATTAAAAAGAGAGAGAGAAAAAGAAATGCTGTTTAATCTTCTTAAAATGTATCTTGTCCTACATACTTCTCAGAATACACATGGAGTATACTTAGGAGATAACAATAACAAGACCTAAACAAATTGCTTATAGGAGATAGCACTGGAATTAGAGAACTTATTTCATATAAAATAATAATACAAAGTTTGAACTGATTAGAACGTTCATTAAATCATGGTTTAGTTTGTTGCAGCTATCAGCTAACATTTGGTTGAGCATGTATAATCCAAACCTAATTGTCCAATTATTGTATTGCCACTATTGTTAATTTGTTCCTTCCTTACTTTCTTATCATTGGATCTTGTATGACTGTATGACTGTAGATAATAGACAGCTAATTAAATGTAGAGCACCATTTTTCTCAATGAGTTTGTTCTCAAAGGCTTTGCACTGGAGAAGAAATGTGTAGAATTTTTGTTTTATTTTTAAAATGTGTAAAACATCTTTTGTTTGATATGCTTTTAAGAATGTAGATTGCAATTTAGGGAATGGCATATATTCTGCAAAGTGGTATAATGTTGTATATATGAAAAACATGTATATTTGGTTTAGTTCTGTGTTTCAGTGACTGATAAACAAAAACAAAGCTAAAATGAATCAATGGCTCATTCATAGTTACTAAAGCCATGTCATGACTGTCATTCTATTATGAAGAAAACAGTTTTATTTGAGTGCTTTAATATAATGCAGCATTTAAGTCATCTTAAGGTGAAAAGTTATTGAAGTGTTCTTATCTCAAGTTAACAAAATTTTACAAATGTTCTTCAAGTGTATCGATTGAGGGAATTATTTTATTCTAGCCTGTCATGAGTCTGTCTGAGCATGACACTTATAAACTTGACGTTGTAGGTGCACATTTGCCTAACAGGATAAATTCAGTGATAGCCCAAGCTTTCCAAGAGAGACAGAAGTGCTGGCTAGGAGGGCTCAGCCTCAGGCACTACATTGTTTGTCTTTTTCTTTTTGAACAATATTGTGAAAATGATTGCATTCTCGTTGAACATGAAAGTCAAAACTGGAATTTTCTAGAACTTTGTAGAAAAGGAGAGAATTAGTAGGTCAAGATCAAAGCATACATTGAAAATAAACAGTAGAAATAAGCAAACAATATAAAGAGACACAGGAAATGCTTCTTATGAAGGGCAAATGTAACACCATAACAGTAGGGCGTAAACTGTGTCCCACCTGTTTACTTGTGTTTATTTGTTGTTATGATGAATATGCACCTACCATTTTCCTTTATTGTGATCACTAAAATGAGGCCAAGGTTTAGGAGGTGAGAAAAAGTATCCATTTTACGGATTCAGTTCCTGCTAGGATGTTGTATCAGAATCATGTGAGAACTCAGGAAGAGATAGAGCAGAAATAAAAAGAAAGAAGATGTAGATTAGAAAATAAGACTTCTGAGAAAAAGTTCAAGGAATAAAGATTGACTCTGGAGAGGAGAAAGCTGTTGAGATAGTTTGCTAAGTTTGCTAATAAATTTTTATTGAGTCTTTTATTGAAGGGTTCAAAGAAAGAAATACTATGCCATAATGTTCTCCATCTCTAGTGAAGACAGAACCAGAGGGAATGAGGATCTTATTTTTAAAGACAGCATGGAAAGTTTAAGATGTAGGACCTTCTTGAGGAGGAATCTTCATAATATCTTCTATTCAAAATCTTTTTTTTTTTTATTTTTAAGGGAATACAAATTTTAAAAATTAAGAGATATACAGATGAGTTTTTAAGGGTCCTTCTTTCCAGCACATTTTTTAAAAAACTCAGGTTGGAACAAAAATGTCATAAAGGGCACTAAAAATAACATTTGGGTTTCACTCCATATCTAGAAGAATATAGCTCACGAAACAATTTTTGTGTGTTTTGAGTAACTGATGCATAAGTGCAATGAACAATTTACCTGCTTCACTGTTATTTTTAATTTTACCTGGCAAATTAAGTAAGACTTGAACAAAATGTTGTTCATCTTGAAGAATGTATAGTGGCTTAGGTTATTTGAGTTTTTTGTTTTGAATATATATGTTGTTATTTGGATGTAGAAACTTTGGAAGATGGAGAGATTCTGAGAGAGTGGATACTTTGGAATGTCTTTCTGTGGGAAATAGACCTCCCATTTCTTAAGCAAGTTGCTTCTGGAATTGATGCAACAGGGTTATTAGCTGGAGTTTAATGGATAAATTGTTCTATGAACTGCTGCTATCAGTATTTTTTTTTTCACATTTTCCATTGATATTTGTGATGCTTGAAAAATCCAAACTCTACTTGGATACATTTAGTTTTATACCTTTTTCTCTCTACCTCCCTCTTTTCCTAGGCACCCTTGCACATTTTGTTACTGTAAAGGACTGTTGCCCTGTTACCTCACTGATAAGAAATCTCAACTGTATTCATTCAGAATGCTTTAAACTTAGTCATAAACTACATTTGTCTATGGACTTTTGGTTATTTTGTTAATTTTGTCATTATATTTAATACTTATTGTGGGAAGTAATTTTCAATCTATTTCATAACCTGTTTTGGTCTGTCTTGATACTGCTGTTAATTTATTACGGCCTTTTACAATTCACTTGTTGTCTGAGATTGCTTTAGAAACTGAGGAGGAAAGAGTTGTACTAACCAAAATGAATGGGCAATTGACCTAACATTCTATTTCAGGTTTCCTTGTACTTCGAGAGCCAAAGCACAAGATCTGAGGAAATCTTATTCACATTTGTCCCTCAGAGCATCTTACCCTAAGCCACAGAAGTATAAATAGTAAGATGCGAATTGCTCATTGTCTGACTCCTTGCACAGCATGACTTTAATTCTAGTTGGAAACAAAGTTAGTGTTGACTATTGGTTACCTTCAAGTATTCACCATACTATACATTCATTAGGCCATCTTTCCTCTGTTTACTCAAGACTATGTACTTACAAAAGAGAACCTATAAGAATGTGTAGAGTGACCAAATAGGGACAAAGTGACATACCTAGAGTTTGCTGCTCAAATTTTTCCACCAATGTAACCCTAAAGCAGAGGGGCATGATGGAGGGGGAAGGGGTTCTGAGAGCAAAATCAGAAGCAGCCTACCACTGATATGAAGTGTGTTCTGTCTTTAAAATGTAAGTGAATTTTGCATTCTCTATAATAAAACTTTTAATATAAAAATGATATATTTAATCTTTACTGAAACTTATGCTGCCACAAAGGAGCACCATGTTCATCACGTGGCTGGTCAGTTTTCTCCCCCAATGCCCTCACCCCCAATGGCTGCATATCCTTGAGGTACACACACTGGCTGTAGTGCAAGATATCTAAACATAGGCTGGGCTCGATGGCTCACGCCTGTAATCCCAGCACTTTGGGAGGCCGAGGCAGGCGTATCATCTGAGATTGGGAGTTTCATTCCAGCCTGACCAACATGGAGAAACCCCATCTCCAATAAAAATACAAAATTAGCTGGGTGTAGTGACACATGCCTGTAATCCCAGCCACTCAGGAGGCTGAGGCAGGAGAATCGCTTGAACCCAGGAGGTGGAGGTTGTGGTGAGCAGAGATGGTGCCATTGCTCTCCAGCCTGGGCAACAAGAGTGAAACTCAATCTCAAAAAAAAAAAAAGATATATAAACATAGAACATATCTAGACTATTTCCTGCCCTTAGAATCTGACCTTCAGAAGGATTAACACCAAACTAAACTGACCTGAAACAGTTTTGTTACTATTGGCATTCCTTGACTAAGAAGGACCACCTGATGCTCAGCCCCAAGAGTAGAAATAGTGGTTTATTATTTTTCATATCCACACCACCTAGTTCAGTACCTGTTATAGAGTGTTTAATTGCTGATAATTAGGAATTAAGGGATTTTTTAAAAGTAGCAAATAGTTTAAAGAACAATCAAAAAATGAATTTTCTAGTTCAGTTTTTTGAATGAAGTTCCATTACTGAACTTTATAATATAATGTTTATTAAGCAGACATCCCCTTAAATACTCAGTTTCTTTGGAGAGAGCAAAGCATATCTCTCTGTGGAAATTATATATAATGCCTGGTATTTTACACTCAAAGCAAGGTGTTAGCCAGGAAGGTAAAGAAATGGTGTCTATGTAGACTTAATATCACTAGTCTAAGTGTCATTTTGAGCCTAGTAGCACTACCTTCCAAGTGAGTCACAACTAATTTGATCCTATTTGGTATGTTTTTGTCCATTGTTATGATTCATCGTGTATCTTACAAGAACCACTGAAGCAAGAGTCTGCTTCTATGTATGGTGAGGCCTTGTTGTTCTAGGCTAGAATAAACTCTTTGTATGCCTCATTGAATATGCCAGATAAAATATATGCAGTTAAGAATGAATTATTTTTCTGACTAAAGTATGTAGCAGTAGTTCAAAAATGTGCCCTTGTTTTAACAGTTTCTGTCAACATCTTATTTTTCCCTACAAAAACACCAGGGTGTGTTGTAAGTACTGCCTGTGAGAATTTGCACTTTATGTATTTGTGTGTGGATTTCTTGTGGTTTTAGCCAAATGAAGTGTTATCAGTAATAAACAGGTCTCTTCATAGGCATGACTTTCTGTGTAATTTTTATTTGAGATACTGTGTAGTTCATAAAGCTTGCTATCTAAACAGGAAATATTCTTGAAATACACACATCACATACCCTAGAATCTACTTTGCATCTAAATGAATATTCTGGCTTAGTACTCAGGAAATATTTCTTGATTGGTTTATCAGAAGTCCCAGATGTGAAAACTTAACATTAAAGTTCTTGTTTTTCTTTCCTTTTTCTCTCCTTCAGCTGATCTAATTGGTTTGCCCATGTTAGCGCCAGCTACTATAATAAGAGAAAAGTTTAAAGTTTGGAAATCTCTCACAGTAATAACTGTAGATCTATGCTTCAGTAATGGTGGAGGACTGAGTTTCCAAAGGTTCTTATGAATCTGTGGGCCTGGTCTTTGTTGCCTGCCTTTCCCAGATCTGGCTCAAAGGGAAGATGACTGAAAGGAATGTTCTACAAGGTCCTTTTATCAGCTTCTAAATGGAATATTCTGAGAACCATGCTGACCCCGTCCTTAACCACTTTCCCTAGTTTATTCTTTATAGCGTATAAACAAGTGAACAAATCAATTTAAGTAGTCGTATTATCTGTCTTCATGAGCATAGCTTTTTCACTACTTTACCACTGCCTGAAACAGTGTATGGCCATCAGTAGATACCCAATAAATGTTTGTCAAATGAATGAACCTATCTCATGTTTCTTCTTGCAGAAGAAAAACACTAAATCCTTGATTCTACATATGTGCAGAGTTGCATAAGAAATATATGCAGTGGCGATACCACCTGGTTTAGAGACGTGTTGCTGCTGTCGGGTCATCTCTACTCACAACATACCCGCTGAAATCTCAAGCTCCACATTTTCTTGCTGCTTTTCCTGAGAGGCCATATAACTCCCTGGTTTGAAACTTCCAAATCATCTTCGATTTCTCCTGCCACTGGGTATGTGCTATTTGATGAGTTCTTTAAATTTAACAGTCTCTGAAGTAAAGGGCAAGGCCATTGACTTGAGACCCACATAAAGAGACCAAGCAGCTAACACAACCTAAAATAATAGGGTTTTGTTTTTGTTCTCACCAAAGGAGAAGAGTTGGTATGTATATAAATGGAAATGTTTTGGAGGGGGATTATAATAAAAATTTGGTATTTGCTATCCTTCCTCTCTATCTTCCCTAAACCAACACTTCCCTTCATTTCTGTTAGTGCTGTGACCATTCTCCTGTTTATTTTTATTTCCCTCTCTTTAATTCCATTTCTGATCATTAAGTGGTCCAACCTTGCACATAATTTGCTTTAGATTGTCTTTGACCTTTATCCCTCTGCTTCATTCATTCATTTAATACATATTTATTAGCCTGGAAACAAGAAACAAGGGCACTCCAGAAGGCTAAAAAGTAGGAAAAAAGATACAACCATGTTCCTGTCTAAACAGCCTGTCAAGGATACCATGCCACTGCCTTCACACCACCAGATGAATCACCTTTATCTATTTCTTATGACTTTGGATTCAAAGTAACTTGAGAGAAGGCCCAATTGACTGGATTTTTGTCATTGCCTGCCTCCTAGCTGCAACTGGAGGCTGTAAAAGAAGGATCTGACTCCCTCAGCTTCCTCCTGAGTGCTAGTAAGAGGCAGGACACTACTTACCTTTCCACTGAGACATAGTTGGGGAGTTAATTTGCCAAATTGGAAATAATAGTGCAAACAAAAAGTGACAAACATCCACTACAGTGCCAGTGCTGAGTGTTGGAGAATAAACACTAAGCAAAGGGAGAGGGGAGGATATTTTAAACACTGAACATGGCATACGTGTGCAGAGCACAAGTGGTTTGGTGTTGTTCTTGGAGTTTGAGAGTAGGTGTGAGTAGGGATGTGAGTGGAGAGGTGGAGTGCTCCGTGTGCTGCCCCGTGGGGCTTGGACTTCAGTCAGCAGCTGACAGGAGTCATTGAGGGATGATGGTGGGGCGACAGAATTTCCACTGGAAAGGAGTTTAAAGGGTGTCTTACCTAACTGTCACCATTTTCTATGATGTGACCTCCAATGGGGATACATGTTTGAACCTCTCCAGGGACAATGGGCCAAAACAAGTTCACTCTCTTTTAAATACAGGCCAGTAGAGAGCTCTTTCTTGTGTTCAGCTGACCTCTGCCTTCTGTAGCTTCTATATTTTGCACTTAGAAACTCTGTGTTATAAAAACAGTCCATTTCCTTTTCACTCAGTCCCCTACCTCCCAGTCTAAATATGCATAATTCAGCTGCTGTTCATAATATAACCAGTTTTGGGTCCCCCTCCCCTTCCTGATCACCTATGGGCAGTTTGTTTTCAAAAACCCAAGTCCAGAAATTAATACCCATGGAATGCTGGTATCAGTCCAGAGGAGAGAAAGGTATGATTTCTACCTGACATGAGAGGCAGCACAACAGATGGGATGGAGGGGCCTCAGCCAGCAACACTGCTGGACTTCTCTTCACTTTGCCAGAGACTGGTCTTCCTTTTACTCTCGACTCTAGCACCACCTGTTCCAAAAAGCCTTTCCTGCCTGTGGCCCTAACCAAGCTGGCAGGGCCCCGCCTTTCCCTCTCCATTTGCACCTCTGTTGCAGCACTTCCCACACCAGACTGAAGTGATTGGACTCCCTCCGTGGATTGTGGGCCCCTTGAGGGCTGGAATCAGCTGACTCGGTGCAGTACCCCCAGCACCCAGCACCTAGCACCAAGCCAAGCAATATCGTGAGTCCTCGACAAAAAAAAAAAAAAAAAAAGAGGGAAAAAAAAGAAAGTGGAATTTGAACTGGGTTTTTAAAGGCATGTAGGCTGTGATAAGCAAAGGTATGGGGAGGGGCCCATGGCATATATGTAAATTCAACTCCAGGCAGAGGGGCTATCTGAGTGAAACCTGGGAAGCAGTCATGCTTGTGACTTGTTGAATGGCTTCCAGCCAGGCTTCGGCTAACCTGAGCTAAATAAGGAAAGCCAAAGTGGGCAGATGGCCCACTTACATGGCTGTTGGCAAGAGGCCTCGGTTCCTTACCACATGGGCCTCTCTGTAGGGTTGCTTGAGTGTCTCTGTGACAGGGGAGCTGGCATCCTCCAGAGTGAGTTTCTCCGAAGAGAAAGGTACAGGCCACAGTATCTTTTATGACCTAGCCTTGGAAGTCACAAACTGTCATTTCTGTATAATTTTATGGTAACATATATCAATCCTGCAATCCTGCTACAGTGTGAAAGGGACAAAGGTGTGAGTACCCAGAGGCAGGGATCACTGGTGGCTATCTTGGGGACTGGCTGCAACAAAGGGAAAGATTAAATGATCAATTTTAAACAAGTCATGTTTGAGACACGTGAGAGACATCCAAGTGTAAGTATCAAGTAGGCAACTGGAAATATGAGTCTGGAGCTCAGAAGAGAGGTCTGAGCTAGAGATACAAATTTGGAAGTTATCAACATACCAAAGTATTTAAAGCTGTGGAAATGGCTGGGTGCAGTGGCTCACACCTGTAATCCCACCACTTTGGGAGGCTGAGGTGGGTGGATCACGAGGTCAGGAGATTGAGACCATCCTGGCTAACATGGTAAAACCTTGTCTCTACTAAAAAATACAAAAAATTAGCCCGGCGTGGTGGCGGGCACCTGTAGTCCCAGCTACTCGAGAGGCTGAGGCAGGAGAATGGCGTGAACCCAGGAGGTGGAGCTTGCAGTGAGCCGAGATCGCACCACTGCACTCCTGACTGGGTAAAAGAGCAAGACTGTCTCAAAAAAAAAAAAAGAAAAGCTGTGGAAATGAGTATGATCAACTAATGAGGGTGCGGACAGGAGATGGAGCCTTAGCATTTTGGAACTCCAACATGTATTCTTTTTACTTTAAAATTATAATTTAATCTAGTTTTTTTAATTATAAAAACTTCAAATAAAGAAAATTAGAGGGAAGGATACAACAAACACCTATGTACCCACCACCTAGAACCACAAAGGTCAGCACTTTCTCATTTGTCCCACATATTTCCCTTTCCTTTTTAGTACTTCTCTATCCAATTTTGTGCTTTGACTCTTATATTGGTTCAATCTGTTTTAATTGGTTAGCTTTTGCCAAATAACAAACTATCCCCAAAGACTTAGTGGTTTAAAATAGCGAGTATTTATATAGCTCACAATTCTGCATCAACAATTTGTGCTAAGCCCAGGTGAGTTGTTCACCTGGTCTTGGCTGAGTTTATTCGGGGGTCTGAAGTCAGATGCTAAATTGGCTGGTTGCTGGGTAATGTGGAATAACTTCCGCTGGGGTGGCTCATCTCTATTCTACGTGATCTCTTGTCCTCCAGCAGGCTAGCTCAGGTCATTTCATATGAGTAGTGGGACAGGACTTCAAAAGAAAGAGCTGAGATGTGTGATGCATGTTGGGACTTAGACAGATAATTTGTACCTTCTCTCTGCTGCATTCCATTGGCCAAAAATGTCATGAGGTCAGTTCAGGTGTAAAGGGAGAAGAAATAGTCTCCCTCCACCTCTTGATGGGGGATGCTGCAAAGTCACAACTCAAAGAGTATGAATTCAGGGAGGATGGAAAGATTGTGGCCAATTTTGTAATCTACCACAGTTTACTCTCTGATCGTAATTATTCACATTCCTCCCACAGGAAAAATATGCTTACCACCATTCCAAGACCCCTAAACACCTCTTGCAATTATGTCATCAGGCTTGGAGACTAGGATCTTGTGGTCCACATCAGGTTTGTATGCGACATTATGGATGTTGTTCTTCCTGATCCTGACACCGATGAATTAAAGATAAGTTATTTGCCTCCCACATACCTACTGTACATTGAGACAGAGGCAGGATATCCTCAATAGAAACTTCCATTTAAAAAAGGGAAGAACGCTGGGCATGGTGGCTCATGCCTGTAATCCCAGCACTTTGGGAGGCTGAAGCAGGCAGATCACTTGAGGCCAGGAGTTCAAGACCAACCTACTAAAAATACAAAAATTAGCCAGGCATGGGGCAACACACCTGTAGTCCCAGCTACTCGGGTGGCTGAGGCAGGAGAACCACTTGAGCCTGGGAGGGGGAGGTTGCAGTGGGCTGAGGTCGCACCACTGCACTCCAGCCTGGGCAACAGAGCAACACTCTGTCTCAAAAAAGAAAAACAAAGCAAAATTAAAAAGGGAAGAATGAGAGACACATAGTCACCCTTAAACATAGCAATTCTGAACTCTAACTTGGCAAAGGTTTACAAGTCTCTCCCAGGAGAGGGTGTATTTCTTGCTCAGGTCTAGAGTCTACTCCCTGGGAGGGGGGTTCCTGCCCCACTGATCTCTGTGGCTCTTGACTGTACCCTCTGGAACATATTCCTTGTCTGTCACCTTCCTTGGCTACTTTTGAAGATATGGCCCATGTTGGTAGCTGAATAATTGGTAGTTTGAATAATTTCAGTCCCCTTTAATCCAGGCTGGTGGTACTTCACACATACAACTCATTTAAAATTTAGTGGGCTTTCTATGTATCTGATAATAGTCTATTCCATACTCCAAATGACACAATTGTTTTGTGACATCTCTCTAGATTTTATTACTGGTATTTCTGAATTGGGCTTCTGTGGGATCTCACTCTTAAGTTTCCAAGAAGTATTTTTTGTCTAGAGGTCAACTAGACATCACTTTAATTCTTGCAGCGGTCTTTATAAAGTGCCACTATGAAACACAGATTACTGTTTTTCCAGCCTCTAGTAATAATTTCCCATCATTTCCCCAGACTCACTATGTTTGCTTGCCATTTTCCCAGTTTCCAGCCACTCCCAGTTTCAAAGCCAATGTCACAAATTTTAGGGTTTTGTTAAAGGCCTAACATCTCACTTTCAGACACCAATTTCTGTAGCAGTCGACTTTTGCTGCAAAACAAATTACCCCAACACTTAGTGGCTTAAAACAGCAGCTATTTATATATCTCACTGTTGTGTGGGTTAGCAGTTTTGACCGAGGTCAGCTGGGTATTTCTTCTGGTCTTAAGGGAGTCCGCCTATCTGTTGGTGGTCAGCTGCCAAGTTGACTGGGTGCTGGTTTATTTCCGATGGCCGCGGCTGGGTTGGCTAAGTACTGCTGCACACGATCTCTCACATTCCAACAGGCTAGCCCAGGGTATTCGCTGGGTGCCTGGGCAGAGCCCCAAAAGAGACAGCCAAAGCATGCAAGGCCTCTGGACATCTAGGCTCAGAATTGATGCACTGTTCCCTCTGTTGCAATTTATTGGCAAAAGAAAATAATAAGAACTTCCCAGGTTCAAGCAGGAGATACAAAGTCATATAGCAAAGGGTGTGGATACGGAGAGAAATAAGGATCATGGCTATTTTTACAATTTGCCATACCTCCTCAGAGGCTACCCTCATCACAAAGTGGGAGGCCATCCTTCCCTTCCAAATTTTATCTTTATGTGACATATGTACATATCAAAAATATATAGTTTTTTCCCCCTGTGAGTTCTATATGTTTTTAAATGAGCGATTTCACACATACTACATAATTTATGCAGTATAAATGTAAGACGTAAAGAATAGGGTGCCTTTGTACCTACCACCCAGGGAAAGAAATGCCATTTCATCAATATATTTTAAACTCCCTGTATGCCCCTCCCAACCTAATATTCACTTCTTACCTGGACTATGCAGTTGCTTCCTGTCTTACCTCCTTCCATCAGCTCTACCTACTGAAGCCAGCATGATCCTAAAAAACAAAAATCGAATGATTCCTGTGCTTAAAACTATTCAGGTGTTTCCCATTGACCTTAGAATAAAATCTAAATTGATTTATAGAGTAGGCCCTTCGCCATCTGGCTCCTGTTTACACTTCATGCCTCGTTTTTGCCATTCATCCCTCAATGTGCTATGCTTATTCTCAAAACAGATCATTGAGATTTTGCCAAAGAAAGTGGCTTCCATAGTTCCATGAACTTCCTCTTTCGGAGCATGTGTCACTCTTGTTATTGGCTGTTTGCTTCTCTGTCTTCACTCTTAACTTGTCCCCACCTGGCTCTGAGGGTGAGGATCCCGACTGACTCCACTGCTGTATCCCTCTGGGGCCAAGCACAGCAGCTGGCACCCAGGATGCTCAGTAATAGTTGAATGGATGGATGAATGCTAGGCTCTGAGGACAAAGAGAAGCTTCACAAAAATGTCCTAGCCTATGTGAAGAACAGATATATTGAATTAATAAATCGATCACTCTGCTAAGCCAACAGCAAATGTAGGACTAGGGTGGTGGATTTGAGTTGGCTTGTAAGTTCCACTAGGGGTCACTGTGGCAATGCCTCGGAGTCTCTCTTAAAAAATCATGTTATTTCCATGGAAAGACCCTACCTACTTTGAATGGAAATGTGATTTTTCAAAGGTGGGATTGGTTTTCTTTTGTGTTTTCATAAGCTCCCCATTCACTCCACTGGAGAGAGCTGTATGTGAGCCACCTGTGAGTCTGAAGGACTTAGTAACCCCTGCTGGTGCCCACTTTATGCCTGTAGTGATTCTTCAACTTGGAACCACCGTAACAGCTTTCACAAACATGATTTAATTTATCTTCCACATCAGCTGTTGGCAGCCAGAATAGAGACTGTTATTATTTCCATCTTAAAAATGATATTTCTAGAACATTAAGTAATTTTCCCAGGGAATCACAACTGGTACCTACCTAAGCAGCAACTTGAATCTGGGTCTTTCGAATACAAATGTATTTGTTCACTAAAAATATATTGAGTTCCAGGCTTTGTAAAAGATGATAGAGATGCAAAGACATGCCCCCCAAACTTAATGTCTTAGAAGCAAAGACTGTCAAAGCGGAAAGGAACTTTGAAGATCACCTAATGAAGTGTTCTCAACTCGGATGTGTGTAAGAATCACCTCAAGAGCCTGTTAAAAATGCAGATTTCCTGGAGTTTGCCTGTCCTTCACCCTCTTACAGTCCAATTCAATGAATCTGGGTGGACCTTGGAATCTGAATTTTTCATAAGAACAGCCACATTTACCTGAATAATTCTGATGCAAATAGGCTGTGGGCCACACTGAGAAACATTGATCTATTGGTTTCATCCTTTCATAATATAAAGGAAAAACTGAGGTGATGTGAGTCCCTGGAAATGTTCCAGGGAGTAAAATATTTCACGTAAAAGGGAGGCTAACCCAGGAACTGATAATGAGCAACGTGAAGTAATGATGCAATGGAAAGAGCACTCAACTGAGAGCTGGGGACCCTGGGTTTACCATCTTGCAGCTGAGTCACTTCATTTCCATAAGCTGGTTTTCTCAACTGTAAAATGCAGGACAATACATACTTCATAGACTTATTGTGAGGACAGGCAATTCAAAAGATTTGGAAGAGGACTGGCACTAGGGACACTTGGTAAAGAGATTAACAGGATTGTTTTGAATGCTCTTTCTACTCTATTTGTCTATTCTCTTATTTTTATTTTTATTTTCTTGGCTGGGCGCGGTGGCTCATGCCTGTAATCCTAACACTTTGGGAGGCTGAGGTGGGTGGATTGCCTGAGCTCAGGAGTTCAAAACCAGCCTGGGTAACACAGTGAAACCCTGCCTCTATTAAAAAATAAAAAAAAAATTATCCAGGCATGGTGGCAGGCACCTGTAGTCCCAGCTACTTGGGAGGCTGAGGCAGGAGAATTGCTTGAACCTGGCAGGCCAAGGTTGCAGTGAGCTGAGATCACACTACTGCACTCCAAGGCTCCATCTAAAAAAAAAAAAAACAATTATTTTCTTGAGACAGAGTCTTGCTATCTTGCCCAGGCTGGAGTGCAGTGGCACAGTCATGACTCACTGTAGCCTTGATCTCCCAACTTCCCCAAGCCCAAAAGATCCTCTCTCCTCAGCCTCCCAAGTAGCCCACACCACAGGCATGCACCACCTCTCCTGGCTAATATTTGTATTTTTGTCTATGTTACCCAGGCTGGTCTTGAACTCCTGGGCCTCCCAGTGTGTTGGGATTACAGGCATGAGCCTCCATACCTAACCTATTCTATACTTTTAAACAAGTACCTGCAATTGCCAGGCACTCAGCTAGGAACCATCTCACTTATATGAAGTATATGATCTAGTATAGCAGATAGCCATTAATTATACAAATAAGAAGTAATAATAATAGTTATTATTATTATCATCATTATTATTCTGAGACAAGCTCTCACTCTGTCACCCAGACTAGAGTGCAGTTGTGCAATTCTGGCTCACTGTAGCCTCAACCTCCTGGGCTCAAGCAGTCCTCCCACCTCAGCCTCCTAGCTGGGACTGCATTCACACATCTCCACAACCAGATTATTTTTAACTTTTGTGTGGAGACAGGCTCTCACTGTTGCCCAGGCTGGTCTCGAACTCCTGGCTTCAAGCGATCCTCCTGCCTCAGCTTCCCAAAGTGCTGGGTTTACAGGCGTGAGCCACTGTGCCTGGCCCAAATAAAAAATTGTAATTGTCATATATGCTACCAAGGGAAAATACTGGGTGTGTTTTGAATAATATGAAGACTTGAACCTAGTCTGCAGACAAATAAAATGTCCCTGAGGAAATGACTCAAAGGATGAGTAGGATTTAGTCTGTCAGAAATTCCACATGAATCAGAAAAGAGCTTGCCAAGAGCAAGAAATGAAAAGACAAAAGGCCAGCATGGCTGGAGTGGAGCGAGCAGAGGAGAGTGGCACAAGCTGAAGCTGAGGATGGTTGTTATTTCCAGGGAAGCCCTTCTCTTTCTCTGATAATTCTTTGAAAATCTTGATCTTTTCCTCAACTCTTTTCTGTCAATTTTTTTCCATTTTAATACTCAAAAGCCTTATTATACTAACATTTCCTCAAAGCTAATATACATTTTTCACTATTTTGACATTCAGAAATAGGGATGGTCGAGTAATACAGGTTAAAAAAAACTTCCTATTTAGCAAGTTGTTTCAAACAGGGATGTAAGTTGAGCCCTCACAAACTTACCAGTGCTTGGAAAATACCTATTCTAATGTCATCATGTAATTATTTACACTTGTAGCATAATTTCATTAAATTTTAGTTTGTTTTAGTTAAACTTGGAACACTGCTATTAAAGTGACTTCAACAATTCCTCTCTGATCCAGAAGTAAAACAAAATATTATAGTTAGCAGGTTCTGATTGTGGGGAAGATGAAACAGATACATTCTACCCTGGCAATTGTAAAACCTGGACAGAATACACAGAGCAGGCATTTGAGGACTCTGTCTTCCTGTTACTTGGCCCTGGATACATGCAGTCATGAGAAGTACATAGCAGAATGGGGTAAGTGAAACCTCAGGTTTTCAGTGAGAGGACCTAAAAGGGGAGCCTCAGGGGACTGTAAAGTTTCAAATATCATAGAGAGACAAGCCTGGGAGAGCAATGCCGTAATTCCTGGGTTCACCTCTGAGCTGTGCACGCATGGATCTGATACTAAATAGCATACGGTAGACTTGAGTACTGAGGAATGGGATAAAGGGATAAACCACTATCCAGATCGAAGACTGCCCACTGAGGATGTACAACTGAAAGAGGTCTGAATAGTATTGAAAGGCTTTGAAAACTGAACTGACATTTTAACCACAGCCACAAAGATAGGTCACAGTTTGTGGCCTGTATCCAGCTGGATCACTTGCATGCTAAAATGAAAGTATGAATATTCTCCATAAGATGTAAACAAGATCTAGACATGTATAATATTCAGAATGTTTAGTATTTAATCCAAAATTACTCAGCATACAAAGAACCAAGAAAATCTCAATCTGCATGAGAAAAAACAGCCACCAGATGCCAATGAAGAGAGAACATAAGTGTTGAAATTGTTAAAGACTTTAAGCTAGGCATTATAAAATGCTCCAAGAAGTAAAGGTGAACACTTGAATGGAAAGTATCAACAGACAAATAGAAGACATAAAGAGAAACCAAATGGAAATGTTAGAGCTGAAAGTATAATAGCCAAAATAAAAAATTCACTGATGGACTTAATGGCGGAATACAGATAACATGGGAAAGAGAAAACTTGGGTGAACTTGAAAATAGACCCATAGAAATTATCTAATCCGAATATGAGAAAAAGATTTTTAGAAAATGAGCATGGTGGCTCATGCCTGTAATCTCAACATTTTAGGAAGCCAAGGCGGGAGGATTGCTTGAGCCCAGGAGTCCAAGACCAGTCTGGACAACATAGTAAGACCCTGTGTCTACAAAAAAAGAAAATTATCTGTGTGTGGTAGCATGTGCCTGTGGGTCTAGCTACTCAGGAAGCTTTGCCAGAGCCCAGGAGATCAAGGCTGCAGTGGGCCATGATTGCACCACTACTGCACTCTAGCCTGGGCAACAGAGTGAGACCTTGTAGAAAGAAAAGAAAGAAAGAGAGAAAGAGAGAGACAAAGAGAGAGAAGGAAGGAGGGAGAGAAGGAAGGAAGGAAGGAAGGAAGGAAGGAAGGAAGGAAGGAAGGAAGGAAGGAAAAAAGAAAAAGTAAAGGTCAACTCAGAATTCTACATTCAGTGAAAATATACTTCAGGATAAGAGTAAAATAGCTGCATTCTTAGATGAAAGAAAATTAAGAGAATTCTTTGCCAGGGGACTTGCTCTAAAAGAATTTCTAAAGATATTGACTCCGCAATCAAAAAATATCCCACAGGAAAAAAAAAAAAAAAAAAAGCCCAGACTTAAATGACTTTCATGGTGTATTTTTCCAAATGTTTAAAGAAAAACTTATTCCAATCCTATACAAATTCACACATAAAAATATAGAAAAGGAGAGAACACTTTCCCACTCATTCTATGAGACCAAAACAGACAAAGATATCAGATAAAAAGAAAACCACAGACCAACATCTCTTGTTAATATAGATACAAAAATCCTCAACAAAATACGAACAAACCAAATCCAGCATCATGGCAAGTGAGATTTATCCCAGGAATGCAAGGTTGGTTCAACATACAAGAATCAATCAATATAACACACCATGTTAAGAAAATAAGGGGTGAAAACCACATGATCACCTCAGCAAAGGTAGAAAATGCATTCTACAGATTAAAAGCATTCAACAAACTAAGAACAGAAGGGAACTTCCTCAACCTGATTAGGGTATTAACAAAAAATCTTCAGCTAACATCATACTTAATGGCAGAAGACTGAAAGCTTTTCCCCTAAGATCTGAAATAAGACCAAAATGCCTTCTCTTACCATTTCTATTCAATGTTATACTGGAGATTCTAGCCAAGTCATTTTAGCTAAATAAATAAAAAGCATCCAGATTGGAATGGAAGAAGTAATCTATTTTCTGATGTTATGATTGTCTATATGTAAAATCATAAGGAATCCACAAAACACACTATAGACACATTAAATGAGTTTAAAAGGTTACAAGATTTAAGCTCAATATACAAAAATCAATTGTACTTCCATACAGTTACAATGAACAATCTGAAAATAAAATTAAGAAAAAATTTCATTTACAATAGTATTAAAAAACCACACAAAGCCATTTATATGAAATGCCAAGAATAAAAAAAATCCACGTACATGGGAAGTAGATTAGTGGTTGCCGTGAGGGAGTGACTGCTAATGGGTACAGGGTTTCTTTTTTTCTTCTTGTTTTTTTTTGAGACAGAGTCTCACTCTGTCACCCAGGCTGGACTACAGAGATGTGATGTCAGCTCACTGCAACCTCCTTTTCCCAGGTTCGGGTGATTCTCCTGCCTCAGCCTCCCAAGGGGTACAGAGTTTCTTTTTGAGGTAAAGAAAATACTCTAGAATCAGATATTTGTGATGGTTTTGAAACCTTGTGAATATATTAATACTAAAAATCAACTAATTGTACACTAAAGGTAAATTTTATACTATGTGAATTATACTTCAATTTTATAAAGAAGACAATACTTAAGGAATAAATTTAACAAAATTATTATATACAATTTCCTAGCTCTATCTGCTGAAAGAACCTGAGGGCAGCAGCATCCCAGTCACAGTAAGCACACCAGCACCCAAATCTTGGTTTCTGAATACTCTTTTCCGTTAAAAGGAACCAGCACTCCTTGGAGAAATACCTGATTCTGGGACTGAGGCTGGGAAAGAAAGTACAAGATTACCTGCAATAGCTTATAAATAACAAAGTATAGAATGAGAGGAGTAAAGGGGACATATCAAAAGGACACAAGAGCCATATTGAAGGGGTTAGTCAACTTGTGTTGGCCAGGACAACTGCAGAATAATTTGAGCATCAAATAAATTGTTAATTAAAATTCTTTCAATAGCATGTATGAACTCATACATATTGAAATAAATGAATAAGTTAATAACTGGGACAGAAGAGAAAGCTCTATATTACCAGAGAATGCCAATAAGTAGTAACAACCTACCAATTAATAAGTAGAAAATACTTTTTCATTAACTTTATGCTGGAGGAACCAGGCATACATAATTTATAGCAAGTACTGAAAATTAACACCACCAGCAATGGGACAAATCAACATACTATGCCTCCTGACATGATGCACTGAGAAGAACAAAGAATTATTCCTGTTGTGTTCCTGCCAAAGTTGCATCTACTCATGAGGAAACATCAGACAGACTCAAATTGAGACATTCCAAAAACTAACTGGCCTGTTATCTTCAAATGTGTCGCGATAGTAGAGAGTAAGCAAAGATTGAGGAACAGTACCAGATTGAAGAACACTAAAGAGATATGACAACAACACAAATAGTCCTGGATAGGATCCTAGATTCACAACACATTTAAATGGTACAATCAAGAAAATTTGAAGAAGGTATGTGAACTCGAAGTATTAGTATTTTGTCAATGTTAGTTTCCTAATATTGGTGGTTATATTGTGGTTTTGTAGAAGGTCTCTAAGAATCTTATGGGTGTACCTTATATTTCAACCAGGAAAAAGAAATGCTTCTAAGAATCTTAGGGCTGGCTGGGCATGGTGGCTCACACCTGTAATCCCAGCACTTTGGGAGGCCAAGGTAGGGGGATCACTTGAGGCCAGGAGTTCAACACCAGCCTGGGCAACATGGTGAAACCCTGTCTCTACAAAAAATACAAAAACGAGCTGGGCATGGTGGCATGTGCCTGTAGTCCCGGCTACTCAGGAGGCTGAGGCAGGAGGATCACTTGAGCCTGGGAGTTCAAGGCTATAGTGAGTCATGATCATGCCACTGCACTCCAATCTGGCAACAGAGCAAGACCCTATCTCTAAAAAAATAAAAAGACTTTTAAGACTGTTGTACCACCACCCTGAGTCCCAGCCCAAGTGAGAGAAGGGCACTTCTTGGGAAGAAATATAGATATGGTTTTTGTCTAATGGAAAGAACTCCAGTAAAATTTATAGGAAATCCTCAAAGGTTTTAAGATAATTTTATCAATAGAAGTACTGCCCATTTGGGCTAAAGAGATAGAGACAATACAAAACAGATACCTTTGGGTTCCTTTATCAGTTTCCTAATGTTGCTGAAACAAATGACCACAAACACAGTGGCTTAAAACAACACATATATTGTCTTGCAGTCCTGGAGTTCAGAAGTCTGAAATGGGTTTTACTGGACTAAAATCAACGTGTCAGCAGGTCTCTGTTCCTTTTGGAGGCACTAGAGGAGAATCTGTTTCCTTGCCTTTCCAGCTTCTAGAAGCTGTTCACAATCCTTGACTGGTGGCCTCTTCTTCCATCTTTAAAGTCAGCAATATGGTGTTAAATATCTTTAAATCTTTCTGACTTTGCTTCCATTGTCACATTTCTTTCTATGACATTTAAGGACCCTCATGATTGCATCGGGACTACCAAGATAAACCAGCATAATCCTCCAATGTCAAGATCGTTAACCTAATCACATCTGTAAAGTCTCTTGTGCCATGTAAGGTAACACAGTCATGGGTTTTGGGAATCAACACATGCATATCTTTGGAGGGAGGGCGTGATTCTGCCTACCACAGTCCCTATTCTTCTATGGTCAGAGCAGCTTCTATGGGAAGGCTACTCAGTTGGAAAGAGTTTGTGCAAAGTAGGAGCCTTGAAGCTTAATCTTCAAAACCTTCTGGGTAAATCTGCCTGTTAGTGATTAAGAATATGGAATGAGGATCCACATGACCTGGATTCAAGTCCCTTCTCTACCACTTACTATGTATGTTGATTGAGTTGATGTTACAGATTGGGTTCTCTAGGAACAGAGGCTCAGATGGAGTTTGAGGTGCAAGATGTTTATTAGAGATCAACATCTATGAAAGGGAAAGGAAGCAAGAAAGGGCAGAGGAAGAAGTCAAAGAGGCTTGATGAAGCCTTAATCAAGGTGGCAGGTGTGCTGGAGCTAGTATTGCCTGTAAGAATTGGCTCACGAAGGACCAAAATGGCTAGGCCTTGATTCCCTCACCTTGCTCCGTTGCTGGGTTAGGGTTGCCCCAGGAAGGAAATTTCCCTAGGCAAGACTGCTCTCTGTTGTAGGATAGACCCTAAAGCAGCTGACCGCTGGAGACTCTTCTGCAGCTTCCTACAGCTTTCTTCACATTCCCTGCAGCTGTGCAGCAATTCTTTGAAGGGGGATCTGTGTGGTACATCTCCATGTCTACACAAGCAGTGGTGTGCTGGAGCTGGCTCACCCCAGCTCACAAGAATTGATTGTTAGCATCTTTATCCAACCGCAGTCAGTGATGAAATATTCTTATGTTGAAATCAGCCACTGTGGGAGAATTGACACCAAAGAAATTGGCAAATGCCACAAATCAGAACTTTAATTTTTTTCTTAGAGAGCTGGTTTACCAGCACACCTCAAATGTGGTCCACAAGTGATTAACATTGAGTAGGTTATTGATTGTCCCTACAACTCAGTCTTCTCATTGGTAAAGTGGGGCTAACAATGCTATAAGAATACTACTACTACCTAGGCTGTAAGGTCAGCATGAGAATTAAATGAGTTAATATATATAAAATACTCTGGATAGCAATTAAATGAGTTAATATATGTAAAATATTCTGGATGGCCCCTGCCACACAGGAAACAGTAAGTATTAACTGCTGTGTTTACTATTGCCATTGTTATTACAATTATTGCCACCTTAAAAACTTCCACTGGATTTTCATAGAGGAAAAGCACCTAAATTTCTTAGTATGGCATGCAAAGGCCCTTCGCAATCTGATAGTTTCAAGCACAAGGAACTTCTCATCATTTCTGGAACTCAAACTGTTTTCTACCTCCAAACCTTGTCACGCACAGGTACCTTCTGCCAGGAAAGCCCACTCCTCCCTTGCCTATCAACTTCCGATTTTCTTCATCCTTTTGAACCAGCACACATTATCTCCTCTCTGAAGCCCTCTCCACCCCCTAGATGAGGGTTCCTTCTTCAGTGTTGCCATTGCACGTTGCACAACCCTCAGTTACTCTGACAGCACTTTATTGTGATTACTTGTTTACATATCTGTCTCCTCCTTTGAGTCCAGGATTGGATCTGCTATTTCTCTGTGTGGTCAGCACATTAACATAGGTGCTAATAAATATTTGTTGAATGAATGAACATTGCCTGGGAAATGATTAAGAAGGGGGAAATAGAGTAAGTAGCCTAGTAGGCTATAATAATAGCAATATTTTTGTTTGCCTAAGTGACTCTAGGTATATTGTGTAAAGCAGTGACATCAGGACCCCAGAGTTTCAGGTTCTGTAAGTCCTAGATTTGTCATACACTCACATCCTGACAGAGTCCTATTCATCCTTCAGATAGCTCAGATGTCACGCCCTCTGTGAGGGTTTTCCTGCCCGCTGCCCTCTTGCCGCTCTTTGCCTGCGCAGCTATTCACACACGCAACATTGGCTCTTCTGTGGGGATCCAGTGGTGTTTGTGTATTCCCACTCCATGGTACAGAGGGGCGGATATTTTAGGGATGCTGTCAGCATGGTGTTAACAATATTTGGGGATGGTCACAGCCTTAGACCTGTGAATTCATCGCTCACCCCGCCCCCGCCTCAGTTTCTCCTAGTGTGATGGGCACAGTGGAAACACCTTCACAGGGTCGCGATTTAGTGGAGGGCGGCTGACACTGATGTTGCAGGAAGCCCCCACGCATTCCGAGGAGCTGAGGGCTAGAGAGCGAGGTGAGGCGTTGAAACAAGGAAGGAGGCAGGGGGCGTGGGGCGAGACTGGGCGGCGGAGGGGACTGACCGGGGCCAGGGGCGTGGCCTGAGCCGGGAGGGGGCGGGGAAAGGGGCGGGGCTGGCCAGGGCAAGAGCGGCTGGCGCCGCGAGGCCAGGACTGTCTGAGAAGTGCGCTAGCGCTGGCGATGGGTCCAGGGGCGCGGCTGGCGGCGCTGCTGGCGGTGCTGGCGCTCGGGACAGGAGACCCAGAAAGGGCTGCGGCGCGGGGCGACACGTTCTCGGCGCTGACCAGCGTGGCGCGCGCCCTAGGGCCCGAACGCCGGCTGCTGGGGCTGCTGAGGCGGTACCTGCGCGGGGAGGAGGCGCGGCTGCGGGACCTGACTAGGTGAGGGCACGGCGAGTGGGAGCGACCGAGGGGCCTCAGTGGGAGACACTGTGCAGCAGCGTGGGGTGACTCAGGTTGAGTATGACCCCAGGCTCATTGTCATGCTGCGTGGGACCCCAGACCCACTGTCGCACCGTGCGACTGAGACATTGTGGCGTGGGGTGGGGAGTGGCTCTGAGGGCCAGTGTGACCCCCCAGACCCATTGTCACACTGTGTGGGACGCCGACACTCCGTGACATGAGGTGTTGGCGAGGGTTGGGTCACACTGTGTGGGACTGCAGACTCCATAACACACACGGTGGCACCCCCCCATATCCAGCGTCACACAGTGAAATTGAGACACTGTGGAAGAGCGGGGTGGGGTGACTCTAGGACCTCACAATGTGCTGTGCGAAGCTGTGTGATCCCCAGGCCCTGTGTCACACTGACACAGACTCAGTGGACGGTGCTGTGACAGAGACACTGTGAGAGTGACATGGAGAGAATGTGGTGACGCTTTAGCTATGCAAGTATTGACCTTTCAAGGGGCGATCGTGAAACACCGCATGACCTAGTGAGCTGATGTTTAGTGTTAGGAGTCAGATGACAGTCTTTCACCATATGTGAGATTTACGTGTCATTGGCACTGGATGGGCACGACGCTGTGGATATC
The DNA here is from genome assembly GCF_007565055.1 of Rhinopithecus roxellana. Taxonomy (NCBI): domain Eukaryota; kingdom Metazoa; phylum Chordata; class Mammalia; order Primates; family Cercopithecidae; genus Rhinopithecus; species Rhinopithecus roxellana. Next base: position 57,865,547 of record NC_044563.1, read on the forward strand.
ATACTCTGCATGTGAGTGATGCTGAGTAACTGTACAGGTCGCTATATGAATAATGCTTCAGTTCATTAATTCATAGAACACATATTTTTGAGTGCCTACTAAGAGCCAGGCAGTGTTCCAGGTAGTGGGGATAAAATGGTGAACAAGAGCCAACTCTGCCCTCAAGGAGTTCGGGTCTGTAGCACCATGACTGTGAATCACAGATGTCCACTACCCTCTATGTCTTCAGTTCTTCCTTCTCCTTACACATGTAGAAGCTCTCTAAATACGAAATAAATGATAACTGAGATGTTATATGTGTGTCAACATATTTGTTATCAAAAAAGCACTGTGAAAAAACATACTTGATGCAGAAGATACTAAGTATAGCACACAGCAGCGGATGCTCAGCTAATATTGTTTTGATATACAATCAACAAACTCTAGTGCTACACACTGTGGCATAAAAGATTGTTAGACTTGGGATACTGAGGCCCCATAGTCACGTATCAACTTTGGCAGTGTCCAACTGAGAAAAATGAAAGATAAATGATTGTATATGATACCATCTGTATGAATATGTGCTGCGCCTTCTCTGTTTGGGACATCAAGAAGCCTACAACACTGACAGAGTGGTTATGACCACGTCACTATTTGGATATATTAATATTGTACTTACATCACGTGACGACCTTCTCACTGAGCTAAGACGGCACAATGCACCGCTTTTAAAACTTTGCGTGAGTGTATGTGATAGTAATACTGATTCTGGGGTGACATGAGAAGAAGGTATATGGAATGGGGAGTGACTCTGAGGTCCAGTGTGACCCCCAAACCCATTGTCACCCTGTGCAAAACTTTGAGACCCCATGACTGTGAGAGAGAGCTATGTAGAAGAAAATACATTTTGTGGGTGGAAAGTATTTGTGAGAGATCTGGTTAATAGTGACTGAATGAGCTAATTTGGTGCTTGTCCTTAAGTATGTGGCTTGCATATAAACAGCTTGAAATAGTGTGACAATGTACAATATAAGTATGTATTAATTTTAACAATAAATGAAGATCATTTCAATAATTATTGTCACTTTTTGGTATAGCATAGTTGTCTAGTATTCTATGGGTCCATGCTGACTGAGCCAAATGTTTTCTTTTTGTTCATAGCCCAGAGTCATTGGAGTCCAAGCTTATTGGTGGAAATAGGAAAGACTTTTTTCTGCTTGATTTCAGAGGCCAGCATGCTCCCTGCTACCCATGCTTGTTTTCATACCAGTAATCTCTTTCTTTGGGTAGCTCAGATGGAGACGGGAATGGGGGGTCAGAATCCCTGTGCTGGTCTTTCAGGTTACATTCTCAGAAGAGAGCACTCAAAGCATTTTGGCCAAAGCAGCTGGCCAACCCTACTCCGCCATGCTGGTCTCTTTCACTGTCTTTCCACCATTATCATTGCCACAACTTTGTCGCAGCAGGAGGTCTCATACAAACCGTATTTCATTTGATTCTCTCTCACACACAGTGCTTTGAAATAGATTTGTATTACACTGTTAACTGTTGAGAAATCAGTTAAAACCCAGGAAAACTAAAGTCTAATTGCTTATTTAAGATTGTATTAATAAATCTAACAGGTAGCAAATCAGGACTAGGACACAGTTGTTTTGACTATTTATCCAACTTTTTTCCTATTATGCTATGTTATCCCTACCACTTCTTTTATCTGTTATACCAAGACATAGACCAAGCCCCTAACTAACTGAGGTTTTACTAGTGGCCACAGGACATGGTGGTGAACGGTAAATTCAGGAGTTTAACAGACCTCTCTTTGAATCATTGGCTCTGATCTGGGACAAGTTACTTTACCTCTTTGAGCTTTAGTTTCCTAATCTTTAAAATGATGATAAAAATAGTACCTATCACCATAGGGTTGTTGAAGGATTAAGAGTACCATGTAAAAGTATTTATCATTGTGCCTGGCATGTAACAATTGCTGGACAAATGCTAAGCCTTTATGCTTATTATTTTATTTTATTTTATTTTATTTTATTTTATTTTAAGACCAACTAGTGAAACTAGGCCCCACTTTTGGCTCTAAGGATTAACTAGGATTGTGACAGCCTAGATAAAAAACAAATCAGAAAAGTTCCCGATTATTTTCTCAGGTGACTTATGAACATTTAATTTTGTAGTTTAGTTTGATATTTTGAAGACTGGCATTCTATCATTCTCTTCTCTAGTGACTGCTCTAAAACCCAGTGAAATGTTTGCTTTTTAAGAGACAGGGTCTTGCTCTGTCACCCAGGCTAGAGTGCAGCAGCTCTATCATAGCTTGCTGTAACCTCAAACCTGTGGCTCAAGTGATCCTCCTGCCTGAGCCTACCAAGTAACTAGGACTACGGGTGCGCACCACCATGCGCACCATGCCTGGCTGGGGTTTTTTTGTTTTTGTTTTTGTTTGGTTTGGTTTGGTTTGGTTTGGTAGAGACGGGGTCTTACTTTCTTGCCCAGACTGGTCTTGAACTCCTGGCCTGAAGTGATTGATCCTCCCTCCTCATACTCCCAAAGTGTTGGGATTGCAAGCATGAGCTACCACGCCCAGCCTTTATGTTTGCTTTTTAAAACAAGGATTTTGGCAGTTCTTGCTAATTTTTCTATACTCCCAATCTGGTGATTTTATGTAACTTGAGAGGCTGTTTCCAAGGTTCGGTTGAGATAGAAAAATGCAATATTCTTGAGGTTGGAATTACTCCCTACTCCAAGTTAATGAATAAAAATTATACTTTTATAGTATATATGGTTATATGCCAGTATGGTACGTATACTAGTTATGTATATAAAGAGAGTTTACCCTAGCTTTTGTTGTTGCTGTTTTTGTAATTTAAAACACCACCAAGAGTGAAAGAGAAGTGTCAGCAGCAATTTTTTTCTGTGCTAAGGATTAAGCATTAAGAATGTCCCAGAAGAACTGAGGCAAAACCATTTCTGAATTCCAAAGGCAAAACATATTGAAGTGAAATAGCCCATGTATTGTGGTTGGATAACCTGCCCAGGCTATGTTTAATGCAGGGATTGGGTTGCAAATTTTATGTGCAGATTCTTGAAGGAAAGGATCTGATTTTCCATTCTCAGCAGTATTTGTCAAAGCAAAAAGACATTTAGGAAACCCTGAGGTTTGAATTCAGCATCCAGTAACTCAGTTTCCAGACTCTGGAAACCGCTGTGTGCTCAGAGGCTGGGCTAGGGCCAACTTTTGAATTCTAAGTCAACCTCAGTTATCAATTGAGAGATTTTTTTCTTTGTGTGACAGAAAAGTGGCATATCTAAACACTGGACTGAATTGATGTGCTGCAATAGAGATCAAACCCTGACCTAAACAAATCAACCCCAAAATGCAAGGAGGGGTGCTAAGAAAACAAGGAAGTAGACAGCACATTTGATTTGATGCATGACTTGGGGCAAATATTCGCCTCTCTGCTTTACCATTTTACCTTTGTGCCTCAGTTTCCTCTGATTCCTGTTAAACATTAGTCCTCAAGCTAATGAGGAATCTGTTTATTCAGTTGTGGAAGGGGTGATCAGAAGAAATAACAGAATGTGCATGCTGAAAAGATCCATATAAATCTTCTAGACTAGACCAGTTCTTTCATTTTATGGATGAGGAAACTGAGTGATAGTTGGAGGCTGGGTCAGAATAAGTCTCGGGTCTTCCCCCAGCTCCTTCCTATCCAGCTGTCTTATACAATCACTGCCCTCTCAGCCTCAGTTGTTCCTGGACACCTACTCTTTAAGCTGGACTCAAGCCCAAGTCTCCGCTTGTTAAGTTTTTTCATCTAGCAGTGGAATATCTTTCCCTAAGTAGTTCCATGTGGAGCCAAAGCAGGAAACAATGGGTAGTAAAGTTCCCACACCCTGGAGGCTGGTTTCATTTCAAAACCCTAGAGCTTCAGCTCACAGACTGCCTTGTCTTTGGGATCAGAGACACCCTGGGACTTGACAGGCTTCCCATTTCCCACTGGGAGACCCAGGTCCAGATTCTTGTTCCTTAGTTTATGTTGAATTGAACATTCGGCTCCTTGGAAGCCTCAAGACCGTCGTCTTCTATTTCAGGCTTCATTTCATAGTTAAGGACCTCACTCTTTAGAAATCCTCAGATCGGACTCTGCTGCAAGGGGTTGAAATCCTATCACCCTGCCACTTCCTCTATTTTTCACTTTCATCTCTGTCTCCTCGCAGAAGTTCCCCACTCTTGCCAAAGGACTCATAGTCTCCTGTGCGCTTGCACACGTTCATTTTTTTTCACTTTGCACAAACTCTTTTTTCTTCTACTTCCATTCTTGTTATACTGTTTTTGAAGTTAATAATTTTAAAATGAGGGGGAAAACTCTTGGAGAGCAGGAATAGTACCCTTAATGTGTCCTGTTATAGATAATAAATTTCAGGAATATAAATTCCATTGGTGTTTTAGAAATGGAATTAACCATAGTATACCAGCATCTTTTGCCTATGTGAACATTGTTGAAGGACACTGGAGAAGGGAAATTAACTAGAAAGATGATCACTTCAGGCCCTATCATTTCTGCCCTTTTCTGCAATTGTTGCCAAGCTAGAAAGGTTGAAAGTGTGCTGGACAATCCCACCTCTTATTCCGCTTTACAGTCATCACCACTTCCTAAACTCCTTCCTTGAACCCAGTCCATTCTCCGTCGCTGTCGTGGTTCAGACTCTCCTTGTCTTGTGCTTGCAGTTTTGAAGTGGCCTCCTCCCCACCCTCTCTCACATTTATATATGTGAACAAGTCATAGTTTTAACAGTACCACTCTCACTTAAAGCCTTCTCTAACCTTCTCTGGCCGAATTAATCATCCCCTCTCTGTCTTCCCCACCAAGCCTTGTTCTTAAATCTGTTATTGCATCTGTAATGTAATTATTTGTATATTCCTTACTCACTAAACTGTGGATCCTTGAGACCAAGATTATTTCCTTATTCAGAATTTTGTCCTTAGCTCTTAGGAGAGTATTCTTCATTCATTCTTTCATAGAAATATGTATTGAATTTAGGTATAGAGTGATGAGAAAAAAAGTTATTTTCTTATCCATGAAATCCTTGAGTATTGGACCCCATCTTGCCTTTGTATCCTTAGAATCTCGCATGGAGTCTGACATCTAGCAAATAACTAGTGTAGATTGACTTACTACAAATATATCTCAAGCCTCTGTGCCTTTGTACACTAATGGTTCCTGTTGGCTTGAAAAATACTCTTCTTCTCTTCTTTGTTCTAGCTCCTTAAGAAACCATATAGCATAATCAGCTGAGAACTCAGGTTTCGGAGTTAGTCAGACTTAGGTTCCATCCTGGCTTTGCCCTTTACTAACAGTGTGGCTTTGTTTCTGTTTCCTCTCCGTGGAATGGGTAAAATTAAATCTACACTAAGGGTAGGTCCGAAGGTGGGGGGCGATTAATGGTAGGAGCTCAATAAGTCATAGCTTTCAGTATTTTAACAAATCCTTTCAGATTCAGATCAAATGCCATCTCTTCTTGGAAGCCTTTCCTTCCCCCTTCTAACTCCCACCTGGGTGAGCTGCCCTGCCTGCACAGCTGCAGCATTATATGCTCACTTCTCTCATAGCAGAGATGTCCCCAACCCCTGGGCCAGGGACCGGTACCAGTCCATGGCCTGTTAGGAGGCAGACCCCCCAGCAGGAGGTGAGTGGTGGGCAAGGGAGCATTACTGCTTGAGCTCCGCCTCCTGTCAGATCAGCGGCGGCATTAGATTCTGATAGGAGCGTGAACCTTGTTGTGAACTGCACATGCAAGGGATCTAGGTTGCGTGCTCCTTATAAGAATCTAACTGATACCTGACGATCTGAGGTGGAACAGTTTCATCCCAAAACCATCCCCCAATGCTCCTGGTCTGTGGAAAAAAATTGTTTTCCATGAAACTCATCCCCGGTGCCAAAAAGGTTGGGGACCACTATATAGCACACATCACAGTGGTTATAATTAATTCAATAGTGTTTTTGAGTTTCTACCAGATACTAAGTATTGCATATACAGTGATGACAGGAGAAAAAGACTTTGTGATCCCTGTGAGAGCTGGACCCTGTCTTGCCTTTATATCTCTAGCATGGTGCCTGATATACAGTAATTGATTAATATAGACTGACTCATTCAATGAACAAAAGAGCAGACCTACTTTTGTTGTATCTATAGTTTTCATATTCTTTGTGCTTGCATGGCTTTTTGGTTGGACTATTATGTGAATCTGAAGAGGTTCAGCATGTCAATGTTAGCTACTCTTAATGTACACACACCATGCCAGCCTTCCCTAGGTGTAGTGGTCATATCAGGAGGTGAGATCATTCTACTCCTTTCTTTCAGATTCTATGACAAGGTACTTTCTTTGCATGAGGATTCAACAACCCCTGTGGCTAACCCTCTGCTTGCATTTACTCTCATCAAACGCCTACAGTCTGACTGGAGGAATGTGGTACATAGTCTGGAGGCCAGTGAGAACATCCGAGGTAATGAGGAGGAGGGCTGGAGGGTAAGAGAGAAGATTCTATCTGCTGACTCACCAGTCAGGAGAGAGATTCTGTTGGGATGTGATTTCAAAGGGTAATGGAGTAGGTGGGTATTACTTAATATCCTTAGCTCTAGCTAGCACAAAGAATTAGCCCCCCTTGCTAATCGGTTTATATGATTATACATTATACATTATACAATCCTGTGACGAAGTACAAGATAAATCCTTCCATTTATATATGTATAGAAAATAACCGTCTTCTAGTAGTTTCTGTTTCATTAAATTGTCACTACACTATCATCTATAGCAAGATCACTTTCCCAATTTATTCTGCTTTGTGCTTTAAGAAGTTTGTTGACGGCCAGGCACGGTAGCTCACACCTGTAATCCAGCACTTTGGGAGGCTGAGGTGGACTGATCACTTGAGGTCAGGAGTTCCAGACCGGCCTAACCAACGTGGTGAAACCCCGTCTCTATTAAAAATACAAAAATTACCAGGATGTGGTGGGATTACATGCCTGTAATCCCAGCTACTCGGGAGCTGAGGCAGGAGAATTGCTTGAACCCGGGAGGCAGAGGTTGCAGTGAGCCAAGATCGCACCACTGCACTCCAGCCTGGGGCGACAGAGTGAGACTTTGTCTCAAAAAAAGAAAAAAAAGTGTTGACTTTTGGGCTGGGCGCAGTGGCGCATGCCTGTAATCCCAGCACTTTGGGAGGCTAAGATTGGTTGAGCTCATGAGTTCGAGGCTAGTCTGGGCAATATAGCGAAACCTATTAAAAATACAAAAATTAGCCAGGCATGGTGGCACATGCCTGTAGACTTGGGAAGCTGAGGCACAAGAATCGCTTGAACCCAGAAGGTGGAGGTTGCAGTGAGCTGAGATTGAGATTACACCACTGCACTCTAGCCTGGGTGACTGAGCAAGACCCTGTCTCAAAAAAAAAAAAAAAAAAAGAAGTTTGTTGATTTTGGGAAAGCTAACAGTGAGAAGAGGCTGGGCGCGGTTGCTCATGCCAATAATCTCAACACTTTAGGAGCCTAAGTTGGAAAGATCACTTGAGGCCAGGAGTTTGAGACCAGCTTGGGCAACATAGCAAGACCCTGTCTCTACAAAAAATTGTATTTAAATTAGATGGATGTGATGGCGTGTGCCTGAAGTCCTGCCTACTCAGAAGGCTGAGGTGAGAGGCTCACTTGAACCCAGGAATTCAAGCATGAGCTATGATCATGCCACTGTGCTCCAGCCTAGGCAACAGAAAAAGATCCTATTTCTATTAAAAGAAAGAAAGAAAAGAGAAGAGAAGAGAAAAAAAAGAAAAGGAAAGAAAAAGAAGAGTTGTTTCCCTAAAGAGCAAGACTTCTGGAAACATACAGGATAGGACAATATAATGAAGCTGTGTGCCTTAGTTTTTATTCCTCATTCACTCATTCTGAATGTTCCTCGTTCAGAATTGCATTAAGCATCCACCCTGTGCCAGGAACACAAAGACAAATCCAACTTGATCTCGTTAAATATTTGAACAGGTGGTCATGCCTTGCATGTGTTAAATGCCCAACTCCTGTTTCTTGAATGGCAGGTTGATGTTTTTACTACTTTTACAGCTCTGAAGGATGGCTATGAGAAGGTGGAGCAAGACCTTCCAGCCTTTGAGGACCTTGAGGGAGCAGCAAGGGCCCTGATGCGGCTGCAGGACGTGTACATGCTCAATGTGAAAGGCCTGGCCCGAGGTGTCTTTCAGAGAGTCACTGGCTCTGCCATCACTGACCTGTACAGCCCCAAACGGCTCTTTTCTCTCACAGGGGATGACTGCTTCCAAGTCGGCAAGGTAACAATATTCGAGAGAGGGCCAGTTGCTTGGCTCTGGTTTCTTATGGATGAAATAACTGTGTCCCGATTGCTTTTACTTCTTTTTAATATTTACAGTAAACTTGGAAATTTGATATTTCCATTTTCAGAGAAAGAAAACAAGATTCAGAGAGGGTAAATAACTTGCCCTAAGATTATGCAATTTTAAGTGCAGAACTAAAGCTTGAACCCAGTCTTGACTCCAAATCTCAGGCCCTTTCCATAGTAATAAAGGTGTTTATATGCTTAGGACACTCTTGAGATTGAAAGAGGTGTTATTAATTATGCTAGAACAACAGACATGAACTGGGAAAAATGGTCCTTTGGTCACCGTAACTATAGCACCCGGCCAGTGCATGAACCCTTGGGTAGAAAGGGAAATCAGGGGGTCAGGGACACAAGGTTGGGGAAAAGGATAAGAGATGGTGATGGAAAGGTAGGATCATGGAAACAGCCTTCTGAGACTTTCTGGAATCCAATGCAACATTTCCTAAGCATTTAGAAATACAAAATTAAAGTAGTGTCCAAAATCTAAAGCCATTCGCTTTAACATTACTTAAGGAAATAGACTTCAGAAACAACCCCCCCTCCCCCATCTGAGGTCTTTAACCGATCTTTGATTATAGGTTGTAATCACACTTGAGATCATTTTGTAATATACTCTTTGCCAGCCTTTGCCATAAAAAGCAATGGAGCAAATCCATTTTAACTTTGAAAGTGTTTATTGCAGTAAGGTGTATTTTTCCTGACACCTACAGTATTTGTCAACAGATCTGGGAGTGGGTCTCATGTGTCCTGATTCCAAATTTTGGGAGTCAGTCTTCCAAATTAAGGCAGAGTGGGCTGCTTGAGTCTCTCTACTTACCGTTTTCTCTTTTCTGGGATCCTGAGCGGAATCAGAGCTCAATCATCATGTTCATGGCTGATTTAAATTTAAGCCGGGTAAATAGTTTGATGTATGGTACTAACATATGCTTCATTAGTGAGGCCTTTCTGAAAGTAAAGCCGTATGTTGAAAATTTAGTAAGTCACTTCCTGGAAGTCTTACTGGCAATCTTTCTTTCTATATTTATTTACTTATTTTGAGAGAGAAAACTTTTCAAATATAAGAAAAGGACATAAAATAATATAGCAAGCAATTATATCTATTATTGTAATGAAAATATGTTCAAATTTTGCTATATTTGTTTCATTTTTTAAAATATATATTTTTTAAAAAAACATGTTACATACAGCTAAAACCCCACTCATCCTCCTTATCACTCACCCCACCCCTTCTGCTCCACCCTTGCCCAGGTAGCCGCGATCCTGAACTATATAGTATATGCCCTTCTGAGTCCAGCTTCTTTCACTCAGCACATTATATCTGTGGAATTCATCCATATTGTATCATTTGTTAGTAGTTGATTTCTCTTTATTGCTGGGTAGTATTCCATTCTATGAATATGCCACAAACTGTTGATCCAGTCTCCTGTTGACAGATTCTTGGATTGCTTCCAGTTTGGGCTACTGTGAATAAAGCTACTGTTAACCTCCTTTTATGTCCTTCTATGGACATTTATTCTCATTTCTCTTGGATGAATACCTGGGAGTGGTATTGCCAAGTCACAGAATAAGCTTCAATAATTATCAACATGTGGCCAAATTTGTTTCATCTATACTTCCCCAATCCCTTCCTCTATGGATTATGAAGTTTCTAGTTTATGAAATTCTTTTTTTTTTCTTAGGGTTTCGCTCTGCCATCCAAGTAAGTACAGTGACACAATCATGGCTCGCTGCAGCCTTGATCAAGAGATCCTCCCACCTGGGGGGCTCAAGTGATCCTCCCACCTCAGCCTCCCAAGTAGCTAGGACTGCAGGTGTGCCCAACCATGTCCAGCTACTTTTTAGATAAGAGTCTCACTGTGTTGCCCAGGATGGTCTCGAACTCCTGACCTCAAGTGATCCTCCTGCCTCAGCCTCTCAAAATGCTGGGATTACAGGCATAAATCACTGCACCCAGCCTATCTTCTGAAATTCTTAATTGTCTAATTCCATCATCATGCTATTGTGTCTGTTGACTCTTGCTCAGGATGGATTATTTCCTGATACAGTTTGTCATGTTTGGGAGCTTATTTTCAGCAGGACATTTTCCCCCTAAGAGAATCCATGTGCCTAGAGTTGTGGGAATATCCCTCCAGAGAGTTTTGGGTGTTCTTCTTCCAGAAACTCTGGTGCTCTCACTGGCCTTAGATCCATTTTTATATTCATTTATTGACATAGGAGTTCCTTAACCATATGAATATTGCAGATTCAAACCCTATACTTACAAGAAGTAGAGGTTCAAAACTGAGAATATTCTTACACAGAGCTAGACAGAAACAAACAAATCTTGTCTCATTAAGGCAGCAGGCAAATTTTTTCTGGTCTACCTTTTCTCCTAAGGTGTAGTTTTTTATAGAATCCAATTTCATGCGGGTGTCTTAGTTTCAGTTCCTGGGCTTGGGGCAGGTCTAAGAACAGCTCTTCTTCTATCCTCATATGGGCATTATAACCCAAGGTTACTGAACACCAAGGTTACTATGATTAACACTCACCCCCATCCTAAGGAACGTCAGCATCTGCTCATAAGCTTATGGTTTGGGCTTTTAGTCCTTTTTTGTTTCTGGGACCTGATATTTTCTGGTTTTTTATTTCTTGAAAATATATAATATAACACTTTCTATAGTTTATTCAAAGTGTCTGAATTTGTGCTCGGAAGGATTCCAGTTATTTCAGTCTACCATATTGCTGGGACTTGAAGTTATTCATGGAAATCTTAATTAAACAAGTTAACTTGTCGTGAAAAGTTCAGTCATTTTTAGCATTTTTTAGCTCAATCTTTTTACAAATAGGACTTGAGGTGCAGAAAAATGAAACAACAGGTTAATGGCAGACTTGAAGGAAAAATGATTTATTATTTAGGCTGCAGAACTGCAATATCTCTAGGATTTTTCTCTGTCAGGAAGTTACACCCTAATTAGATCATTTTGTAAGAGTTCTTCCTAGTCTGTAACTTTACAATTCCATGTTGTCTCCAGTATCAACTTCCAGGAAATTCCACTTGCAGCTCTGGTATTCTAGTTAACTGTAAACTATGAGGAGACAGGAGCTATGTCTGGCACATGTTGCCATGTTGCTGGCATTCCAGCATTTAATACAGAACAGATCCATTGAGCTTCCATAGTATTCCATGTCTGCCTTCGTTATGGTGTCTAATGCATTGTGTTACAATTATTGGCTTACTCACGGGCCCCCTCTTGATTTAAGCTCTTACAGGACAGGGCCACCAGGCACATAGAAAATACTTAGTAAATATTGAATAGATGAATGAATGAATGAATGAATGAATGAATGAATGTAATCCATTCTTCACATTGCTATCAGCAATATCTTCCTAAAAATATGATATTCAAGACTGTAATTTGCTTAGCCCATGCTGCTGTTTCAAGTTTACTTTTTGTTTCTCTTCACCCTAGCTACAGCCACGATGGACTGCTTGAACACATTCTTGCTTTAGATTTCTGTTTCTGCCATTCCCTCATCTTAAAATGCTTTTCTTCCCAGTCTCTGCTCACCGAAATCCTTTTCCTTCTTCAAGGAAGGCCTGTCTCAGATGTTACCTCCTGCATGAAGCTTTCTGAGATTCCCAAGTCTCCTCCCTTCTCTGTGCCACCACAGGATAGTATGCATTTTCCTTGGAGCACTCATGACATTCTGTCCCAAATTAAAGTTAGTTGAGGTCATGTTCTCTTCTCCTTCAGATTATAAATTCCTCAAGCATAAGAACCCTTATGTCTCCTCTCCACCTAATACAATGCATTGTATATAGTAGATGCTTAATAAATTGAATTAAAATGAGTTTGAAATTAAAACCTGCCTTCTTGGATTCCAAAGGTCCTCTTATTCTTTGAATTGTCATTTTCTTTTTCTACCTGTGGAATAAGGCTTTAGCGATGTACTTGTGTTCTGTGTGTTCTGTGTAGGTGGCCTATGACATGGGGGATTATTACCATGCCATTCCATGGCTGGAGGAGGCTGTCAGTCTCTTCCGAGGATCTTATGGAGAGTGGAAGACAGAGGATGAGGCAAGTCTAGAAGATGCCTTGGATCACTTGGCCTTTGCCTATTTCCAGGTAAGGGAATAAGTGAAGCTCACTTTCTTTTATTTTACTAAGTGAAATCCTTTATAGCTGCTTTACAATTTCTAAGCATTTTCACATCTTCATCTGTTTCATCTTCCCAGTAGGACCAAATGTGAGTCAAGCAAGGAAGTTATTTTATCATTTCCATATATCGCATGTGAGGAAACTGAGTCTCCAAAAGACTCTTAACTTGTCACAAAGCTTATAGACCTAGGATTAGACTATTAGTCCAGTGCTCTTTCCAATGCATTGACTACTTTACAATCATTATTTCCCATGTAGGAGGCAGTTTATCACCTGTAGCAGCAGCTGCTTTATTCCCAAATGGTTAGTGGGTTCACAGTAAATGTAGATCACTCTTTTGTGCTCTCAGCAACTCATAATTCATCACAGATATTACCCATGATATTGCCGTGGACAAAGAAGTTTGATTATGAGCTTTTCTCATCTGCAGTTGAGTCCAACTGTAATGTGACTCGTGTCTAGTTACAGAGCTGGAATCACTGTTCTGTAGTACCAGCCACAGTGCCTCCTCCAGGTGTTGTTTTTCCATGGCACTGTTGATCTACTTACTCCCTGGTGTGCCTTATGTAGAAGTTCATTTCCCTAAATAAAGCAGCTGCCAATAAACAAAACTAACCAATAACTGGGTAAGGTATAGCTTTTGTATAGCTAACCCCATTTCCCACCCGAGTTGTACAGTCTTCAAGGGTAGGCTGCAAAAATCTCCATGGAACCAGTTCCCTAGAGTTTCCAAAACTAGTAAACCATTTCTGCTCCCTACCTTTTTTTTTCTTTCCCCCTTTTCTTGAGAAAAGGGAGGAGGATGCGGGTGGTCCAAACCCATGTGTTGCTGCCCAAACAGATTTACTTTCAGTGCAGCAAACAGTCCTGTTCCTTTCATGGAAGTTCCTGGTGAATGGATCTGTGTTGTAAAACTGTGTCTGTGTTGGTCGGGTGCGGTGGCTCACGCCTGTAATCCCAGCACTTTGGGAGGTTGAGGCAGGCGGATCACCTGAGGTCAGGAGTTCGAGACCAGCCTGACCAACATGGAGAAACCCCGTCTCTATGAAAAAAGAAAAAAAAAAAATTAGCTGGGTGTGGTGGCACATGCCTGTAATCCCAGCTACTCAGGAGACTGAGGCAGGAGAATCGCTTGAGCTCGAGAGGCGGAGGTTGTGGTGAGCCGAGATTGTGCCATTGCACTCCAGCCTGGGAAACAAGCGAAACTGCTTCTCAAAAAAAAAAAAAAAAAAAGAAAGAAACAAAGAAAAAAAAAACAAAAAACTGTGTGTGTTCTCTTCCTAACTCTCCTGCTAAATTGCTGTGTGTTAAAGCCAAATAGAATATCTGCGATGTAACAAAGGGTGAGAAGTAATTGAGTTTTCCTAGAGGAAGGAAATGGAAAATCAACATGGAAAGACTCAGAGAAGAGAAACTAAAGCAACTTACCCTGAAAGACGGGGTTTCAAGTGCTGTACCCAATTATGGATTAGTTTTGTTTTGTTTCCCTCTAACCCTGATGGCTTGGATTTCTCTTCTATTCTCTTTCTGCATCCTCCTTTGTCTGGTGAAATTCTGTTTATCTTACAAGGCGCAGTTCGAATGTCACCTACTTTGTGAAGTCTTCCTGAGTTCTCACTCCCCAGGCTTTCCTCCTTGGTGCTCTTACAGCACGTTTTTATTCCCCAATAACAGAACACATAAGGCATTATCTTATAGATGGTTTATGTTCCTTCTCACTCCCTAGTAAACTGGAAGTAAATGTCCCCATGGACCTTTCATTATCATATAAAATTTAATGTATTTTATTTCATATATTTTAGTAAAAAAAATTTTAGTAACTGCTAATAATGAGAGATGGTAGAGTACAGTGGTTAAGCTGTGGGCTCTGGAATCAGACAGACCTGGTTCAAATGCTATGAAAACATGGGCAACTTAGTTAGCTTCCCTGGGCCTCAATTTTCTTATTTGTAAGAGAGGAATAATGACACTCACCTCAAATGGGTTGCTGTGAGGATTGAGTGAGTTAATACAGGCAAAGCCTTTAACAAAATGCATGCATGGCACATGCTACTTGCTGGATAAATGTCAGCTCTTATTACATGATACATACATGTATATGTTCTCTTTTCATTTAATGTTACTTAGTGTACCTATTTCCAAAGAAACTTAACTGAGACACCAAAAGTAACTCTTTGTTCTTTGTAAAATATAATTTTACTTTATTACAAGGCTTTCAAGTTTTAAAGATATGTGAAATTGTATTTGGTTCTTTTCATCTCACGAAGAGTTTGAAAAGCTATGACCTTAATATTTGACATTATAAGATATTCATAGATTACTCAAGTATTCCTTGTTAAATGTAGAACAGAGTAATTCATTATATCAAATAATTAGAAACAATATATTTGTCCAACAGTAGTGGAATGGTTATGTTCTCTGTGGTGTATCTTCTGGATGGAATAAAATGCAGCCTTTAAAAATGCTGTCTGTGAAGACTATGTGATGATATCAAAATACTCCTGATAACAGTGTAGAGTGAAACAATCAGGATGTGAAATGTATAAAAATATGCTTATAACTATGTAAAAACTATATATTATCCAAAGTGCTTCAGTCCCTGGATTTTGGTGTAGTAATTTTTTTTCCATTTCTCGTATGTTTCATAGTGTGCTGCTTATTGTTTTTACCATTAAAAGTGAATTGTTAATATGCTAAAGTAAAGTGATTGGAATGAAATACATTTCTATCAGTTAGTCATCATTTGGCAGCACCCAGAAGAGGACTGCTGGATACCCATCCAGGATTCTGTTCCCCAGATTTGTCTGGAAAGCCCTATTTCCTTTTGACTATGTTGAGCCCAAGGTTGAATGGCTGCAGGGAGAGTTAATTCCTGTGCACTGGGCAATGTTTCCATTTTAGTTCTTTCTTTGCCTTCCTCCACTAACTTTGTGGACTCTGGGAAGAACTGAATCTGGAGAACAAATTATATTTTTACTAGGGTTTTTATAGTTCCATATTAGGTTAAATATAATTAACTTTGGTTGTGTTATTAAATATAATATAACAAATAACAGCACCCTGCAATTACGTGGTTTTGCACGCTCTAAGATTTGAGGGCACTTTAAGAAGGTTTATTTTCATTTATTTTCCTACCTTGCCTGGTAAGGGTGGTCATAAGTCATTAGTAAATGGGCCGGGCGCGGTGGCTCAAGCCTGTAATCCCAGCACTTTGGGAGGCCGAGACGGGCGGATCACGAGGTCAGGAGATCGAGACCATCCTGGCTAACATGGTGAAACCCCGTCTCTACTAAAAATACACAAAAAAAAAAAACTAGCCGGGCGTGCTGGCGGGCGCCTGTAGTCCCAGCTACTCGGGAGGCTGAGGCAGGAGAATGGCGGGAACCCGGGAGGCGGAGCTTGCAGTGAGCTGAGATCTGGCCACTGCACTCCAGCCCGGGCAACAGAGCGAGACTCCGTCTCAAAAAAAAAAAAAAAAAAAAAAAAAAAAAAAAAAAAAAAAAAGTCATTAGTAAATGAGGAGACTGGTGAGACCTCATTTGCAGCGAGGCCATAGATCCTCTGCATTTCTGGTCTGCTGTTCCTTTCAGTGAGCCTTGTTATCTACTTATGGTAAGAATATTTTATAGTTTTTTTTTTTAATCCATTTAATGGTTTGTTCAGAGGAGATGTCCTCAGTGAAGTTAATGCTTTCTTTTCCTTTTTTTTTGAAACAGGCAGGAAATGTTTCATGTGCCCTCAGCCTCTCTCGGGAGTTTCTTCTCTACAGTACGTAATGGATAAAAGATAAGCCAGCCACAGGTCTGACTTATGGGGGAACTCCCTTCTGCTCCTGCTTTTAATTCCTGCAAGAGAAATACAGCTATCTGTCTTTATTATCTTTTTTTTTTTTTTTTTTTTTTTTGAGATGGCATCTCACTCTGTCACCCAGGCTGGAGTGCAGTGGCGCGATCTCAGCTCACTGCCTCCTGGGTTCAAGCGATTCTCCTGCCTCAGCCTCCCAGGTAGCTGAGATTATAGGCGCCCACCACCACACCTGGCTAATTTTCGTATTTTTAGTAGAGATGGGGTTTCACCATGTTGGCGAGGCTGGTCTCAAACTCCTAACCTCAAGTGGTCCCCCCACCTCGGCCTCCCAAAGTTCTGGGATTACAGGTATGAACCACTGTGCCTGGCCCTATCTTTATTATCTTGATTTCATAATCCAGGTCACATTTCAAATTTTGGTGAAATCTTACATACTGTTCAATGCATCGGGGGAAATTTTTAAGTTAGTTGGAAAATGCTGAGAAGATATCAACCTGTCCCTTCCTTCCTCCACCCAATCAATGTTATATTAGTGTTGCTTCAATGGGAAAAAGCCCAGGAGTGGGAGCTAGTTTCTTCAGAGACATTTTAAAGACCCAGATTTTGGAAGCAGACCCAAGAATGAATGAAATCAGTGTGCACTATGTACGCAAGAAGGAAAGTGACTCAGCAGGATTGCTCAGTTCAGCTGCTCACAGAGAGATGCCAGTTTTTCCCTTTAAGTCAGGTCTCCCTCTGTGATGCATGCATCCTGCCCAGCCAGTGGGTCACATAATTCAGCATCATCCCCCCTTCAGGGAGTCCCTTGCTAACAACAAAATGAGTTAAACAGGAGGGAGATGCTTCCTAACTCAGCTATCTGCTTGGAAATGTTTGCTTCAAAGTTATATGTGTATATTTGCTTAACATTTTAGTGGTAGATGGCTTCCTAGGTTTTACTTTAATACAGTATTTATTTGTTTTGTTTTGCTTTTGCTTTTAGGGGTGTGGTTTTTTTTCTTTGTTGTTTGTTTTTTGGTTTTGTTTTTTGAGACAGAGTCTCGTTCTGTCACCCAGGCTGGAGTGCAATGGTGCGATCTTGGCTCACTGCAGTCTCTGCCTCCCAGGTTCAAGTGATTCTTGTGCCTCAGCCTCCCAAGTAGCTGGGATTACAGCCATGTGCCACCATGCCCAGCTAATTTTTATATTTTTAGCAGAGAGGGGGTTCTGCCATGTTGGCCAGACTGGTCTCGAACTCCTGGCCTCAAGTGATCCACCTGCCTTGGCCTCCCAAAATGCTGGGATTACAGGCATGAGTATTTAGTATTTAGATACTAAAATGAGATACAAAAATCACTATTTTGTTTTAATATTTATAAAGTATTTCATATAGGACTTTACAATTGCATGTATACATAACTTTTTAATGAATCAATTTAGTAACATTATTCCCTTCTGATAATTTAGCAAACAGTAGGATAAGGAAGTAGCTGTATATCTACAAACACATGAGTAGTTAGTGGTACAAACAAAATTATAATCCAAACCTTTTTATTTCTTTGCACTTGATCTATTAAATTTTTTGCTATCCACCCAAATTGTGTGCTTTTATAGGTGGATAATAGAACATGGCAAGTTGAGATTCCCAGTTTTATTTCTGGCTTTGCAATATTTTCACTGGGGTTTGGGCTTGTAATTTCCATTCTCCAAAACTTCATTTCTTCTCTTATTAAAACAGAATGGTAATTTCTGCCCCTTCCTTTCCTCCTTTGCCAGGGTGATGCTTGTGGTTAGAAGCACACTGGGTTCCTCAGAGAAAGATACTTTGGGAGCCTTAGAACAATTCAGCATCTCCTTCTGAGATGCATTGAGAGTCATGCAAAGAGACCAGCAGGCCATGGGTAGCTCTGCCAATGCATGGGGCAACTTGCAGCCAAAGTGGGTACAGACAGGTGGGCATGAACAAGACACAAGATTTATTGGGTTTCCCAAGGGCCCTGTGGGAATCCAGTCTAGAGCCAAAGTCTAGAGTCCCTCTGCCCCATACTTCTTTGCTCTGGGTCTAGGCCAGTTAGGAGATTTGAAAGATCTAGTGGAGCCAGGAATGAATTAGCTTCCGATTCTCTGGGGAAGAATAGGTTGGGTCCTTTTGCAATAGGCTTTGGCTTTCTGGACTTCTCTTTCATTGCACTTATCATATTTTGTTGTAAGTGATAATTTAATGTCCTTTTTCTCCATTAGACTCTAAATTCTGGGAGGTCAGCCTGTAGCACAGTATCTGGTACATAGTAGATGTTCATTGAAGATTTACTGAATGGATGGGTGAAAGAATCAATGAATGAATGAATGAAGCTTCATCTTCCCCATATACACCATCACACTATCCCAGAGCAGCCATCCTCATGAGCCCTTGGCCTAAGAGTTTTAAGTTCCACTTTGCTTCCTAAAGCCCTTTGCACCTTTGCATCTTCAAAGGTGCAAAGGACTTTGGGTACTTAAAAAAAAAAAAAAAAACAGGTACTTTAAAAAAAAATACCAGGTACTCTTCTGGGAGTGAGGGCCTTGTGTCCTCCTGTGCGTTGACATGAGGAGTTATTCAGGAGATCCAGTTGCCCATCTTGTGCAGCAGTGAAGCTGGAGGAAACCTTGGTGGCACTCCCTGCGGCCAGTGTTTGTTAATCCCTATTTTATATTCCCTGCTCTGATTTCTTCCAGGCCCAGATAATAAGAGGATGGCCAGGAATGTCTTGAAATATGAAAGACTCTTGGCAGAGAGCCCCAACCAGGTGGTAGCTGAGGCTGTCATCCAGAGGCCCAATATACCCCACCTGCAGACCAGAGACACCTACGAGGGGCTATGTCAGACCCTGGGTTCCCAGGTAGGATTCCTCAGGGAAAGAGAAAGGGGGAGAGGCCTGGCTAGAGTGTGAGAAACTAGAATTGGGATAACATGAGGGGATAGAGCTGATGCATTAAAAACAATAAAGCTCACTTGGGCAGCATCAGAGTGACCACATTCTGTATCTCTTGCATTCCAATTTTTTTATGCCATAGTTCCCCTAAGTGGAGTTTTGCTCCTAGACGCTTCTTCTCTTGTGCTTATCCTATTCTTTCTTTCCAGCCCACTCTCTACCAGATCCCTAGCCTCTACTGTTCCTATGAGACCAATTCCAATGCCTACCTGCTGCTCCAGCCCATCCGGAAGGAGGTCATCCACCTGGAGCCCTACATTGCTCTCTACCGTGACTTTGTCAGTGACTCAGAGGCTCAGAAAATTAGAGAATTTGCAGAACCATGGGTGAGTGTCCTGAGAACCCGCCAAGAATTTATCTTTGTGTCTTCACATGCCTGGAGTTCAGGAGTGTTCAGAATAGGCAACCTGAACAACTAGACACCTCAAAGAGCTAAGGAGTTCAGAATGCCAACCATTCCATAAAACTAATCCATGGTGGAAAAAAATCACAATAGTGCTTGCCTCTGGATGGAAAGAATTAACTGGATGACGTGCAAGAGGATTCTCTGGGGTATTGAAAATGTGCTCTCGATATCTTGTTAGAGACATGGTACATATGGCTGTATGCATTTGTCAAAACTCACCAAATGGTCCACTTGAGACCTGTGCATATCCTTGTATGTAAGTTTAACCTAAGAAAATGCAAATATAAAAGAACACTTCAAAAGTGTCAACCATTCCATATAATCGGTAGAGGTGGGGAAAAGGGTGAAATGACAGCGGCAAGGAGTAAAATCCTAGCACATATTTACAGAGTTAGAGTAGAAAGCTGAACTTCATTATTTGTTAAAAGGGAAACTGAGGCCCAGAGAGGGGAAGGGACTTGTTAAGGTCACACATGTAGCTAGAGCCACAGCTAGAACTTAGAGGTACAGTAGTCCCCCTTATTTGCAATTTTACTTTCTGTGGTTTCAGTTATTCTCAGTTTAGTACAATAAGATATTTTAAGAGAGAGAGGTCATTTTCCCGTAACTTTAATATAGTATATTATTATTATTATTCTATTTTATTATTGTTAATCTCTGTGCCTCATTTATGAATTATAAATTATAACATAGAATTATAAATTAAACTTTGTGCTTCAATTATAATCATGATTATAATTTCGTTTTAAAAAGAACCAAAGGAGGCCAGACTGGTCAGGGCTAGCGGGCCCAACAAAGGTGCAGGGCTTCAACTGAGTCTTCAAAGATGGGCAGGATGTGCCGAGAGAGAGAAGTGATGAGTGAATGTGCTTTGGGAAAGGGACAGTGACTAGGAAGCAGAGATATTCAACACAAGCCACTGAGGCATCTGTCTTCAGTTCCCATGGGGGAGCCACTACCACGTGAGCCCAGGGCTGATTCCTGGGAGAGCCACAGACCAGACAGGCATCAGCAGCCCCAGCAAGACTCTTCTAGGGGAAGGAAGTGTGCCAAGGTCTGTGCATGCCAAATGGACGACATGGCCGTGAACGATTAAATAGACATCTCTGGGTGGGTCACTTCTCCTGTTTCCATGACAACAGGGCTGTTTTAAGGAAAAATTTAGTTATAATTTAGTTATAATGTAATTATGATTATAATTAAATTACAATCATGATTAAATTAAATTTTGATTAAAGCCATCCCACACTGTCTTCACTCAGAGACCCAGCCTGACAGAGCAGCCTCTATACGGGACATTGCCAGTCTCATGGAAAAGGAAAAAGACAAATGGCAAACATAAGCTGGCTCATAAAGCTTCTGCGTGGAAGTGCCAGATGTTACTTCCACCCATGTTTTGTTGGTCAGAGCAAAGCATGTGGCCACTACTGCAGTCAACAGCGAGGTTCTAATTCTTCGACAGGGAAAGCACTGCAAGTCACCAAGCCAAGCTGGATGTCAATGGGAAGAGGACATTTAATCTTCCATTTGGAAGCGTGCTAAATATTAAAAAATAATGCACCTCTATAAGCATGTTGCCTCTTTAAACATATTGTCTCAGAATTATTTCTGTCAAGCCAGACATTGTGCCCTTAACATGTGCAGTTCATCCAGGCAGCCGTTAGTCATTCATCAAGAGAATAGAGCCCACTGTGTGCCAGACACTGGCCTGAGTGCTGGGCTTTTACAGTGAGATGAAGTATTGGTTCTTTCCTCTTGGGAACTTAGTGCACAATGGGGAAAAACAAATATTTACACTAAACTATGATACATGCTATCATAGAGGTGTGTGCAGGGAGTTGTACTATGCACATAAAAAAGGGAGGCTTCCTCTAAAGAAAAGGCAATTGGGTGAAGAACAGATGGGTAAGGGAGGAAGAATCAGGGAAGGCTTCACTGTGGAGGTGACATCTATCAGAGAAAGAAGGTGGCAAGGGGTATTCCAGAAAGACAAAACAGTATGTGCAAGGGCAACAGTATGTGATATGTGGTATGTTCAGAGACTGGGCAGAAACTTGGTGGCTGAAGTGTGCAAGGGATGGGGGCGAGAAGTAATAGGAGATGAGGCTAGATGTGAGACACCATTAGCAGATGCTATAAATGCCATGCCAGGGAGTTTGGATTTTATCCTTTAGGCAGCAGGAGAGCTGTTGGACAGTTTTAATGGGAGAGTTGCATGATCATGTCTGATTTTTAAGAAAGATTGTGACAGCAGACATGGATTGGAGGGAGAAGAGGAGCAATCATCATTTCATCTAAAAGCCCCTCCAGGACAGTCTAGAATCTTTGCACAGAAGTCTTTTGAGATAATTAAGCCCCACTGGTGAATTGGAGCAAACAGGTTCAGCTTTGCAGTGAGCCAGCAGTAGTAGCTTTTGTCCAACAGCTACATTTTGCTTAGAACAGCCTTGTTACCATGGTAACGGGAGAAGTGACCCACCCAGAGACGTGGATTTAAATGTTCATGGCCGTGTCATCCATTTGGCATGCACAGATCTTGGCACACTTCCTTCCCCTAGAAGAGTCTTTCTGGGGCTGCTGATGCCTGTCTGGTCTGTGGCTCTCCCAGGAATCAGCCCTGGGCTCACGTGGTAGTGGCTCCCCCATGGGAACTGAAGACAGATGCCTCAGTGGCTTGTGTTGAATATCTCTGCTTCCTAGTCACTGTCCCTTTCCCAAAGCACATTCACTCATCACTTCTCTCTCTCGGCACATCCTGCCCATCTTTGAAGACTCAGTTGAAGCCCTGCACCTTTGTTGGGCCCGCTAGCCCTGACCAGTCTGGCCTCCTTTGGTTCTTTTTTTAGAGCACCTTTTAGAGCCACATACAATTACCTATTCCTCCTCTGAACTCTAAGCTTTTTCTCACCGGTTGTTTGGTACTTAATTTTTAAATGTATTCTGCCTTTTATGTGTTGTCTGACATCACCGACAGTTTCCTGGGTCAGCATCCTGTTTCCCCAGTCAGATTGTAAACTAGCAGGCATCATCTTTCTGCAAATGCCTTGCCCATGTTCTTCCCATTGCTGCCAGAGTAGTCTTTAAAAGCTCAGGTCTGACCACTCAAGCCCTTGCTGAAACTCTTTAATGGGTCACTTTTGCCCTTGAGTGCTTACAAGTCTCCATGGCCTGGCTGCTGCCAACCCCTTCCACCACATCTCCCCCAGCACTTGATGCTCCAGCTGCACACTCTTCTGTCTGCCTGGAATGAGCTGCCCTTGACTTCTCACCCGTATGATTCCAGTGTGTCTCGTGGACATCCTGGAAAGACTTCCTGTCCCTCATAAGAAGGGGCTATGTGCCCCTCTCTGTATTTCCATGGCATTCTATACTTACCTTTTATGGCCCCATTAGATGTCTTAGGGGCAAGGACATTGTCTGGGTTAACATATTGTTTTTCCAGGGCCTAGCACAGTGCTTAGCACAGAGAACAACCAATAAATATTTGTTCCAAAAAATGAGTGACTGGTACATGGACAATTAATGATTGTTACAGGAATTAAGTATAAGGTGGCTTCTTAATTTGGAGTGGAGAAAGGATTCCTTAGGTTTTTTTTCCTTTTCTTTTTCTTTTTCTTTTTTTTTAACCATTGATTTGGCCCTAAAAGAACAGAAGGGAGCATCTCTCTTCTGTGAGTCTCTCCTCTACAAATGGCTCAGGACAGCACACCAGGGACAATGGATAGAGGCAACATCAATCCCCTTCTGATTTCCTGCTTCATAAGATTGTAGAGCCACATGATGAGAGGAACTCGCAAGCACATGTTGTTCCTGTGCTGCATTTTATAGATGGGGCAACAGGCCCAAGGAAAGGAAGTGGCTTTTCCAAGACTGTCTACCTGGTTTAGCAGGAGGGACAATGACATTATGGAAGCTTCAGAGAAGGGAAAGAGCTTCTGTCTGTGTAGCTCATTGCCCCAGGCTCTGCCTGCCTGTGAAGCACCAGAGCTGGGTCTGAGCCCTGTGAGCACCTTTAAGCACAGTGCCCTGTTTCATTCATTCATTTGTTTATTTAACCAGTACTAAGCACCTACTCCACTGCCAGGCGTTGAATGGACCCTGGGGATACAGCACTGAAAAAAGGTCAAGTCCTTGCCCTCATGAGCTGACATTCTGATGACAGAGGCATTTACCCTCATATAAATAAATAATATTTCTCTTTCTGTCCCTGGATTTTGCAATTAGGAGACACTTTATTTAAAAATAATTTAGGCCTGCTATGGTGGCTCATTCCTATAATCCCAGCACTTTGGGAGGCTGAAGCAGGAGGATCCCTTGAGACCAGAAGTTCAAGACCAGCCTGGGCAACAAAACAAGACCCCATATCTACAAAAAACATTTTAAAAAAAATTGGCCAGGTTTGGTGGCATGTGCTTATGGTCCCAGCTATTTGGGAGGCTGAGGTGGGAGGATTGCTTGAGTCTAGGAGTTGGAGGCTGTAGTGAGCTCTGATTGTACTACTGCACTCCAGCCTGGGCAACATAGCAAGACCCTATCTCTAACGATAATAATAATAATAATTTAAATGCTATATCTAGACATTCAGAACAAAAGAGAGGCATTTAATTAAACTACTGTTATCAAAACTGCTGTTGTCTTTTCACAATCAAGGCAGTTGCAGCTGTGAAAATCTCACAAGTACCCTCAACATTTATAACTATTGTATATCAATTTTTTTTAAAAAGTAGTTGCAGCAAAAACAGATTCTGATTCTCCATAAGGAAAGGCTTTCATTAGAATATTCAAAAGGAGTAGGCTGCCTCTGAGTGTAGAGAGTTTCCTGTTGCTGGAGGTGTTCGTTTAATTCGACAAACACTTACGAAGTGCTTACCATAGGCCAGCCCCTGTGCCTGACCGTGGGAAACAAAGATGAATGAGAAATAGCCCCTGTTCTTACCTAACTCACAGTCTTGCAGATACAAAAGGGATTCAAATAACAGTTCAATTCAACTTAGCAAACTTTTATCGGGTGCTTACTGTCGACTAGACACAGTGTTAAAAGTTATTTTCTAAAGACCCATGACAATGCAAAAGACTTCCCATCCAAAATTAAAATTAAAATTAAGCCCTTGAATGCAAAAAAAAAAAAAAAAGGTTATTTTCAACTTTACGATCTTTAGTCCCTTATGGTCTTTTATTTTCAGGATTGATAGCTGTCACTAAATTAGTCCCACATGCAAAATGTCCTCTAATTAGGGAGGAACTGGCGTCTGTTATGTTTATGCTTAAGGGGGGAGCATGTCTGTCGAATGACAAGCCTTTCCTTTTGCATCCTAACCACTTGGACTTTGTCTTACATCCTTCCCACCAGCTACAGAGATCAGTGGTGGCATCAGGGGAGAAGCAGTTACAAGTGGAGTACCGCATCAGCAAAAGGTAAGAAGGGCCCTTCCTTGGTCATACCTGCTGCCCACCCTCAGGCCCGTAGCATAGCTGACTGCCAGTCAGCAACAGCCGTTCAGGGACCGCCAGAGGTGGAGAACTCCTAGTTCACGTTTATAGTGATACATTCTTTTTAAGAGGGAGAAGTTTCCACTCCCCTTTCCCAGATTGTTAGATCATCTGAGGATTTAACTAGAAGGCCATTCGAGAGAGACTTGGAAAAGCTCCTCTGGCCTAAACCAAAAAATAAGTCTGTAGTTGTTCTTCTAAACAGGATTGCTTTTCCAGAAGATATAGTCCTGTCTACATTTGTAATTTTAACTTTACAAGATTCTGTTCCCACCTCCTGACTCATATTCAAAGCATGACTTGCCAACAATGAGACCAGAAGGACAAATAGACTCTGTGGCCCTGATGGCTTCTGTAGAGGAGCAGATTCAGCTGTGAGAGCCCAGCTTTATCCCACCCCTCCAGCCCTGCCCACCCCCCACTGCAGCCCTTTACTTGCATCCACCAAAGACATGTGAGACAGTGATGTCAGCATCCTTGGCAAGAGGCCAGACCTCAGAATGGGGATTCGTTTGTGCTGTCTGGGAAGGGAGGTGAGTGATCAAAGCTGTGATTCAGAATCATTTGGCTTAACTTCCTTGGTCTGGTACATTAAGGGCCTTTCATATTAGTAGTTATTCTCTAAGCTATGGAAGGTCCCTATGACCTCAGCTTCATTGCTTTTTCTAACCTTTCTGATATTGTAGTGTCAGAGAGAAAATTCAGCCTTGGGTTAATTGCTTCCAGAGGAGCAGGTGGTATTTGCTTCCCTTTTCAGAACAAGAAACTACTTTCTTTCTCTACTTGCATCACTCTTCAGCTCTTTGACTTTTGATTCTGTCCTCACAACTTCACTGGAGCTGGTCTCCCAAAGGTCACCAGGGAACTTCTAATTACCAAATCGTTTTCCTGCTCGCACACCTTCACTGACTACCCATTATCCATAAAGTCCAGATTCCATATCACAGTGTTTTCAGCTTTCTATGTCATGCCCTGAGGCTGCTTCTCCAGCTGTATCTCCCGTTACTTCTTCCTATCTCCTTATGCATAATTTATTGCCACACCTCCATGTCTGTGCTTATGCTGTTTCTTCAGGCTGGAATATTCCTACATCTTTTCCATCTATTGAAATTTTATGTACCCTTCAAAATTTGGCCTAAATGTCACCATCTTACCTGAGTGCCCCACTGGAATGAACTTCTTCTTCCTCTGTGCTCCCCAGCACTTTAAAGTCTGTTTCTCAATTTTTCACTGTACCTTACTTTGTTCTTAGTTATATTTGTGTTTGTCCTTTCTCCCATAATCCATGAGCTCTTAGAAGGCAATAACCCTGTCCTGGGGATCTCTGTAAACCTAAGAGCATGTGGCATAGCACTCTCTTGCACTCTATTTAAAAGAATGAACACATTAGTTCATCAAAAGCAAAGAGCAAAGAAATGGTCTTCCATATCATGCCAAGGCTCTTCCCTCAGAGCCTTATGGTCTCCCCAGGAGGCCCACTGGCTTTAGGGAGCACTTCCTCATTTTCCAGGGACATAAATTCTGATTCCAAAATTGCTACTTTGTCAGAAGTGACTCAACAAGACATTCAGGAAAAAAGACTGAACTCTGCTGTTTGGTCTTTGCCCTGTCCTGGCTTGTCTTGCAGTAGAGCAGAGATTTTCCTGTGTTTAAAAGTAACACTAACATATAGTTCACAAAGTGTCTTCATAAGCATTGCCTCTCACAATCTTTTTAAGTCTGTGAAGTAGATATTATTATCATCCCAATTTTATAGACAACACACTGACCCTTAGAGAGGTTAGTGGTTAAATACTTTACTTAGGATCACAGAGGATCAGGGACTCGTCACATTTCTCTAAATCTCAAGCTTTTCCCAGTGTATCCGGGTCCCTCTGTTCAGATGTCTCTACACCATAGTAGCTTTGAAGGCCGGGGTTTTGTCTTACTCCTCTTTGTATCTCAATGCCATGAGATTGTTGAGGTAGACAACAAAGTGAACTGGGCAGACATACCATGAGAAATGAGTAGGTAATTAGGCAGTTATGTCGGTCTTCCCTCCCTCTCTTCCTTCCTTCCTTCCATCCTTCCTTCTGGCAATTAACATAATTTATTTGTTTATTCACTCATTCAGAGACATCATTTAGTCATTTCAGGCATCAGATCATTGATGCTTCAATCTGTGGTGTGTTTTAGTGCCTGGCTGAAGGACACCGTTGACCCAATGCTGGTGACCCTTAACCACCGCATTGCTGCCCTCACAGGCCTTGATGTCCGGCCTCCGTATGCAGAGTATCTGCAGGTGGTGAACTATGGCATCGGAGGGCACTATGAGCCTCACTTTGACCACGCTACGGTAATGGTGGAGTCAATGACCAATCCCCTGGGGTAGTAAGCCAGGCCATTATTTATTTCTCTGAGGCAGAACTCTTGTAGGCTCTCAGGGAATACTAAGTGAAACCTTAGAACAAAGGTTCTTGTTCTAGAAACATCTGAAAGCATTAGTTTCAAGCATATTGTTGCTGACTCATTTTCTTGTCTGCCACCATCTCTCTTCTAAAATTTGCTGGTGAGGGAAGAATGTGACTTGTCATGGAATCATCTGACTTCTTCACTCAGGGACTTCCTGGTGAGGATTGTCCTTCCTCCAGTAACTCTTCTATCCTCATGATCTCAACTGGCCATCTTTGCTGATAATAGCAAATATATATTTTTTTAAATTTTAGATTCATGGGGTATATATGCTTGTTTTTTATTTACGTATTTATTTATGTATTTATTTTTTTCTTTATAAGCAAGGTCTTGCTCTGTTGCCAAGGCTGCAATGTAGTGGCACCATCATAGCTCACTGCAGCCTTGAACTCCTGGGCTAAGCGATCCTCCCATCTCAGCCTCCCAAGTAGCTCTAGGACTACACCTGGCTAATTAAAAAAAATTTTTTTTGTAGAGACAAGGTCCTGCTATGTTGCCCAGGCTGGTCTTGAACTCCTGGGCTCAAGCAATCCTCCCACCTCAGTCTCCCAAAGTGCTGACATTACAGGAGTGAGCCACTGCACCCAGCCGTGCTTGTTATATGGGCATTACATGTGTAATGGTGGGGACTACACTTCCAGTGTACCCATCACCCAAATATTGAATGTTGTACCTGATACATAATTTTTCAACTCTCACTCCCCTTTCACCCTCCCCCATTTTGGAGTTTCCAGTGTCTGTTACCTGCATCTTTATGTGCATGTGTACCCATTGTTTAGCTCCCACTTGTAAGTGAGAACATGCAATATCTTATCTTCTGCTTTTGAGTTAGTTCACTTAGGATAATGACCTCCAGCTCCATCCATGTTGCTGCAGAGGAAATGATTTCATTCTTTTCATGGCTGGATAGTATTCCATGTTGTATATATACCATACTTTCTTTATTAAATCAACCATTGATGGACATTTATGTTGGTTCCATTACTTTGCTGTTGTGAATAATGCTGCAATAAATATCTGGGTGCAGGTGTTTTTTCTTTAATATAATACTTTATTTTCCTTTGGGTAGATACCCAGTAGTGATTTTTGAGGATTAAAATGACCTCCCCAAGATTGATCTATAAATTGAACCCCAGCTTTATAAAAATTCCAGGAGGGTTATTTTTATAGAAATTAACAAGCTGATCCTAAAATGTATATGGAAATGCAAAAAACCTAGAGCAGCCAAAACAATTTTGAAAAAGAAGAAAACATTGGAGGACACACACTACCTGATCTCAAAACTTAGTATAGAGCTACAGGAATCAAGGCAGTGTGGTACTAGTGTAAGGAGAGACACATAGGTCAATGGAACAGAACAGAGTCCAGAAATAAACCAACACATTTATGATCAATTGATTTTGACAAAGGTGCCAAAGGAAATTCAGTGAAGAAGATATGATCTTTTCAGTAGATGGTATTGGAACAATTTAATATCTATCTGCAAAATAATAATGACTATACATCCTTATCTCACACCATATATGAAAATTAACACAAAATGGATCATAGATGTAAATGTAAAACTATAAAACTTATAGAAGAAAACATAAGAGAAAATTTTTGTGACCACAGGTTAGGCAAAGATTTATTAGATAGGACACCAAAGTATGATCCATAAAAGTAGAAAAAAACTGATAAATTGGACCTTATCAAATTAAAATTCTTCGGTTTTCAAAAAACATCATTAGAAAAGGAAAAGATAAGTCACCAACTAGGAGAAAATATTTGCAAATCGTGTATTTGGTAAAGAGCTTGTATCCGAAATATCCATAGAACCTTTATAACTCAGTAATAAGATAATTCAATTTTTTTAATGGACAAAAAGTTATTTGAGTAGGCACCTCTCCAAAGAGGATAAATGAATGGCTAAGAAGCATATGGAAAGAAGCTCAACATCATTAGGGAAATGCAAGTTAAAACCACAGTGAGATAGCACTGCACTCTCTTACGATGGCTACAATAAAATAAGATTATACCAAGTGTTGGTGAGGATGTGGAGGAACTGAAGCTCTCATACACTGCTAGTGGGAATACAAAATTATACAGACACTTTGGAAAAAAGTCTGACAGTTTCTTAAAACGTTAAAGGTTCACCTACTTATGATCCAGCCATTTCACGCCTATGTATTTTACCCAAAAGAAAAAGAAAATATGTCTCTACAAACACTTGTACACAAAAGTTTATAGTAGCTTTATTTGCAATAACCAAGAATTGGAAACAGCCCAGATGTCTGTCAACAGGTGAATGGATAAACAAATTTTGATATATCTGCACAATGGAATGCTATAGAGAGAAAGCAGATAAGTGGGTTGCCTGAGGTTGGAGGTGGGAGCAGGGATTGACTGCTAATTGGCATGAAGGAACTTTTCAGCAGATGGAAATGTTCTGTGTTCTAAACCTCAATTGTGGGAATGATTGGATGACTGTTAAAATTTACTAAAACTTACTGAACAGTAGGCTTACAAGGGGTGAATTTTATGGAATGTAAATCATATCTCAAACTGTTCCGTGACAAAAAGAAAAGAGTATGTCTCTTCAGCAAGTAATTGGAACTCTGGCCTTCTGATTTGGTATTCCTACAGAATAATTATCTGTAATATTTTATATATTAATTGCTATATTTCACAGAAAACTCAGAGGTGCAATTAACCCCTCATGTAGTACTTTCATTATTGATAAGTAGTTCTCTTTGGTTAGTATACAATTTTTTTATATAAGTATCTAATAAATTAGTAAAAAAAAAAAAATTGTATTGAGTACCTGCCAGCAAAGACGGGCACATACTCCAGTAGGTGTAGCTCAGAACTATATCCCATCTTTGACACCCCCATTTTACTTCTATTTGTATTAATAGTGGAATCCTGCCTGTCCCACTGGTGCCATGTGCGTAAAATAATGATATGTTCTGTTTTTTTCTCAGTCACCAAGCAGCCCCCTCTACAGAATGAAGTCTGGAAACCGAGTTGCAACATTTATGATCTATGTGAGTCTTGCTCTGGGCTTCTTACTTCATGACTGACTATAGCTCTACTTTATTTTATTGTTTTCGAAGCAGTTTCATATATTGATTTTATCTGGTACTCAGTGCAAAAATCTCCCAGAATTTTGCAAATTTCAGACAGCATTTTTGATAGGCACTGTAGGAGATGTAAAGAAATACAAGACAAGGTTTCTACCCTTAAAGAGCTGACAGTGTGTAAATCTAAATATGACCTTGGTATGGACAGTGGATTAGGGTGGGAAGTGGAGCTCCACTGAAGGCAAAGAGATAGAGGGACTTGAACAACACAGGAGGAGGCTCTGAGAGTCTGTGTCCTTGAGGTCTCATGGACTAGTCAGTGTTGAAAAACAACCCATAGATGAGGTTGTGGAGCTGTGGGGAGAGACACGGATGAGGAATGAGGCAGCAGATTTACAAGAGGGAAGAATAGAGACACTGAGAGAAATTCAGCGAGTGCTGCCTCTGATATTTAGTGAAAATTATCTTCCTTACCTCTCTATAAAATCTTCAGTAAAATCTCCATGACACCCCTTTCAAAATACAACAATAAATTGTACTTCTCTCCTAATTCCTGGCCTGATCAGGAGTCGGCCCCATCTGTATCATCTCACCTATCCCCTTTCCTTCAGATCATGTGGGTTTACTTCCTTCTCTGTGGCAAGCCATAATTTCAATCACCTGTCACTGGAAGAGATTATTAGAATTAACCACTTATTAGAAGAGATATCTTACTGTTAACTGAAGGGGCGCTATATAACAACCAAGGATGAAGTCCTTGTTTCAGGCTCATTAGAATAGCAGACATCCCGCGCCCCAGCTTTTCCTCTTCTATTAGGACTGTTTCTGGTCTCCACAGGACAGCCAAGAAAGGGCAGATGGAGGCCAGCATTCTGTGTAGTCTTTAATGCCAGCAATGTCAATGTGTTTCTCCATGTGGCTCGGTTCTGTACTTCCTATGGAACTGGAAGGCTTCCACTTACAATGGTGTCTGGCCTCATTCTGATCATTCTGAGGTCAGTTATCAGGCAGGGGACACATCTTGGAGCTACAGCGGGTTGCATCTCTGGTTTAGCACTCCAGCTGTCATGGGAGGTCACAGACAGTGAAAGAATGAACTACTGCCAAAAAATAGGGCATCTAGGGCACAATATATCTCTGTTCTTTATCCCCTCAATATCTCCTATGGCTGGTTCCCTGGTTACAGGGCCCCAGTTACTATAGCAAAGGTAGCATGGGTATAAAAACCCAGTAATTTTAAATGGCAAATGCATGTGTGTGTGTTTGTGTTTGTGCACGCACTCTCACACACTTTCACATGCATGTGAATTAATGTGCATTTGCATTTTAAGTATTTGAGACACAGTGGAATGGAATGCACTTTGGGTTTGGAGTCAGTTGACCTAATCCTGATTCTGCCACTTACTATGTGACCTCAGCACAGATTACATCTATTATTTGAGCTCACTTTTTGCCCTGTGCTTCCTCACAGTGTTGTGAGGATCTGATGAGATAATGTAAGAAAGGATGTCACTCTGGAAATTTCCATACTGTATGTTTCTGTCATTGTATCCTACAGAGCAATTAAAGGAAAGGGTCTCGTAAAGGGGAATCAGTATCGTGGGACCTGGGAAGTGCTAGATTATGCCTAAGTCTTTTATCTGCAGGTTGGGATTTCTTGAGACAATTTCAAGATAAACATTTCTCAAGACAAATGTTAAGGTTTGTGGGAAACCTAAGACTGATACTGTAGGGAGAAATAATCTTTACTAAGTACAGAGGGTTGAGTTGAAATCCAGTTGGTGATTTTCTGCTCAGATTGGACATAAGATCAGTCTCAAGCTGGGTGCAGTGTGCACATCTGTAGTCCCAGCTACTTGGCAGGCTGAGGCAAGAAAATTGCTTGAGCCCAGCAGTTTGAGTCCAGCCTGGGTAACAGAGTGAGACCCTGTCTCTATTAAAAAAAAAAAAAAAAAAAAAATCAGCCTCAATACAAAACAGTAGAAGGTATACAGAGTGAAGATTTCTCTCCCTTCCCCACTGTTCTCACGGCCCATGCTGTGCTCATGAGCTTCATTGCATGCAGAATCTGATTTTCCTTTTAATGTGTTGGCTATGTCATTCCTTTCCACCATATTGTAAAACCACAGGTAAAAGAATGCAGGAAAGTCCAGGTTGCCCCTTACTGGCAAGGGCTGGAATAGAATAATCTAATTTGTTAGTTACCTAAACACAAGGAACCAATTGTTGTTCTTGTCGGCTTTCCCAGTGTGCTACAGGGGGAGCCAAGGAATGTTGATAGTCACCACTGCCATTTCCAGGTTCCAAATCACCACGTCAGTTCGCTTGCATCTACCAAGGGCCAGCATCCTACCTCCTATACCTCTTGTTCTGTAACACAAGTAAATGTGCTGGGATCTGACTGCCATAAGATTAAAGAGCATGAACCTTCTGGTAGATAGTGCTAGGCAGCGTGAGGTAAAACTGGCACTCTGGTGTGATGCAACTGCTGCAAAAATAATTTAGCAAAATGTATAAGTATAAAACTTATGCATATCCTTTTGACCCCGTAATACTAGTGCTAAGACTCTTTCCTATGAAAACAATCCAAAATGCAAAGTGATTTTTTTTTCATTAAGTTGTTCAGTGCAGTGTTGTTTATAATAATAAATGTTTGGATATGACCTAAATTTTCAAAGGTGTAGCATGATGGTTATGAGCAGGGACTTTGTAGTCACACGGCACTGGCTCAGCTCAAATCCTGGCTCTGTCTTGGAAGAGTCATGTGACCTTTTATAAGGTACCTAAGCTCTCTGAGACTTGGTTCCTTCATCTGTAAAATGAGAAGAGTTAAAAATAATAACAATTGTAATTCCTAGGATTGTTTTGAGGAATAAATGAGATAATATATTTGTAAGGACATAGTGTAACGTCTAGCATATAGTCAGTGCCCAATAAATGTCAACTATCACTAAGTCAACTGTAACTTTTTTCTGAATGGTACAATGATAAGTATTGGTATTTAAAAATATTTTCCTGTTTTAAAAAGTTTATAATTATTATATATTTCTGTGACAACCAGAAAAAAAGCTTCACATTAAGAAAACATATGCATAATCCTAGAACAGACCAGTGATGGGTTAGCTTGGGTTCCTGGAGAGGAGCAGAGTGATCTGGAGAATACGCCAAAGGTGTAATGAGTAGTTCCTATGATGCCCAGCTTCCAAGAAGAATCATAGTCTGAACTGGTTTTCAAGCCACAAGTCATGATCCGTTACAGGTTGTGAGATTAGTTTAGTGGTTCTAATGATGAGCATTTCAGAGAACTACACTAGAATAGAATAAAATAAAATAGAGAAGATCAGAAGTTATCTCAGATAGTGAGAATGTTTTATGACAATTATATTTCAGGCTGTGTGTGTGTGTGTGTGTGTGTGTGTGTGTCTTGGGTCATTATTTAAAATGTATTTTTTCCTAAGGGTCTCAGTCAAAAAAGTTTGAATCTACTTATTGTAGCCCTCAATAAGGATGTTAACTGGAAGGGAAAAGAAAGAAGGAATACTAAACATTATCCTCTTGTGGCCCTGTAGGCACCACCAATGCCATTGAGTAGGCTCCCGAAATTCCTCCTAAGTTGGATCACTGTCTTTCAAGTATTTCTCTCAGAGTTGAATAGAAGACCATGGGAAGGAATCTAGGAATCTATGCAGAAATGACATCATATGACAGGGTAGGGAAGTCGGTGGCTGTTTTAACTCTGGCTTCTTCCTCTGGTCTTGTAGCTGAGCTCGGTGGAAGCCGGAGGAGCCACAGCCTTCATCTATGCCAACCTCAGCGTGCCTGTGATTAAGGTGAGTGGGGCCCTGGTCCCAGAAGATGGAGTTGAGAGAGTGCAGTGCTCACCCCCTAACCTTCACGATCTCTGTGCTTGCAAGCCCATTCCTGGGAGGAGGGCCAAAAAGAGGTCTTCCCCAATTCTCAGAATCACAGATCATCCAATAATCTTCTTTACTATCACAAACATGCTTGTCACTTGTGTCTCTATTTGTTATTTTATTTACACTTACCTTGCAAGTAGATGATTACACGTCTGTCTTCCCTGTCACAGTACAGCTCCTCAAGATAAGAGCTCTGTTTTATTTACTTTGGATCCTCTACAGCATCTAGTTCCTTCCATTATTAGTTCAGTCCACATTAAGAGCTAGACAAACAGAGGGTGCAGAGGGAAATTCATAGCCCTTTGATCCAGGAGTTTACAGAGATGTCAGCAGGCATTATGATGGTGCAATAGGAATTTGGAAAGGATAGGCGCTGAGGAGAACCGAGTGTAAGAGATTTGCTTCATGAATGAGTATTTCCTCCAAATTTCAGATCAGTCCAACTCCCTGGCAGCCCTTACCTAATTTAGGAATGAAATGTAGATAACTAAACGAGATCATTCCTGTAAAGCAGGTAGTACAGTGCCTGACGCATTCTAAGCATTTGATAAATCAATGCCAGGTGTCTCTGAATGCTCAGGAACTTGGTGCCTCTTGTAGGCTTGGGAACATAGAGACTGCCAGTGCATCCTGGAAAGCTCTTCATGACCTGGGGTTTTGTCTACTTTGAGGGCCAAGGTTAAAGTAATTTGACTACAGGAAGTAGATAGGGCAAAGAAGCAGTGTGTAGGGGAAAAACATACAGGATTTAGCGTCAGAACACCTGGCCTTGTGTCCTCACTTTCCTCCTTCTTTTGTTGCATTATTTAAAGCCCTGGGCCTCCAGTTCTTTGCTAGGAAAATGGGGATTATGATACTGCCTGCTCCCTGAAGGTGTTAGTCATAAGTGCCTATGGGAGGAAAAGCTTCTGAGTTGGTGATGTGCTTGGCTGTGTAAGGAATATTTTGTTCCACCTTGTGGTTTTGTTGGGTGTTTCTCCTCAGTGACCCAGTGACAAACATGCTCACCTTTCTCCCAGAACTCACCATGCTGTCTTGTTCAGGTCTGTTTTATGTCTATTTCTTGTGAGCTCCTGGAGAGCAGAACTGGACGTGATTTGTCTCTGCAGCCCCAGGACCTGGGGCGCAGTGGACTCTGTCAGTGACCCATGCATGAATGAGTAAATGGCAACTTATGCCATTTTGTGCCATTTTATGCATGCATTGCCCCCAGACTGCATGGAAAGGCTTCTTCAATGACATGCCTGCATTTGTCCTTAGTATGTGCTTAGTATGTGCTTTAGTATGCGCATCCCGAGGACTGAGGTTCTGGGCTGGCCCTCCCTGGGGCTGGACCCTCTTGTTTCAGAATGCAGCACTGTTTTGGTGGAACCTGCATAGGAGTGGTGAAGGGGACAGGGACACACTTCATGCGGGCTGTCCTGTCCTGGTGGGAGATAAGTGGGGTAAGTCCTGCCTTTCTGAGCATGAGAAGGGGGTACGGGGTGCACAGTAGAGTGAAACGGGATGGGTGGGACCTAGCACAGCCATCCCATTCTAAACGCTTCATTACAGTGCCACATTATATTGAGAAGATCGGATTATGAATGAGGTGCCCCCAACAGACTGGGAGCCCATAACAGGCAGGGGTTCCTGTTACAGAGTAACTGTCAGTAAAGGTTTATTCACCTGACCAGATAGGCTTTGATTCCTGAGGACCTCCAGAGAGGAATATGTTGTCCCATCCACACTCTACCCGAAGGGAAGATGTGTCAAGCCATTGCCTCTCGCATTTAGTGTTCTCCATGAGGAGGTGGGAAAACAAAGAAGAGATCAGTAAGCAGATGGACGTGTTTATGTCACATATACGTCCAGGAGCACTTAGCTCTGAGTACAGAAAAAGAAGTGGAAGGGGGCTCATGAGCTGAGGTGGAGGCTGCCAGGAGATGCCATCCGTTTTTCTCTTAGTACTCTGGAATGGCTTCATGGGGGACGTGGGCTTCTAAAATGAAGGGTGAGTGACCTTAGTTCCCAAACATTTGAAAATGAGTTTACAGGAGACAGGACCTGTCACGTTTTTCCAGAGGACGATGTCCTCTTTGCTATTTATCTGCTGGAAGAAACAACTTGTAGTCCATAGTGAGGCCAGGACTAGGATGGGCAAGTGAGTTCCCTAGGATGCAGAATTTAAGGGAGCACTCACATGCCCCTGTGAGTGCGCACCAGTCTGCAGCACTGCTTCTGTTTGCTCTGCTGAGTCTGCTGTCTCCTTCTTCCCTGTTCTATCCCAGTGGCCAACAAGTGGATACATGAGTATGGACAGGAATTCCGCAGACCCTGCAGCTCCAGCCCTGAAGACTGAACTGTTGTCAGAGAGAAGCTGGTGGAGTCCTGTGGCTTTCCAGAGAAGCCAGGAGCCCAAAGCTGGGGTAGGAGAGGAGAAAGCAGAGCAGCCTCCTGGAGGAAGGCTTTGTCAGCTTTGCCTGTGCCTTGCAAATCAGAGGCAAGGGAGAGGTCGTTACCAGGGGACACTGAGAATGTACATTTGATCTGCTCCAGCCATGGGAGTCAGAGTAGGATGCATAGTACAAAGGAGGGGGGAGTGGAGGCCTGAGAGGGAAGTTTCTGGAGCTCAGATACTCTCTGTTGGGAACAGGACATCTTGACAGTCTCAGGTTCGATCAGTGGGTCTTCTGACACTTTGAACCTTAACCACAGGGACCAAGAAGTGGCAATGAGGACACCTGCAGGAGGGGCTAGCCTGACTCCCAGAACTTTAAGCCCTTCTCCCTACTGTCTTCTGTTGCAGCCCAAGTAGGGAGTGTCCCCCTCCCAGAAGCATATCCCAGACGAGTGGTACATTATATAAGGATTTTTTTTAAGTTGAAAGCAACTTTCTTTTCTTTTTATATGATGGTTTTTTAATACAGTCATTAAAAATGTTTACAAATGATTTTCCCAACTGAGAATATTCTTACATTATAATGCTGAGTGGAAAAAAAGGCACAGTACAGTTGGCCCTCCACATCCATGTGTTCCCCATCTATGGATTCCACCTCAGATTGAAAATATTTGAAAAAAAACCATGGATGATAACAGACTTTATTCTGTACATGCTCGGTACAGAAAAAATAGATTGTATTGTATTCCCTAAACAACACAGTATAACATCTTCTTACACAGCTTTTAAATTGTGTTAGGTATTATAAGTAATCTAGAGGTGACAAAGTATATGGGAGGATGTGTGCAGGTTGCAGGTTATATGCAAATACTACACCATTTTATACAAGAGACTTGAACATCTGTAGATTTTGGTGTCCTCTTGAAGTCCTGGAACCAACTCCCTATGGATGCTGAGGAATGACTGTACAGCATTTTATTTATGCTGTAATCTCAGTGCAGCTCACCTCCCACCACTGTCCCCAGCTATATTCCAGATACTGGAATTCTTTCTTGTCCCCATCACCACTGTGTCCATCACCACCACCTTCACTTCCACTTCTCAGCCCTTGACATTTGCCATCCCCTCAGTCTTTCCACTGCTGAGCTCTTTTCGTCCTTCCACTCAATGCAGTGGCTCAATATTACCTCACAGAGCTTCCATGACCATGCCACCACCCAGCCACTTCCTTTCACATGAACTGACTTTGTTTTCTTCATAACACTTATCAGGATTGAAATGACTTTGTTCATTTGTTTAACTTTGGTCAGTTGCCTTCCTTGCAGTGAAAGTGCTTTGTGGCTGTGCTGCACTTTGTAAATGCCTCTATTCCAGCCCTCAGGTCACTGAATTTCAATGTTTATGTATTTGCCAGGCTGCCCCCTCTAGGCTCTGTGCTCCTCATTCCTCTTGGTAGCCCCAGAAGAAGATCTGGTTCAACATAAGTAGGCATTCAGCAGTTCTGCAAAGGCATCCTTTGAGCTGTGCTCTGGAGGACAGGTAGACTTTTTATAAGTGGAGTGTTATGAGATGTGTTTCCCAGCAAAAGGCCTAGCAGGGGCTAAGGCTGCATGGATGGGTGATTGTGATATTTGGGCACTTGTGCCAAGAGAACATTTCAGGCCACTTGGCTCAGGATCCTTCACAGGGCTGTGGGCATGTATTGCTCACAAGGAAACCACACAGTGTAAGGACTGGGTGGTTGGATGCCCGCCGTCTCTGCCCCTTCCTCACAAGCCCGTAGGACCTCAGTTTCCCAGAGCTCTGTGGCCCCAAGGGAAAGGCTCTGATGTTCTAATACCCAGCTTCCTCAGAGTCTGAAGTGCATCTTGTCACATTCCCAGGATTTCTGCAGTGCACACCAGGATTCTGGAAATCCTCTTACTAAGTTACTGTCACTACTCACAACCTGCCTCCTCCAATTCCAAGAGGAACAGGCCTGAGACGAGACAGAAAGCGACTGTCTGCAGGGGAGGCTGCTCCCTTTTCATCACAGAACCTGGACTTCTCAGAACTACAGGATAGGTCTGAGCTAATCAGAGTATTGGCACCATTCTAAGAGCTTCATGAGTTAAATATTTAATGCTCATTCCAACCCTATGAGGTCAATACAGTTATCCCCATTTTACAGATGAGGAGGTAGATTTATAGAGTTAAGTCACTTGTTGAGAGTACCACAGACTGGCCCCAAATCTTGCGCTTTTAATAATGTCTGAGATGGGGCAGTTATCAAACATCTTGACCAGGTGACTGAGACTCAGGAAAGTCTGGCTGCAAATTAATAACTGCTTAATGAGTAATCCTCAGGGGCAGGCCCTGGGCTCAGTGGGTGCTGTGGGGATGCAGAGGATGCAGCCCTGGAAGCTGGGCCGGTAGGGGGATAAGACAAAATGCATCCTGAGTTCAGTGTCATTGAAGCACAATGTGAAAATGTTGCATGCAGAGAGAGATGAATGACCACTGAATGCTGCCATCAAGAGGGAGGGGAGCCTTGTGATTTGGGGTAGTTGAGAAAGCCTCATTTGTTTATTCGAGTCACACTGACAAGGTGCCTACTCAGTGTCAGGCCCTTGCTGGCACTAGGGAGGGAAAGGAGAATTACATGCTGACCCTGCCCCTAGAAATGGAGCAGACCCTCAAATCATCACGAGACCATGTGACCACGAGTGGAGACATGAACAGGCTGCATTAAGAGGCTCCCCTCACCCCTGGAAGTTTCATGGGAAGGAGGGACTTGAGCAAGTCTTGAAGATGAGCAGGCCTAGAGGCTGAGGAGAGACCAGGCTGGGTGTATACTAGGGGGCATGCTGTAGGGACAGTGACACCTTACTCCTGGCCAGCATGTTCATTTTCAAAACACTTTACCACTCCACTTGAACTTCACCTCCCCAGGGAGGAGAGCATGGCAGGTACTGTGGAAAGTGAGGTAGGAATGGTTAGTGGCTTCCTGGTAGAGCTGGGGCTGGTCTGTCTCCCTTACCAGTGTTCTTTCCACCAGACGGCTTTCAAAACCACGTTGCTCCTGGAGTGGAAAGGCCTAATTCTTATATTTGCACTAATTATTATATTTGTTTAATTCTATATTTGCACTAGTCTCCATGCCCTCTGAATCTGACTAGTCCTGATAAAGTGGCATGGCCTTGGGTCCCATTTAGTAGATAGACAGCTAATTCTAAGCAGGGTCAACTGTGGCTTGGGGCACTGATATTTTTATAATTTTATTTCTTTCTTTCTCAAACTCCAAGCTCAAGTGATCCTCCCGCCTCAGCCTCCAAAGTGCTAGAATTACAGGCGTGAGCCACTGCACCCAGCCTGTTTCTTTCTTTCTTGCACTGTTCTGTGAGCTGTTTTCCAACAGCCTTGTCCAACCTGGGTTTCTGGCACCGCACTATATATCACTTGCAAGCCTCATTCCAGATAATATTCTTTACATTAAAGTCTATTATCATTATCATTAGTAACCACATCATTTATGATAGGCCAGGCACTGTGCTGAGAACTTAGGTGTATTTGTCTCCTTTAAGCCTCAAAATGAGATGAGTACTATTATGCCCATTTTATAGATGAGGGAAACTGAGGCAGAGAAAGTATAACTTGCCTGAAGTCATCCAAGTATAAAATAGCAGAGGCAGGATTCAAATCCATGTCAGTCTGTCACCAAAGACCTTAACTAGCCCTCCGTTGTCTGTATTCCATGTTATTTTGCTGTCACTTCTGTGCTTCTATTGACAATAATCTTTTGGAGCCAATAATTTTAGGGCGGGGGGTCTCCAACATTTTCCCAGGTATTGAAAAGGTCTATCCCTTGTGCCACTGATGCCTAATAGTTAAGAACTCTTGTCAGATGTAGATATCTGTTGAATATAGGAATGAATCAGTTCTGCAAATGTATGGTGAACACTTGTTGAGTGACCTGCCCATGCTAGCTGCTTCATGAGAACCCAAGAGAAGAAGACAGCCTGCTCACTGCCCTTAAGGCAGAGCTGGTCCATGCCCAGATGTAAGCGAGAATTGGATAGAATCAAGTGGGAAGCTGTGTGCTGCTCATCCTAAGGATTGTGGGAGCTTGGAGAGAGAGCAGGACCCTATGGCCAGAATATGCTGAGGGTGTCCACGTTGGAGCCCCAGAAACACATGGAAAGAGGAAGAATGTGTGCCTGTGCAATGCAAGGTGCAGCGGCCATCCTGCTTGTCCCTCTTTCACACACAACAGGGGAGTAGAGAGAGCTGTCTGGGAGGAAAAAGCAAGAGAGTGTTGATTCCGGGGACTCTTGTCCAGTAATGCCAACGGCAGCACAAACTGCCTTCTCATGGAACCACTGAAAGAGTCTCCTGTTGGGGGCCTTGGCTGCTCAAGCTGGGAGAAGCCAAAGGAGCCTGTGTGTAGGGGCTGGGGTTGGGAGAGAGGGACATTTACCTGCAGATTGCTGTGTACTCAGTAGAACTATGAAATCGGCTAAGGGCTAGGGGGAGGGAACAAACATTTGTGCCTACTCTTTGCCATGGATCACTCTCCTGTATCATAGTCACAATAATTATCATCCCTTTTGGCAAAGGAGGGAAGTGGGGTTTAAAGAAAAGACATCACTGAGTTCACACAGCCAGGGGCAGAACCAGGATCCGGAGCTTGCGGGGAAGTCTCCCCCTTCTCCTAGCTGCTTCTAACCTCTTTCTGGACTTTTTCTCTCTTCTCCGCTGTGGACCCCCATAATTTTCTCCCCCTTCAGAATCAGAGCCTGCCTCTTTCCCTTCTTCCTCTCTGCCACATCCCTCTTTATATTCACTTCATTGGTCACAGGACCCCTCCCATGAAGTGCTTGATCTGCCCATTCTCCCTAAGGTTTGAGTGACAGTTTCCCTGTCCTTGACAGGGGCATATTTGTGTTAGAAATGGGTAGCCTGGTGAAATCAAAGATTAGCTCAAAGGAATGAGGTGCTAGGAGTGAATTCTAGGCACCAGGATGCCTGCATGGTGACAGTGTTTTTGGTTAAGGGTTCAAGGGCATCGCTCAGATGGAGCCCCATAGATAATGACATCCCTGCCACCTTTAAAGTCCACCACATTTTCAGATGAAGCATAACTATAACATAATGACCACCATGTCTCCTGTTCACCTGCTTATCACCTTATGGGGCTGGAGGGCAGTAGTTAGTTCCCCTGCCCTAGAAAAGTAAAGCAACTTACCCATAATTCCACTGTGTGTCAGTGTCAGCTCAAGACTAGAAGCAAGGTTTCCTGGCTCAGAGACACACACTTTTTCCAATGCGCCACAGGTGCTTCTTGGAACAGGTGCACAGTGGGCAAATGAGCACAGACTGCATGTGTGGCCTGTCATTTATTATTCAGCTAAGCATTCCTGATATTGCCTCTGGGCCAGGACCTTTGCTGGGGCTGAGGATGCTGGGATGACTGATTGAGTCTCTGACCTTGAAGAGCTCCCAGAAAAGAGAACCCACAATGACTATACTAGTGAAATACTAGTGAAAATACTGACATATGTGAAAATATGGTGAAAATAGTTACAATCCCAGTGAAATACTAGTGAAAGAGGAACATATAAAATGTTATTGATAACGGCAGGAAGCAGACAAATGCCTAGGCAGATAGGGTGGGGTCCCCGGTGAAACCCTACCTTCAAGCCAAAGACAGTTTAAAGTCCAGCTACAAGTCCCAGCTAAATCCATGAACCAGATTGAGAACTTGTTTTCCCATTCAGTGCGCTTTCCTCTGATTGCTCCCCACCTTTCACCTATTTTACATGTACCTACCCTTTCCTAAATTTTTTCTTATACTGTGAGTGGTGTCTTTGCTTTAACCTTTTTTGCATACTGACAAACCAGTCAGCACACACTCCCCATTCTGAGTCCATAAAAAGCCCCAGACCCAGGCACAGAGAGATAGAGAAACCACCTGACTGCAGGGGTTGGGGACCACCCCTCCTGTCCCCTCTCCACTGAGAGCTTTTCTATCACTCAGTAAAATTCTTCTCTGCCCATCCTCACTCTTCAAATTGTCAGCATATCCTCATTCTTCTTGGACACGGGGAAAGAGCTCAAGAACCCCTGAATGTGGGTACAAGCTATAGCACAGGTGGGTCAGTGGGCATGGTACCTCCAGAGGCAGGTCTGTGGCCATGTGAGGCCTGGGCAGGAGGCATCGCTGGCCATGGAGGTCCCCGGTTGGCAAGTAGCAGGGAAGAATCCTGTGTCATTACCAAGGTTGTGAGAGACATGATTATGTCTTTCATGTGATGGGGTCATGTGACTTTTGATTTGGATATTGAAGGATAAGGAGGTCCATATGTGCATATGGAGGTGAGAAGGCTTATCACCCTAACTCACACGTCCTTAGATTAACATTTGTCCAACTGTTATTTAGGTTGATGCAAAAGTAACTGTGATTTTCGCCATTACTTTTAATGGTAAAGAAACACAATTACTTTTGCACCGACCTAATGAAACCATTTATGCCCTTTGGATACACCTAAAACTTTCTTTAGTCTTAAAATTCAGATATATCACTCTAGGAGAAGAGATTTTGTCTAACTTTATGATCTGTAATCTGTTTTGGGAACACAGATTGCTTTTCCATTTACCAAATAAAAAATTACATTAAATCTTCTTTTAAAAATTGTACATGTAATTTTTTTGTAAAAATTGTGAGAAACTCTCACAATTCTCTCCAGATTCTGGGGTTCTAGAATCTCTGTTTTTTACTCTCTGGCAACAAAAAAGGGAATA
This sequence comes from Rhinopithecus roxellana, assembly GCF_007565055.1. Taxonomy (NCBI): domain Eukaryota; kingdom Metazoa; phylum Chordata; class Mammalia; order Primates; family Cercopithecidae; genus Rhinopithecus; species Rhinopithecus roxellana. The sequence goes on from NC_044563.1 coordinate 57,909,319, forward strand.
GGAATTGTCAGCAGGCTCAACCTGAAGGAATGGTTTTATCCTGCTGCCACTGTGTGAGCTGCTAAGCCTTGCGAACCCTCCAGGGCCTGGGGCTAGAGAGACCCTCCCTCCCTATCCAGTTCCCTGGGTGCCTCTGTCTCTTATGATGTTGGGATGGGGCAGGTAGGGCAAGCCCCAAGTCCTGGGCCAGCCAGCATCAGCCCACATTTCTGACCCTAAAGCCCTCCTTCTCCCTCCATATTTGTGGTCTTGAAATGCAAATAAGGAACCACTTCACACTTCCTAGGATGGCTACAATTAAAAAACAGAAAATAAGTGTCACTACGGATGTGGAGAAACTGGAACTCTCATGCGTTGCTAGTGGGAATGTGAAATGGTGCAGCCACTGTGGAAAACGGATTGGTGATTTCTCAGAAAGATAAACATAGAACTGTCATCTAACCGAGTCATTCCACTCCCAGGTATGTATCTGAAAGAATGGAATGATAGCTGTACACCCATGGTCATAGCAGCTTTATTCACAATCGTCAGAAGGTGGAAGCAGACCCAGGTGTCCATCAAGAGAATGACTAAACAAAATATGGAATATGCATTTAGTAAAATATTCAGCCATAAAGTGGAACAGAATTTTGATACACATTACAACATGGATGGACTTGAAAGCATTATGCTAAATGAAATAAGCCAGACACAAAATAAATATAGGATTCCACCTATGAGCTACCTAAAATAGGCAAATTCAGAGACCAAAAGCAGAATAGAGGCTAGGTATGCAGGCGGGAGTCACTGCCTAATGGGTACAGAGTTCTTCCTGGGGATGATGAAAAAGTTGGGGTATAGATAGTGGTGTGGTCCACAGCCTTGTGAATGTCATTAATGCCACTGGACTGTTCGTTTTCACATGGTTAAAATGAGAAATACTGTGTTAGCTATAGTTTACTATTAAAAAAAAATCCTGGTTAAAAGTTTTTCTTTTTTGAGACGGAGTCTTGCTCTTGTCACCCAGGCTGGAGTGCGATCTCGGCTCACTGCAACCTCTGCCTCCTGGGTTCAAGCGATTCTCCTGCCTCAGCCTCCTGAGTAGCTGGAATTATAGGTGCCTGCCACTACACCTGGCTAATTTTTGTATTTTTAGTTTCACCATGTTGACCAGGCCTCGTGATCTGCCCACCTTGGCCTCCCAAAGTGCTGGGATTACAGGCGTGAGCCACTGGCACCCGGCCAAACATTTTTTGAGAAGGATGTCCCCAGGCCAGAGGAGGGTGCAGCGTGGGCCGCTCTCAGGCCCCGGGGGCACACTGGCTTCCACTAATTCTGCCTGAGCAGCCCCATCCAGCAGGAGTAGGGGTAGAATGGCTGTGCCTCGGTCTCCCCGCCCTTTGGGGATTCCCAGTCAGGATGGGAATCCCCTTATCTTCTTAGCGCCATGGCATCTACTGTTTTTCACCTTATCTACTGTAGGCAGCAGCTTTTACTATACTTGGATACTTAGGTCTCATTTACCTTCATAACACCTAGTGAATTAAGGATTATCACCCCATTTTGGGATGCAGAATCTGAAGTTCTGAAGGAAGTGATGTGCCACAGGTCACCCAGCTAGTAGGAGGCTGAACTGAGCTTGGAGCATTTCTCTCACCATCAGGCCCTAGTCCTCCAAGCCCCTGCCCCACCCCTCCTCTCCTTTTGCTATAGGGTGAGACTAAAAAGGCACTGACTGGTCTGGAAGTCAGGTGGCCTGAGTTCTAGTCCAGATTGTGCTACGGTGTGACCCTGGACAAATCACTTTCCTTGTCAGAGCCTCGAATTCCTCATCTGTAGGAGGTACTGCTGATTTGTCTGCCCTCCCCACACCAGAGGAGTTTGGAGGTCTCAAAGGTTATAAATGTGCTTTATAGTGATATAGACGGTATCATGTCAGTTATTCTAAGCTTGTTTGATTAGTCATTCTTAAGTCGTTATGGAATGGCATCATTGTCATTAATCAGGAAGAAACTTTCTCCCTCGACACTGTTCACTCCTCAGTCACCTACTGCCTGCACCTGGAAGAGGCCAGCCTCTCCGCTAGTCTTGGGTTCCGAGGTTTTGCCTGGCTGTGGGCTGGAGTTTTCTAGCAAACTGCTGGGAGAGGAAGCCAGCTCGAGGAATAAGGGAGCCTCTTGAGTTGACATAACTTTCTGAGCCCTGGCCCCGGACTGAGAATGTGTGGATTCTGGCTGCTGATGGGGTGGCCAGCTGGAGCAGCAGAGTTGGCTCCAAGATTGCAAACAAAACAGTGACTGCAGGGAGAAGTGTGACTGCCTAAAGGCAGTCTTTCTCTGCTGCTAGTATGAGCTCTCTTCTTGCGTTTCCCTTGGTAAAATCTTGACCTTTCACTTCCAACCCCCACTTTGCATGACAGGCCCCTGCATCCAACTTAAGGGTTCTTGGCCCCTCACTTTTGAAATCTAACTAGTTTCTTTCTTGTTCATTCCACCTCCAAAATATTGACTATCCTGTTCTCTCAGCCCGGTGGCCACCGTCCTAGTTAAGTATACCTGTGTCTTTTCCTTGCCCGATTAAAACTGCCTCTTTACTGACCTCTTGGCCTCGTGTCTGGCACCCGCCAATCCGTCTACACAGGCTACCAGGGTGACTTTCCTTTATAAAAAAGACCCGACCTTGTCACATCCCTGCCTAATAACTTCTGGAAACTCCTTATTCTTGACACTTAAGGCCTTTATGCCCTGACTCCTACCTCCTCTCCTGGCCCTTCTCCTGTCTCGGCCCATACTCCAGCCACAGTCTTCTTCCCAGGCTGACTTTCAAGTCTCCAGCGCTTGTCCGTGCTGTTCCTTCTACCTGAAATGTCTTGCCCTTCCTCCTCCGTCTCCACTTTGTGATACTTCAAGACTGAACTCAAATGCTACCTCTTGGCTGGGTTTGGTGGCTCACACCTGTAATCCCAGCGCTTTGGGAGGCCTTGGCGGGCAGATCACTTGAGGTCAGGAGTTTGAGACTAGCCTGACCAACATGGCAAAACTCTGTCTCTACTAAAAATACAAAAATTAGCTGGGTGTGGTGGCAGGCACCTGAAACCCCAACTATTTGGGAGGCTGAGGCAGGAGAATTGCTTGAACCTGGGAGGCAGAGGTTGCAGTGAGCCAAGATGGTACCACTGTATTCCAGCCTAGGCGATGGAGGAGACTCTGTCTAAAAAAAAAGAAAAAAAAAATGCTACCTCTTGTGAAACCATTCCTGGCCTGTTTCCAAATAGGTTTAGTTACTACCCACCCCCAGCCTTCTTACAACGTGGTCACTATTTCTATCACTGTCTCTCTAGGCAATGAGTTCATTTTAAGAATCTCATTATTTACCTCTGTCTACAAAGTCCACTGGATGCCTGGCACATATTGGGTGCTTGGGTTTGCTTAATAAGCAAATGCTCCTAACAGTATGTTAAGAGCGTGGGGCTACAAAGTCATGCCCCATTCCCCTCATGCCTTTGTCGAGTCACCCAGTCTCAAGATTCTGTCTCTCCCCCATCAGCTCTATGTCTGCCTCCAAAATGTGCCTATCCTCCTTTTTTGGGAAGGAGTTTCCCTTGGACATTCACTAGTGTCTATGTGACAGAGGGACTTTGGTTTGTCCCAAACATGCTCCTTCTGGCTTTGTGGCAATCCTTCATTCAAGGATCCTGGGGTGTCCTTCTTTATTCCCTTCCTGAGTTCATACATGCTGATCTGTAGGCTCTGCAAGGACACTGTTATGGCCAACACATAGTAGGTGCTCATTAAAGCCATGTTAAGTGAGTACATGAATGGTCCCTTCTCTACTGGGGTGTGATGGAATGCTCAGTAGACTTGGAATCAAAAGACAAAGACAAAGATGCTGCCACTCGGGCTGCGGCTGTGGGCAAGCCATTTCATCTCTGAGCTTTTGCTCTCTTGCCTTTAAATTGGGGATAATGCCTGTACTTCACAAGGATGCAAAGGATGAATGGAGATGAAAGTGCCTAAAACACAAGCAACCACAAAGCTCACGAGCATTGCATTCATTCTCAGCCTCCTCCATCAAGTGTAAAGAGGGTTCATCTCCACGGTCATCCTCCTCCTGCTCTTTTAAGTCAGGTATCTGGGCCAAAATGACTTCTGCCCAGGGTCCCTTGTAGCATCCAGGAGCAGCATGATGTGGAAGGAAGCCAGATTTGAATTCTGACAGTCACTTCCAAGCTGTAGGAATCTGGACCTGTCTGCCTACCTGTAAAAGGAACGTTAACAGCACTACCTCACAGAGTTGCTGTGAAGATTAAATGAGATGTGTGTCAAGTGAATTAGATGACACTCAAAATTTGGTAACCATTATGACTTTCCCCTGATGAACCTGGGTGCCCCTGAAAACCACACAGGTAATCATGCTGCCCTCTTGTGGACAAGAGGGCACATAGCCCAGCAAACGCGCCCGCAAAGGGTTCCAGTGAGAGAAATCAAACGGGAGCTCATGAATTACCCTGAAATATTTCGTCATCAACTAAATCAGAAATTTTCAGACACTGATGCACTTGTTAAAATGCAGATGAGTTCTGATTCAATAGTTCTGAGATGGGGACACAGTTCTCTAACAAGTTTCCAGGAGATACTGAGGCTACTGGCCCAGACTGCCCTGAATAAAGTTCCTAACTATAATAATGTAACAATGTCATAACAGGAACTACTTATTAAGTGTCTACCATGTGCCAGTTACTGAGAAAGCCAGTTAACCTAGTTTAACTTGTATAATCCTCAAGACGCTGTGGGGTAGATAATGTTTGTCTCCATTTTTCAGATGAGTCAACTACAGCACAGAGAGAAAGTTTGTTGCCACACCACACAGCGTCTAAGGGGTGGGCCTCGGGTTCTAATTTAGCCACCCTGGCCCCAGAGCCTGCTAGGAAGACGCCTCTGACAATGTGTGGAGGACCACCTGGGGAGGAGGAGGGCAGCAAAGGTACTGAAGTGATCGAGGTGAGAGATGAGGAAGCCTAAGCTAGGGCACTGACTATGGGATGGAAAAGAGGGGACACGGAAAAGAGAATGAACAGGATTTGGTGGGAGACCTGAGGTGGCTGTAAGAGATGGCATTCACTGTGGGTATCTGGTTTGGACAACTGGAGAGACGGTGGTACTTACCACTTACTGAGCCAGGAAACACTGGAGGAAGAACAAGTTTCATGGGGAGCAAGTTTCAGGGGGAAGGTGGATTCAGCTTTAGAAACAGTCAATATGAAGTGGCTTTTGGTCATCTGGGAGAGACAGGAGGAGGTACCTGGGCCTAACTGTTCAGAGTTCAGGAAATGATTTGGGTTGTGGATAAAGTTTCACATAAGTGAAGCTATGGTGACTGAGATCATGTGGATAGTGCACAGATTGCCCTGCTCTGGACCAAAGTCGACACAGTCAATAATGAGGAGAGATGGGACTGGAATTCCATCCTGGCTGCAGAGGAGGGTGGCTCTGACCATCCCACTGGGCATTCTAGATCTGGGACAGGCAGAACATATTGAAGAGCTATAGGGAGAGGGGTTCCTGGAGTTCCATGACAACTAAGTCCGATGAGCTGTCCCCTGCCCCCGTATCAGCAGAAATAAGGACAATTCAGAGAGAAAGACCAGACCAATAAAGGTTGGGAGATATTTATTTTCTTTAAACAAGGTCATAAATAACAAAAAACGAAGTAGGTCCCAGACTCCGGACCATGCAGCAGGACAGGGGTGAGAGATTGTTGAGTGGAAAGATGGAGGGGGCTACACATCACTTAAGACAGTCACAGAAAAGATGGGCTTCAGGACACTGCTCCTTCCTGCCCTTGGAAATGGCGTGCCTGGGCAATAGGGACAGGCCACAATGCTGTCAAGGCAGCTGGAAGAAGGCAAAGACTGGGGATGCCAGGCTGTAACGCTTCTATGTGGAGTGATGTGAAATCCACAAATGGCAAAGAGAAGCTGTAGGTTTGAAGAGGCAAGAGGGCACTGCACACCTCCAGGAACCAGCTATGAACATGGTGAAATTTGATGATTAAAAACAATTCCATAGGCTTTGGGCTGTGGTTTTGTGCATGGGCTGTATTTAACCTGGGTTGCTCTGTGGCAGGTGAGGGCTCAAGAGGCCCCTGGAGCAGCCTGGCCTCAGCCCAGGGCAGGTGCCCAGACATGTGGAGTGGGACAGTAGGCCCTCCCAGATGGGAGGCCATGTGCTTGGACTGGCTGGACCTGATTTTCAGGCTGGTTTCTTGTGATGCTACCCACCACCACCCCTCCCGGTGCCTAAGGATGGGATTTTGGCCTCTCTGGGTCTTCCAAACCTGGAAGAGTATGACTGGGATAAAATGGTACCTGACTAGTGTTTTATTTGAAAGGGAAAAATAAGGACCACCCCATACATTGTCCATCACATGAGGCAGGGTTGGACCATGCCAAGACAATCTCAAGGAATGGAGGTCCCTGAGCCTGGGAAGACATTTGGACTCAGGTGTATCGCCTGACACTAGGAAGAGGGGCTCAGTATGGCAAATCTGGAGGCTTTACCCTAGGCAATGCAGGGAGAGCAGGCAGGAGATACCCCAGTACAGGGAAGGGAAAGGCGCAGGGGAGCCTTGGGCTGGGGAAGCCAAAGTTGGTCAAGGACCCTGGAAAACAATGCTTTTGGCAGAATACATGAAAAGGTTGGTACATCTCGGGGTGCCCGTCTACAGGGAGCCAGTGTCACATGGCCAGGCGGGACGGGGAGGAGGAGACAGTGGCATCACAGTGGCCTCTGGTGCGACGTATTTACAACAGAGCTTGATGTTGAGGAGGGGTGGACAGCAGGTCACTAACAGCCAGGAAACACACTGTGGAAGAACAGAAAGAGAAGGAAAAACAAATGTAACTATCAATAGCTTTCCTTTGCTTATCTGGGTCCTCCAGGAAGCCCTGCCTAATGACCACCAAAGCAAATCTGACCCATCTCATAGCCCCGACCAAAGGTGGACCCAGGGTCTGCTCTCCGTGTGCTGCTCATTTGCCCAAGGCTCCAAATGGTCGAAGGGCCCCAGACAAACACTGTTCAGTAGAGAAATTAGGTCTTTATTGTTGGTTCCTGGGATCCATCAATGGTCAGTTGTTAGAGGGATGGCTCAGCACAGGGGTGTCAGTTCTGTGGTTTACTATCCCAGGGTCTCGCCACCATCTCCAGTGCTTACCCTGCCCTGTTACTCTCATCTGTCAGACCCTGGAATTCAGAGTTCTCTAAGGCAGAAGTCATTTCCTTTTCTTAATATTTCTTCTTCAAACTTTCTGAGAGTGGGGAACAAGTTCCCCCAAACCCTCACCAAAATCAGAGAAGAGACTTTTCAATGGTAGGAATGACTCCTCATCAGGGTTGTGGGCTCTCTGAGGATCAAACGCCTTCTGCAGTACAGACTAGGAGCTGGCTGAGGTGGGTCAAGACCACCTGGTTTGGGGTCAACATGCCTCTCTTCTTCTTCCTCAACAGAGCCCAACTGTGTTTCCTTAAACAGACGAAGAGCTTCCTAGGATGAGAGGCCTGGCCCTGTTTCTTCCTCTAGACCAATAGAGGGGGAAATTTTGCCTCCCTTGAGGCATTTGGTAAAATCTGGAGACATTTCTGTTTGTCAGAACTGTGTGTGGGAGGGGTACTACTGTTATCGGGTGGGTAAAAGCCAGGGATACTGCTAAACATCCTACAACGCACAGGACAGCCCCCACAATGAAGAATTATCCACCTCAAAATGTCAATAGCGCTGAGGTTGAAAACCCTGCTCTAGAGCTTCCAGGATCACCTCTGCAGAGTGGCTAATATTCTGCCAGCTTTGGAAAGGGAGGGGAAGCAAGCATGGCAGAGGCACCCATTCCATTCCCAGCTTGCTTAGTAGCTGGCCATGGGAAGACACTCTGCAACACTGTAGAAAACCCTGCTCTAGGCCAGGTGCGGTGGCTTGTGCCTATAATCCTAACACTTTAAGAGGCCGATGCGGGTGGATCACTTGAGGCTAGGAGTTCAAGACCAGCCTAGCCAACATAGAGAAACCCCATCTTTACTAAAACAAAAAACAAAAAACAAACAAAACAAAAATTAGCTGGGCATGGTGGCGCATGCCTGTGATCCCAGCTACTCGCGAGGCTGAGGCACTAGGATCACTTCAGCCCAGGTGGCAGAGGTTGCAGTGAGCCAAGACTGTACCAAGGAAACAAAAAAAAAAAAGAAAAAAGAAAAAAGAAAGCCCTGCTCCATGGCCTGCCCAGCTTTCCTTGACAGCAGGGCAGGAGAAGCCAAAGACAACTTCTCTAGGAGCCTAGAAATGGACTGATTCCTATCCCAGCCTCCCCAAAGGGGCACCTCAAGAAGAAATGCACATCACAGTGGGGGGTGAGACTAGGCACAATTTATTCACAGCCTCAGCATCAACCCACTGGAGCACAGCACAAAGCAACAACCCACCATGGCTTTGTAGAAACAGACATGCCAGGCTCTTCACTGAGGAAGAAGAAGAAAGGCATGGTGACCAAACCAGGCAGGGGTAAGGCAGAGGTATTTATAGTCCTGCAAATATCTGTTTGTCAGAGTTGGCCAGCACTGCTGGGGTTCTTAAACCCTTGTACCCGCCTTACCACTGGAATCCACCGATGGGTTCTGCAAACCTGTGCCGGATCAGGAAAGTGGCAACAGCTTCAGCTACCTGGAAAAGGGAGAGATATTCCAGGCCATATGAAGGTTACTGATGGGGCTTAGCCTTGGGCTGTCGGCTACTGTTAGACGGTTAGGCTCTACAGTGCCCTCATCCCACCCACAGGTCTGAGTGGCTTGAAATTAAAAGGACCTAGGCCCTCCCTAGCAGAGCTAGGAGACTCCTCCCCACCATCCTTGCCAGGGATAGCTCCAAAGAGCTCAAGAGGAATGACGTGAAGGGCTTATTTGTGCCCTTAGAGTTACAAAACAGTGTTTTCCCACAGGAAGAGTCCATATTAATTCCTAACCTTGCCTGTGGTTTAGGGAGCAGTTTCTACCCTAATCATCCCTCTTCCATCTGGCTTTTGCGGGTATTGGAGAAGTAGAGCTTAAGATCTTAACCACAGGGCCCTGGGATGAAATAGCAGGGTGTCAGTAGCTCCTCAGCACATATACACAAAGCCAATACCATAAGCAGCTGCCAGGGAGAAGTTGGAGAGCTGGTGGAATTGCATCTGCATAGGCTCCACAGCAGCTGCTGCAGGCAATGCAGGCTGAGACTCAGAGACTTGTCTTCTGTGACATCCAGGGTTATTCTCACAGTTGTCCTTTTACAGTCATTAAACACCAGACTCACCTTGTCAGGGGCATCCTCATGGACTGCATGGCCACACTGAGGTAGGACCTGCATCTGGAACTTCCCTGGAAAGGAGTCAAAGCAAGGCAACTTCAGGGACTAAAAGAGCCCTGTCTTATGCAGCCTCACAGGTCACTCCGGGAGCCCAGGACCTACCTCCCCATTTCCAACCTCACCTCAACACTCTGGACCCAATTATCAAGTCTTGCTGAGAATGGTAATACAAGTAATTATAACCTTGTGCCAATCATTTCCCTTCACTTTTTCCTTCTGTCCTATTTAGTGTACATTTACTCTGGGCCAGAGACACATAGAAGAAACAGTTCTTGTCCTCAGGGGATTTACAGTCCAGTAGGGGAGTAAAACACAGCAACCAACATTTTAATGCAGCATGTCATTCCTATGATGAAACTGGGCACGTGGGGCTGTAAGAGCATAAGAAAGGGAACTTCACAATCCAAGAGGGACCCAGGAAGGAAAAAAGGCTTGAAATGGCTTGGAATAAAAGAAGCTTGGCATGGTGCTTATGAGAGTGGTTAACAATAAGGCTGGAGAGGTAAGCAGGGGCCAAACCATTAAGGATTTTGTAAGCTATGTTAAGGATTCAAAATGTATTATTACAATAATAAGTTACCATGTGAGCACTTAAGCATGTGCCAGGCATTGTACTAAGCACCTTCTCATATTGTCTTCCAGAACACTGTAAGCTCATAAGTAATGCGACAATGATTGAGAATGAACAGTGATGACTGATAAAGAAGATCCCTAAGGAGACCCAGAGCCCCCATAAGTAGAGACAGCAGATTTTCTCAGCCTCAGATTCTCTATTTATAAAATAAAGGAATGGGATTGAAAGTTCTTCTGGTCATTACATCCTGTGGTTCTTACCCCAGTTACATAGGATTCAAAAAGTTTTCAGTATACTCTTCTATCCATTTTTAAAGTTGATTCTCAAAATCTACCCTATAAAATTATGCACGAAAATACTGAAATTCTTTTTTGAGATGATGAAACTGAGGCCAAGGTTAGTGAAAAGTGACCTGCCCAAGGCCACTTCGTTTATCAGTGGAGGAATAAGATGATCCCATTTAGTAAAGCCCAGCTTGTGCCCCTCCTCCTGCAGTAAGCTGCCTCTCTCTGGGTGCTCAAGCCTAGTCAACTCTCCCTTCTAGCTCCTAAAGGACTACTGTTAATGCACTTGGATCCAAACACAAAGCAGCACATGGCCCTCTTGTAAGTTTCAAGTAAGTTTACATTTTACATGCCACTGGTGCTTGCCTCCCCAGGAGTGTGTTATTTCCATAAGAACAGGGGACGATGGTGTTATTACTTGCTCTATATCCCTAATAAGAACTAACACAGGGTTAGGCACTGAGTAGATGCTTAAATCTTTAGCGAATGAATGATGAACAAATGACTAGATCCAAAACTTATAACTCCAATCTCCCTGTTGTTTCTGTTAGATCAGCTCTGATGACTAGGGATGCATTTGTCCTTCCTCTTTGGAAGAGTAGGTATAATCAGGGAGAACTCACATACACCAACAACACTGTGCCAGGTACACATAAAATAACACGCTCATGGGTAATCCTCACAATAAGTGTCTAAGCCCATAATGACCAACATCAGTGCCATGAAAAAAAATCACACAGTCCCAGCTCATGGTCCTGTTCCAGGCCTCAGGATACAATGTAGTTAAAGGAAGGCAAAGCCATGAAGGTCTGGGACCAGAGTTTTATATTCAAGAGGCTTTGAACAACTATTATGAAGGAATATAGCTCCCTTTGCTGTGGAAAGCTTGAAGATAGCTAAAAGAACAGTTTGAGAGGCCCATGAGACATCCAGCAGTTTTGCTACATGGGCTAGGACTGGACCTCAGGAGAGAGGGATGAGGTGGATGTTTAGCTTTGGGAGTCATCAAGGTACAAATGGAAGCCATGCAATTGTCCAGGGAGAGTAAGTAGGGAAGAAAGGTCTAGAACAGATTCTGCCTGAGCCTGAAACTTTGGTCTTGGAGTTGGCACCTCTTCTTCCCATAACCCAAAAGTTGCATGCCTACTGACTTCACCTTCACTGAGTCTTTTACCTGTACTAAAGCAAGAGCCCCCACAAAATTGGACCCGCTGCCTCCACTGTCATCTAGCTAACATACATGCATCTGTACACAGTGCTCAGCATGTCACTTTTCTACTCATTATACCTCATGATCCGTTTGAGGCTGCCATCAGTTTTTTCATTTTACGGATTAAGAAAACTAAAGCTGAGGCAAGTCAGAAAACTTGGCCAGAGTCAAAAAATTACTGGAAAAGCAGTATTCAAAATTCAGTTTTCTGAACTTCAGAGACTTTACTTTTACCATCTTACCATGCTGTCTTCTAAACAGGTATTTATACCTTTTTATATCTGGATTATCTTGAGCCTTTCCCTTTCCTAAAAATTCTAACAATAATAAAAATACTGGCCAGCTGCAGTGGCTCACACCTGTAATCTCAGCACTCTGGGAGGCCAAGGCAGGCAGATCACTTGAAGTCAGGAGCTTGAGACCAGCCTGGCCAAAATGGTGAAACTCCATCTCTACCAAAAATACAAAAATTAGCCAGGTGTGGTGGCGCATGCCTGTAATCTCACTACTGGGGTGGCTGAGGCAGCAGAACTGCTTGAACCTGGGAGGCAGAGGTTGCAGTGAGCCGAGATTGGGCCACTGCACTCCAGCCTGGGCAACAGAGTAAGACTCCAAAAAAAAAAAAAAAAAAAACCCACAAACAAAAAACTCATCAGAAGTCAGAATATCTCTTTTCACAGTATCATACACCTATACAGTACTTTATAATTTTAAAACACATTGCCTCATTTTAACTCTTATAACTGAAACATAGGTAGTATTACAATCTTCATTTTTGGATGGATTTTTTTTAAACAAATTGAAGCTCAGGAAGGGGAAATGACTTGCCCATAATCACAGAGTGTGCCAGGAGTAGAGGCGGGTGTCCAACTTGGGTCGGACTCTCAGGTTCGGGCTTTCTCCGCTGTGCTTCACTATCTCAGGATGCTAACTGCCCTATCACCCTTTCTTCGGGAAAGGCTCCAGGGGCATAATTTCTCGATAACTTACCTTGCATCTGGCCAATAGTTAGATCTTTATCCAATCTATCAACACCTAGAAAACAAGAGAATTCATTGTGAAACAGATTTTGCTGTTCAAGTACTAAGTAAAAAGTGTTACAAGTTGTAAACATGATAACATTCTCAATTCATGTTTATACCAATCCTAACTCCCAGAGCATATTCTCACCACCAGATGAAACATTTCAGGTTGAGATTCCCCTAAAATCACTATGTTAAACTGGTTCTGAAAACAGAGTTTTACTATTTTAATTCTCATAATACTCAGAATATCCTTATACCACTGTATCTAGCTCTAGGCTAAGAAGGACTTGAGCTTGACCAAGTAGACAGGCCAGGCCAGAATTAGGTCATCCTAACGCTTAGATGAATGCCTATGCTTAGTTAGGTTTAGAGACTGGGTGTAGGGAGGAGAAAAGGCATAGATGAATGAGGAAGGTACTCTACTTTGGATGTCACTACTCATTTGGTGAGAAGTTTTAATGAGGTCATATTGAGATGACAATATACCAACACTGCTATGGACTGAGTTGTGTCCCCCTAAAACTCATGTTGAAGCACCAATTCCCAATGTGACTGTATTTGGAACTAGGGCCTATAAGGACGTAACAAAGGTTAAATAAGGTCATGAGGGCAGAGCTCTGACATGATAGGATGAACGTTCCTAATTAACGTCCTTAAGAGAAGACACACCAGAGAGCTCACGTTCACTCTTTCTTGGCCATGTGAGGGCACAGAGAGAAGGCAAGCCAGGAAGAGAGCCCTCACCACAACCTGACCATGCTGGCACCCTGATCTCAGACTTCCAGCCTCCAGAACTGTGAGAAAATAAATTGCTGTTGTTTAAGCCACCCAATCTATGGTATTTGGTTATGGCAGCCTGAGCTGACTAATACATGCACATATACACTTACCAGCCAAGAGCAGCAATTTAGGAATGGGACAACTAAGAAAGAGATTGGATAAGCCTCGGAACCAGCCATCCCAGTATTTTTCTGTTTTTGCCAGTTCAATTCTCCAGGTGTATGGATGGTCTTTCTTGGTCTGGAGGAATAAGAGCAAGTTCTGAGTCTCCGAGGGCAAGCCCTGGAGGAACAGGATTAAAAACTAGATCCCTGGGAAAAGGAAAGGGAAGGAAACTAGCACTTATTAAGGACCTACTGAGTCCCAGACATTTTCATATACATTCAGTCCTTCTAACAGTCTTGTTGTATGGGTCACTGTAATATTCATTTTAAGATAATTACGAGTTTACTTTTTATTGCTATTAGTTTCTGTGAGTTTAGGAAACTTTCTTAAGATCACAAAGCTAGTAAGTGGTAGTGCCAAGATTAAGCCTTTCTCATACTTGGTTGGCAAAAAGGATGTTTTTCATCAAAATAGTAACTACAAAGAACATATTGCAATATGAAAAATGCTTATAATATAAGCAAGAAACAGATTACAACATGTCATCGAAGTTAGGATTAGTACTGGAAAAATGTGGCATACTCATAGTAAAGTACGAAAAAGGAAAACTGAAAATAGGTTGATTTGTTAGTAGAGCATTTTTTCTTGTATTTTATAATGATATAATGTTCCTGCAATAGTAATTTTGAAAGGCAATATGAGACAAATATGACAAAATGTCAACATTTATTAAATCTTTATAGTAGATAAGTACAGAGTATGCAATCATATATTGGCTGAAAAAATAATTTTCTATAGTTTTCTATACCATTGAAATATTTCAAACATTATAATTGAAATAAATATACTGAATCAACCACAATATGAAAATCTAAAAGTGACCACGAGATATTTAACATACTACGTTAAAGATCACTGGATGCTTAAGATGTCCATACTACCCAAAGTAATCTACAGATTCAACATAATCTCTATCAAAATTCCAATGGCATTTTCTTTTAGGAAATAGAAAAAAATCATCTTAAAATTCATATGGAATCTCATGAGACACTGACTAGCCAAAAGACTTTTGAAGAACAAAATTGGAGAACTCACACTCCCCAGTTACAAAGCTGCAGTAATTGAAACAGCTTGGTACTGGCATAAAGACAAATAGACCAGTGGAATAGAATAGAGAGCCCAAAAATAAACCTTCACATAAATGGTCAGATGATTTTTGACAAGAGTGCCAAGACCACTCAGTGAGGAAAGAATAGTCTCTTCAACAAACAGTACTGGGATAACCAAACAGATATGCATATTCCAAAGAATGAAGCTGGGGCCTTATCCCCCAGCTTCATTAAAGACCTAGTAAGACTAAGATTAAAGATCTAGTAAGTCTAGTAAGACTAAGACATAAAACGTCTAGGAGGAAAAGCTGGACACTAGACTTGGCAGTGATTTCTCAGATATGACACCAAAAAGCAGTGAACAAAGGCAAAAATAGACAAATGGTACTATGTGTATGGAATGGGAGAAAATCTTTGCAAATCATGTATCTCATAATGGATTAATATTCAGAATATATAAAGGATGCCTACAATTCAGCAACTAAAAACATCGAGTAACCTGATTAAAAAATGGTCAAAGGGCTTGAATAGACATTTCTCTAGAGGTGATATAGAAGTGGCCAATAAGCATATGAAACGATGCTTAACATTACTAATCAATAAGTAAATGCACATCAACACCACAATGAGATACCATCTCACCCCTATTAGGATGACTACTATCAAAAAAGAGAAAAATAAACGTTGGTGAGGATGTAGAGAATTTGGAACCCTTGTGTACTGAGTTGTAAAATGGTTCAACCAATAAGAAAAACATCAAGGCAGTTACTCAAAATATTAAAAATAGAACTACTACATGATGCAGGAATCCCACTTATGGGTACATATCCAAAGAACTGAAAACAGAATCTCAAAGAGGTATCTGCAAACCCATGTTCATAGCAGCACTATGGATAACAGCCAAGAGGTGGAAGCCACTCAAATGGCCACTGATGGATGAATGAATAAACGAAATGTGGTATATACATATATAAGTCAGTCAGAAAAAGGAAAGAAATGCTATCACAAGCCGCATAGGGACTGAACTTTGAGGACATTATGCAAAGTGACATAAGCCAGTCACAAAAAGACATATATGATCCCACTTATACGAGGTATCTAAAATAGTCAAATTCATAGAAACAGAAAGTAGAATGGTGGTAACTGGGGCCTTTGGAAGAGTTTTGGAAAAGGGGAGTTGCTGTTTATATCTCAGATGTTTCACAACAATGTGAATATTAACTGTACACTGAAAAATTACCGAGATGGCAAATTTTATGTGGAAGGAAGGAAGGAAGGAGGGAGGGAGGGAGGGAGGGAGGGAAGGGAGGGAAGGGAGGGAAGGGAGGGAGGGAGGGAGGGAAGGGAGGGAAGGGAGGAAGAGAGGGAGGGAGGGAGGGAGGGAGGGAGGGAGGGAAGGAAGGAAGGAAGGAAGGAAGGAAGGAAGGAAGGAAGGAAGGAAGGAAGGAAGGAAGGAAGGAAGGAAGGAAGGAAGGAAGGGAGGGAAGGAAAGATGGCCAAATGGGAAATCAAGAAACTTGAGTCTTCTAGTCCTGTCTTTGCCACTGATTTTCTCAGGTCCCTTCCCTTCTTTGGGCCTTGGTCTTCTGTCAATACAAGGAGACATAAAGGTACCTTATGATTCAAATATTCTCACTAAAGAACTAATTCTATTCTCCACTGTTAATATTTACCAGGGGTAGGACACTTTAAAGGAAATACTGCCATTTCAACCTGGAACCTCAGCCTGTCCTATTCCCCACAACACTTTCCTTTAATGAGCCATTTCTAAGAGATCAGCTCCACTGTCAGAGACAAGGCATAATCTCACAAGCCCCTCCTACATGCACACTGAACTTCACAGGGAAATGACAAATTTAACGTAAGAGAACCTCCAAAAAGTAATATTATAATATATATATATAAAACAGTTCATCTCAAATCTTAAAATTTGTAAAACCAAAGGAAAAATTCTGGATAGAATTAGGATTTCTCCTGTATTTAGGTTATTGGAAATAAATCCTTTCTCCCAAGAGCTAGATCACAAAGTTTAGTTTAGATGCCTATTAGATGCTATGAAAATGGTAATAAAGCGGGTTGATATAATGAGATACACTTGTTGTTGGGTGGGAGAAACAGAAAGTTGGCTAACAATCTGTCTGGGATGTTTACCTGGGCGAGATGCAGTTCTCCACACAAGGGCATCCACCACAGGCCTTGCATTATCTCCCACTGTTTCACTGGAAAAGTGTTTAAAAACATAACGCTTTGTGTCAGTCAGATCTGACTGAATGCAAGTCCCAAAGCCATCATTAACTAATAACTGTGGGTCCCTTGGGAAGTTACTTAATTTCTTCCAGCCTGCTTTTTCTTTCTTAATTTTATTTTATTTTATTTTTTTGAGACAGAGTCTCACTCTGTTGCCTAGGCTGGAGTGCAGTGGCGCAATCTCGGCTCACTGCAACCTCCGCCTCCTGGGTTCAAGCAATTCTCCTGCCTCAGCCTCCCAAGTAGCTGGGACTACAGGTGCACGCCACCACACCCAGCTAATTTTTGTATTTTTAGTAGAGACAGGGTTTCACCATGTTGGACAGGATGGTCTCGATATCCTGACCTTGTGATCCACCCGCCTCGGCCTCCCAAAGTTCTGGGATTACAGGCATGAGCTACTGTGCCCAGCTCCAGCCTGTTTTCTTAGCTGTGAAATTGGCAGCACAAGATCTGAAAGAATTGTAAGGATGAGCTAAAGATACTCATGTATATGAAACAACAGGAGTGTGGTCTGGCACATAAACAAGTATTAAAAATTTTTTTTAATATAAAGGATGTCAATAACCTTGAAAAAGAACAACAAAGTTGGAGGACTTACACACTGTCTGATTTCAAGACATACAACAAAGCTACAATAACGAAGACAGTGTGGTACTTGCATAAGGGCAGACATATAGATCAATAGAATAGAATTCAGAGTCCAAAAATAAAATCTAACATTTATAGTCAACTGATTTTCAGCAAAGGTGCCAAGACAATTAAATGGGGAAAAAGGAGCCTTTTCAATAAATGGAGCTGGGACAGACTATTTATTGGATATCTACATGCAAAAGAATGAAGTTGGTTCCATTCCTGGTATTATACACAAACACTGACTCAAAATGGCCTAAATGTAAGAGCTAAAACAAGAAAATTCTTAGAAGAAAACATAGGTATAAATCTTCATGACTTTCAGGCAAAGCCTTCTTAGATATAATACCAAAAGTACAAGGGACAAAAGGAAAAACAGATAAATTGAATTTCATCAAATTAAAACTGTCTGTACTTCTAAGAATGCCATCAAGAAAGTAAAAAGACAACCCACTGAATGGGAGAAAGTATTTGCAATTTAGGGATCTGTATCTAGAATATATATAGAACTCTTAAAATTCAGTAATAAAATCAAATAACCCAAGTAAAAAATGGGCAAAGTATCTGAATAAACATTTCTCCAAAGAAAATACATAAGTGGACAATAAGCTCATGAAAAGAAACTCAATATCAAGAGTCAATAGGAAAATGAAAATCAAAACCACAATCAGATACTACTTCATACACACTAGGATGGCCATAATCACAAAGAGAGAAAATAACAAGTGTTGACAAGGATACTGATTAACTGGAACACTCATACACTGCTAGTGGGAATGTAAAAGGGTGCACCTGCTTTGGAAAACGGTCTGTCAGTTCCTCAAAAGGTTAAATATACTTACCATATGATCCATCAGTTCCAATCCTAGCTGTGTACCCAAGACAAATAATAAAAGCCTATATCCACACAAAAAGTTACACACAAATGTTCAAAGAAGTATTATTCATAATAGACAAAAATTGGAAACAACCCAAATGTCCATCAAGCGATGAATGGATTAAAAACTGTGGTATAGCCATACAATGGCACATTATTCAACCATATAGAGAAATGAGGTATTTGATACGTGCTACAATATGGATGAACCCTGGTAATTTTATTCTAAGGGAAAATAAGTCAGTCACAAAAGACCACATATTATTAGTTCCATTTATATTTTATGTCCAGATTAGGCAAATCTATAGAGATTAGATTAGTGGTTGCCAAGGCTGGGAGGGTTGGGGAGAAATAGGGAGTGAATACTCATGGACACTCCTTATTAATGTGCCTCAGTTCACCCTCTCAACAGAACTGCTGGAGTTTATGAAACCACATAATTGGGCTTATAAAAAAAAATACAAAGAAAAAATGAGTTAGAATTAAAAATCGAGGATCTGGGTGTTTTAGCTTTAACTTTTATGTGTGACCATGGGCAAGTATCTGTACCTAGGTTGTAAAATGGTGATAATATCTACAATGCAGAACTAAAATGAGAATTAGAGATGATAAATGTGAAGCATTCAGCATAGTGCTTAGCACATGATGGGTAAAAAACAATTAATTATATTAAGAGTCTCAAATCTACTAAATGTGTGCTTGATGACCTTGGGCAAGTCTCTTAACTTCTGAGCCTCAGATTCTACACCATAATATGGGAGAAAAGATCTCTCCACACCTCATAAGATGGTGAGAGGACCAAATAGACCATGAGTTATTTATACCTTTGTAAACTCTAAAGAGGTACAAAGTATTATATTTCTGATCACTGACTTTAAAGATGGCAAGGAGATCCTCAAATTTAAAATCCTGTTTAAAAATGTATTCTCCCTCTTGCTAACAGCAGCATCTCCAAATGCAAAGGAGTAGGTCATTACATGTTCATTATCTGCCATTAGTAAGATGTTTATAATCAAATCCATCCCTAGTCTGCTGTTCATGATCACTAAACATTTTCAAGAAAAAAGCACTTGTTACCACTACTTGCCTAGCAAGTACTTATAAAACACTATTTATACAACCCTGAGCTAAATGCAGAGGGAAATTCATGCAGAACATCAGTTTCTGCCACAAAATACACATTTTTTGTTTGTTTGGAATACAATTCTTGCACAGAGGACAACATGAGTCAACAGATGACTAGCAAAGGACCATAGGATTTCTGAGTGTGACTTATAAAATCAGTTATATGACTTAGTATGTACAACTTCAAAAAAAAAAGTGCTAAGGTGTGTCATATAGACTTTCAGTGCTGTGTTGGAAAGAGAGTGATATCAATTAAGGTCAGAAAGCTTCCCCAGGGAAGCTGGGTGTGGTGGCACGCACCTGTAGTCCCAGCTACAGATACTGGGGAGGCTGAGCTGGGATGATCACATGAGTCAAGGAATTCAGCCTGGGGACCATAGCAAAACCCAGTTTCAAACGAACAAACAGACAAACAAAAAAAAGAAAGAAAATGAAAGAAAGCTTGCTCAAGGAGATAAACTTTGAAAGACAGATGGACAGGGTAAGATCTGAATGAGCTTAGAATAGACTGGTAGGAAATGGAATTTTTCTCATGGGAGGAAACACAGGAACAGAAGAACAGGTGAGAAAGCAGTCTGTTTTAGGGGAGGGTAAACAGTGTAAGTTTTATGTTCCAATTGGTCAGAGCTATCAACAGCGCTTTACATCTTATAGTTAAGCTAAGTATCTCTTATGATAGTGTCTTTGCGCCCTAAAATACCTAACAGCAAACAAAAAGAACAATGTTGTCAGCCCTTCCCCACCCACACAGTTTGAACCATTCCATACCACATCTTTTCAAGAATCAATGTTTTAACCCACCTCCATGTCATCTTCCTTTTTCCTCTTGCTTATTGACTCACTTCCTTCCTCATCTTCTTCTTCTTCCTCTATGATTCCTTCCACTATAGATTTTGAGCCTTCTGGACTTGTAATTCCTTCACACCTAGGTTTTTTTAAAAAGTGCCATTACACACCTCTTTCCAATATACAAATTATCTCAGAGATACTCATGGCCTTTTAAAATCAAATGTTAGATAAAACTTAACAATCATCCTGGTAGGAGGATAGAATTGTGCATTTCCAGGGCTGTGGAAATCATGGCCAATGTATAACTATACTCCAAGGGCAGGTTTCCACTTCTTACACCAATACTGACCCATAGAAAGGAAACAACCATTTCCTCAGGCATGAGTTTTATTGGCATAATCTTACATAATCTTCATAACAATCCTATGAAGTAGCCCTGAAGAGTTAAGAAAATTGTCCAGTATCACCTAACTCATAAGTGGATAAGGCTGGGATGCAAATCCAGGCTCAACTAACTCCAAAACATGGTGCTTTTCTGCTGAACCCTGCTTACAGTAGAACAAGGCTCAAACAGAATGATAAAAGGCCTCACTTTTTAATTAGCTGACAGAAACCATCTGAACCAACCAATTATTGTTGTTTTTCTCTTTCAAATGGCATTTCTAGAACAAGCAAGATAAAAAGAGACTGGGATAAATTCAAAGGTCAGCGGTAGATTTTTAAGAATGATAACTTCTCCCTCTCTGTCTTCTGTGCCAAACCTTCAGTGAAGTGTACGTTCATAAATGTTTTGTTAAGTAGGAGTTTTATATGAAACTTGAGGTGCCAAGCTTCGCATGTAGTATACAGTATAGATGTGATTAAAAAAATAGTGTAACAAAGAAACACATGCTTTGAATTTCTACAGCCTGTGGATTAGGAGGTTCAAGGCAATTTCACCTAGATCATAAGGGGCAGGGAAGTTCCAGCTATCTAGGTGACAATTAACACACGTGCACATACACACTCTCCTACACATACGTTTATATATTAAGAGAAAACATCACTGGAAATAAAATTTTAAAATCACTCAACTATCTGCATATATGCCATATAAAATGCTTTTCTACTGATTAGACAAATTTGAGGTCTCAAAATATTTAGGAATTGAAAAGTGGGCAGTCTCACAGCTTATTCAAAGTCTTGCATTTAGACTACCTGATATTTCTACTGAAATTACCCTTTTAGGCATAAAACTCGTAATACAGGCCTTGAAGTCAAATACACAGGAGTTTGAATCTCAGGTATGTCATCCACGAGCTATGTGATCTTGGGAAACTACCTCTCTGAACTTCTATTTCCTCATCTATAAAGCAATACTTACCTTAAAGAGGTATTGTAGGGATTAAATGAGATAGTTGCAAATGAATTAATGAATCTAGGTAATAAACACCAACCGCTCCTGACATTAAAAAAGAAAAGAGAGAGACAACCGGCTGGGCATGGTGGCTCACGTCTGTAATCCCAGCACTTTGGGAGGCCGAGGTGGGCGGATCACAAGGTCAGGAGATAGAGACCATCCTGGCTAACACGGTGAAACCCCGTCTCTACTAAAAATACAAAGCTGGTAAGCTGGGCATGGTGGCACTTGCCGGTAGTCCCAGCTACTCGGGAGGCTGAGGCAGGAGAATTGCTTGAACCCGGGAGGCAAAGGTTGCAGTGAGCCAAGCTCACACCACTGCACTCCAGCCTGGGCGACCAAGTGAGACTCTGTCTCAAAAAAAAAAGACAATCAGACATTATGTACTTCCTGATGGCAGTACACAACATCACCTATCAAGTAGTCTGGCAAACAAAACACCTGAACCCAATGAAGCTTCTAGATTTAACTATTTACAGAGAATATAAGGAACAAAAGAATATGTTAAATTATGGCCTGAGAATTCAATCAGCAAATCCAGATCACGGGAAATTCTATGGGGCAAACAGGAAGGTTTCCTCAAGAAATAAATTGCAAGAAATCAAAAAAGAAAGCGAGATACAAGTGGAACCTTAGATTAAAAGATGCATGAGAGGTGTATCAACCAATTGCTATCTACTTATTTTGATTTTGACTATAACCATAAAAAATTATTTATGAGACAATCAGAAATGTGAATATTGATTAGCTATTTGATGATATTAAAGAACTGCCAATTTTTTAGGTGTAATAATGTCATTGTGATGATGTTTAGAGAGTCCTTATTTTTAGATCATATGAAAATCTTGCAGAGGAAATTATATTTGTTTGGAATTTGCTTCAAAATATTTTGTGACTGGGGAAATACATAGGGGCACAGATGAAACAAATGAGACATAGTTATGGGTTAATAACCATTGAAAATGGACAATGGGCACACTAGGGTCCATCCACTATATTACTCTTCTTTTATATGTGTGAAAATTTTCCATAATATAAGGTTTTAAAAATGAGACAGTGCATATAAAATACCTTGCAGAGTGCCTGGCAAATAGTAAACACTCAATGCCGTCATCATTTTCATCTAACTCCTGTCTCTTCTGTTGGGCAACATTTTCTCAATTCATCTCAAGTTTATTTTGTGACTATACAGCAATATCCAGAATGCCATGTAATTCCATCAGGAAAGTTCAATTGGGCTAAATAATCTTAGCTTATCCTTAGAATCTGGCTTTCACTCAGGCTATGCCAGAGCTGTTTTATTATAATTCCCTCACCGCCAGGTTTGGCTTAGAAGGAGACTGTTACTAGAATGAAACTCAGCTGCCATCACTAAGATGAACATAATTTTTCATGTCTATGCTCTGGGATTCTTTGCTTTTTAACACATACAGTTTTGCTAAGGTAATCCAGTATTAAATAGAGGAGGAAAGAAAAGAAAGGGAAGAAAAGGAAAGGAAGGAGAGAAAGGAAGGAAGGCAAAAGAAAATCTGTAATTCCCTCACCATGTTTCTGCCTCTCATCAGACCAAGGGGGAAAAATAAGACTTACTGTTTGACTTGGCCAACCATTGAGACACGGGCAGACTCCAGATTTCGAATCTGGCCACTCTTCACACTGTGAAAGAAAAGAAGGAAGAGAGAAGGGTATTCAGTATCCATTGTATCAAATCATTGGAATCAAATAATTCTACAGATTATGTGAGACCTAATAAAAAGTAGTGATCATCAGTGTTTCTTACTATAGAGATTGCCACTACTACTCACCTGGCTATATGGTTATAAGCTAGGTAGTAAAAATTAAGTAAAAACACCATAGCCATTTCAGTTCTGCAGCTATTTATCAAGAGGATACCAGGTGCCAGGCCTATATTCAAGAAGCACACAATTCAGTAGGGAGAAAAAGACACACATAATGTTAATATAATAAGGCAAGGTTCAAAGAAGGCACTTTATCACCAATGAGGAGGTCAGAGAAAGCTCCCCAAAGGTCACAGCTAAACTGAGGAGTATAGACAACAAGTTTAACCAGAAAATAAAAGAGGTTGGTTAGAGCATTCTAGGCAGAGGGCACATTGTGAACAAAGGTGCTGTGATGTGAAAGTCGGCAAGATAATGATTTTAGAGGACTGGGTACAAGGAGAAGCAGGGAGGAGGCAAAGGGGGAGCGTGACAGAATAGGACTGGTATGCAGGCGCCAGCTTCTCCAGGGCCTCGTGTGCTGTGCTACAGAGTTTAGGCTATCTGAATAAATTAGGCTTCTCACATTTGTCCACGTAAGTACAACTAAGGGCAAAGCAAAATGACTGCATTCCCAGGGGGAACTGGAAACACTGCCTGAAGCAAGCCACCAGGAGAAAGTGTTTCTTTAAATCTCATTTCTTAGTTAAAAAAATCATTCAAAATTTTAAAGCCCCCCTCCTCAAATAATGACATTATTTCTTACTTTAATGGTAAACTGAGGCAATCAGCACTATTACCTCTTTTAACTACCAACTGAATAAACAAATTCACCAATAATAATATACTCTGCCTTGATGCCTATTTAATACATGAAATATCTCTATTCCAATGAAGGCCAACCTTGGGCACTAGTTCCCATCCCCTCTTGCTTCTGAAAAGATACTGTTTCCTTCAAGTATCCTGTCTCTCTTTTGTGTCACTTTTTTTCTCTTGTGGATGTCACAACCATACTCTACTATCTAGCCTTTAAAAACATTCCCAATGCCACATTCACTACTACCTATTACTCCATTTCTCTGCTCTCCTACACAGCAAAGCTCCTCAAAAGAGTTATCTTGCTTTCTCTACTTTGTCACCTCTCATCCTTTCCCCAACTTATATCTGATTTTTATCTCCCATTTATTATCAGATATTTATTTTGCCAAGGTCATCTCTATCATGCCAATTCCAATAGTCATTTCTTGGCCCTCATCTTACTTGATCTCTCTGCAGCATCTGACACAGTTGTTCTCTCCCTCCTTCTACAAACACTTGCTATACTCACCTGGTTTTCCTTTTACCTCATCAACTGTGCCTCTTCAGTTTCTTTGTTGGATCTTCCTCTTCCTCCTAAGCTCTAAATATTGTGGAATATCCCAAGACTCAGTCTGGGATCTTTTCCTATCAATATGAAGTTCCTAGGTCTTCACATTCAATCTTTCACCTTTAAATATTAACTATGTGATGATGATTCTCCAATTTATCTCTAGTTCAGCCTCTTCTAATCTTCTAAGTAGTATATACAATTGCCTACTTAACATTTCCACTTACATATGTAATAAGCATTTGAGTTTATCCAAACAAAACTGATTATCTGCCCCTTATTTGCTCCCATATCTACTTCTTTCTGTTTCTACCATTCATCCAATTGCTTGGGCTAAAAACCTAGAAGTCATCCTTAAGTCCCTTCCTGCCCTCCCCCGTCTCTCTCCCAACATCCATTCCATAAACCAGTCCTGTCAGCTTTACCTTGAAAATACATTAAAAAATGACTCTCTTTCTTCCTCTGTTGCCATCCTAGTCTATGTTTACCACTCTGACTCTCCTATACTACAACAGTCTCCTAACCAACTTCATACCTCATTCCCCACTTCTTCTATTTGATTTTCCTCAGAACAGCCACAGTGGTGTAACCAAGATGCAAATTTGTATCTAACTGACCTCAAAGCCCAGGTTTCCCCTAACTTTTTTGTTTTGTTTCGAGACAAGGTCTCACTTTGTTGTTAAAGCTAAAGTGCAGTGGCATCATCATAGCTCACTGTAACCTTGAACTTCTGGGCTCAAATAATCCTCCCACCTCAGCCTCCTGAGTAGCTGGGACTACAGGCACACGCCACCACACCCGGCTAATTAAAAAAAAAAAATTTTTTTTTTTTTGTAGAGACAGGGTCTCACTATGTGGCCCAGGCTGGTCTCAAACTCCTGGCCTCAAGTGATATTCCTATCTCAACCTCCAAAAGCACTGGGAGTACAAGTGTGAGCCACCACATCTGGCCTAAAGCCCAGGTTCTTAATGATTATACCCCTGCTGCCTCTCATTAGGAAACCTATGAGAGCAAAAGCAGTAATTCACTGGCTTTATATCTCAACATAAAAAACATCTGGAATAGCCAAAATGGCCATCGGTCATAAACCTGATTCAGATATTCAGCAGAATAAAAAACAAAATTACCAAATACCTCATAGTATAACAATTTGCAGGTTCAGAAAAATCAATGACTCTCATGAAACCCAGTATCTTTAACATTTAACAAACAGAACCCTTATGCTATCCTGTATCTGGCAAAAGAAACAAGACTCTACCTTAAGAGAAGGCCTACCATGATACCCAGGCTGCATTAGGTACCCTTCTTCTATATCCCCTGGCTTCCTTCGTTGTGTTGTGTTTATGCATTTCCTTGTTTGCATCCCCAGTTTTTTGATGATAGAAACTGAGCCTGATTCATCCCCCAGTTCTTAGGTCAGGTACTGACACATCCTAGGCACTAGAAAAAAAATTTTACCGAATAAATTTTAAAGTTTGGAAATAGGGCCAGATGCAGTGGCTCATACCTATAATCCCATGACTTTGAGAGGCCGAGGCAGGCGGGCAGACTGCTTGAGCCCGGGAGTTCAAGACCAGCCTGGCCAACATGATAAAACCCTGTTGCTACAAAAAAAAAAAAAAAAAAAAAAAAACCCAAAAAACAAAAATTAGCTGGGCGTCGTGGTGCACATCTGTAGTCCCAGCTACTTGGGTGGCTGAGGCAGGAGGATCGCTTGAGCCCAGAACGTCAAGGCTGCAGTGAGAGCTGTAATCACGCCACTGGACGCCAGCCTGGACAAGAGTGACACCCCGTCTCAAAAAAAAAAAAAAAAAGTATGGATAAAAGATAGATGGGCTTTAGACAACTGAGCCAACTCTAGAATAACTTTCTCACTGGTTGTTACTGTGGAAGCAGGCAGGGCACCTGAGGTACAAGCCAAGCTGGCAGCAGCTACATTCTTGATGCTGTCTGCCCAAGATAGAGAGATCTGTTATTTCTGCAAGAACAGGAACCCTGCGTCACAGTAGTGAACAGGAAGTGGTAAAAACAACTTCACCAAACACAAACATCATTCTGACAAGCCATATTCTTGCATAAGACCCTTTGTCCTAGGAAAACTCCTACGATATATTTACCAAGTTCTAAATTTCCACTTGATATCTGATTCAGTTAACAGATATATTCTGCCTGCTAGGGCAGTCTGCCATATGCTATATGAAAGTATAAAAGAAATACAGAATAGCTTCTTCCCTTATGATGCAGGAAGGGCATTAAGACAGACATTAATAAAAATTAATATGAGCCATATCCCTCAAGGGAGGATTGGAAAACTTAAGGGTATACAGCGCTCTAATAGAGACTTAAAGGTCTCTAGTAATTTTGCTGAAGGAGTCATCTGGGTGGTTTGGAGAACTTAAGAGAAAATGTTCTGAAGAAGGGACTGGAGATAGAGTTAGAAGAATAGGAAGGAAGATAGGATGATGAAGACATTTATCCAAAGACTGATCTCCTTGTGGGAAGGGATAGTGTTTTATTCATCTCTGAATCTTCACCTGTTAGCACAAAATAAGTGTTTAATGAATACTTTATCAAATGATTAACTGAATTAATGAATAAATTCATTCCTTTGCTTCAATGGAATTCTGACACTGATTTTTATAAAAACTACCCATTGAGTTTATTTACCCAAAATCCAAATAAACGTGAGGGAATGGAACCTATAGCCATCTTCCATTTCTCCACCATTTTATCTGAAACACAGCAAGTAAATCCAAAACCATGGAGCATCAGAGGTGGATGAGGCCTTAGAAACCACCTAGTCTAACCTCTCACCTCAGAGGCAGAAACAGCTAGACCCAGCAGATGATTAATAATTACTAAGATTCCAGGAGGCACTACAGTGTATTGGGAAAAGAATGGGCTTCAGACAACTGAGCCAAATCTAAAATATTTTTAAATATTCAAAAAAATTCTGCTGTTTATATAATGTTTCCTCATATGTTATTACAATAAAGCATAGCAACTGAAATTCTATTCCTCGAACTCGGTGCTTGACCTAAAAAAGAAGAAAAGCTACAATCTAACATTTAGAATAAAGGCAACAGTGGCTGGGCACTGTGGCTCATGCCTGTAACCCCAACACTTTGGGAGGCTAAAGCAGGAGGATTACTTGAGGCCAGGAATTTGATTACTTGATTACTTGAGGCCAGGCTAAAGCAGGAGGATTACTTGAAGCCAGCCTGGGCAACACAGCAAGACCTCGTTTCTACAAAAAATTTAAAAATTAGCCAGGCTTGGTGGTGTGCACCTGTAGTCTTAGCAAATTGGGAGGCTGAGGTGGGAGGACTGCTTGAACCCAGGAGTTCAAGGTTGCAGTGAGCTAGGATCATGCCACTGCACTCCAGCCTGGGTGATAAGAGTGAGGCCTTGTCTCCTAAATAAATAAATAAGTAAATAAGCAAGCAAACAAACAAATTAATTAAATAAAGGTGACAAAGATTTGTTGGTTACCTCCATTCAATAGCATTCTCCAGAGACTTGAAGGTTTTAGGACGACCCCGTAAGAAATTCTGCATGCTATTAAGTGCATCCATAGCTGTACCTGGATGTTAAACAAAAACTGTAACCACATATTTAACTTATTCTGAGCATTTACACTTACTGAGTCAATTACTATATATCTGCTCTTGATGACTGCAGAATTTAGTGATGTTTGCAGAGAAATAAAGATGGCCCTCAATAATTTTTGCCTCTGGGGTATTCACTCCTTTATGTCATGCCCTCACACTGAAGAGGATGACTTACATTCACAAGCAGCAGTGTGACTTCTGAAGCTCGGTCAGAAAAGACATGGCAGCTTCTTTTTATATGATTAAATACAATTATGGGACATACATAGGACTGAAATAGTATGCACTCATAAAAATATGTTAATGAAGAGTTTTTGATGACATGGAAAAACGGTTATCTTGTATAAACTTAAAAAGGATGTAAAGACAAAGGGACATATTTCAAGGTGAATGAAATCAACAATAAACTAAGACAAGGTAATAATCTACCATGGATGTCTCTTATAAGTGAAATCCTGATTTGGTCAGTGCTAAGAAAACTCACCTTCTACAACATCAATCATGCACAGACCCAAGAGGCTTGGTACCAGGTTGGATGATGCTGTGTGGACTGCAATAGCACCACCCATGCTATGTCCGATCAGCATAATTGGAGGAGGAAGGTCCCCATACATGGCTTCAACCACATTGCCAACATCTCTGTAAAGAGAAGAAAAAGATATAAGAATGCTTTCGGACAACACTATAAAAACGGTTTTCTTTCCCAGTTCCTTCCTTTGGTGTGTAACAGTGCTGGGAAACTGTAAAAGTCTATTGGGCCATCTTACAAACATACCTATGTAAATCTTCTAACATGCCCCCAGTATCAATATGTGTAGCCACACACCTAGCTCTCCTGATAAATGGCAGGTAAAGGACTAAGAACTCAAATTACTGAATTTTCCTTTACATCACACTTTCACTGTTCCACATATGTAGTACAATTACGTAAACATATACCTTTATTTTGAAACTAAGATTGAAACTCTGGAAAAATCATTTAACTGCTCTGTTTCAATTTTCCCATCTATAAAACAAGAAAAAAAATTTATTAAGCATTATAATGTAGTAAACCTCGAAATCACAAGATGAGCTCCAGCCTCAGTTTATTTTTCACTATGTGATCTTGGATTAGTTACTTAAACTCTTAGAAACTGAGTTTCAACATCTATAAAAAAAGAGAAAAATATCATTGACTGCTCTGGATTGCTTTGAGGATTAACTGAGAGGTGAACAAGAAAACACCTCGAAAGAGTAAAATGCTTTACAAATGTTAATTATTATTTACAATTTCTCATTTGTTTGAAGGATGAACATAAATGTAAGTATAGTGCTCTGAGAAACTAGAAAGGTGTTCAGAGCTCATTTTATTGGCTTTGGTTCTAGTCTTCAATTATGAATGGATCTGTTTAACAAAGACCAATTTTAAAGCTTTGAAAATTAGAACTGAAGTATGAAGTTTGGTTTTTAATTGTATGTAGGCCTTCCTTGCTATAGCAATAGGTGAATAAGAACAGTAAGGTGTGTTTCTGGAGACCCACTGGCTCTACTGCCTTATTATATACATATATTTTAGGCTAGTTCTACTCCCTTCTTTTGGGAGTGGCTGGTTCAACTTCAAAAGAAAGTTTTGTCTTGCTGAGTGTCACTACATACCTTAAGCGCACTCACACAGTGTTAACCAAATATAGCAAGTGTCAATGTAGGAACACAGACTTTCATATATAATCTCTACAGTATTCATAATGGCAAAGGCAAATGTTATTAGTTCTGTAGGAATCGATTTTTAAAATCTCATACAACAATTGCGGGAGTGAATAGGGTAGCCTCGGCAATTGTAGACAATCTGAATGGGAGATAGGGAGGCCACCAAACTTTGTAAGTGAAAACAAATGGTTTAATATTCCTTCGGACTTAAATTTAAGACAGAAAGTGAAGCAGTTCAGGCAGTCATCCAAAGCGATAACAAATAGTTAAGATGAAAAGTCCAAGCTTCTCTGACACCAGTGCTGCTTCTATACGAACACAAAATTCTCTCCAGGAGATAAAATGATATGAAGGAAAGAAAAGAGAACTAATACTTATTTAGTGCTTCTTTTTCAGTTGTGCTATAAAACTTTCTTATAACATCACCTAATGTAATCCTTCAGCAGCCCTGTCTAGAAGGGTCTGTATTAATCAATTAATCTCACTGGGTCTATAAATATATTACTGCATTTCTACCAAGTAAAAAGAGCTGCATTTTCTTACTACCTCACTGAAACATATTTTCAATGTTTCAATGGGTTAACCAATTTATGCACTATTGGAACACTAAGCATGTGGGAGTTATTTATATTCTACTGCCCAAGGTCATCACCAAGTTCTGATTGCAAAAATTCAAAAAATTGCAACCTCAGGTATAAATGGTAAAGCCATCTCCCCTTGGCATAGGGTACTGTGAATTCAGAGTAATTTCATGAAGTCAAAACTATGATGCCTTTGCCCAGAGGCCACTGGAAAATATCAGGAACAAAGACTTGATAATAAGTGGTCTTTAGAGTAAGTAACACAGAGGAAATTATTATATATACAGTTTCTAAAAAACAAAACAGGTAGTATTCCAAAGCTAATTCTGCATATTAAAATAACAGACCAGAAAAAAATTATATGCTCAATTAATCTAAAACAACACTGGATATAATTTTGGGGGCAAACTTTTTTTTTTTTTCTAAAGAAAAGACTAAAGTTTAAAACATGTTTATATTAAATATCAACATGTAATTTCCAGAATAATTCTTGAACAATTCCAAGAAACTTTCGGTTGCTATAACACAAATAATGAGTAAAATAAAAGGATGCTATGGAAGACTATCTAAGTCCAATTCTCCTTAAAATACACATTAACTGAATTGAAGGAGTTCTGCAGTATCTGCCTCATGCACAAAGGTAGAGAGGTCTGAAACACACCAACTGAACATCGTGTCTGAGCTTAGAAAAGGCATATTTACCCAGGTAGAAGGTAGTTACGATTAATCACTTCATCATCTACCACCAAGAGAAATTTATTGCTATTAAAATCAAGCAGAGCATTCAGTCAACAAGTACCTTACTTGAGGTAAGTCCTGAAAATCCAGAGAAATACAATAAAGATGAAGTAGCAAGGGTTACCTGCAAATCCAGACTGTAACTGGATGTATCACAATTTTGGTGGATGCTTTTTTAAAGGGATTCTGTCATATTTTAATGCTAGGTTACTTTTCTGAGAAGCATTACTGTGTATCACAGAAATTGGAATATCAGAATGACCCAAGCTCAAATTTGGCTTTTTCACATACTTTCTTATGGAGTATTTAGGTTCTGCAGTTGATAGTAAGTATGCCCATTTTGAGATTTTTTTTTTCCACAGAGTAACTGAATTCAGAAATCACATAAATGTTTGACTGCTTGGATAATTTCAGCAAGAATCCAGTTTGTTCGCCCTTTTGATTCTTGGTCATCATCTTCATCTACTGGGGATGATTTTTATCGTTAAAAAATTTTTTTGGTGCCAGTTAACAACTTACTACCTCAACTCCAATTCATCCTTCATTGCCTGCTCTACAAAAACAGATGTGAGTGAGGCCTTTAAATATTTTTCCTTTGCCAGTAGGCATGATGTTAAGCTATGTTAATGGAGGGGGCTAGAGAAACACAGAACTTCCCCCAGTATCCAACTCCTGCCAATTCCTGCACAATTCCTCCTGCACAAATGGCTTCTCCAGTACTCTAGCCTTCCCCTACCCAGTGTTTTTGTAGCCAAGTGCCTCTGGTGAGATACCTCCCCAAGAATAGCTTTTCCTGTACCTTAGAGGGCAGAATTCTGTCAGGTTCCAAAGGGCAGATTTTCAGCAAGTTCTAACCTTCGGTAAGCCATGGTTATGCATTCTCCAACAAGGTCTGGATCTCAACCCTAGGTGTACTCCCTCAGCCCAAGGGAGGAGTGGTTGTTCCTTATATCTGCTTTCCTATATTATTAAGAGTTTTCTTTACTTCTTACTACCAATCTCTCATTCCAATCCCCTGTTATTGTGAATAATTATTTATATTCAACTTTACTTATACAATTTACTATGTTGTTTCTCTCTCCTGATGAGCCCTAGACTGAAACATTATTATTTAGTCCATGTTTCCTTAAGGTTCTCAATTAATTGTTCAGTCTCCTCTAGAATGTCAACCAAGGCATCATCATCAATTTGTCTGACTGCCTGGACACTCAGATGATGTATTTCACTTTTTTGTTAAAAGTCAAGAAACCCTTTACTTCCTTAAAAATAATTCACAAATCTTCCTAGAGGTATCACTAACAGGCTTGACTGTTTAAGGATATATTGCTCTCATATTAACAAAGGCAGTAGGAATAATTGCGGGAACAGATTCTTACCTCTCTTTTCATAGTTTTTAAGGCATATGTTCATTGAGTGGAATGATACTCACACTATACACATTATTTCTTTCTCTCTCTCTCTGACAAGGACTATAGCTGAATGACCATAAATTCAATCTACTGACTGTGTCACTTTATAGAGTTATTCAACCTATATGAGCCAGTTTCCTCATCTGTAAAAGGATATGTCTGTATTACAGAGTTAATAATGAGGATTAATTTCGATAAATGATTACACAAAATAAGTTAATGATTTATTATTAATAAATGCTTAGTTTATACTTTAATGAAAGCTGGCTAATAAAAAAGTACACAAATAACACCTACCATAATACTAAAACAACTATCTCCAGGTAGACAGTGAAAAAATAACAGTATTAAAATTATTGCTACATCAGTTTGGGCTCTGAAGGAAAAAGTTTATTTTTAAATTAAAGCTGCTAAAGTAAAAGAGGGCAAGATATTTTTGGCCAAAGTGACCAAATACCTGACAGAGTATGTATTAAAGCAGAATGGCTAGAAGAATCCTATTTATGCTATAGGTCAGTGATTCCCAAACAACAGTCACTGAACTGGCTCCATCAGATTCCTATATAGAGCTTTATCAAAATATAAATGTCCAGACCCCACTGCTAGAAGTAGGTCTGGGGTAGGGTCAAGTCATCTCTATGTCTCGTAACTTCTCAAGTGATTCTGATGAGTGAGCAGTTTTGAGAGCCACTGTATACACTACATTCATTTTTTACTTTAGGCCCAGGGTATAACTGTCATTTTTTTAATATCATGTTCTCATCTTTCTATGACATAAGACGAAGAATATGCACAGGATACCCGAAAGAGAAACTCTCAAGGCCTCTTGCATACAACTACTTTTCCAAGCATGAGTCCATGATAGGTATCCAGATTCAATGCAATTCCATCAACAGAAGAAAACTTTCAAAACTTTCAAAACTTTCAAAAAGAAAATAAAACCTTCACAAACTAAACTGTGCCTTAAAGAATTTTCATGTGCTTTATATGATGATCATTTCATTGGACATACCAAGAAAGATGCAGGTTTCTTTCAAGATTAAATAGTAAGGAGAAACCAAAAGTAGAGGAGAGAGAACAGAAGTAAAAGGTTTCTTGTGGTAATTATTCTCCAACAATCTCATCAGGAAAGTGATAAAGTTATAGTACTATTTATAATAGTGATGGGAGACAGGCAATGTGTAAGAAATATCTGGTTACTTACTTTGCCATTGTTTCTGCAGACAGATCTTCAGGATTCTTGACTTTTGTTTCACCTAAAATGAAAATATGTTTAAAATAAAATTCCCACAGACAGGATTAAGGACTTTATAATTTTACACAATGAGTTTAGCAAGGATTTTCTATAGACAAATCTTTACAGTTATCCTAAGAAGGGTAATTACAGTAGCCTAGCAAAGATTTATCCACATTCCTTATACATCAGCATAAGAATGTGGTTACTTTAAAGGACATTTTCTTAGCTTAACACATATAAAATACAAAAATAAATACTATAAATAAAACTTTAATATATACACATACACATACATTTGTAAAGACTAGAAGCTACGACTTCCTTCAAAATGCCCAAATTGAGCTGGGCACAGTGGTTCACACCTGGTATGCTAGCACTCTGGGAGGCAGAGGTGAATGAATCACTTGAGGTCAAGAGTTCGATACCAGCCTGGCCAACATGTGAAACCCTGTTGCTACTAAAAATACAAAAATTAGCTGGGCATGGTGGTGCACACCTGTAATCCCAGCTACTAGGGAGACTGAAGCAGGAGAATTGCCTGAACCCAGGAGGCAGAGGTTGCAGTGAGCTGAGATTGTACCACTGCACTTCAGCCTGGGTGACAGAATGAGACTCCATCTCCAACAACAACAACAACAACAAAAACAAACAAACAAACAAACAAAAAAAAACCCAAATGGAATAGACAAGGTAATTTTATAGCCATGTTGAAATTTCTAATAGTTACGACTATTTAAAGGGGCTTGATGACTATAATCCAGTAAATGGCTAATTAAGAACTTTACTCACCATGACTTCGCAGATCCAAAGCCACAATCCTACACTGAACTCTACTAATAATCGCTGCCTAGGAGAAAAAGGAAAAGGAAAAGTAGTTAAGACACATTTAGGATAACAAATTTTGCCCAATTCCCAATGATAACTTTGTAAAATGAACTGCCATCAGAATTCAAATGACCCAAGAGAATCAAAAGACTTTCTACTTTTAAGCAAAATGAAAGGATGATTTTCTACTAGTTTTGCCATATATTGTGGTTCTGTCCCACAAAAATATGGCTTTCTCTACTTAAATCCCTCTTTCAATCTTAATTCCTCCTATCCTTTCTTGACACATACAGTTAAGAGCCTTTAGACAATGACCCTCTGAGCTCTGGTTTTCATCTATATTCTTTGGATATCTTTTCCTTACTCTGGAGAGAGAATCCCTTAAATAAGGACGGTGAGTCAGTTTATATCTTGGCTCAGGACATCACAGAAACATGACATTCAAATCATGAAATGTGCTGAAAGTAGAAGTCACGGAAGAGTCTTCTTAAGATTCACTTAAGACAGATACTGCAGAACATACAAGTTTGTGTTCCTGTTAAAAATGTATTGAAAAAGAAATCATAATATCATGGAGGAGGTACAGTTTTAGAGGTTGAAAGAAATCTGAAATAATTGGGGATCTTCTTCCTCAACTAAATTAGATTCTTTGACAATAATATATCACAATTAGGGCTACCAAATGTCAACAAATTTTTACTTTTAAAAATAAAATAAGAGAACTGTCTAGTCTAACCATCACATTTTATGAATGAGAAAACTGAGGTCAAGAGAAAGAAAATTATTTGCCCAGGGTCACATAACAAATTAAAAGTAAAAACAGAACTAGACCCAAGGTAAGTTACCAATATAAAAGTCAAAGTAAATCACAAAACAAGTCAGATTAAGTCATATTTTTAAAATCCCATAGAAAATCAAGTCTGATTCTATTTCTATTACTCTAACTAATGAATACCGTTTAAAGACAACAATGGAATGAAATTCTACTATACTTTGCTGTTTGTTCCTGAAAGTTATTTGCTAATTTACAGGAGTTATTTAGTGACAGTAAAGCCTTCAATGACAAAAACAAATCCATATGTTAGAAATAAAATTAAGTGGCAAAGATAGTATTAATTTGCTTGATTCTGTAGATAATAGAGCCAGGTTTATAAAACATAAGCAAAATACGTATTTGAAATTCCAGGCTTTAACTTGAAAGCAGTGATTTACAATCATAGGTGCCTATCAGAAAATCCCTACAAATATTAAAAACAAAATTTTCATTTATTTATTTAACAAATCTTTCTAATAAAAATCTGGCACCAATGGAGTAATGGAGTTACAGGAGGGAAAAATACTGGCGATACTCCTGCTCTCATGGTATCTACATTCTACTATGGTGGAGGAAGACTAGAAAAAAATAAATGAGCAAAGTAAATTCACAGACTAACACATGCTTTAAAGATAATAAAAAAGTGTCAGAGCAGATCTAGGGTAGCTACTCCAGATCTTGCCACAAATAGTACAACTTTGCTACTTCTGAAATGGATGAGTGGAAAGCAGCTATTTAAGAACTAGACTTAACCAACCATTTTCTCACTAGAATATTATGGTGTTTAGCAGTAACTGCAACAATAGCAGTAGCAGCTAATGTCTACTAAATCTATGTGCCAGTCAGCAATCTAAATGCTTCAAATGAATTACCTAACTTTCTCCTCACAACTCTTTACTACTTAGACATAATTTTCAGCATTTTACAGATGAGGGCATTTTACAGAGAGATTACATAACTTGCCCAAGGTTAAATAACATTACCATGCTGTTTTGGTTGTTGTAATAAGTGACAGAGCCAATTTTCAAATCCAAGCTGCCTGGTTCCAGGTGATTTTCAACCCTGGCTACATAACAGAATCACCTAAATACTACCGCCCAGGTACAAACCACCAGAAATTCTGATTCAAGTGAACTGGGTTAGGGGCCAAAGTTATTTATACATTTCAGACTTCTCCAGATGATTCTAATGTATACCCAAAATGAAGGCCCACTATCCTAACCCTAGACTAGAGAACAAGAGACAAGACTGGAAGATCTGGGTAGTAATAACATGCTTCTGTATCACTTTGTAATCTCACCAGATTATCTCAGATAATCTCATATTACCTTCTTAAGAAGTCGGCTGGGAAAATATTAGTACAGTTTTTTTGGCTGACAAAACAGGTTCTTAGAGGTTTATCAAGTATTGGTGAAAGTATGGAGAAATAGGTATCCCCACAAATACATGATATCCTCAAACTTAATTTTGGCCAATTTGATAAGTAAAAAGTGGTATTGTTTTTAAAAAAATTTTGCAGGTACACAGTAAGTGTATATATTTGTGGGGTACATTAGATATTCTGATACAGGCAAACAATGTACAACCATCACATCAGGCAAATGAGGTAGCCATCACTTTAAACATTTATCCTTTCTTTGTGTTCAAAACAATCTAATTATACCCTTTTAGCTATTTTAAAATACACAGTGAACTATTGTTGACTGTAGTCACCCTGTTGTGCCATCAAATACAAGATCTTATTCATTCTATTTAAATATTTTTGTACTCATTAACCATCCCCAATTGTCCTCCACCTCCCACCTCCCTCTCCCCATCCACTATTCCCAGCCTCTGGCAACCATCCTTCTACTCTCCATCTCCATGAGTTCAATTGTTTCCATTTTTAGCTCCCATAAATAAGCGAGAACATGCAAATTTTTTCTGTGCCTGGCATATTTCACTTACCATAATGACCTCCAGTTCCATCCATGTTGTTGCAAATGACAGGGATCTCATTCTTTTTTATGGCCAAATAGTACTCCTTTGTGTACATGGACCACATTTTCTTTATCCATTCATCTACTGATGGACATTGGTTGCTTCCAAATCTTGGCTATCGTGAACAGTGCTGTAATAAACACGGGAGTGTAGTATATCTTCAGTGTACTCATTTCCCTTCCTTTGGGTATATACGTAGTAATGGGATTGCTGCATTATATGGTAGTTCTATTTTTAGTTGTTTTTTTTTTTTTGAATCAACAAACTGTTCTCCATAGTGGCTTGACTAATTTACATTCTCACCAACAGTGTATGAGGGTTTCCTTTTCTCCACATCCTCACCAGCATTTGTTATTGCCTGTCTTTTGCATAAAAGCCGTTTTAACTGGGGTGAGATGATACCTCATTATAGTTTTTATTTGCATTTCTCTGGTGATCAGTGATGTTGAGCACCTTTTCAAATGCTTGTCTGCCATATGAATATATTCCTTTGAGAAATGTCTATTCAGATCTTTTGCCCATTTTAAAATTGGATTAGATTTTTTTCCTATAGAGTTGTTGAACTCCTTATATATTCTGATTATTAATCCCTTGTCAAATGGATAGTTTGCAAATATTTTCTCCCATTCTGTGGGTTGTTTCTTCACTTTGCTGTTTCCTTTGCTGTGCAGAAGCCTTTTAACTTGACATGATCCCATCTGTCCATTTTTGCTTTAGCTACCTGTGCTTGTTGGTTATTACTCAAAAAATCTTTCCACAGTCCAATGTCCTGGAGAGTTTTCTCAATGTTTTCTTTTAGTACTTTCATAGTTTGAGGTCTTAAATTTGAGTATTTAATTCATTTTTAGTTGATTTTTGTATATGGCAAGAGATAGGGGTTTCGTTTCATTCTTCTGTATGTGGATATCCAGTTTTCCCAGCACCATTTATTAAAGAAACTGCCCTTGCCCCAACATATGTTCTTAGCACCTCTGTTGAAAATGAGTTCACTGTAGATGCATGGATTTGTTTCTGGGTTCTCGATTCTGTTCCATCGGTCTATGCATCTGTTTTTATGGCAGTACCATGCTGTTTTTGTTGTTATAACTCTGTGGTATAATCTGAAGTCAGGTAATGTTATTTCTCCAGTTTTGTTCTTTTCTATCAGGATAGCTTTGGCTATTCTGGGTCTTTTGTAGTTCTATGTAAGTTTCAGAATTGTTTCATTTTTGTGAAGAATATCATTGGTATTTTTGATAGAGACTGTGTTGCATCTGTAGATTGTTTTGGGTGTTACGGACATTTTAACAATGTTGATTCTTCCAATCCATGAACATGGAATATCTTACCCTTTTTTGTGTCCTCTTTAATTTCTTTCATTGGTGTTTTATACATTCCATTGTATTTCACTTCTTTGGTTAATTCCTAGGTATTTTATTTGTAGCTACTGTAAATAGGGTTACTTTCTTGATTTTTCGGATTGTTCGCTGTTGGCATATAAAAACACTACTAATTTTTGTACATCAATTGTTTAACAGTTTTTTGGTGGAGTCTTCAGGATTTTCTAAATATAAGTTCATATCATCTGCAAAATAGGATAATTTACTTTTTCCTTTCCAATTTGGATGCCCCTTCTTTCTTTCTCTTGTCTGATTGCTCTAGTTAAGACTTCTAGTACTATGCTGAGTAACAGTGATGAAAGTGAGTATCCTTGCCATTTTCCAGATCTCAGAAGAAAGCTTTCAACTTTTCATTTATCATCCTTTTAGTATGATACAAGCTGCGGGTCTATCGTATATGGCTTTTATTGTGTTACATCCCTTCTATACCCAGTTTAAGTTTTTTTTGCTTTGTTTTGTTTTTTAATCATGAAGCGATGTTGAATTTTATCAAATCCTTTTCCAGCATCAATTGAAATGTTCATATGGTTTTTGTCCTTCATTCTGTTGATATGATGTAGCACATTGATTGATTTGCATATGCTGAACCATCCTTGCATCCCAGGATAAATCCCACTTGATCATAACGAATAATCTTTTTCTTTTCTTTTCTTTTTTTTTTTTTTTTTTGAGAAGGAGTCTTGCTCTGTCACCCAGGATAGAGGGCAGCGGCATGATCCTGGCTTACTGCAACCTCCATTTCCCAAGTTCAGGCAATCCTCCCACCTCTGCCTCTTGAGTAGCTAGAATTAGAAGTGCATACCACCATGCCTGGCTAATTTTTGTATTTTTAGAAGAGACGGGGTTTCACCATGTTGGCCAGGCTGATCTTTAACTCCTGACCTCAAGTGATCCACCTGCCTCAGCCTCCCAAAGTGCTGGGATTACAGGCACGAACCACTGTGCCCAGCCTGAATAATCTTTGTAATGTGTTGTTGAATTTGATTTGCTAGTATTTTGCTGATGATTTCTGCATCAATGTTCAGCAGGGATATTGGCCTGTAGTTTTTGTTTTTGTCTGTCTGGTTTTGGTATTAGGGTAACTTGCCTCGTAGAAGGAGTCTGGAAGTATTCCCTCCTCCTCTATTTTTCGGAATAGTTTGAGTAGGACTGGTGTTATTTCTTTTTTAAATGTTTGGTAAAATTCAGCAGTGAGGCCACCAGGTCCCATTTTTTCTTTACTAGGAGACTTTTATTACAGCTTGGATTTCATTACTTGTTATTTGTCTGTTCAGGTTTTGGATTTCTTCATGGTTCAAGCTTCATAGGTTGTATCTGTCTAGAAATTTATCCATTTCTTCTAGATTTCCCAACTTATTGGCATATAGTTGCTCATAGTATCCTCTAGTAATCCTTTGAATTTCTGCGGTATCAAGTGTAATGTCTCCTTTTTCATCTGATTTTATTTATTTGGGTCTTCTTTCTTTTTTTTCAGTCTAGCTAAAGGTTTGTCAATTTTATGTTTTCAAAAAACAACTTTTTAATCTTTTCTATTTTTTTGTTTTGATTTCATTTATTTCTGCTCTGATCTTTATTATTTCTTGTCTCCTACTAATTTTGGGTTTGGTTTGCTCTTGCTCTTCTAATTCTTTAGGATGCATCGTTGGATTGGTTATTTGAGGGTTTTCTACATTCTTGATGTAGGCTCTTATAGCTATACACTTTCCTCTTAGTATGGCTTTCACTGTATCTCACTGGCTTTGGTATGTTGTGTTTCCATTATCATTTGTTGCAAGAAATTTTAAAATTTCCATCTTAATTTCATTGATGCACTGGTCATTTAGGAGCATACTGTTTATTTTCCATGTGTTTGTATAGTATCCAAAATTCCTCCTCTTATTGATTACTAGTTTTATTCCATTGCGGTCAGAAAATATACTTGATATAATTTCAATTTTTTGAATGTTATCCAAGACTTGTTTTGTGGCCTAACATAGTCCATCCTTGAGAATGATCCATGTGTTGAGGAGAAGAATGTGTATTCTGCAGCTGTTGGATGAAGTGTTCTGTAGGTAACTATTAGGTCCATTTGACATATAGTGCAGATTAGGTAAATTTTTTTTGTTGATTTTCTATCTCGATTATCCAATGCTGAAAGTGGGGTATTGAAGTCTCCAGCTCTTATTGTACTGAGGTCCATCTCTCCTTCTTTAGCTCTAATATTTGCTTTACCTATTTGGGTGTTCCAGTGTTGGGTGCATATATATGTATAACTTATATCCTCTTGCTGAATTGACCCCCTCATCATTATATAATGACTTTTGCCTCTTTTTATAGTTTTTGTCTTGGAATCTATTTTGTCTGATATACATATAGCTACTCCCGCTCTTTTTTAGTTTGCATCAGCATGGAATATCTTTGTCCCTCACTTTATTTTCAGTTTATATGTGTCTTTATAGATAAAGAGTGCTTCTAGTAGGCAACAGGTCAGTGGGCCTTGTTTTTGTATCCATTCAACCACTCCATGTCTTTTGATTGGAAAGTTTAGTCCATTTACATTCAACATTATTATTAATAAGGACTTATTCCTGTGACTTTGTTTTCTGGTTGTTTTGTGGTCTTCTCTGCCTTCTTTCCTGTCTTCCTTTACTGCAAGTGTTCTTCTCTGGTGGTATGTTTAAATATCCTGTTTTTTAATTTTTTGTGTATCTGTTGTATGTTTTTGGTTTGAGTTTGCTTGCAAATAGTATCATAATCCATTACTGTAAAGTGGTGACAATTTAAAACTGATTTCATAAACAAACTAACAAACAAGCGTAGAGAAAACCAATACAAACTCTACATTTTAACTTCAGCACTCCACTTTTTAATGTTTGTTGTCTCTACTTCTTTTCTTTTTTCTTTTTAAAGACAGGGTCTCACACTTTTGCCTAGGCTGGAGTGCAGTAGTATGATCTCAGCTCATTACAACCACTGCCTCCCAGCTCAAGCAATCCTCCCACCTCAGCCTCCCAAGCAGCTGGGTCTACAGGCACACACCACTACACTTGGTCAATTTTTTGCATTTTTTGTAGAGATGCAGTCTCACTGTGTTGTCCAGGCTGGTCTCAAATTCCTGGACTCAAGCAATCTGTCCACCTCGGCCACCCAAAGTGCTGGGATTACAGGTGTAAGCCACCATCCC
This sequence comes from Rhinopithecus roxellana, assembly GCF_007565055.1. Lineage (NCBI taxonomy): Eukaryota > Metazoa > Chordata > Mammalia > Primates > Cercopithecidae > Rhinopithecus > Rhinopithecus roxellana. Next base: position 57,951,356 of record NC_044563.1, read on the forward strand.
CAACCTGTTTATAGCTATTGTTTCTATTTATATATTATTGTGCCGTTTATGTCTTGAAAGTTGTCATAGTTAATATTTTTGATTGGTTCCTCTTTTAGTCTTTCTACTCAAGATATGAGTAGTTTACACACAACAATTACAATGTTATTCTGTGTACTTATCAATGAGTTTTGCACCTTCAGATGATTTCTTAGTGTTCATTAATGTCCTTTTCTTTCAGATAAAAGAACTACCTTTAGCATTTCTTGTAAGTCTGGTGTTGATGAAATCCTCCAGCTTTTGTGTGTCTGGGAAAGTCTTTATTCTTTTTCATGTTTGAAGGATATTTTGACTGGATACGCTATCTTAGCGTGAAAGTTTTTTTTTTTTTTCCCCCAGCATTTTAAATATGTTATGCCACTCTCTACTGGCCTGTAAGGTTTTTACTGAGAAGTCTGCTTCCAGATGCACTGGAGCTCCATTTTATATTATTTGTTTCTTTTCTCTTTCTGCTTTTAGAATTCTTTCTCTATCTTTGACCTTTGGGAGTTTGATTATTAAATGCCACGAGAGTCTTATTTGGGTTAAATCTGCTTCGTGTTGTATAACCTTCTGGTATTTGAATACTGATATGTTTCTCTAGGTTTGGGAAGTTCTGTTATTAACTTTTTGAATAAATTTTCTATGCCAATCTCTCTCTCTACCTCCTCTTTAAGACTAGTAACTCTTAAATTTGCCCTTTTGAGGCTATTTTCTATTGTAGGTGTGCTGCATTTTTATTTTATTCTTTTTCTTTTGTCTCCTTTGTGTATTTTCAAATAACCTGTCTTCAAGCTCACTAATTCTTACTTCTGCCTCATCAACTATGTTGAGACTCTGATACATTCTTTATTACGTCAACTGCATTTTTCAACTCCAGAATTTCTGTTCTTTTTAATTATTTCAATTGCTTTGTTAAATTTACCTAATAAATTTTCTGAATTCCTTCTCTGTTATCTCAAATTTTGTTGAGTTTCCTCAAAATAGCTATTTTGAATTCTGTCTGAAAGGTCACATATCTCCGTCTCTCTGGGATTGGTCCCTGGTGCCTTAGTTCATGTGGTGAAGTCATGTTTTCCTAGACAGTCTTGATGTTTGTGAATATTGATCAGTGACTGGGCATTGAAGAGTTAGGTATTTATTGTATGTTTGTACCCATTCTTCCTGTGAAAGCTTTCCAGGTATTCAAAGAAACTTGGGCATTGTGATCTAAGTTTTTGGTCACTGCAGCCATATCTGCATTAGGGGGCACCCCAAACCCCTAGCTCTTGCAGACTCACAGAGGTACTATTTTGATGGTGTTGGATAAGATCTGGAAGAATTCTCTGGATTACCAGGCAGAGATTCTTACTCTCTTCCTTCATTTTCTCCCAAATGAATGGGGTCCCTCTCTGTGCTGAGTTTCCTGGAGCTCAGGGTGGAGTGACACAAGTACCCCTGTGGCCACCAGCACGAGTACTGTGCTGGGTCAGACCTGAAGCCATCACAGCACGGGGACTCACCCAAGGCCTACAGTAACCACTGCCTGGCTATGTATGTTCACTCAAGGCCCTAGGGCTCCATAATCAGCTGGTGGCAAAGCCAGCCAGGCTTCTGTCCTTCCCTTCAGGTCAGTGGGTTGCCCCTGGTCCCAGCTGAGTCCAGAGATGCCATCCAGGAGTTAGGGCTTAGAGATGAAAACCTTAGGAATCTACCTGGTGCTCTATTATACTGCAGCTGAGCTGGCATCCAAGTCACAAGACAAAGTCCTTCCTACTCTTCCCTACCCTTTCCACAAGCATAGTCTCTCCCCATGGCTACAACTACCCCAGGCCCATGTCAAGTACTGGCTGGCTACCACCAGTGTTTATTCATGGCCTAAGAGCTCTTCAGTCACCTTATGGTGAATGCTGACAGGCCTGGGACTGGCTCTTCAGGGCAGTGGGCTCCCCTCTGGCCCAGGGTAGGTCCAGAATGCTGTCCGAGATCTACCCCACTGGTAACTAACTGCAACATGAAGTCTTCTTTACCCTTCCCTCTCCTTTTCTCAATCATAAAGAGTCCTTTCTTATAGCCACCACAGCTGGGAATGTGTTGGGTCATACCTGAAGCCAGCGCATCTCTGCGTCTTACCTCAGGACCACAGCAAGTACTGTCTGAATACCGTTGCTGATTATTCAGAACCCAGGGGCTCTTTAGTCAGCAGGTGATGAATCTTGCCAGGACTGGGTGTTCCCTTCTAGCTCAATATGTGTCATGCTGTCTGGGAATTAGGGCCTGGAATTGGCCTTGGTACTCTGCCTGGTGCCTTATCCTACTATAGCTGAGCTGGTATCCAAGTTGCAAGACAAACTCCTTTTTACTCTTTCCTCTCCTCTTTTCAAGCAGAAGGAAGGAGTCTCTCCCAGAGCTGCAAGCTGCACCATCTGAGGTTGGGGGAGGGATGGCGCAAGCACTGCCCCGGCTGTCCCTGGTATCTCACAAGGTTATGTGCTTCTCAAGTCCACTGGCTCCAAGACCAGCACAGCACCAGGACTTGCCCAGGAATTGTAGTCCTTGTGGCCTAGTCTGCCCTTCAAGTTTATTTAGGACCCCAGAACCCTTTAGCTTGAGTGGCAAGGCTTTCCAGAAATCAAATTCAGAACACTGGAATGGGTAATTCCCCTCTGGCTAAGGCTGGTCTAAACCCTCCCTCTGTGGAAACTGACTGAGTCCTGCCCAGTGTTGCTTTCTGCTGTGACAGGGCAGCACTGAGTTCCAATGCAAAGTCACACAATCACTGTGCTCTCCCTCTCCCAAGCACGCAGATTCTCTCTCCATTCCACGCAACCACTGCCAGCGGATGGGGAAGGGGTGGTGTCAGTAATTCAAGGCTGTCTTTTCTATCCTCTTCAGTGTCTCTTTAAGCGATATGAAGACAGATCTAGGTACTGTAATCATTGACCTGATTTTTGGTTCTTATGAAGGTGATTTTTTGTGTGAACATTTGTTCAATTTGGTGTTCCTGTGGGGAAGACGATAAGTGGAGGCTTCTATTTCAACATCTTGTTCTGCCTCCCCTCTCAAAAGTGTTATTCTTTTATTTTACTTTATATTTTGCTAATAGTAACGTAGTCCCATTTTTATAAGTTTATCCATTATCTATGGTTCTTCTGTGAACTAACACTTATCTCTTGCCCATTTTTCTTCTGGATTATCTTTTTTCTTACTGCTTTGTAGTTTTTTCTTCTTTTTAATATAATGAAAATATTAACCCTTTGCTTATAGTTTGTATTGCACATATATATGAAATATTTTTTATCTAGCACATAGCTTCTGTTTTAACTTTAAGGTATTTTGTCTAGAAGTTTTTGTTTTGGTAAAGTCGAATTAATCTTTTATTTACGGCTTTTACTTCTTTTGGCTAAGTTTAAGAAGGCCTGCCTTAAGGCTGTATCTGAATTTTCTTAAGATTTGTTTTTAAATTCAGCCCTTTAATCCATTTGTATTGTCATTTTCATTGTGTATTAAATTCCTTTTTATACGTGGGCTTATTTCTTTATTCTTTCTGCCAATACCAGACTATTGACTGATAGACTTATGTTTTGATATTTGAAAGACCAGATTGCTCTTTTTCTTGCTCTTTTTCAAAATTATCTTGGTTATTCCTAGGCATTTATTACTCTGTGTGAATTTCAGTTTGTTTAATTAACTCTCATGAAAAAATCCCACTGGGATCTTAGCCAGTTTGGTTAGATTCATACAGGAACATAACTTATTTCCCTATTCAAATTTTCCTTTAAATCCTTCTGTGACATTTTATTTTCTTCATAAATGTCTTACATTTAAAAAATAAGGTCTATTCCCAAGTATTTTATATTTTGTTGCTTTTATGAATAGGATCATTTTTCCTATTATATTTCCAGATCTCCTAAGTGCTAATTTTAGAAAAAACAGATTTTTAAACATCAACTTTGTAAACTACTGCTTAACCAGTAGTTTGTCAGTTGATTTTCTTGATTTTCTAGAGAGAGAATATCTTCACATAATAACTGTTCTGGCAATTTTTTTCAAATCTTTAAAACTTGTCTTTTTTGTATTGACTAGAAACTCCAATATAACACTGAAAATTGCACCCTTACTGTCTTAGTCCATTTATGCTGCTATAAAGAAATATCTGAGCCTGAGTAATTTATTTTCTTATTTTTTTATTTTTTATTATACTTTAAGTTCTAGGGTACATGTGCACAATGTGCAGGTTTGTTATATATGTATACTTGTGCCATGTTGGTGTGCTGCACCCATCAACTCGTCAGCACCCATCAACTCGTCATTTACATCAGGTATAACTCCCAATGGCATCCCTCCCTCCTCCCCCATCCCCATAATAGGCCCCGGTGTATGATGTTCCCCTTCCAGAGTCCAAGTGATCTCATTGATCAATTCCCACCTATGAGTGAGAACATGTGGTGTTTGGTTTTCTGTTCTTGCGATAGTTTGCTGAAAATGATGGTTTCCAGCTGCATCCATGTCCCTACAAAGGACACAAACTCATCCTTTTTTATGGCTGCATAGTATTCCATGGTGTATATGTGCCACATTTTCTTAATCCAGTCTGTCACTGATGGACATCTGGGTTGATTCCAAGTCTTTGCTATTGTGAATAGTGCCACAATAAACATACATGTGCATATGTCTTTACACCAGCATGATTTATAATCCTTTGGGTATATACCCAGTAATGGGATGGCTGGGTCATATGGTATTTCTAGTTCTAGATCCTTGAGGAATCGCCATACTGTTTTCCACAATGGTTGAACCAGTTTACAATCCCACCAACAGTGTGAAAGTGTTCCTGTTTCTCCACATCCTCTCCAGCACCTGTTTCCTGACTTTTTAATGACTGCCATTCTAACTGGTGTGAGATGGTATCTCATTGTGGTTTTGATTTGCGTTTCTCTGATGGCCAGTGACGATGAGCATTTTTTCATGTGCCTGTTGGCTGTATGCATGTCTTCTTTTGAGAAATGTCTGTTCATATCCTTTCCCCCTTTTTGATGGGGTTGTTTTTTCTCGTAAATTTGTTTGAGTTCTTTGTAGATTCTGGATATTAGTCCTTTGTCAGATGGGTAGATTGCAAAAATTTTCTCCCATTCTGTAGGTTGCCTGTTCACTCTGATGGTAGTTTCTTTTGCTGTGCAGAAGCTCTTTAGTTTAATTAGATCCCATTTGTCAATTTTGGCTTTTGCTGCCGTTGCTTTTGGTGTTTTAGACATGAAGTCCTTGCCCATGTCTATGTCCTGAATGGTATTACCTAGGTTTTCTTCTAGGGTTTTTTATGGTTTTAGGTCTAACATTTAAGTCTCTAATCCATCTTGAATTAATTTTCGTATAAGGAGTAAGGAAAGGATCCAGTTTCAGCTTTCTACTTATGGCTAGCCAGTTTTCCCAGCACCATTTATTAAATAGGGAATCCTTTCCCCATTTCTTGTTTTTCTCAGGTTTGTCAAAGATCAGATGGCTGTAGATGTGTGGTATTATTTCTGAGGGCTCTGTTCTGTTGCATTGGTCTATATCTCTGTTTTGGTACCAGTACCATGCTGTTTTGGTTACTGTAGCCTTGTAGTATAGTTTGAAGTCAGGCAGTGTGATGCCTCCAGCTTTGTCCTTTTGACTTAGGATTGTCTTGGCAATGCGGGCTCTTTTTAAGCTCTATATGAACTTTAAAGCAGTTTTTTCCAATTCTGTGAAGAAAGTCGTTGGTAGCTTGATGGGAATGGCATGGAATCTATAAATTACCTTGGGCAGTATGGCCATTTTCATGACATCGATTCTTCCTATCCATGAGCTATGGTATGTTCTTCCATTTGTTTGTGTCCTCTTTGATTTCACTGAGCAGTGGTTTGTAGTTCTCCTTGAAGAGGTCCTTTATGTCCCTTGTAAGTTGGATTCCTAGGTATTTTATTCTCTTTGAAGCAATTGTGAATGGAAGTTCATTCATGATTTGGCTCTCTGTTACTGGTGTATAAGAATGCTTGTGATTTTTGCACATTAATTTTGTATCCTGAGACTTTGCTGAAGTTGCTTATCAGCTTAAGGAGATTTTGGGCTGAGATGATGGGGTTTTCTAAATATACAATCAAGTCATCTGCAAACAGGGACAATTTGACTTCTTCTTTTCCTAACTGAATACCCTTGATTTCTTTCTCTTGCCTGATTGCCCTAGCCAGAACTTCCAACACTATGTTAAATAGGAGTGGTGAGAGAGGGCATCCCTGTCTTGTGCCAGTTTTCAAAGGGAATGCTTCCAGTTTTTGCCCATTCAGTATGATATTGGCTGTGGGTCTGTCATAAATAGCTCTTATTATTTTGAGATATGTTCCATCAATACCAAATTTATTGAGAGTTTTTAGCATGAAGGGCTGTTGAATTTTGTCAAAGGTCTTTTCTGCATCAATTGAGGTAATCATGTGGTTTTTGTCTTTGGTTCTGTTTATATGCTGGATTATGTTTATTGATTTGCGTATGTTGAACCAGCCTTGCATCCCAGGGAGGAAGCCCACTTGATCATGGTGGATAAGCTTTTTGATGTGCTGCTGGATTCGGTTTGCCAGTATTTTATTGAGGATTTTTGCATCGATGTTCATCAGGGATATTAGTCTAAAACTCTCTATTTTTGTTGTGTCTCTGCCAGGCTTTGGTATCAGGATGATGTTGGCCTCATAAAATGAGTTAGGGAGGATCCCCTCTTTTTCTATTGATTGGAATAGTTTCAGAAGGAATGGTACCAGCTCCTCCTTGTACCTCCGGTAAAATTCGGCTGTGAATCCGTCTGGTCCTGGACTTTTTTTGGTTGGTAGGCTAAGAATTATTGCCTCAATTTCAGAGGCAATATTGAAATTGGTCTACTGGTCTATTCAGGGATTCAACTTATTCCTGGTTTAGTCTTGGGAGAGTGTTTAAGTGTCCAGGTAATTATCCATTTCTTCTAGGTTTTCTAGTTTATTTGCGTAGAGGTGTTTATAGTATTCTCTGATGGTAGTTTGTATTTCTGTGGGATCGGTGGTGATATCCCCTTTATCATTTTTTATTGCGTCTATTTGATTCTTCTCTCTTTTCTTCTTTATTAGTCTTGCTTGTTGATCTTTTCAAAAAACCAGCTCTTGGATTCATTGATTTTTTGGAGGGTTTTTTGTGTCTCTATCTCCTTCAGTTCTGCTCTGATCTTAGTTATTTCTTGCCTTCTGCTAGCTTTTGAATGTGTTTGCTCTTGCTTCTCTAGTTCTTTTACTTGTGATGTTAGGGTATCAATTTTAGATCTTTCCAGCTTTCTCTTGTGGGCATTTAGTGCTATAAATTTCCCTCTACACACTGCTTTAAATGTGTCCCAGAGATTCTGGTACGTTGTATCTTTGCTCTCATTGGTTTCAAAGAACATCTTTATTTCTGCCTTCATTTCGCTATGTACCCAGTAGTCATTCAGGAGCAGGTTGTTCAGTTTCCATGTAGTTGAGCGGTTTTGATTGATTTTCTTAGTCCTGAGTTCTAGTTTGATTGCACTGTGGTCTGAGAGACAGTCTGTTATAATTTTTGTTCTTTTACATTTGCTGAGGAGTGCTTTACTTTCAACTATGTGGTCAATTTTGGAATAAGTGTGATGCGGTGCTGAGAAGAATGTATATTCTGTTGATTTGGGGTGGAGAGTTCTGTAGATGTCTATTAGGTCTGCTTGGTGCAGAGTTGAGTTCAATTCCTGGATATCCTTGTTAACTTTCTGTCTCGTTGATCTGTCTAATGTTGACAGTGGGGTGTTGAAGTCTCCCATTATTATTGTATGGGAGTCTAAGTCTCTTTGTAAGTCTCTAAGGACTTGCTTTATGAATCTGGGTGCTCCTGTATTGAGCGCATATATATTTGGGACAGTTAGCTCTTCCAGTTGAATTGATCCCTTCACCATCATGTAATGTGAGCCTGAGTAATTTATAAGGAAAAGAAGTTTATTTGGGTCACAGTTCTGCAAGCCGTATAAAAGTACGGCACCAGCATCTGCTCCTGCTGCTGAGTGCATCATGTTGCTTCCACTCATGGTGGAAGGCTAAGGGGAACTGGCAGGTGCAAAGGTCATGTGGTAAAAAAGTGGAAGCAGAAAGAGGGGAGGGAGATGTCAGATCTTGTTAAATAACTCTTGGAAGTAGGAGAGTAAGAACTCACTCATTACCATGAGAATGGCACCAAGCCATTCATGAAGGATCCACTCCCATGACCTAAACACTTTCCATTAGGCCTCAACTCCAACATTAGGGATCAAATTTCAACTAAGATTTAAAGAAGTCAAATATCCAAACCATAGCACGTCTTATCCCTGAGTTTAAAAGGAATGTGTCAATGTGTCTGTTTTACCACTAAGCATGATATTTATGCAATTTTCTAGTTTCTGTATAAATTTTATAATCTTTAGGAAGTTTTTCATCTATTCCTAGTTGCCAAGAGTTTTCAATATGAGGGTATATTATCGTTTATCAAGTCCTTTTGCGGCATCAAGTGAAGTAAGAGGTGAATCATACTGATAAGATTTTCTAATGCTGAGACATTCTTGCATTCCTTGAACAAAACCTACCTGGTCACAGTGTATTATTATTTTACCATGCTATCAATCTGCTGTTATTTTCCTTAGGATTAGGTGAATAAGCAAGTGAATGAGTATTTATGTATGTATGTATAAATGAGATGGGGTCTTGCTCTGTCACCCAGGCTGGAGTGCAGTAGCATGATCTTGGCTCACTACAACCTCAAACTCCTGGGCTCAAGCACTCCTCCCACCTGAACTTCCCAAGTAGCTGGGACTATAGGTATGTGCCACTATGCCCCACTTCTGTATCTATTTTATAAGTGAGACTGGCTTAGTTTTCCTGTATTATCATTGCCTGGTTTTGGTATTAGACTAATAATACCTTCATAAATAAATCAAATAGCTTAAAACAGTATTATCCTAAGTAGTTTTTTACATGGTGGAAAATGTAAATGAACTTTCTCCTTTTCAAGAGAAATTAATACTCCATAAGACGTCAAATATTTAGAATTGAGTAATATAAGAATAGCCTTCTAACTAGTCTCCCTGCCTCCACTGTGGTTTCCTGCCCAATCATCTATACTAGTATTTTGATTTTTCTAAAGCTCTTCAATAGCTTCCTATTGCCTAAAACAGTAGTACTCAATTACAGTCAGGTAAACGTATATCAAGATACTTTACTCACCAGAACTTTACAGTGTGAATGTGTGTCAAGCAAAACATGCTTTCTATACTCCCTCTCTAATTTTGATATACCTAAAATATGCTTAATGTGGATGTGGATGGGGGAAATGTGTTTAAAAATAGCTCCCATGGCCAGACACAGTAGCTCATGCCTGTAAACCCAGCACGCTGAGAGGCTGAGGCAGGAGGATTGCTTGAGGCCAGGTGTTCAAGACCAACCTGGGCAATATAGTGGGATTCCCTCTCTATAAAAAATAAAAATAGCTGAGTGTGACAGTGTGTACCCATGGTCCCAGCTACTCACTAGGCTGAGGCGGGAAGATCACTGGAACCCAGGAGGTCAAGGTTGCAGTGAACCAGGATTGCGTCACTGTACTCCACCCTGGGTGACAGAGTGAGACGTTGTCTCAAAAACAAAAGCAAACAAAAATAGCTCCCTCTACTGTTACCTAGAAGTAAAAGGAAACTAAAGGTACAATTCCCTAGCTAGGTATATAAGGTGTATATATATAGGTATATAATTTTGCTCTAGTGATCTCTCTAGTCACCTCTTTCCCTGCTCCCCACCCTCATCATACATTATACAACTACAACTTCAACTCTACTCAAACTATAGCCAAGCTACTTGTAATTTCCAAAACAAACTTCACTGTTACACTCTTCAATGCCTGTGTGCTTACCTTTTCTTGGCATGCCTTCCCTGCTAATCCAACTTCTATTTAGTCTTAAAAACCATTTCAGATGTCCTCTCTTATGAAAGTTTCCTTGTAGACCCCTCATCTACCACAAGTTAATCACTCCTTCCTCTGCATTACCTTTGTATCTTGCTGCAAACTCATCTAACAACTGAGTGCTTATGAGTCAAGCACTTCACCAAGAACCTTACATCTTTTGTTGAATTTTCACAACCACCCTATTAACTAGGAGGTATTATACCCATCTATCTAAAATTCAGATAGATTAAGCTGCTTTGACATTCAAAACCTAGTCTGAGACAAAAGTTTCTTAAAATGTTTGCTGTATTTTTTGTATACATTATTACCCACTATATATGATAAACTTGACTACTGAAGCAGCAACTACAATCACTAACCTATTGAATATAAATAAGGAATAAAAGGTTCAAAAATTAATCTTCTAGATATTTAAAGACTATCCTATAAAACAGCATAATTTTCTTCTAATAGTTATATCCCTTTGATAGTTCCACAAAAGTGGTTATAGATAAAAGTTTCCCAAGTGCTTTATGGTTGTTTCTTTCCGTTACTAAAGCCAAGGTATAAATGCTTTCTCTTGATAGATAATAGAACTTCTGGTGAATCTGGATTTGGGGGATTTCCCCTCCCAAACCACAAAACATTTAGATGGAAAAGGAGTTCTACTCAGGATCAAGGGTTTTATAGAATTATGGACAAGAAGGAACTTGGAAGAATACATTCACAATTAAATCCTTTCAGTGAAATGATGCTTGCTTTTCCTGTGCTGAGGACCTGGGTTGCTTTGTAATAGTCCTAATTTTTAGAATTTCTGCCTATGTGTGTCAAAAATAGGTCTCTATAGTTTCTGCCCTGAATCTTTCCTCTTAGGCGGCATAAAAGCAGTCTTCAAATAAATATGCACACTGGAGTCAGAACAAGTATGAGTTTCCATGCTGTCACTGGCTCTGTAACTTCTCTAAATTTCAGTCCTTATCTGCCTAATCTCACAGTATTACAGAAAAATTAAATGGGATAATCCACTTAAGCACTTAGCATAGTACCTGGCACAGAGTAAATGTTTAAAAAATGTGGCTGCTTTTTTTCTTATAGAAGGGCAGGCTTGGTGGCTCATGCCTGTAATTCTCAGCACTTTGCAAGGCCGAGGGAGGAAGAGTGCTTGAGGCCAGGAGTTTGACACCACCCTGGGGAACACAGTGAGACCCTGTCTCTACAAAAAAATTAAAAATTAGCCGGGAATGGTGGTGCACACCTGTAGTCCTAGCTACTTGGGAGGCTGAGGTGGGAGGATCACTTGAGCCCAGGAGTTGAGGCTGTAGTGAGCTATGATTGTGCCACTGTACACTATCCTGGGCGACAAACTGAGATCCTGTCTTAAAAATACATACAAAAATACAACTGAAAGCAAATATTATGTCTCCCAAGTCTTTCTTTTCTTCAGGCAAACCCCTTTCAGTTCCTTCAACTGTTCCTTAAATGCTACTGTTTAAAGTATTCTCATCTTGATTGCTCTTCTCTTGACAAGTTTCAGTTTGCCAAACTTGTCAGATCCAGAAGTGAATATGACCTTTTCCCTTGAAAATAGTTTCCAATAAAAGAAAAAACAATCTTTAAATTATGAAAGTAATAAACATTTAACTGAAAACCTAGAAAATAGAAAGATGGAAGAAAATTACTCATAAGCCTAGAAGTTCATGTCCAGCCTGGGCAACATAGCAAGATTCTGTCTCTTAAAAAATAAATACATACATAAAATTTTTTGAGCGTACAATATGTGCTGGGCATAACAAGCCATGGAATTTGCCTCCAAAAAACTTTGCAATCTATTTGCGAAGTAAATGACTAAAGCTATGATTTGAAATGTGGCTAGCCCAAACTGAGATGTGCTGTAAGTATAAAATTTTCAAATTTACAGTATAAAAATAGATGTAAATATCTCAATAATAATTTTTATATTGATTAGGTAATCAATATAATTACTTCCACACGTTGAAGTGATATTGTGGATACAATAGTTAAATATATATACATTAAAATTAATTTGTTTCTTTTTATCTATTTAAAGTGTCTACTAAGAAATTTAAAATGATATATGTGGTTTGCACAGTATTTCTTTTTTTTTTTTTTTTTTTTTTTTTTTTGAGACGGAGTCTTGCTCTGTCTCCCAGGCTGGAGTGCAGTGGCCGGATCTCAGCTCACTGCAAGCTCCTCCTCCCGGGTTTACGCCATTCTCTCGCCTCAGCCTCCCAAGTAGCTGGGACTACAGGCGCCCGCCACATCGCCCGGCTAAGTTTTTGTATTTCTTTAGTAGAGACGGGGTTTCACCGTGTTACCCAGGATGGTCTCGATCTCCTGACCTCATGATCCGCCCGTCTCGGCCTCCCAAAGTGCTGGGATTACAGGCTTGAGCCACCGCGCCCGGCCTGCACAGTATTTCTATTGGACAGTACTGGTCCAGAGACAAGAGAGAACCTGGTACTTATGGACAAGTCAGACAATTTATCCTACAGTAAGAGAAAAAAGTAGCAAACAAGACAAGGGCCAAATCAGCTAATTAGCAGTTGAATATGTGCCTATGTTTAAAGAACTGTTTCAAGCCATTTGGGGAAAAAAAGAAAAAGACAGAAGTTATCCCTATTTTCAAGGAATTCATAGTCTAAAAGAAGAGACAAGATGAGATTTAAACTTAACCCCAATAATCCCCGCTGCCAGGAACAAAGTGCTATGTTCAGGGACTTCCTCAACTCTACAGCCATCTGGCTCCAGGTGTCTAGTGCTGCATTCCCACTTGCTCTCATTTTCTGTCCTTCAGGCTCTCTAGTGGTAACCAGAGGATGCATATCTGCTTGACACACACACAAGATGACAACTTCATTTTAAACACAGATGTTGCTAGTATCTCACTTAGCAGTATCTCTCCTTGCACATGGGCTGTCCCACCCCAGAGTCAAGGGTATTAGGAAGCTCTATAATTGACAGCATTCACACAGACACGTATCTTCTACTCTAGACCATAGTATCATTAGCCAAATATTATTTACTTCCTTGTAGCTAACAAGCACCATTAAAATATAAAGAATCATTTCAAAAAGGAAGAAACATTTTCCAAATTGTTATGAGGTACCTCCATGTGCAAAGTATTACATAGGCTCTATATGGAAGACAAAGTGATAGACATTATCTAAAGCACCTAAATAAAATGTCTGCTTCTCTACATAAAATGAAGAGTTAGGCTAGTCAAATTCATCCAGAAGTAAACAATGATTGCACTATGGAAGTTTACACAAATTGGGTTATTCTTGTCATATCCCATTAAAACAGAGTTGAGAGGCTAGGGAGAAAAAGCACTCAGGGCACATGACATTGCTGCAAGAATGTAAGTAATTCTCTGCAAGCCTGGCTGCTGAAACTGCCTGCTAAAATATGAAACCAGTTTTATCTAATAGCTACTGAAACAACCTGCTGTGACCCTAAGACTAGTTTTACTCATCGCAGTTACTTATCTAACAGAACTTGCCAGCTTCCGAAACCTTTTTTTTTTTAACATTTTTAAATTTCTCTTTCACATTTTCCTTCACTCCCTATCTTTTCTTTTTCTCCCCTAACCTTTACTAGTGCCAATGAACTTTCTCAAAGAACAATACATAACATTTCTCCTTTTTATAAAACCTCCAACCTTCTCTTTGTTCTTCAGACATACTGAAGAACATACCACCCAGTCTGTGTGTATGCCTGGAATAGCAATCCTTGCTTCCCAAATAGAACGTGTTAACTTCCAAGATTGTCCCTATACTTTAATTACTTCAAAAGTGCTAACATTAACTTGTACTATCAACAACCTACTTACCGTGAACACAGCCCAAGAAAGGGCAGAATGACCTCCTCCATGCAGAAGGAGCAGGACTGGACCCTCTGAACCACTCTTGTAAACTCGAAAAGTGTATGAATAGTTAAAGATAAAACATCTATGCTTTTGCTTACTGAAGTTTTTCATTATTTAATCACAGTAATACTGCTAGAAACTTACATGCAAAACTGCAGACTGCCAAATGTAAGAGATGTAAGTAGACATTTCTGAGACACCAAACCTCTGAAGCATGAAGCCCATGTGACCATTTTGTTCAATGAAAAAAATATATATATAGTCCCTTTGCCCTCGTGAGGACATAGCCCCTGGATTCTAGAAACGAAACTAGTTCAACTCACTTGACTCATGAAACCTTCCCCTGGGCCCCTAAGACAGTTTATCAGTTTCAAGAATTTAATTCTTAATCCCTTCTCCATGCATTAGACAATTACAGCCGAGAAAGATACTGGCATGGACTTACAGGCAATATTCCATAAAGAGCAAGTGAGGAATAAGGTGAAATAAGTAGCAGGAATAAAGAACATTTTAGAAACTACACAAGTCTTTTAACTTAGATAACATCATAAGCTCACTAAAGAATAAGCCATTTTGCAAAGGATATATCCTTGCCAGTTTCATTCTCTACTTCTACATCTTCCATGGACTCAAAATACTGACTCCAAGGAACAGGGGAAAAGTCCCGCTTTCTTCCAGGGCTGAGGAAAAAAAAGAGAGAGACATTTCAAGAAAAATTATGCATAAAGACATAAAATCTTGGTCAATAAACGCTAAATGTAAGTCGGTAATGAAAACAGCAAAGGTATTTTCTCTTAAAAATATAAAGAATTCATCACAAAGTATCATATTAAACATGCATTTAAATAAGAATGTATTTAATGTATTGTATTACATACTAATGTAAATGCATTTAAATAAGTATTTTAAAATGTATTTAAATCCAAACATAGATTTAAGAGTAAAAATTTTAGGATTTTTCAAAATTCTTTAGTATATTTTAATCACAAATAAATTCTGTGTTCATATACACACAAAACCTGCTCATTTTTCACCTTGCTGACTTTAATATCATTCCTACCTCAGTCAACAGTCAATAGTCTTGGTCACTATTACTCCTTTACACATTTAATTCTCCATACTCTTTCATGCTTCCTTGTCATTCCCAAACAATCTCCAATGTCATTCCCAATACAACCTCCATGGAAGGCAAACTGACAATATCAATACCTTGAACTTACAGGAATTTATCTGAAGAACTGCTCACACAGAAGTGAAATGACTTAAGTATTCAATGCAACATCGTTTGTAATAGAGAAAAGTTGGAAAAAATCTAATATCCCTCAATAGGGGAACTGATGAAAATAAATAGTAGTAGATAGAAAAATATTAGTTAGTTGTAAAAATGAATATATTAATAAAAGTCTTTATATATGAATATATAATTCCAAGATTCATATATATAACTCCAAGATGAACACGATATGCGTGCTATCACTTGGGTAAAATTGTGAAATATATGTTAACCATTTATGTATGTTTTCAACATCTCTGGAAGGATATTGATAAAACATTTATGGTATCTTGGAAAGGAAAGTATGATTGGGAAATGAGAGGAAAAATTTTCAATCTCTGTTCCTTACTATCTTTTTATTTTTGATCATGTATTATTAAAAAACGAAAAATTATTCTAAAACAAAATAAATCAGTAAGTGTCTATTCACAATTTATGTCGTCAACCTTGGATGGAATACAAGAAAGAAATTTCAAGCTGTCCCCAATTTCCAACCTATTCTTCTTCCTGGTAATGGAGAAAATTCAGAATTCTATCAGCAGCAAAACATTACCTCCTGCCAGACATGTTCCTGAATATGCTATGGGGCTGATTGGAGAATATCTACAAAGTATGATACAAAGCTCCTTTTAAAAACTTAATATAAAAGCTCCTGGTTGACTATAATACTGGAAAAAAACTACAACAGAGCAGAGAGGTAGCAAGGGATCTATTCTTTCAAAAGTGAAACATTTATTGAATGTCTTGAATGTCTACTCTGTTCTAGGCATTGAACCAGGTCAGTATTTCTGAATCTAACAATGAAATCACCTGGAGAACTTTATACCCATGCTTGGGTCTCACCTCTAGAAACATATTTAAGTGGTCTGTGTCATGGCCTGAGCACTGAGGATTTTTACAGTTCCCCATGTTAAGAGAGAGGCACTATAAATACAACGATAGAGGACATGATTTGGAATGAAAGAGGAGTTCAAATTCCTTATAGTTCCTACCATTTCTCTACAAGTTCCTAACACATTATGAACTTGGTCAAATTATTCTGCCTTGGATTGCAGAGACTGAATAAAATTACTTTTAAAGAATCTAATACATCTAGCGTTTGATAATTGCTCAGTAGATGGATAATCCTATCTTCTGAAATAAAAATAACATTGTGAAGTAAACAGCAACTTCAGCCTGGACCTGCTTTTTTTCCTTTTCTGGTTGCACTTGAAATCCTACGGGAAAACTAAAAGCAGAATTTATAATTCTACTTACTCACAAGTTACTCACAAATCTAACTATCCTACACTAATTTGATTATAATGATAACATGGCATGTCAAACATGTTATAATGGATTCTAAGGATCCATGGATGAATTCTGATATCTGGACCTAGGAAATCATCATAGTAATAGTACTTAATATTCACTATGCACAAACAAGTAAGTCACTGTGCCAAATACTTCACAGACATGATTCCATTTGACTCTTGCAAAACTTTTTATGCCCATTTAACAGACAAAAAAACAGATTTAGACATAAAGGTAACTTGCCAAGGCCACAAAACTATTATATGGTAGTGACAAAATTCAAATCCAGTTCTACCACTCTCTCTCCAAAGCCTCTGCTCTTTACTCCAATGCTGTATCACTTCTTTCATCCTTTTATCTTCTCATGCTGTCATTTATGCTTCTGAAAAGTAATAAGGCTTAAGTGCACATTATTAGAGGTTTTCTTTTTGTAGTCTAAATATAGCTGACTCTGCCAGTGCCAAAGAACCTTTACAAGTTAGCCAGGTACCAGTTAAAGAAAAATTACTTCCTATAAATAGAAATTATTCACAGGAGAACACCCTTCACTTCTAATTTCCTTCATTTAAAAAACCAAAAAACAAAAAAGGCCTGTAGTCCCTGCTACTCAGGAGAGACTAGGGTGGGAAGATAACTCGAGCCCAGGAGTTCTAATCCAGCCTGGGCAACAAGTGAGGCCTCATCTCTTAAAAAATAATAATAAATAATAATAATAATAATAAAACAGGTTTCAGGGACTACCCAACTTATTTCTACCAAACGAGTAATTCCCATTTATTTAAGGAATCAATAATTCTCCATCTCCAAAGGTTGCTCCTACTCCTACAGAGATTTTCTAGCATACCCCTAACAACTTCTTTTAAACACATAATTGGACCAGGCATGGTGGCTCACACCTGTAATCCCAGCACTTTGGGGGGCTGAGGTGGGCAGATCACCTGATGTCAGGAGTTCGAGACCAGCCTGGCCAATGTGGCAAAACCCCGTCTCTACTAAAAATACAAAAATTAGCCGGCCATGGTGGCACATGCCTGTAGTCTCAGCTACTCAGGAGGGCTGAAGCAGGGGAATCACTTGAACCCGGGAGGCAGAGGTTGCAGTGAGCCAAAATCGTGCCACTGCACTCCAGCCTGGGTGACAGAGTGAGACTTCATCTACACACACACACACACACACATACACACACACAAAACATGATTGTTTATAAACTAGAAGATTTCAATTAATTTTGTAACTAATATTAGACATTACATAGGTGGCAAGAATCTTACATTATTTTTGTATTTTAGTCAGAATATTGTGAATTTTAGGGATATAGTTTAGATTGATTCTTATTTTATGCCTAGATACTTTATAGTCATTATAGTTTGCATAGGCCTTTTTTCAATTATAATTTTTAGATTAATTACTAACTTTTTCCTCCCATGGGGTCATAATGAAAGAATTATAAAGTAGTGAAAGAACTTTCAAAAGCATACCAAGGTTAAGTTACTGATATGGTTTGGCTATGTCCTTACCCAATCTCATGTTGAGTTGTAGCTCTCATAATTCCATGTGTTGTGGAAGGGACCTGGTGGGAGATAACTGAATCATGGGGGCAGTTTCCCCTATACTGTTCTCATGGTAGTGAATGAGCCTCACGAGCTCTGAGGGCTAATTTATAAGGGGAAACCCCTTTCACCTGGGTCTCAATTCTCTCGTCTGCCACCATGTAAGACGTGCCTATTTCCTTCCACCATGATTATGACGCCTCCCCAGCCACATGGAACTGTGAGTCCATTAAACCTCTTTTTCTTTATAAATTACCCAGTCTTGGACATGTCTTTATCAGCAGCGTAAAACAGACTGATATAGTTACATTTTAAAAGGAAGAATTTATTGCTGGGTGTGGTGGTGCACCCCTGTAGTCCCAGCTACTTGGGAGACTGAGACAGGATGATCACTTAAGCTGTGGAGTTCAAGGCTGTAGTGCACTACTATCACACTCGTGAATAGCCACTGTACTCTAATCCAGGCAAAACCGTGAGACCCTGTCTCTCTCTCTCAAAAAAAAGATTAATTCACTCAAAAAATATTTACTAAGAACCTATTAAATGTATAAGGCTGGAACTGACATAGGATAATGGGAGATGCTGGGATAATTATAAAACTAGAGAGACAACGCATCTGCTGTCAAGAAGTTAGTATTAAGTACGTAAATATCTAACAAAATGTACAAAGAGTTAAATACCCTAAGAAGTATAGCTAAAGTGCATTGAATGTTCAAAGGAGGAGAGAAAGATTACTTCCAGCTTGGAGAATAAAGGCAGGCTTTAAAAAAAGCACACAGACACACTTAAGCTAGGCATTGAAGGACAGAAAGAATCTGCGCTGATGGAAATAGGGAGGGAGAAAGGGATAAGACATTTCAGGCAGATAAGGAGCCAGCCTGCTGCCTGTCAGAAGGAACACTGAAAACAACAGAATGAGGTGGGAATAATACAGCATTTTTGAAATGCCAAAAGAAGGTGACACAATTAGATAGTGGAAAAAGAATGTTAGCTTAATAAAATGGGGGATATATGTTCTTTTTCTGGTTATTTGTATGTGTGCGATTTTTTTGGAAGGGCCCAACAGTCATGGATGATATCATAGAAAATGAACAGCCAGTCTATAGCCATAACACCCTGAATGCGCCCGATCTCATCTGATCTCAGAAGCTAAGCAGGGTCGGGCCTGGTTAGTACTTGGATGGGAGAAAATGAAGAGCCAGGCTGGACACGGTGGCTCATGCCTGTAATCCCAGCACTTTGGAGGTCAAGGGGGGAGGATCGCTTGAGCTCAGGAGATCGAGGCCAGCCTGGACAACACAACAAGACCTCGTCTCTACTAAAACCAAAAAAAAATTAGGTAGGCATGGTAGTGCGCGCCTGTGGTTCTAGCTACTCAGGAGGCTGAGGCAGGAAGATGATTTGAGCCCAGGAGATCAAGGATGCAGTGAGCTGTGATCACACCACTGCATTCCAGCCTGGGTGACAGGGTGAAACCGTGTCTCCAAAAAGCAAACAAACAAAAAAAGAAAATGAAGAGTCAATAAAATGTAGGGACAAAAGTCTTTCAGAAAGATCAATCTGGTTACAGGCACAAGATGGACTTGATTTTGGGAAAAAATATGTTGCAATAACCTGGCTAGAAAAGGATGGGATCAGTTAATAGGGTTGACAAAGAAAAAAGAGAAAAGAATGGGAGACTTAACTGGCAATGGAATTAAAAGTAAGAAAACACAGAATGACCTTTCAAAGGCAAGGAACAAATCTTGGGAATGTTCAAGATATGAAAGATGATTGCGGCCGGGCGCGGTGGCTCAAGCCTGTAATCCCAGCACTTTGGGAGGCCGAGACGGGCGGATCACGAGGTCAGGAGATCGAGACCATCCTGGCTAACACGGTGAAACCCCGTCTCTACTAAAAATACAAAAAATTAGCCGGGCGAGGTGGCGGGCGCCTGTGGTCCCAGCTACTCAGGAGGCTGAGGCAGGAGAATGGCGTGAACCTGGGAGGCGGAGCTTGCAGTGAGCTGAGATCCAGCCACTGCACTCCAGCCTGGGCGACAGAGCAAGACTCCGTCTCAAAAAAAAAAAAAAAAAAAAAAAAAAAAAAAAAAAAAAAAAAAAAAAAAAAAAAAGAAAGATGATTGACAGCAGAATCAAAGTCAATTTTAAACTTTTGAATAGAGAAACGAATAATTAAGTCCTACAATTTATAAATAAAAATCTACTCTGGTAGGTAACTGTATAATTTTTTTTACATTAGAATAGAATTTATTTCAAACCTAACAAAATAAATAATTTCCTCCCACCTCCTATTGCCAAAGGAAGAAGTTTGCAGAGAGGAGACAAAGTGGTGCTGTGAAAGACACAAAGGAAATATGGTGTTTGCCTGAGTCCCATGAATCAAATGTGTTTATGGACGTTTCGCTATTGTCACAGACCATGTTCAGAATTTAATGAAAGCTATGAACCCTCAATCTAGAAAAAAATGCATGCACATTTATTTTGCATATAATTCCACTGGCTTCAAGAAACCTATCTATGAATCCCAAATTAAGAACGCTTAGCCTATAATTTGACCTTAACAACCTATTTCCAGCAGAAAGAGAAAAAGAATGAGGAGATACTGCGTTCTTATTAGTTCCTAAATCTGAATTCATTTTCCATTTGCTACCAACTAAAGGTTTATTTTCACAACCCAGTTCTGCCTTTATTAAACTATGGGACCCTGGGCAGTCACTTTACTTCTGTAAGCCTGAGTTGCTTCATGTCAGGGGATTATAGTACCCATTTTATAGGTGTTATTATGAGGATCAAAGATGCCCTTTCATCTCTTGGTTACTCTCAAATTAGTCTGTTCTATTTATCATAAAACTAATCATTTTCTAAAATTATCTTATTCCCATATTTGTTATTATCCTCCAGTCACCCCAACTAATTCACCACTAATGTGAGATCCATTAGAACAAGAAGGTTCTCCATTACTTCACTGATGTATTCCCAGCCCAGAGTCTGATACACATCAATGACTAATATCTGTTGACAGTCTGAAACTAATTAATGTGCATAAAGCACTTAGCTTGGTTTCTCAATAAATATTTATTACCATTATTAAATAGCTTTGAGGTTAATAATCCTTACTTAATCCTTATAAACTTTCTAGTAAAAGCAAATGGGATACTACATCAATCAAGACTGTGGTACAGGTATAAGAACAGACATAGAGATCATCTAAATAGAATCAAAAGTCCAGAAATAAACTAGTATTTATAGTCAATTTGTCAGAGGCATTTGAACCACGGCAACTCCATTTTGAGTGAGGGCTAGGAAAATGAGGCTGGAACTTGCTGGGCTGCATTCTCAGAAAGTTAGGCATTCCTAGCCTCTAGGTGTTTATGGTTAAGGGAACAAATTAATAACATTTACTAAACAGATCCACACTTGGGAGCTTCCAGCTATCCTGATATCTGGAGAACAAAGGCATTCCTAATTTTGCTTTAAAGTTAATAATATCGATTCTTGCAAAAATATAGTAATTAAGAAATTAATCCTTTATCACAAACCCTTGTAGCAGAACACATCTCTCCATATATACAAGCATTATATCTAGAGTGGATGCGTTCCTCCTCTTACTTTCGGGAACCTCTACTCTCTCTATGGAGTAGCTGTTCTTTCACCACTTTACTTTCTCAATAAACTTGCTTTTACTTTGCACTGTGGACTTGCCCTGAATTCTTTCTTGAGCAAGATCCAAGAACCCTCTCTTGGGGTCTGGATCGGGACCTCTTTCCTGTAACAAACTGATTTTCAACAAAGGGGCCAAGATCAATTCAATGGGGGAAATGATACTGGGACAACTGGATATCCACATGCAAACGTACAAATCCAGACCCCTTCCTCACACCATATACATAATTAACTCAAAGTGTATCATAAACCTAAATAGAAGAGCTAAAACTATAAAACTCTGAGAAGAAAAAAACAAGTAAAACTCTGTGATGTTGGATTAGGCAACAGTTTCTCAGATACAACACCCAAAGCAGAAGTGATAAAAAAGATACAGGACTTGAACTTCATTAAAATAAATACCTTTTCATTAAACTATACACCATTTTCATACTATGGCTACATACAGAGAGCAGTAAGCACAGTTTCATGGATAAGAACATGGGCTCTGAAGTCAGATTCTTTTAGTCTAAATTTCATTTCCAATAACTATGAGTTATGTGACTGTTGGCATTTCTTCAATTGTAAGCTTTGAAAAGTGATTATTAGTAAGTACTTCCTGTTAGTTATTATAGAAACATGGTTTATAGTTGAGCCACATGGTAGACCAATTGTACTCCTTGTACAACTTTTAGTTTTTTCCAGAATAATTGTCTTTTTAATTTTGTTTGCTTAGTTTTCTATTACAGTGTCACTAATTGTTTCCCAAAACCTTTTGATAGGCAAAAGACATTAATAGGCTTTTCCCTAAAGAGGAAACACAAACAGCCCATAAACATACGAAAAGGTTTCCAATTTAAGAGACATAAATTTAAAATTACAGTGAAGTATCCTATTTCACATCCATCATGTTTACAAAATACAGGAAGCCAGACATTAACAGGTATTAACAAGGAAACAGGGAAGGCTATTTGGAAAACAGTAAAGCATCACCTAATAAAATTAGACAAGTGTCCTTCAACTTGGTAATTTTACTTTACAAAGAACCTCCTGCACACAGGCATCAAAACACACATATAAGAATGTTTGTAGACACATGTCTATAAAAGCAAAGAATAACAAGCAAGCTAAATATGCATCACCAATAGAATACACAAACTGTGATGTATCGGGATAACAGAATATAGCATAGCAGTGAAAATAAATTTAAAAGTTACATGAATTTGAAAAATACTTAGAGAAAGAAATAAGCACAGAAGAATAAATCCTGTATAATTCCATTAATAATAATGTTCAAAAACAGGTAAAGCTAAATAATGTATTTTTAATATACACATGCACAAGTGGTAAAACAATAAAGAAAAGCCAGGCACTGATTATCATGCAATTCAATACCAGTTTGGGAAACAGAGATGCTCTCGAGGAGAGACAAACAGGTTTCTAAGGTGCTGATAACGTTTTACTTCATAAGCTAGGTGATGGACACATGAGAATTATTTTTTGAACTGTACATTTATACTTTACTTTTCTGTATGAGTATTTCACAATTTTAAACAAAGAAAGCCTTTGAATTCTGTAAAACTTCTCTTAATATTTGGTCATTCACATTAAATAATCTACCAGGTCTATTTTTCACTCAAATTTCCATTTCTGGCACCCTCCATTCATCTTCTCCAAATGGGACTGCCTGCTGTTTGATATGATGAACTGGTAACATTTTACTATCATCTCAGGAATTCTTCTTGCCTTTCACCTGTGTTGAATCCCTAATCCCATATCCCATATTTTTCTTGTTATAGTCTCTTATTTTGATGAAACACATCCTCCATCAGCTTCATGAGAAAGGGACATTAATTTTGAAACTTTGCATGTTAGAAAATAGTGTTCCCCATTTTCACACAATGACTGACAGTCTGCCTGAGTATAGACTTCTTATGTTAGGAACTGTTTCTGTCTATGGTAATTAATAGATCCAACTTGAGAAATATTGGCTAAAATTATATGTAAGTGTGTGTGTGTAAAAAATATATAGATGTTACATTTATACAATCATAGTGTATAATTATTAATTATATATAACGATCTTATATATTGTAATTATATAGTCATTCATTCTTTTAAATGCATAGAATGAGCTGGCAAGAAAGTAAGGAACAGGGAAGACCCAGGCCAAAAGTTAAGTAGGGTGGAAACCCAGAGAGGCACTTAGACCATTAAATCTGGCTTTTATCTTGATGGCATTTGCCAACTGTCCGAACTTGAAGTTCTGCGGTTTCCTGGGGCACACAGAACAGGACACAAAGCCCAAGGTAGGAAGCCTTGCTGAGGAGCCCAGCAGGAAACCTTTCTCCCATCAAGCTGGGATCTCAAAAGATCATAAGCTCAGTGAAAGGTTGAAACAATGAACTTTCTGCTCCTTACCACAATCTCAGGATTAAATTTAACAACAACAACAAAAAAAAAGCCTGTCTTAAAACTTGGCGTTCAGAAGAGAGAAGCAAGAAAAAACAAACATGGCTCTCAAACTGATATGGAGCTAAATACATATCATTTACATATCCCAAGAAGTTTCAAGATGAGAATGTAAAGTGGATCCAACTGGTAGTGCCCTCAGGACACCCAAGAGAAACAAAGGCAAATCCTCCTTGAAGAGTCAATCTTCATTCTAGGACTAAGAACTTTCACAAAGTTCCAAGGCAAATTACCATCTCACAATCAAAAAGCATAAAATATGTGAGGAAACAGACCTGTAAAGAGTTCACATAAAAAAATTATCAAATACAATATAAAATAACTGCTTAATACATTTAAATGAACAGAAACTTGAAACAAGCTTCTAGAATGAAAAGAATTAAAATTAAAAAACAGTCGAGTTTAACTGATTAGACACAGTTAAGGAGAAGGGTAAACTAGTAGTGAATTTGTTCAGATACACCTAGATACATCTAGAATCCAAAATACAAACAGAAGATGGAAAATATAAAAGTTAAGACATATGAAGGGAAGAGTAAGTCAGTCTTAAATACGTCAAACTGAAGTTCTGAAAGGAAATAAGAGAGTGGAATAAAAGCAGTATTTGAAGAAGCCCTACAGGTTGAGCACCCCTTGCCCAAACTGTGTGGGACCAGAAGTGTTTCAAATTTCAGTTTGTTTCCTTTTTTTTTTTTTTTACTTTGGAATATCTGCATATACACAATGAGATATCCTGGGGACGGGACCCAAGTCTAAACACACAATTCATTTATGTTTCATATAGACCTTATACACATGGCCTAGAGGTAATTTTAAACAATGTTTTTAATAATTTTGTGCACAAAACAAAGTTTGTGTAAACTGAAGCATCAGAAAGCAATGGTGTCACTATCTTAGCCACCCATGTGGAAAATCTATGGTTGTTTGGCATCACCATCATTCCTGATTGAACTTACATGTTACTGATAATCATTTTTCTTACACTTATTCACATGTAAGTACTTAACAGTAAAAGATACAACACACCATTAATACAGTGAAAAAACATAATGTACTCAGGGTAACCAACCAGCATAGTAACATCACAGAACATCTCTATCGGTTATTAAATAAAAGCAACAACCAACAATGGCAGGCATTCAGTCTCCTACCTACAATGTTGTGTTTGATTAAAAGGTTACCAAACACGGTATTTTATTTTTTAGGTGAGAAGAAACATCAGAAACAGTTGAGGGCTGTGTTAAGTCTGTTCTTGCATTGCTGTAACATAACACATGAGACTGGGTAATTTATAAAAAGGTTTAAGTGGCTAATGGTTCTGCATGGTACCAGCATCTGCTCCTGGTAAGGGCCACAGGAAGCTTACAATCATGGTGGAAGGTGAAGTGGGAGTATCTGCGTCACATGGTGAGAGCAGAAGCAAGAGAAAGGGGAGGTGCCACACTCTTTTAAACAACTAGATCTGGAGAGAACTCAGGGCAAGAACTCACTCATTATCAAGGTGATGGCAATAAACCTTTCATGAGAGATCTGCATCCATGATCCAACACCTCCCACTAGGCCCCACCTCCAGCACTGGGGATTACATTTCAACATGAGATTTGGAGGGGACAAACATCCAAACCATATCATTCTGCCCTTGGCCCCTCAAATTTCTTCTCCTTCTCACATTGCAAAATACCATCACCTCTTCTCAATAGTTCCCCCAAAGTCTTAACTTGTTTCAGCATCAAGTCCAAAGTCCTAAGTCTCATCTAAGACTCATCTCCTTCCACCTATGATGTGGAAGCAGTCTGAGATGTACCTACGAGCCTGTAAAACCAAAACAAATTATTTACTTCCAAGACACAATGGTGGTACATGCATTGGGTAAACATTCCCATTCCAAAATGGAGAAACTGGCCAAAAGAAAGGGGCGACAAGCCCTATCAAAGTCTGAAACCCAGCGGGGTAGTCATTAAATCTTATAGCTCCAAAAATAATCTCTTTTGACTCCATGTCCCACGTCCAGGGCACAATGGTGCAAGGGGTGGGCTCCCAAGGCCTTGGGCAGCTCCACCTATTGCTTGTAGGATATAGCCCTGCCAGCTTATCTCAGAGGTTAGAGTTGAGTGCCTGCAGCTTTTCCATGCTCAGGATGCAAGCTGCTGGTGGCTCTACCATTCTAAGGTCTGAAGTGTGGCAGCTCCTTTCCCACAATTCCACTAGATGATGCTCCAGTGGGGTCTTTGAAGGGGGCTCCAACCCCCCATTTCCCTTCAGCATTGCCCTAGCAAAGTTTCTCTGCAGGAGCTCTGCCCTTGCAGCACCCTGGCTTTCTCATATATGCTCTGAAATCTAGGCAGAAGTTGCCTAGCCTTCTTCATTCTCGCATTCTATGTGCATGCAGGCTTACCAACCACATGGAAGTGGTCAAGGCTTACAGTGCTTATGCCCTCTAGAGCAGCAGCCCAAGCTGTGCCTGGGGCATTTTGAGCCCTGGCTGGAGCATGAGTAGCCAGGATACAAGGTGCAGTGTCCTGAGGCTGAGCAGGGCAGCAGTGCCCTGGGCCTGGGCCCTGAAACCATTCTTTACTCCTAGGTCTCTAGACCTGTGATGAGAGGGACCTTCCCAAAGACATCTGAAACAACTTTGAAACCTTTTCCCCAATGTTTTAGGGGACGATTGGTTCCCTTCTAGTTATGCAAATCTCTCTAGTAAGTGGTGACTCCAAAGCCCTCCTGGATTCCTCTTCTACCAGAGGGCCAGGTTGCAAGTTTTCCAAACTTTTACAGTCTGCTCCAATTTTAAAACAAGTTCCAACTTTGTTTTTTCTTCAGACAGGGTTTCACTCTGTTGTCCAGGCTAGAGTGCAGTGGCACGATCACAGCTCACTGCAGCCTCAATCTCCCAGACTTGAGTGATCCTCCTGCCTCAGCCTCTGGACTATCTGGGACTACTGGCATATACCACCATATCCAGCTGCTAACTTTTTTTTATTTTTAGTAGAGATGAAGGCTCACTATGTTGCCCAAGCTGGTCTCGAACTCCTGAACTCAAACAATCCTCCCACTTTGGCCTCCCAGTGCACCTGGCCTATAAAGTCCAACTTTAAGTCATTCCTTTGCTCCTGTGTCTGATACCAGGCTATGAGAAGCAACCAGGCCACCTCTTGAATGCTTTGCTGCTTAGAAATTTCTTCTGCCAGATACTCTTGATCACTCTCAAGTTCAACTTTCTACAGGTTCCTATGGCATGAACAACACAATGCAGGCAAACTCTTTGCTAGGGCATAACATGGTGACTTTTACTCCAGTTCCCAATAAACTCCTCATTTCCACCTGAGACCTCATTAGCCTGGCTTTCATCGTCCATATTTCTATCAGCCTTTTGGTCAAAATTATTTAACCAAGTCTTTAAGAAGGTCCAAACTTTTCCTTGTTTTCCTGTCTTCTTCTGAAAAGTCCTCCAAACTCTTCCAACCTCCGCCCGTTATCCAGTTCCAAAACTGCTTCCACATTTTCAGTTATCTTTATAGCAACGTCCAACTCTTCAGTATCAATTTTCTGTGTTGTCCATTCTTGCACTGCTACAAAGAAATACCTGAGGCTGGATAATTGATAAAGAAAACAGGTTTATTTTGGCTTGGGGTTCTGCAGGCTGTACAAGAAGCATGCTACCAGTATCTGCTTCTGATGAGGGCTTCAGAAGCTTACAATCATGGTAGAAGGTAAAGCTGGAGCAGCCACATCACATGGCAAGAGTGGGAGC
Organism: Rhinopithecus roxellana; assembly: GCF_007565055.1. Classification (NCBI taxonomy): domain Eukaryota; kingdom Metazoa; phylum Chordata; class Mammalia; order Primates; family Cercopithecidae; genus Rhinopithecus; species Rhinopithecus roxellana. The sequence goes on from NC_044563.1 coordinate 57,979,167, forward strand.
CAATGGCAGGGATGTGCACCACTCTCTTTTAACAACCCGATCTCGACTGAACTCAGAACCAGAATTCACTCATTACCAAGGGGATAGCACTAAGCCATTCATAAGGGATCTGCCCCCATGATCCAATACTTTCCACTGGGCCCTACCTCCAGCATTGGTGACTACATTTCAACATAAGATTTGGAGGGGACCAACATTCTAACCCTGTCAAGAGACCAGACTGTGGGTCCTCCAGGGATGAGAATGCATGCTGCTAGGTGGCTTAATATTTTTTTTCCAGTCATCTGCCTCATTAACAATGGTTTTTGTCTTGAAAGTCTGTCTCTGATTTTATAAACTGACATTTCTTGCTCTGTTTTGACTTGTGTCATGTCAGCACTCAAAAAGTTTCAGATTTTGGAGTACTGCAGATTTTCAGATTAGGAATGTTTAACCTGTGGCTGAAGTTTTCAGAACTAAGGAAACATCAAACTACAGATTTATGAAGCCCAGTGAACCACAAGATTTAAAGAGAAGTAATATATTATGGTAAAACTGTAGAACATTAAAGACAACTATCTTAAAAGTGGACCTAACCCCCAAAATACTAAATGACATATGAGTAAATTTGCTCATTTCAGCACTATTTGAAACAGAAAAGGATGAAAAAAACCCAATGGCTATCAATAGGGGACTGGTTGAATACACTGGGTTATGTCCACACAACAACTGCAGGGAAAATAATGGAAAAGATTTCTGTGTACTAATAAGAAGTGATCAGAATATCTTAAATTTAAAAACCAATAGGCAAGCCAGGTGCAGTGGCTCATGCCTGCAATCCTGGCACTTTGGGAGGCCGAGGTGGGTGGACTGCTTAAGCCTAGGGGTTTGAGACCAGCCTGGGCAACATGGCGAAACACTGTCTCTATGAAAAATACAAAACTTAGGGGGCACGGTGGAGCACAGCTAAAGTCCCAACTATTAGGGAAGCTGAGGTGGAAGAATAGCTTGAGCCCAGGGAGTCAAGGCTGCAGTGAGCCATGATCATGCCACTGCATACCAGCCTGGGTGACAGATTGAGACCTTGACTCAATAAATAAATAAATAAAGCAATATGTGGAATCATATGTATGTTATTTTATTTATTTATCATTATTTTTAAATTTTAAATAGAGACAGGGTCTCACCACATTGCCCAGGCTGGTCTCAAACTCCTGAGCTCAAGTGATCTGCCTGCTTTGGCCTACCAAAGTGTTGGAATTACAGGTGTGAGCCACCACGCCTGGCCAATGTTATCTTTCATATAAGGGGGAAGTATAAATATATGTTTACATATTTTGAAGTGCATTGATAAAAGCAAAAACTAATGAAAAGAGTTACTTGTAGGATACAAGGAAAAAAAGCTATAATTTTCTGAATATATATTGTTTTATACCTCAACATTGTAGTCATGTACATAATTTTTGTTTTATAAGCATGTTAAACACTTTGTACAAACCAATTACCACAATTAACATAAAAGAGAACAAATTAACTTAATGGTGTATTAAGAATTATTCCAAATGGCTTTAAAAACAATTATTTGACTGCACATCTCTGGCGGGATAAATATACTTTAAGGAAAAAAAAGAACTGAAAATAAATTTTATTTATTTATTTATTTATTTTGAAAATAAATTTTAAACAGTATTCAGAAATCATACTGTTGGTTATTTTTAATGGTAGCACAGTTTGTTATTTTGAACATCATATGCATACATATTTGGATAAAGCAAATAGGTAGTTAGGTTAATGTCATCAGGAACCAAGACTTTCATTGTAAGGGAAGAGATAATTAGATAAAAATCAGAAAAGTAAAAAACCCTGTAATCTTAGTTTTGAAATGAAAATGTCAGGGTGAACTCTTGATTCTTTTTGTCCTTCCTTTTGAAATATCAGTATGGGCCGGGCACGGTGGCTCACCCCTGTAATCCCAGCACTTTGGGAGGTTGAGGCAGGTAGATCACGAGGTCAGGAGTTCAAGACCAGTCTGACCAAGATGGTGAAACCCCATCTTTACTAAAAATACACAAATTAGCCAGGTGTGGTGGCAGGTGCCCGTAATCCCAGCTACTCGGAAGGCTGAAGCAGATAACTGCTTCAACCCGGGAGGCGAAGGTTGCAGTGAGCCGAGATAGTGCCACTTTCACTCCAGCCTGGGCGACAGAGCAAGACTCCATCTCAAAAAAGAAAAAAAAAAAGAAAGAAAGAAGTATCAGTATGAACTCACAATTCTAGCTATGACTACTACAAAGGCCTATAAGCAATAACCAGAATAGTAGCAATGAGTTAGTCTAGTGCCCAGATTGAGAGGTCTAAATACCATCTCCAGCTTCTGGAGGCAGCCTGTATTCCTTGGCTTACAAGTTCTTCCTCCATTTTAAAGCCAGCAAGCAACACAGCATCTTCAAATCTCTCAGGCTCTGACTTGCTCTTCTGTTTTCTTCTCTTTAAAAGACACCAACGATCACACTGGGCCCACTCAGATAATCCATGATAATCTCTTTATTTTAAGGTCAGCTGATTAGCAACCTTAATTCCTCTCTGCCATGTAAAATAACATATTCACAGGTTCCAGGGATTCAGACTTTAGCAACCTTGGGATGTTGTTATTCCACCTGCCACAGGTTGCTAAAGTCATTGTATTACTTCAGAAGAACAGCAGAGATATTGATTAAACTTGGACTTTTATATTACCTATACATGTTAAAATGTGTAGGGCAAAATCCTTAGGAATCCATTAAAAAACTACAGGAACAAATTCAGCAGGGTTTCAGAAAATAAGACCAATATATAAAAATCAATTGTATTTCTGTAATTTGCAATTAACACTCCAAAAATAAAATAAATAGGACAATTCCATTTACAATACCACTGATAAGAATAAAATATGCAGGAATAAATATAGCCAAATAAATGCAAGACTTAAACACTGAAAACTATGTAGTACTGTTGAAGAAATTAAAGAAGACATAAGTAAAAAGAAAGACATCCAGTGTTGATGGATTGGAAGACTGAGTATTATTAAGTTGGCAATACTTCTCAAATTGCTCTACAGATTCAAAGCAACGCCTATCAAAATTACACCTGGCTTCTCTGCAGAAGTTGACAAACTCATCCTAAAATTCATATGGAAATTCAAGGGACCCAAAATAAGTTTTTTAAAAAAGAACAAAGTTGGAAACAATACACTTCCTGATTTCAAAACTTACTACAAAAAGCTACAGTAATCAAAAGACAGTGTAGCACCAATATATAGATTGCTATATAAATCAATGATACAGAATTGATGGCTCAAAAACAAACATATACATTTATGGTCAATTGACTTTTGACAAGGGTGCCAAGATAATTTAATAGCAAAAGAAACCTTTTCAGTTAAATCGTGCTGGGATAACTGGATATCTACATGCAAAAGAATGAAATTGGATTCACTCCTCATATCATACATAAAAATTAAGTCAAAATGGATCACAGACTGGCACGTATGAGCCAAAACTGGTAAACTCTTAGAAGAAAACTCTAAGTCCCTTTTTACAGGCACCTAGTACCTGGAATTCTTGAGCCTTTAATCCATATTCAATTAGCTTGAACTTTCATTCTCTTTCTAAATTTCATTCTCTGATATGGATTAGCTTGAACTTTCATTCTCTTTCTAAAAGTAGTTTTCAGTTTTCTCTTCTAAATATTTATCAACTTGCTTTCTATCTTCCTAAATTTTGTAAGCATCTTATATCCCTACTCTTCTTTGTCCTTTAGCTTTATTCCTTTTTCCAAATTACTATAACTTAATGAAATTTGAGGAGACAATGGAGATAAACACAGGAATTAATTTCTACACTAAGCTTCTGGAGTAGCTATTATTATCCCCATTTTCCAAACGAGAAAACTAAGGCCAATGGAGTTTAAATAACTTGTCTAAGACCATGGGAAGTAGCTGAGCTAGAATCTGACTCTCAGGGCCATTTCCCTATCAGTTTTCAATACTATCCTCGAAATAATATTAAGTTCCCCATTCTTGAAATCATCAAAGCTGGCAATGAACACCCTGAAATCCCTAGGAAGAGGACTGGTTCCTGCTGTAGGGATAGTAACGATTGGTAGAAGAACCTTGTAGCAAGGTTGAGCACCATGTAGACTAAGAACAAAGTCAAGGTTTAGAACTGTTATGATCATGATTGGAGGGAGCTGAAGAGTGAAGTGAGAAGGAAGAATCAAGGAAAACTCTCAAGTTTTCCCAATGCCATTCACAGAGAGAGAATACAGAAGGCCTTCCTAAAGAGTTTTAATTTATTAAATACTGATTTGCCATGTGGTTAAAAATCCTAGCTCTCATTACTATTACTTTTCTGTGTTGAACATCATGGAATCCAAAAATGGAAACAGAAGCATTTCACAAAATCTCTTGCATTAAGCAGAACAGGACACTTACAGCCCAATATATGATGTGCTTTCAAGCAAATAAATGAAACCTTACCTCACTTAAAACCATCTTCAGATAAGATATTTAAGCCATAGGAACTTCCAACCTGCTGAGTCAGACCACATAAAAATGTACTTTGCTTAAAGTGCATGGATAAACACAGACTGCTATAGCACAGGGAGAACAGGTGTAATCTTATACCTTTGATAATAAAGAATTGTACTTTGCCTAAATTAGAAAATAAATTTTCTAAATTTTGTTTCCACCTTTCGCCCAACAGGAAAAACAACGTAATTATTAACTTCTTTTTCTACAACTTGAAAAGTTAAAAAAAAAAAAAGGATATAATGACAACTTTTCTAAAACGATCTGGGCTCAAACAAACAAAAAAGGCCACTGAAACACCATTAATGAAAGCAAGAGAACAGACAGAATATAGGCTTTTTGATGTTTTGCAAAGGCTAATGCAGTTGCTTACCCTCAAAATCAACATGTGTGGCATTACTCAATAATCAGCATTTATGTAAGCTACTATTCTACCACAAGAAGAAGAAAGCAAACAGGTTTGAAGTTTGAAAACCAATCAGGTTCATATAGAAGCCTCTAATGAAGTATATTTCAGACCAACAGCCATACGATCCCCTCCCCAGACTCATCTGAATGTCATGATGATCTAGAATAAAAGACATACTTCAGGCCGGGCGCGGTGGCTCACAACTCTAATCCCAGCACTTTGGGAGGTCAAGGTGGGTGGATCACGAGGTTAGGAGTTCGAGACCAGCCTGACCAACATGGTGAAACCCCGTCTCTACTAAAAATACAAAAATTAGCTGGTTGTGGTGACATGCACCTGTAATCCCAGCTACTCGGGAGCCTGAGGCAGGAGAATCGCTTGAACCCGGGAGGCGGAGGTTGCAGTGAGCCAAGATTGCGCCACTGTACTCCAGCCTGGGTGACAGAGTGAGACTCCATCTCAAAAAAAAAAAAAAAAATACTTCATAGGCAAACAGTAAATATCATTAGGGCAATCATTTCAGAGCTTCTTTCCAGTCACAATTTGCTTATATAAGCAGCTAATTTAATCTCAATTCAATTGAAGAGACATTTGAGTTTGTCCTGCATGGCAGGCCCTGATATACTTCCTAGGCACTAGGGAAATAAGCAGACTAGAAGTTCCCATTGATTAAAATTTACTTCTTTCCTTCAAAGAGCTCATGCAGGGGGGAAGTAGGGAAACAGTCACTGCACACTACGGCTATGAAATAATCCATGAGAGCTCATAAATGGGACATCCAGTCTTTCTTGTGGAACATGTTAACATAATCAGAAGGGAAAAGGATTCACAAGGATGGTATCTGGCGTGAAGATTTTGTTAACTCAAACGCTATAAAAATTTAAAGTACCACCCTTACTAAACATTAATCTGGTTAGGGAAGAGGCAAAAATACAAATCCTCTAATTAGCTACAAAAGATTAGAATTCCCAATAATCAGTGAAAAAATGTTAGTATAGAGATTTTCCAACTTAAAAATGAGTTGATTGGGAGCACCAAGACACGTTTCTCCCAAGAGTATTATAAAATATTGGTAAATTCTGTGGGTAGCTCCACTCCGAAGCCTACTTATCCACAATATGCTAAAATGCCATTTTTTATGAAACCCAGCTAATAATGAAGTTCAGTTGATTAACACAGAAAAACTCAATTAAAAGTGGTTTTTATATATAATGAACAATGGTTCTTATGCTTAAGGAAAAGCTGTTTAATTAAAGGAATGAAAAGGATTAAATGAAACAAGCTAGACATGTATATGAACTAGGCACTTTATAAGCATTATACAAATTTAATCCTCACAACAACCACCTAAGATATATTTCTTAAAAGAATAAAGACAGAGAGATACAAATATGGAATCACAGAAGAATATAAATAGGGCACAAGTTCATTTTTGCAAGCTTTCAATAATCATATTTTTAAAATTTTACTCTAAGTCTATGGCTCCTCCCTCCCATTTACTTCCCTATTAAATTCAGGATGGGCCAGGCGCAGTGGCTCAAGCCTGTAATCCCAGCACTTCGGGAGGCCGAGAAGGGCGGATCACGAGGTCAGGAAATCGAGACCATCCTGGCTAACACGGTGAAACCCCGTCTCTACTAAAAAAACAAATACAAAAAACTAGCTGGGCAAGGTGGCGGGCCCTTGTAGTCCCAGCTACTCGGGAGGCTGAGGCAGGAGAATGGTGTAAACCCGGGAGGCGGAGCTTGCAGTGAGCTGAGATCCGGCCACTGCACTTCAGCCTGGGCGACGACAGAGCAAGACTTCATCTCAAAAAAAAAAAAAAAAAAAAATTCAGGATGGACAATTCTAAACTATTTCTATTGGGAAAATGTCATGTTTCCATTGCATCTGAGTGTCATTCATTCACTCAACAAATGTTTATTGAGCTCCTAGATGCTAACTGCATTAGGACAAGTAAATAACATACAAAAGGAGTTTACAATTAAGAAAACTAAACAAGCAGATCACAATCTTGTTGCTAGAATAGACGAAATACAGTATGTACAAGGCACCATCAATTTGTAAGATGAAAAGCTAAGAAAAAGAATTTGTAAGATGAAAAACTAAGAAAAAGAATTATCAAGTATGACACAATACTTTATCACTTAGAATTCATTTTACATTTTTTATATAAAAAAGAATTCATTTTGTGTTTCTACAGAAGAAACAGCTCTTTTATACTTATATAGATTCCTTATATATTACTTATGGAGACATATATGTAACACACATAAATGAAAGCAGAATAAAAAACTTAAGGTACTCCTGACCATTTCTTCATAGTTCCACTCTCTTTTGAATCACTCGGACTAACACAGTTTTCTGTGCCTCACAAGAATATTGGTGATGGAATGTTTCATATAACTAAACACCAGTTCATATGCCAGCTTTCAATTATTTAGAGCTATCTGACTTTTTTTATTGTTTTGAGACAGGGTCTCCCTCTGTCATCCAGGCTGGAGTACAGTGTCACGATAATGGCTCACTGCAACCTCAACCTCCTAGGCTCAACTGATCCTCCCACCTCAGCCTCTCAAGTAGTTGTGACAATAGGTACACGCTACCATGCTTGGCTAATCTTTTAACTTTTTGTAGAGATGTGGTCTCACTATGTTGCCCAGGCTGGTCTCAAATTCCTGGGCTCAAGCAATCCTCCCACCTTGAACTCCAAAAGTGCTGGGATTACAAGTGTGAGCCACTACACCAGCCCTTACCTTTTTTTTTTTTTTTAGAGACAAGGTCTAGCTATGTTGCCCAGGCTGGTCTTGAACTCCTGAGCTCAAGCAATCCTCCCACCTCAGCCTCCCAAAGTGTTGGGATTACAGGCATGAACCATGGTGCCTGGCCTCAGCCTTACTTTTGACTCTCACTTTAGGAATATTGCTTAACCCACCCGATTGAACACCCATGCCTCCTCACAAGCATTCAGTTCTTAGTGGTTAAAAGAGCACTCCAGTTATATCTCTAAGAAGTTCTCAACACCTGTATGTTTTGTAAATTTTGATCCTGGTTTTGGTGTTCACTTATGTTCAGCCAATGAGAACCAAGTTAGAATTGTTATCTGACCAACAGCATTGTTAAGACACTATCTCCCAACGCTTTAGAAGGCTAAGGTGGGCAGATTCCTTGAGGTCAGGAGTTTGAGACCAGCCTGACCAACATGGTAAAACCCTGTCTCCACTAAAAATACAAAAATTAGCTGGGCGTGGTGGTGCACACCTGTAATCCCAGCTACTCGGGAGGCTGAGGCAGAAGGGTTGCTTGAACCTGTGAGGTGGAGGCTGCAGTGAACCGAGATCGTGCCACTGCACTCCAGCCTGGGTGACAGAGTGAGAACTCTATCTCAAAAAAAAAAAAAGACTTTATCATTTTAAATGTAAAAAAGAAATGTATCTTAGAATTCAGGAAATACAGTAAGCTTCCATTAGACAGTTTTCCAATTTAAATAATATTTCTACACATATATCATCTCATTTTCTCCTCAAAAACTCTATGAGGCTAGCATTATTATCTACATTTAAAAAAAAATAAAGTCAAGTTTGCACCAGTTAAGCGGTAAGTAGTAAAGCCAGGAAAACAAGCCTAGTTTGTTGATTTTAAAACCTACCTTCTTTCTACTATAAGACAGTAGAAGTACAGAACTAACAGTATTGATACTGGGTTGGCAAACTACAGTCTATGGGAAATCCAGCCCACCACCTATTTTTGCATGGCCCAGGATCAGAGAGTGATCTTTACATTTCTAAAAGGTGGAGGGTAGGGTGAGGAGAGAGACTAATAATATGTGAAAATTAAGTGAAATTCAAATTTCAGTGTCCATAAACTGTTGTTAGAACACAGACACATTCAGTTATATATTGTCTGTGGCTGCTTTCACTCTACAACAGCAGAGCTGAGTAGCTGCAACAGAGACTAACATGGCCCTCAAAGTCTAAAATACTATCTGGCTTTTAACAGAAAATGTTTGCTGATTCCTGGTACAATGACAGGTGCCACCAAAGGACACAAAATAGAAAAATCAGTGCAAGCTGGACTGACCAGAAAAAGCTTCAGGACTTTATTTTAAATGAATGTGTGCTACGTGTCCATTAAATTAAATTTTACAAAAACATTTAACTGTGTTACAATAGAAAGCACAAAGAAACAAAGGTCCTTGTACTACAGGAGCTCCAAAGTTTACTGAGGAAACACACAAAAATCTGCATAAAATTATCTTCGATAAGTCTGACACAGTAAACAGTGAAAAAGCACAATACCAATGCACAAAAACTGATGAGTGGAGATGCCAAAATTGTTATACGTGCTCAGAGAAGAGAGAGCAAATGAATGAGCTAAAGTAGTCTGAAAGTGCTTCATGAGTTTTAAAGGATGGGTAGGACTTGCAAAAGTGAAGAAAATGGAAGGCACTGCCAGAAAAATAAACTTGGCAATTGTTAAGTGCAAGAAATACTTAGGAAATTAACACTGCTTAGGACATGACTTTGGAGCGCTATTAACACTAGCCTTTAATGGTAGACTGCTTGCTCTAGTCCCTAAACTTGGTGAAGGTGCTTGGAAAATAGTCTTCACTCTTAGAGAATAAGTGATAATTGGGCAAGGGCAGAAAAACTGAATACTATAAAATAAGACTAGTGTGAAAATAATTGCTAATTGACATTTGCTCTCTTATGATAATGAACTTGCTTTCAGGTTTGAGGAATCAAAGAGGAAGACATAAATTGTCAAATTTTGATAAAATAAAAGTAACAAGCCTGAATCTGTACGTAACATGAGACCTATTACAAGCCTATTACAAGACATATTAGAAGAGTTTCAACCACATAATTATTTTAAATCTCAAAGTAACATATTGTAAACACAATACATTTTACCTAAAAGCTGGTATTGAAATAGAGATTCTATTATTCTATGAAGTATAACCGATTTTAGGAAAAAGGCAGTATAGCCCTAGTTATACCACCTTAAGGCAACTGGTGGGGAAATAATGTTTTTCTTACAGAATGGGGTTAAATGGGCCAGGATTTGGGTTTCTCGTTCAGTTAGCACTAAAGTAGACAGCATTCTAGGCACCAACAAAATTCAGACACAATTCCTACCCATATGAACCTCAACAGTTTTGAGGAATAGACAGTTGACCAATAATTACAATTCAGAGAACTAAGCAGAATAGAGAATGTTCTTCTTGTCTACAATGTGATATGCCTACTAGGAGATAATGACCAAAACCAACAAAATTATATATCAAATCCCAAGGAAAGTCAGGAGAAAGGAGAGAAAGGAGAGAAAGGGGAGAAAGGGAAGGAGGAAAAACCTTCCTTGCCTAGAGAACAAGGAACAAGAAATGTAAGTTGTATGTTTTTACATGACTGTCTCAAATCTAAATAGAAATAATACATCAACATCTAGGCTGCTTAAGTCTGTTAAGAGAGTTATTGATGAGTCATGAATGGGCACAGTAGCACTCTTAATCACTGTTGTCACAAATTCTGTCAAAGTCTAGGAGTCTAGTAGTGGAGGCTAAATACTGAAGTTTAATTGCAGTCAGCTATTTAAATCAAGGCACCACTGTTTTTAAAATGTCCTTATTAGCAGTACTTTGAAGAGAATGGAAAGAAAGCAACCACATGGCTGGCTGAGGGTTGTGGTAGGTCTGAAGTGATCCTTACTCCAAGGCATGCCATTAAGCAGCAGACTTCAGGATTCTAAAAACTACATCATGAATCATGCTGTTAGAGAGCATCTACTCAAATCTTACTTTATGAAAGGAAACAACGAGGTGTTCATTACGTACCAAGCAGGGTTTTGAACAGTACCACTGAAGTATTCTCATTTTAAGGTTACTCAGAAATACTAAATAACTTGACCAGAGCCATTTTTGGTAGCACTGGAGCTTGGATTTGACTTTTTATTTTATAATTATTATTTTTAGAGATAGGCTCTCATTCTGTCTCCCAGGCTGGAGTGCAGTGGCACGATCACAGCACACTGCAACCTCAAACTCCCAGGCTCAAGTGATTCTCCCATCTCAGTCTCTCAAGTAGCTGGGACTAACAGGTGTGCACCACCATGCCTGATTGTTTTGTTTTGTTTTGTTTTAGTGGAGGCAAGTTTTTGCTATGTTGCCCAGGCTGGGGAACTTGGATTTAAACAAGCATGTCAGGTGCCGAAGTGTTCTTTCTTTCCATGATAATGAGGCCCAGGAAGAGAAAAATAACTGACCAGAGTCATACAAGTTGCTAGTGGCAGAGAGAGGATGTCTACTTAAACCTGGAAAAAGTCCATGGCCGGAAACACACACAGAAGCATATAGGAAAAGGACTGATAAGTAAACAACTTCAGTCTTCTGGTGTGGTTTGACATGATTGGAATTTTCAATATAATCTCTTATTCAGTCTTCAAAATATATTGGTAGAATGTACCTGAAACTGGTAATCAATGTTGTATTTGAAGAATATCTAAGTGTGTGGCCACCCTCTTAATGGAACTATTAATTAAACGTTTCTTCTCTTAAAAAAAATAAAATAAAAACAAAACAAAACAAAAAATTATTTCATAGTTTGAAGGAAAAAGTCTTTTCCAAACAACTAGAGATGTTTTCTCAAATCTGACATCAAGTAGCATAACAAGGAAGGTTCATCAGGTTTAAAATAAAACAAAAGAGCAAACTACCCAATTTTGAAGATACAAGAAGAAATGGATCTGCTGGCAATAAGCAACAGTGGAAAAATGGACTTTTACTCAGAAGTTCTGAAATGAATGTCAAGGGGCTCAAATCTGGCAATAAGGGGCAGGGGAGTTGGGGGTGGGATTATTACTTCCTATACTTACACTGCAATGAAAACAGTAGGGAAGTTGAAATCAGAAGATTAGGCTTCTCTACTTGTTAACCTCAGGATTTGGGGCAGATGCTGTTTATTCTCCATTCCAGACATTACCTGCCCACTTCCCACTCTTTCTTCCCTAACAAAATTGTGATGCTTTTGTTTAAGCAGCTAGTGGAGATCTCTTGTTGTCTCTCCTACAGTCCAAGGGAATGAATCAAAATTGGTCTAAACCAGTCATAGTTAATCCCATTCCCTACTGCCAGTGATTGCTTTTAGGATGGTTACGCAAATAGTTCTGGACAAAAAGACTTAAGGAAAAAATCTGCTGGGGAGCTTGCATTTCTGGAAAAAAATTAAAAGACAAGCTTAGCTAGGAAAGGACTTTGGCCCCTGTTTCTTTTTATTTGTAAAGATAAGATAGAAGCAGAGTGGCAGCAGCCATCCTGCAACCATAAGATGACAAGCAAGAGAAGGAAAAGCCACCATTCTAAGGATGGCAAAAGAAAGGATGCAAAAAGCCTGGGTCCTGAATGAAATTGTTTAGCAATTGAATGAACCCTGGAACATCCTATCAATAATAAATATCCTTGTAGTTTAAACTACAGTAAACTGATAACAGCAAATTAGATTATTTCACATCAATATAATGTTGCTGATTTGGGGGCTTTTTGCAGATTTAATTGTATTTAAACAGTAAATCTATTGAGTTTTACAATTATTTAAGAGTACTATGGAATTTAAGTAACATTAGATTGAATATAACTTAGGTCAATACTTGGAATCTGAAATATATTTCCTTCAAAAGGGATTCACAAAAATTGAAAGATACCATATTTCTTCAAGGAACATTCGACATCATAAAAATGTTTATTCTAAATTAATGTTTGTATTTAGTAATCCCAATAAAAATACTGTCAGAATTATTTTCTGGCACTAGTCTATGGGATTAGAAAGTTTATTTGTGAGGAAAGAAACAAGAGGAACGAGGAAAATCCTAAAAATGAATGAGGGGGAAACAACCTCTACCATCCATCAAAACATATTAATAAAGCCTCTAATTAAAAGTACAGTAGGGGCACAAGAAAGAAACTTCACAGACCCAGATCTATATAGAAATTTGGCATATGACAAAGGTGTCATTTTAATTACTGAGGAAGAATTTTTTTTTTTTTTTTTTTTTGAGACCAAGTCTCACTCTGCGTCCCAGGCTGTAGTGCAGTGGCATGATCTTGGCTTACTGCAACCTTTGCTTCCCGGACTCAAATGATCCTCCCGAGTAGCTGGGACTACAGGCACACACCACCACACCCAGCTAAATTTTTGTGATTTTTGTAGAGAAGGGGTTTCACCATGTTGTCCAGGCTGGTCTCCAACTCCCAAGCTCAAGCGGTCCACACACCTCAGCCTCCCAAAGGGCTGGGATTACAGGCATGGACTACTGAGCCTGGCCAGGATTATTTCTTTATTGTAGTGAAATTTACATAACGGGTAAAGGACTAAAAAATTTAATAAATGATGTTAAAACAACTAGATAGCCTTTGCATAAAAATAAAATTTCTTCTGTTCTTCACTTTGCATATCAAGATAAACTTCAAATGGATTTAAAAAAAAATGGCCAGGCGCGGTGGCTTACGCCTATAATCCCAGCATTTTGGGAGGCTGAGGTGGGTGGATTACCTGAGGCCAGAAGTTCAAGACCAGCCTGGCCAAAATAATGAAAGCCCATCTCAACTAAAAATACAAAAATTAGCTGGGTGTGGTGGTGCATGCCTGTAATCCCAGCTACTCAGGAGGCTGAAGCAGGAGAATTGCCTGAACCCAGGAAGTGGAGGTTGCAGCGGGCCGAAATCACGCCACTGCACTCCAGTCTGGGTGACAGAACAAGACTCTATCTCAAAAAAAAAAAAAAAAAAAAAAGGACACCTTACAGGCACCAGGAAAAAATATAAATGATTCCTTTATAACCTGAAAAAAGGAAAAGCCTCTCTGTGACTCAAGAGCCAGAAGCAATACATGCTGGGGGGAAGGGAGGATGCTAATGAGTAAGGAGTTTATGGGAGGATGAAAATGTTCTGCAATTAGTGGTGACAATTGTACAACCCAGTGAACATACTAAAAATCACTGAATTGTACTTTTAAAAGAATGAATTCTATAGCATATAAATTGTAACTTAATTTTTTAAAAATCTAATGAAAAAACTAAAAAACCCAGAAATACTGGGATTTGATTATTTTAGTAACTCAATCTGTGACCTTGAGCAAATCACTTCACTTTGGCCTTTACTTCCCCATCTGTGTGAATAGCTCATTAAAGCCTTCCTAAGAGGCCCGATAACCATAATAAATTTAAGAAGATGGATGAAAGACTATCTAATCAGATATGAATAAACATACAGCTCATGGGGACAAAAAAACTGATAACATAAGAAATTGAAAGGAGAGCTTCCACATAAACTATGAACCTTCTTCACAGTTCTCAATCTATAATTATCTACTAGCTATCATTCCTTAAGAGCTTATGTGTCAGGAACTATAAGTGCTTTTTATGTATTATCTTATTCTCACAGCACTCTAAGGTAAGCAGAAGTATTCTCATTTTAGAGATAAGAAAACAGACGATGAGAAGTTAAATGACTTGACCAATGTAAACACCTAAGTTGGGCTTCAAACTTAGATCTATGTCACTTCAAATACCAAACCCTTCAATGCACGCCATAAAAAGAATAATAGACCAAAAATATGAAGTCCTGGGTTTGAATGTTGTTCCTGCCACGTAATGATTCTGTGATCTTAGGCAAGTCAGTGAACATTTCAGTTTTCTCATTTATTAAAATATTAACTCCTGCCCTAGTTTACCTCATAGAATATAAAAAGGGATGACTATATATATGTCAGTTGAATCACTACAGAAGTGGGTATGCTAGCATACATCCTCAGTCCTACCTACTCAAGAGGATGAGGTGGGAAGACTGCGTGAGCCCCTGAGTTTGAGGCTGTAATGCACCAAGATCACACCTATGAAAAGCCACTGTACTTCAGCTTGGGCAACACAGCAAGACCCTATCTCTTACAAAAGAAAAAGAAAAAGGAATGTAAGAGATATAGAAAAGCTGTTTTTTTTTTTTTTTTTTTTGAGATGGAGTTTGGCTCTTGTTGCCCAGGCTGGAGTGCAATGGCGCGATCTCAGCTCACCGCAACCTCCGCCTCCTTGGTTCAAGCGATTTTCCTGCCTCAGCCTCCCAAGTAGCTGGGATTACAGGCATGTGCCACCACACCAGCTAATTTTGTATTTTTAGTAGAGACAGCATTTCTCTATGTTGGTCAGGCTGGTCTTGAACTCCCGACCGCAGATGATCCACCTACCTTGGCCTCCCAAAGTGCTGGGATTACAGGCATGAGCCACCACACCTGGCTGAAAAGTACAACTACTGATAAACCAAAAACATGCTGAATAATGAATGGATTTAATATTTTATAGTTCCTCTAATAGTAATAGTATATACGAAAGCAGTGACTTTCAAAAGATATTTCTCTCAAGCACACCAGGGGTGCAAAGCAAATAGGGATCTCAAATCTACTTTAGTCAGAGTAGCTCTAAAAGCTTGAATAAAGAAGTTCAAAACCACTACGTTTTTGGCAACATCCATTGGCATCTATTAAAAGGAACAGTGACACCAGGATTTCAGGCCTTACCCAGGAGAAAATATTGGTGTACTGAAAAGCGAATGGATTCTAGAGACTAAACTTAGATTGAATCCTGATTCTGCTACATACTAGTTGGGTGACTTTTAATCTCTGAGTCTGAATGTCTTTACCCATAATGCAGGAAAATCTTCACCCTGCAGGTCTGTGCACACATTAAATGACATAAAGTTACCATTACAATGTCTGGCACACAGTACTTACTTTAAAAATTGCTATTATTAAATTATCCAACGATACTTTGGATTACTAAATCTAATCTGAAAAACTGAATTATGAAAACTCACATGGCCAGGCGCAGTGGCTCAAGCCTGTAATCCCAGCACTTTGGGAGGCCAAGACGGGCAGATCACGAGGTCAGGAGATCGAGACCATCCTGGCTAACACAGTGAAACCCCGTCTCTACTAAAAAATACAAAAAACTAGCCGGGCGAGGTGGCGGGCGCCTGTAGTCCCATCTACTCGGGAGGCTGAGGCAGGAGAGTGGCGTAAACCCGGGAGGCGGAGGTTGCAGTGAGCCGAGATCTGGCCACTGCACTCCAGCCTGGGCGACAGAGCGAGACTCCGTCTCAAAAAAAAAAAAACAAACAAACAAACTCACCAACTCAGAATATGCACCCTGAATATGCAAACATGCCTAAATAATGTTTAGTGAAATTGAAGGCAAGAGATCATGAAAAATAGTTGAAAGAGTAAGCCACACAAGAGACTATCAAGGGAACAGGACTAACTTGTGAGTAACAGATAGATAGAGTGGAAGAATAGAAGCTAAGAAAAAAGGAAGTAAGTATAAGGAGACATAAAGAATGCTTTGAAATTGGTGTGAGACTTCATAAACTACAACTGACTGAAGAAAAAGACTGAATCCTATATTATATGCAAAGGAATAAGATACACAACTCAAATTAAGTATTCCCAGATGACAATTATGACTTCAAAATACACAATGGGTCTCACAGTCAAGAGACCCAAGTCCTAGTCCTTAACAGCCCCACCGCTAAGCTTCTAGGGTGCTTTAGGAATATTTGAGTCTCAGTTCCCTCATTTATTAATACATTCCCTTACAGAATACAGGACTCTCTGAATATTCGGTTCCTCAACTACATGATGAAGTGGTGAAATGAGACCATGCCTATGCTCTCTTTCAGCTTTATGATGCTAAGGAGAAAGAGAACCTGTATTATTACTACCATGAGACTTAGATGAAGCCTGCTTATGTACCAATAAAGTAGAAAAGAAAAATAAGGGAAAATAAGCCATTTGAGGACCACACAAATATTCACCAATATAGGCTCTTCTCTTCACAATACTATCATACAGAAAGACCTTTCTAAAGAACTTTCTTTTGCAGGATAAGCAGTTACCCTAAACCAAGAAGACCAAAGCACCTATTTAAAAAGGATAAGTTGTCCAGGCATGGTAGCTCAATCCTATAATCCCAGTACTTTGGGAAGCCAAGTGGGGCAAATCACTTGAGGCCAGGAGTTCAAGACCAGCCTGGCCAACATGGTGAAATCCCATCTCTACTAAAAATACAAAAATTAGCCAGGCATGGTGGTGCACACCGGTAATCCCAGCTACTTGGGAGGCTGAGGCACATGAATCACTTGAACCCGGGAGGGGGAAGTTGCAGTGAGCCAAGATCGTGCCACTGCACTCCGGCCTGGGCAACACAGCGAGACTCTGTCCCTAAAAAAAATAAAATGAAAAGTAATACAAAATAAAAACGATGAATTACTAACAATTATACAATCTTCTAATCAGCAGATTTTCCTTTTATTTTCTCTCAGTATTTTCACCCAGTTCTTCAATCTTCAGAGAACTTGTTTTGACAAAATCAGAAGCTGAGCCCTAATTAAATTTATCTAAAGAATGTATAATTATTAAAAATCTGATTTTCTTATGTATTTGTATAGAAGAGTGCTGGTATACTGAAAAATCAAATTGTAGTTTAAGAAAGGCAGCAATGAAGATATATAACAACAACTGATGTTACATTAATATTAAACTCCAGGTTAATTTTCCCAAATAATGTTATGGGTCAGTTTCCAAATTCTCTTTATTCATGTTATAGTCCAACTTTTCGATCTTCCAAAGTCAAAATAATCTTCATTTTACTTTCTATGTAGCCTTCTACCTCCTCTATTGTGCGTCCATCTCTCTTATCTCCCCCTGCTAAGGTTTTCTCCTTTTTCTACTGTATATCATAGCAGGTCTCCACTTCAACTCTTAGTTTCCTTCCCTGGTTTTGCCAACTGTTCTTCCCATTCCTTTACCCCACTGTTTTATAGGATTCTCCTTTCTTTTCATCCCTAGGACTTACTGTCACAGGACTGCATCTCCTATTCTCGCTTGTTTTGATAAGTTTTTACACACATTACTTCTTCAGAACCTAAGGTTTCTCTTCTGTAGTCCTTTTTCAAAGAATATCTATCAATTCATCTCTAGAATCCCAAATACACTCGAGTCTTCATACCTAAGTATCCTTCCTACTCCTTTTCTCTTTACAGTCACTAATTCCCAGAATCCTGTCTGAAACTACAAATATCCCCTCAAAACCAAATGCCTATTCAATTGTCTCCGCTTTCCAACAATTATCCCATGTTCACCTCATTCTTTGTCCTCGGCCCAAGTATCCCCTAACCTGGCACAAGCCATTTAATGATCTAAAATTCCAAAGCCTATCTCTTCAACATGGCTCTTCTCTCTTTCCAGCAAACTATTTCCCTAACTCCCAATGCTTCACTAATTCAAAGTCTTAGGCCAGTACATCGCTTCCCTCAGATCTATTAGCCCAGCAAAAACTGATTGCCCAAATCTTCCTCTAAGCTTCCCAGACCTTACAACTGCAGCACTTCCATTCACCAAACCGTATTTATAGTCATTTCTCAATCTTTAGAGCCTATGGTCACTTTGTAAATTCTTGAGTCCTCTCCTTCTTCTCTCTCCCTTATCCTGTCCAGCTTCTCAGCACATTCCTATTACCCTTAACAATCTTCATGGCTATGTTCTCCACCTTACCTTAGGCCTACTCCCCAAACTTTCTCATTCTCCCTTAAGAGGCCTAATCTCACCTCTCATTCCCTGAATCTGTCTTTAGACCTCTGGGAATTATCTAGAATCGCCTGCTTCCTAGTGCTCCTCTTTCGTTCTCCAACCCTGTCCAACTCCCTCCGCTTTTCTAGTATCTAGTTCTCACAGTATAGATATTAGAACTTTTACAATATCCACTCCTTTCAAACCTTTCCTTAGTTGTTGCCTCAATTCCCCTCAACTTTTCTCTCAGTCATTCCCCATTTCCCTCCACCTTCCCTGGCCGATTTTCCTCCACCTTTGTCACCGTTCTACTCCCTTTTCTAAACCTCCTTCATTCTGGAGGTGATTCTCAGTTATGTTAGTCTCTCAGCTTCCCCAACCTTTGCCTCATTCCCCTCTCCCTCCAACAACATTATTTTTCCTCCAATTTCTATTGACTTGGCGCCTCCCCTAGTTCCCCAATCTGCCTTCTACTCCATCTAAATATCTCCAGGCCGCCGCCAACATTTTCTCCTATCGGTAGACTCCTTCCCCATGCCTCTCTGAACGCCCAGAGCCACCATTCTCCAATGGCCGGGGCCTGGCCCCCAGGTAGAAGGGGTATGGGTCACGTACCCCATTCGCATCTTGGCTCCACTCTGACTGCCCCCACTGCCGGGTAGAGGTGGGCGAGAGGGAAGGCGGCCGAGGTGCATGCTCTTTTCGAGGGCCGACATCAAGGAAAGGCTGCACGCACGTAGTCAAACAGTAGGCGAACCTTCGTCCCACGTTGAGTGTGGCCCAACCTGTCACGACTCGCTCCCCTAACGACGCCCTGTCGCCTTTGGACAGCACCCAGCTACCGGTAGCACAGCCTACCGCCCACCGGCTCTGCAAACTCCACCCACTCGCTTCAGCGCTTCCACCGGAAGTGCGCAACAGCCCTCGCACAAAGAAAGCTGGGTAACAGAGTCTGCGAACTCCGCAGTCTCCCAACTGGAAACCCGACAACTTTCACCGGAAAGAGGAGCGGTCTTCAGGGCAATGCACCCTGGGCAATGGAGTCCTCAACGGGCGTATCCCCATGCGCTTGCGCAGCTGTAGGCGCCCCCAGCCAACCCCGCAGAGGTATTGTAGCAAAGCATCCTGGGTATTGTAGTCTATTGGAGGGAAGGCGTCTTGGCGCCTTCTCTTCGCACTGTTTTCCGGAGACTGTTAGAGGAAGAGTGGCTTTTTCCTGCCTCCCAGGCTGCCCAGCGGCGCCGGTTGCCGGGGAACGCAGGCGCCGTGGGGAGGGATGGCGGGAGGCTACTGCTTAGGTGCTGGAGACAGAGTTGCGCTGATGAAGAAGAGCTCGGTCTCATCATGAGGCAACGAAAAGGCCAAGGGCCTGGGGGCAGCCGTGGGCGCAAAAAAAGAGGTAACCCGAGCAATCAAAGATTGAGGAAAGCGTTAACAGGGGAGCAGGGTGTAAGGAATTTTAGGGAGACCCACACCCCCGCTGGATAAACAAGAAAAGGGACGTAAGAAGGGAAATAGCCAGGGGACCAGAAGGTTAAAAGGAAGGGCAGTTGGCCCTCCAGAGAGTAGAAAGGAATTAGGGGCTGGGGTAGGGGCCACAAAGTGGTGATTAATGAGATGAAGGTTACCGGTGGGATGACTGTAGAGGAGAAGAACAAACAATAATAGGATTGGTTTTGATAACGAAGTGAAATGTATGTGTGCGTGTAGCTTTAGAGGTCCTCAGGGACAGGAAGAAACATAAATTGGCAAAGAGATGATACCATTTCTTGTGTGATTGTGGACAAGAATCACGTTTTATACATTACTGAATGACGAAGGATTAGTACAAAGCAGGACTTGGTAAATGTTTGTTGAATGAATGAAGCATGAAGCGCTGGCTATGAGCAGGAGTTGGGAAAAAAATAATTGTAGAGTATAGAGCGGGGAAGAGTGGGGAATGACAGGTGTGATAGGATTGAAGTGGGGATAAGGGCATGAAGTTCTCCTGAAGGACCTGAGATCGTGAAAGAGTGTACAGCAGAGAGTCCTTATCAGGTTAGCAGCTCGAGGAGACACAGGCTCACCGAGTAGGGGATGTTAGCTGCAGTGAGAACAGTCAAACTAGGAACCGAGGGCAGATCAGGAAACTGGATATTGAATCTCTACAAGACTGCCTCGAAGGAAAAAGGACAGTGGGTGAACCTGCCCTTTTGCATCGTAGGCAGTTTAGTGAGAAAAGAAGTATTGGTTCGGAGCAGTGATAGGACATTAGGCCATTGGGTTGAGGACTGAAGCTACAATCTGGGAACTACTCTTATCCAAGCTGTTTAAAGATAACTAAGGCAGTTTTGAGGTAGTGACTTTCCTGCCACGAAAGATGGGAGGATCTGAGACTGAAGCATACTAGTGCTCCCTGTGTCAAACCAGTTAAGCATGTTTGGTTGATAAGCGGAAAGTCAAAGTAGAAATAATATAGTATAGAACAGAATATACTTTTTTTGCTATACCATTTCCATAGTAGAAATATATACACAATCGTGTATAATTTTTATGTTGAAACTATCCGTAAGGATTATGGTGGGTCTTTTCTCCACTATGGAGGGCAGAGGAGGTGTTTGCATTAGAAGTCCAAATAATTAGTCCTGATACATTCCATATATTTTCTTCGTTGAGGCATAACCACTCCTCAAAGAAAAGTCAAAGGAAAAAAAAGGTATACATAATGCATGAATGGTTTCTTAAATTTCCTCTAAGTCTTCTTGAAAATGTACTATGAATGGAAGACAGTCAGGGTCATTAAAGGAAAATTTTATAGAAAGTCATGATTAATTGCTTTGTTTACACTTTAATGTCTCTATGAAATCCAATAAATACTAAAGCCAATAAATATATGAACCCAGCACTGTGTTAAAAATAGTGGCAGAATCTGAAGATTAGATAGTCTGTGTCCTCACTGAGTGTGTGATCTCGGCAGGAAAGAAAAGTTACAGACAATTTAAGATGTTCTTCATTGAAATGCTGAGTTGTATGATATAGTCTAAATCGTTTGTGAGTGAAGGGAGTTGTTACTGTTTTATAGTTAGTGTTTTTTTAAAAAAAAAAAGTTAAAGTTTACACATCTTAAAAACCATAGATGTTGCAATATTTAAAACAACTGTACTTGTAAAAATTTCAACCATACTTAGAAAAATTTCAGCTACTTCTGATATTTGTATTTTTCAAATAGTAACTCTAAAGAAAAGTTTATATTAGTGTGTCTTTGTTGGTATGTTCTTTACTTAGAGTAACTCAAATCAAACCTTAAATACTAATTAGTTATCAGGGTGACTTACATGACCAGGTAGATTATTCCGTGGTCTGATTTGATAGTTACTTCTCATGTGTTAGAATAATGGGTAGGATAAACCTTTTTTCTAAATGATGATAAATTGCTGAACTTAAGACTAAAATGTTTTGTTTGTTTTCATTCAAAAAGCGTATTATATGTTTTCTATATTTAGTCTAAATTTTGATTCCATTTTCTTGGATTCCTCTACAGGTCTAAGTGACATTTCTCCGTCTACAAGCCTGCCACCTCTGGTTGAAGGCCAGCTACGCTGCTTTCTAAAACTTACTATTAATAGAGTCATATGGAAGATTGCAAAGCCTCCCACTTGTGTACTGGTCCGAGTGAGATGGTGGGGAGAAACATCAGATGGAACCCTCTTTTGTCCCAGGGATGCATTGCAGACTGAACCAAAAGCTGTGAGAACAACTACACGTTATGCTATTCGTTGTGGTCCAAAACAGTTTACCTCTTATCTCACAGGTATGTTATTGTTTTATCATTGCACCTGCGGACATAATACAAAGCATGTGGTTATATTGTCAGCAATAAGTGTTATTGTGTACCTAGCATATATGGGCATTCTTAATTATTGAAGAGTCAAAGAGTTTTTATAGTAGAGATTTTTCTTTGTAAATTTATTGAGTGTTACTGTGTGCCAGCAGTTTTGAAATGTATTCCTTCTAATCCTTAATAACCCTGAAAGATAGGTATTGTCTGTGTTTTATAGACAATGAAACAAGTTTGGAGGGATGAAATGAATAGTTTCTGAGGTCACAAAGTTGATAAATCACTGAATTAGGATTTGAACCCACTTCTGTCTGTCACCAAAACTCATGCTCTTTTCACTACACCATGCTTTTTTAGGTAATAACTGTAGTCTCAACTCTGGGGTTTACGTTATACTCAAGGAAAGAGGATATAGATGTAAAATGTACCAATAGTATAAGATAATACATACTAAATGCCAAATGAATGGTTTAGGGAGTTAGTATTACAGATGTTCAGAGATGGAAAGCATCCCTCTGTAGGGAACCAGAAGCCAAGATGTCTTCATTTTTGTACAAGGAAAGTATTCTGAGTGTACTATGTTATTTCTTCATTCAGGTCAAGCTTTCACATAAATACGTTTTGGGTGATGGGGTTATTTATCAAATCAATTCAGTTGAAGTCAATAAAATTCGAGTATTTATCATGTAAACATTGTTGGGCTCAGAATATTGGAGAGCCAGGGGTGAGTTAAAGATTAACTTGTCCTTGAGTAACTTACATTCCCTCGAGAAAAAATTTTTGAAACATCAACATGTAAAGAACAAATGCTGTAATTCAATCATTCAAAAAATATATTTAGCACATGCTAGACATTGTTTAAGGCACTGTGGGGTTTACAAAAAATCCAAAAAATTAATCAGAATGATACAGAACTCTAACTTCACAAAAAAGTTTAGTTATTAATAGTAGGTTAAATGCAATAAATGCGATTAAAAATATTCATAAATAATCTTGCTACTGTAAACTTAAAACTTAAATCCTCAGGTAGTATTTTTATGTAATGTAACAAATGAGGAGTGATTAGAAATTTAATAAGAGACAAGGAATTTATTAATATGGTAATCAACAGGTCAGACTTTTATTTGAACATCTTATGGTATACTAGTGCACTGGATTTGGCATCCGAACATTTACATTGGTGTTACCAACTATGTGATTTTGGGAAAGTCTCTTTCCATTTCTGATTCCTGTTTCCCCGTCTGTAAAATGGGATCATATAGTTGCCCTTCCATTTTCTAGGTATTTTCACAAAGAAGCAACCTGGTTGAAGTCTAGACAGTCTAGAGTTTGAACTCTGGTTTCAGGACTAGATTGTTAGGTGATGCTGAGAGGTTCCTTAGCATCTTGGGGCCCCAGTTTCCTATTAGTTAATTGGGGAAAATGGCACTTATTTGTCAGGAATTATTGTGAATACTAAATGAAAAAAATGTTTGTAAAGTGATTGATCTAGTAGCTGACACATTGTAGGTACAAGTCTTACAAAAATATTAAGACTCAGGCAGTGTGTACAGAGATTTAAGATGTATTCCCTGCCCAAAAGGAACTTAAAGATTAGTTGAAAACAAAACTGACATACATGAAACAGTAGTGAGCAATGCCAGACAGTGTCTGATTACTTGATACATATAGTAATATCATATGAATATTCTAGGAAGTTAATAAGGACTAATCTTATTAGGAAGCCAGAATCCTGCTTCTACTCTATGCTCTTGCTGTTTGACTTTGAGCAAGCCATTTCATCTTCTTGGGCCTTAATTTTCCCACCAGTAAATTGAAAGAGTTAAACATCAAATGTGCCAGCACCCAAATTTCATGATTCTAGTTAAGAAAGAAGGCCATGGAAAGGTAGAATTTCAACAGGAGACACGAGGTGAACCTTATAAGTGACAGTCCAACTGTAAACATGACATGTTTTTGTTGTTGTTGTTGTTGTTGTTGTTGTTTTGAAACGGAGTCTTGCTCTGTTGCCCAGGCTGGAGTGCAGTGGTGCAATCTTGTCTCACTGCAAGCTCCGCCTCCCGGGTTCAGGCCATTCTCCTGCCTCAGCCTCCCGAGTAGCTGGGACTACAGGCTCCTGCCACCACACCCGGCTAATTTTTTTGTATTTTTAGTAGAGATGGGGTTTCACCGTGTTAGCCAGGATGGTCTCGATCTCCTGACCTCATGATCTGCTCGCCTTGGCCTCCTGAAATTCTGGGATTACAGGCGTAAGCCACCACACCTGGCTGACATGACATGTTTTTTAGAAAATGAAGCAATAAGAGACTGAATGTGGTGGCTCACGCCTGTAATCTCAACACTTTGGGAGGCTGAGGCAGGAAGATCACTTGAGGCCAAGAGTTCGAGACCGGCCTGGGCAAAACCCTGTTTCTACAAAAAAATTACATTCCACATGCATAGCAAAACCCTGTTTCTACAAAAAAAATTTTTTTTAATTAGCTGGGCATGGTGGTGCACACCTGTAGGCCCAGCTATTTGGGAGGCTGAGGTGAGAGAAATCACTTGAGCCCAGGAAGTCAAGGCTGTGGTGAGCCATGTTCGTGCCGCTGTACTCCAGCCTGGGTGACAGAGTGAAACCCTGTTTCTAAAAAAGAAAGAAAACAACAGAAAATGAAGAGATAAGACATCAGTTCACAGAAGTGTGTGCTCTAACCAAAAACTTGGAAAAAATGTGCTATTTCTTAACCTGTGTGGTAGGTATTCGTGTTATTATTATTATTTTATTTACTCTTTTGTGTACATATTTAACTTAAAATAATATAAAATGCAAAAAGTAAAGTAATGAATATGTTGTCACATATTAGCATGAACCATATTTTTTTCTCAAGCCATTTTTATTACACTCAAGATATTAAGACAAGTACAAAATAACCTTGTAATTAGGATACTGTATGAGTCAAAAAAGGAGAAGTCCCTACTGTATGAAGAGATTTACAAATGAGTGAAATATATAGGCTGTACCAGTATTAACATTTGAAATGAAATGGGGTTGCTCTTTTTTTCTAGGCTGGAGAGAGGTGGTAAGAACGATTATGTGAGTTCCTCAGATAAAAATAACATATAAAAAAAGAAGCGGAAATGTATCGCATCTTACAGTGTTTCAAATACTTTCAAATCTATCATCTTATTTGATGTATAGATCATTTTATTTATTTCTTCGTATCTATTTTATTTTATTTTTGAGAAAAGGTCGCTCTCCGTCAGCCAGGCTGGAGTGCAGTGATGCGAGCACAGTTCACTGTAGCCTCAACCTCCTGGGTTCAAGTAATCTTCCCACCTCAGCCTCCTGAGTAGCCGGGAATATAAGCAGATGCCACGACATTCAGCTAATTTTTGTATTTTTTGTGGAGATGAGGTCTCACTGTTGTTGCCCAGGCTGGTGTCAAATTTCTCTACTCAAGCAATCCTCCTGCCTTGGCTTCCCAAAGTGCTGGGATTACAGGCAAGCCACCATGCCTGACCACTTTCTTCATATCTATTTTACCTTATTCTAAACAGAAGTTAAGGCAACTACAAAAACATGTTAGGTACAGATTTCTGTTTAATTAATGAGAAAATCTTTATATTTTAAATCTTCATAACTTTTTGTTTACAGAAAGTGAAAATACAATAGGAGAAATAAGATAGAGCCTCTGCAGAGCGCTAGAAAGCATGCTCTGGGCCCTGTACATTTGCAGTGGGTATTATCCTGATTTTCTGAGTGATGAATTTGAGGTTCAAAGAGTTAAAAGTGACTAACCCAAGGTTACCCTGGCACCAACCCTAAATTCAGGGAGGCACTTAACTCCAAAATTATTAATACTTCTATTATATCATACTGCCTTAGAAAATAGAAGGATTATAGGGTTCTGAGATATGCCTCATACTCTTACATCTTCCTTTACCCTTTGTTCTGTTGCAGAAAATAGAAGCCATGAAAATGTTTGGAGCATGGAACAACTAGAGTAGAAACTGAGAAAATTATGGCTGCACTACATGATTTTTACCTCTCTTTAATCAGATAGGATTCAGTTAGTTGGAATGTGAAAGACAAATGGGAGTAGGAATAGTGCTGAACAATAGGGGTTCTAATTCCACAACAAATGAAGTATAAAGGTCAGAAGTCTATTAAGAATTAAGCTTTTTGTCCTATAAGTGATGAATAGTGTAGTGGACTTATAATTAAGCATAGTGGACTTATAGTTGGATAGAAATGAGTTTTAGCCCAGTTCTGTCAATTTAAAGCTGGGTGAACTTAGGAATATACATGACGTTGCAGAGCCTCTTTTATCCCCAAATGAAGACAGAAACACCTGTATCATAGGGTTGTTAAGAGAATTAATGAGACGTGGAAGAGCCTGGCTGTTAGTAAATACCCAATGAATAAATGTTAGTCCATTTCCCTTATTCTATGTGTGTATACCATTTTATAGTCTACAAAGCACTTTTATATTTATTTGCTCATATGACTTTCAGATAACCCCATGAGTAGTGTATTAGTCCATTCTCATGCTGCTATAAAGACTTACCTGAGGCCGGGCGCGGTGGCTCAAGCCTGTAATCCCAGCACTTTGGGAGGCCGAGACGGGCAGATCACGAGGTCAAGAGTTCGAGACCATCCTGGCAAACACGGTGAAACCTCGTCTCTACTAAAAAATACAAAAAAAAACTAGCCGGGCGAGGTGGTGGCACCTGTAGTCCCAGCTACTCGGGAGGCTGAGGCAGGAGAATGGCGTAAACCCGGGAGGCGGAGCTTGCAGTGAGCTGAGATCCGGCCACTGCACTCCAGCCTGGGCGACAGAGCGAGACTCCGTCTCAAAAAAAAAAAAAAAGACTTACCTGAAACTGGGTAATTTGTAAAAGAAAGATGTTTAATTGACTCACAGGTCCACATGGCTAGGGAGGCCTCAGGAAACTTACAGTCATGGCAGAAGGGGAAGCAAACATGTCCTTCACATGGCAGCAGGAGAGAAAAATGAGTGCCCAGCAAAGCGGGAAGCCCCTTATAAAACCATCAGAGCTCATGAGAACTAACCTACTATCATGAAAACAGGATGGGGAGAACCGCCCCTGTGATGCAGTTATCTCCCCCTGGTCTCCCATGACATGTGGGGATTATGGGAGTTACAATTCAAGATGAGATTTGGGTGGGGACACAGCCAAACCATATCAAGTTGTTACACAGAGACTATGATATGTCAAGTAATTTGCCTAAAGTCATTTAACAACCATTCAGCAACTACCATGTGGGAAGACGCTGTACTAGTGTTCTGCTTGCAGTAACCCCAGTTCCTCACACAGCAGTGATGTAAATGTTATGAGCCTACTTTACAGACAACGATGGCTTATACAGAAATAGCTTGTGAATATTGCAGTCAGAACACAATCACAGGTCTTCTAATAATAATTCCTACATGCTTTTCACTACAGTATTGAACAAATGGTGAAAACGAACCATTTTCTCAACTTTGGTTAAGAAAATAGTCAGAAGTTAAACTGTTCTGAAATGATCTTAGATTCCATATGCATACATTATATTTCTTCTCCTCTGGGCATGAAGGTATTAGTCTTAAGTGACTAGTTAAAGACTATAGTCGAGAAGTTTATTTTCATTTCTCTTGGTTCCAAGTGCTCTCAATAGCTCAGTGCTCCAGATAACCCAAGAGTATGCAATTAGATACTCCTGGGAGGCAGGGACCAACCCTTGCAGCTATGCAAGGGCAATCCTTTGTCCAATTCAAAACTAGAAATGATGGGAATGAAAACTGAGATTTGTTGCTCTGTGTGTCAAAACCAAAGCCTGAGTTCTCAGCAAATACATTTATCAATACTCTTTTAAGGGTATTTTTCTTATCAAATACTTGCTATGCTAAATATTTTTGTTCAGTTGATTTATTTTTTCCTCAGTGTGTGGTATTTGTCATTCTTCTCTTAATCTTTATTCTTTTGATCTTGGGTTCATACTCCTCTACGCCCAGAATGGTATGATAAGTGATTATTTGAAATTAAAATAATTTCTTAAGTTGAATTACTTTGCCCAGATCGTTAATTGTTATCTCTGTTGTAGTTTTTAAATCAGTTGTATTTTCTATCAGTTGTATCACTTTTTTTTATTAGGAAATACATGCACATGGTAAAACATTTTAAAGGTATGAAAGGTTACCAGTCTCTTGTGTGTCTTTACACAAGAATATATTTACTTATAAAATATATTCTATACTAATAAAAGCTTCTTTGCATAATTCCTTTTATTTACACAAATTATATATATATATATATATAGTTAGCACTTTTTTTCTACTTAGCAATTCATCTTGGATGTTGTTCCGTTATCAGTATAGATAGAGCTACTTATATTCTTTTTATTACTTTATTTTTCACCATTTTGCTGTTGTAAATGCAGTTTATTTAATATTCTGGTACATAGATCAATTTACAATTTGTAAAATAAAGTTTAAGGAGTAGGCTTGCTTTAGTGGCTCATACTTGTAATCCCAGCGCTTTGGGAGGCCAAGGTCAGAGGGATCACTTGAGGCCAGGAGTTTGAGATCAGCCTGGGCAACACAGTGAGACCTTGTCTCTATAAAAATTTTAAAAATTACCCAGTATGGTGGTGTGTGCCTCTAGTCTCAGCTACTTGTGAGACTAGGACAGGAGGATCTCTTGAGTCCAGGAGTTCGAGGTTGCAGTGAACTATGATTGTGCCAGTGTACTCCAGCCTGGGTGACAGAGGGACCCTGTCTCAAGAAAAAAAAAAAAAAAAAAAAAAAAAACAGAGTAGAATTGCATGGAAAAAGGATATGTGCTTTTCTACTTTTTTATGTTATTACTGAATTGCTTTCTGGTTAGCCATCCTATTAGCAACATATTAAAGTACCTAATTTCCCTCACTTTCACCAATGCAATGGTGTTACCCAACATAAAATATTTTTTTCAAGTTAAAAAGCTTTTCTGCATATACCCCTCTACGCACTTCTTAAAAAAGAAAATAAAAGTAAATGAAAAATATCCGTGTTGTAATTGTTTCTGATTAGATATGGCTGTGCTGGTGCTGGAAGTAATCACCAAACTTGACCATCTTCCAATTGGTAGAGTTCAGATCAATGGACTAGCTCAGCTTTCTCCAACCCATCAAATCAATGGATTTTTTACCATTGTTTCATCAACATCTAAGAAACTTGGAGAACTCCAGGTAAAAATATATTTTAATTATTTGCTGCATAGAATAAGCTTTTTGGGCAGAAATAGTTGAGTCTATTTGTAGAATAGATAGGTCCATGGCTCCTGTATATCATGCTAGTTTCCACCTCATGCCTTTGCTCATGTTTTTACCCAGTAGACCTGCTTTTGTTTCCCACTTATCCAAATCCTCTAGTGCCTTAGTGCCATCTCAAGTTCCGAGAGACCTTCACACCTCCTACTGCATTCATTCTTCTTGTGCTCTTTTTTACATTCATAAAAGCATTAATTATATAATCCTTGTTCAGTTATAATTCTACATAGTTTCCAAAATAGTTTATTAGTAGGCTCTCTTTAATTCCTCTTACTTTTAGTTTGTAGATTCCCCGAGAGGCAAGCCTTTGTTTTCTGCTTTCTTTGTTTTTCCCATAGCTCATAATATAGTACCGAAAATAATTGCTTGTTTGACTCATGTAAGTGGTATCTTTGATGTATTCATTTATTGATTCAGCTTACTTTGTAAATTTTATTTCTAATTAACACATAATGCACATATTTTTAGAGTACAATGTGATGTTTAGATACATGTATACATTGTGTAAGGATCAAATCAGGGTAATTAGCATATCCATCATCTCAAACTTGTATTATTTTTCTTTGTGGTGAGTCCTCTCTTCTGGCTATTTTGAAATATACAATTCGTTGGTGTTAACTGTATTCACCCAACTGTACAATAGAACACCAGAATTTATTCCTCCTGTCTGTACCATAGTACCCATTGACCACCCTCTCCCCATCCTCCCTCCCTGTTACCTTCCCTAATCTTTGTTAACCACTATTCTGCTCTGCTTGTATGAGATCTACTTTCTTTAGATTCTATATGAGTGAGATCATGCAGTATAATATTTGTCCTTCTGTTCCTGGCTTATTTCATTTAACATAATGTCTTCCAGGTTCATCCATGTTGTCACAAATGGCAGGATTTCATTCTTTTTTTATTGTAAATAGTATTCCATTGTGTATATATACATTTTTAAAAATCCATTGATTGGTCGATGAATGCTTAGGTTGATTCCACATCTTGGCTATTGTGAATAGTGCTGTGATAAACAGAGTATCGGTATCTCATTGACATACTGATTTTATTTCCTTTGAATATACAGTCATGCATTACTACTAATGATGGGGATGTATTTTGAGAAATGTGTCCTCAGGCAATTTCATCCTTATGCAAACATCATAGAGTGTAGTGACACAAGCCTAAATGGTATAGCCTACTATACACCTAGGCTTAGGGTATAGCCTATTGCTTCTAGGCTACAAACCTATATAGCATGTTACTATACTGAATACTGTTGTAACACAATGAAGACCGTTATAACACGATGGTAAGAATTTGCATATCTAAGCATATCTAAACATAGAAAAAGTACATAAAAATAACAGTGTAAAAGTTAAAAGATAGCAGTA
Organism: Rhinopithecus roxellana; assembly: GCF_007565055.1. NCBI lineage: Eukaryota > Metazoa > Chordata > Mammalia > Primates > Cercopithecidae > Rhinopithecus > Rhinopithecus roxellana. The sequence goes on from NC_044563.1 coordinate 58,010,213, forward strand.
TAAAAGATGAAATAACAGTATAAAAGATAAAAGATATATACCTATATAGAGCAGTTATGGATAGAGCTTACAGGACTAGAAGTTGCTCTGGGTGAGTCAGTGAGTAAGTGGTGAGTGAATGTGAAGGCCTAGGACATTACCATATACTACTGTAGACTTTATAAACACTGTACACTTAGAAGACTACGCTAAATTTACAAAACAATGTTGTTCTTTGATAATAAATTAACCTTAGCTTACTTTAACTTTTTTTACTTTATAAACTTTTAATTTTTTTTAACTTTTTGAATCTTTTGTAATAACACTTAAAACACAAACACATTTTACAGGTATGCAAAAATATTTTTTGTATCCTGATTCTATAAGCTTTTTTCCATTTTCAAATGTTTTTAACTTTTTAAACATTTTTGTTAAAAACTGAGACACAAACACACACATTAACCTAAGCCTACACGGGGTCAGGATCATCACTATCACTGTCTTCCACCTCCATATCTTGTCCCACTGGAAGGTCTTACTTAGGGTCAGTCACACACATGGAGCTGTCATCTCCTATGATAACAGTGCCTTCTGGAATACCTCCTGAGGACCTGCCTGAGGCTGTTGTACAGTTAACTTTGTTTTAATAAGTAGAAAGACTACACTCTAAAATAAAAAGAAAAAGTATAATATAGTAAATTGTAAACCAGTAACATAGTTGTTTATTATCATTTTCAAGTATTATGTATCATACGTAATTGTGTGTGCTATACTGGCAGTGCAGGTTTGTTTACATCAGCATCGCCACAAACATAGAATAATGCATTGCACTACCACATTACAACACTACAGTCACTAGGCGATAGGAATTTTTCAACCTTATTATAATCTTATGGGACCACTGTTGTATATGCAGTCTGTCATTGATGGAAATGTTGTTACCTGATGCATGACTATATAACAAGTAGTGAGATTGCTGGATCATATGGTAGTTCTACTTTTAATTTTTGTGAGGAACCTTCATCCTATTGACCATAATGATTGTGCTAATTTACATTCCCACCAACAATACATGAGTATCCCTTTCTCCACGTCCTCACCATCATTTGTTACTTTCTGTCTTTTTTGATAGTAGCTATTCTAACTGGAGTGAGATGATATCTCATTGTCGTTTTGATTGGCCTTTCCATAATCATAGTGATGTTGAGCATTTTTTCTTTTTTCTTTTTTTTTTTTTTTTGAGATGAAGTTTTGCTCTTGTTGTCCAGGTTGGAGTGCAATGGTGCCATCTCGGCTCACCGCAACCTCCACCTCCCGGGTTCAAGTGATTCTCCTGCCTCAGCCTCCTGAGTAGCTAGGATTACAGGCACGTACCAACACACCTGGCTAATTTTGTATTTTTAGTAGAGGCAGGGTTTCACCATGTTGGCTAGGCTGGTCTCGAACTCCTGACCTTTGGCGTTCCAAAGTGCTGGGATTATAGACGTGAGCCACCATGCCCGGCCCTGTTGAGCATTTTTTCATATGCCTATTGACCATTCGTATGTCTTCTTTTGAGAAATGTGTATTCAAGTTTTCTGTTCATTATTTAATCAGAAAAAAATGTTTTGTTGCTGTTAAATTGTTAGAGTTTCTTGTATATTCTGGATATTAACTCTTGTCAGAAGCCAAGTTTGCAAATATTTTCTCCCACTCAGTGGGTTGTCCCTTTGCTGTGTTGATTGTTTCCTTTGTTGTGCAGAGCTTTTTAGTTTGATGTACTCCCATTTGTCTGTTTTTGCTTTTGTTGCTTGTGCTTTTGAGGTCTTACCCAAAAAATCCTTGCCTGGACCAATGTCATGAAGCATTTCCCCTGTTTTCTTCTAGTCATTTTATAGCCCTAGATCTTACATTTAAGTCTACTCCATTTTTAGCTTTTTGGGGGGGGGGGTATGACGAGAGGAGTCTAGTCTTATTCTCTTGCATGTGGGTATTCAGTTTTCCAGCACTATTTATTGAAGAAATCAACTTACGTTTTTTTCATACACTGTTACATGCCATAACTTAGGATATACAGAGATAAGAGATGGCCCTTTCATTTAATTTTCCAGAAGCCTGTGTGATACATATTATGTGAGAGATATGCATGAGATACTGGGAAAGAACATAGAATGGTCACTCTTCTGTGGGGAACTCATTGGGAGCACTTTCTAGAAAATTCTGAACATTCAAACCCCTTAGAAATTCCAGGGGGGTTATACCTTGTCAATTGTATTCTAAAATGTATAGAGAAAATGAAATACTAAATAAGAAAATAGCCTTAAAAAGATAAGGAAAGAACATCTAACATTACCAAATGTAAGCATTTATTAATATTATAAAATCATAAGCATGTAATTTTGTCAGTGGAACAGATTCCAGAAATAGATTCATCTAACTGAAAAAAAACTTAACATTTATTGTATTTATCCTATTCTCATTTATAATATATTAAATGTTAAAATAGTGACACTTTATATTGATGACTTAATGGTGAAGTGAGTCTGGTTTAGTCATGCTTTTCTGTTGATGATATAAATTTGCATCAGGACTGCCAAACAGTTTGACATTATGTTTCAAAAGCCACATGAATTATTGTATATCATTTACCTCAGTAATTCCACCCCTGGGAATTTACCTTAAGTAAATACTATGAAAAGAGAAGGAAGTTATATGCTTCAGTCTAGTAATGGAAATACATTTTTAATATTGGGAAAATGAAAACAATTTATTCAACAATATTAAAATTATATCTATTTGTGGAACCTTTGTATCCATAGAAGATAAAATTACATAGTTATGATTGTGTACCAGCTGGAAAAATGATTTTGGATTGATGACAAAGGGAAATTCAAATTTACATATGTGCATATGATCGATGACTAGGGAAAAAACAAGGAAAAATGAAATCGGGAGTAGTAGAGGGTTTTGGTCAGGTGGGTTTTCTTTGGGGTTTTTTTGAGACAGAGTCTTGCCCTGTCACCCAAGCTGTAGTGCGGTGGCACTATCTCCGCTCACTGCAATCTCTGCCTTCTGAATTCAAGCAAGTCTGCCACCACAGCCTCTCAAGTAGCTGGGACTACAGGCGCACACCACCATGCCTGGCTAATTTTTGTATTTTTTGGTAGAGACGGGGTTTCACCCTCTTGGCCAGGCTGGTCTCGAACTCTTGACTTCAAGTGATCTGCCTGCCTTGGCCTTCCAAAGTGCTGGAATTATAGGCATGAGCCACTGTGCCCGGCCACTAGGTAAGGTTTTCTGTTTTTCTTTCTCTTTCTTTTAAGGGAAGGGATCTCACTATGTTTCCCAGGCTAGATTCAAGCTTTTGGGCTTAAGCTGTTCTGCCTCAGCCTCCTGAGTAGCTGGGACTATAGGTGTGCTCCATAGCATCTAGTTTTTTTTTTTAAATTAAGATATAATCCACATACCATAAAATTTACCTTTTTTTTTTTTTTTTTTTTGAGACAGGGTCTTACTCTGTGCCCAGGCTGGAGTACAGTGATGCAATCTTGACTGACTCTGCCTCGACCTCCTGGGCTCCAGCGATCCTCCTATCTCAGCCTCCCTAGTAGTTGGGACTGTAGGCACACACCACCACCCCAGCTAAGTTTTTGTTGTTTTTGTTTGTTTGTTTTTTGAGACGGAGTCTTGCTCCATCACCAAGCTGGAGTGCAGTGGCACGATCTCAGCTCACTGCAACCTCCACCTCCTGGGTTCAAGTGATTCTCCTGCCTCAACCTCCTAAGTAGTTGGGACTACAGGCGTGTGCCACCACGCCCAGCTAATTTTTTGTATTTTAGTAGAGACAGGGTTTCACTGTGTTGGCCAGGATGGTCTCGATCTCCTGACCTCGTGATCTGCCCACCTCGGCCTCCCAAAGTGCTGAGATTACAGGCGTGAGCCACCACACCTGGCCAGTTTTTGTATTTTTTATAGAGACAGGGTTTTGCTACGTTGTCCAGGCTGGTCTGGAACTCCTGAGCTCCAGCAGTCACCTTCCCAAAGTTCTGTCCATGTCAGCTTCCCAAAGTGCTAGAATTAGAGCTGTGAGCCACCACACCCAGCCAATTCACCCATTTAAAGTATACAATTCAGTAGTTTTTACAATCATCACTACTATTAAATCTAGAACATTTTATCACCCCAAGAAGAAACACTGTACCCAATACAGCCACTCCTTGTTTCTCTCTTCCCCCTCCCTTGACAATGACTAACCTGTTTTCTGTCTCTATGTATTTGCCTGTTCCGGACATTTTATACAAATGGAATAATATTTGTGGCCTTTTGCGATTGGCTTTTTTCATTTAACATAATGTTTCTAAGCTTCATCCATGTTATAGCATGTATCAGAAGTGCATTCCTTTTTGTGGATGAATAATACTTGACGATATGGATATATCCCATTCTAAAATTGATAGACATTTGGATTGTTTTGACTTTTTGACTATTATTAATAATATTGCTATTAGCGTTCATATATAAGTTCTTTTGTGAACATATGCTTTCAGTTCTCTTGGGTATATGCCTGAAAGTAGAATTGCTGGGCCATATGGTAACTCTGTTTTTAACTTTTTAAGGAACTGCCAGACTATTTTCCAGAATGCCTGCACCATTTTTTGTTCAATTTAAATGTCAATTCATACAATAATATTTGTGTATTTTTTTTATTTGCAGTCATTAGGTTTGTTGAAGAATTGTTTTTAATAGAGCAGTGGAGACTTTTGTCAAATTTTGAATGACTGAGGAGTACAGAAATAAGTCGTGGTTACAGTGAAGAAACAGAAGCTATAATTAAAGATTTGTTTCCTCTCTTGTTCCATTATCTTGGAGCCTATGGAGGCCTACCAGCAACAGGCCTTAAAGGCAAATATGTCTAGAAGGCTGTTGTCAAAGACCATTTTTGCTGGCTATAAGCAGAGTCTCTGGAACCAATAGGAACCCCAGCTCTTCTTAAAATTGAAGGTGTTTATGCTTCACCAGCCTTTTAAGTTTTTGATCACTCTTTTATATTTTTGCCATTCTAATGAGTATGTACTAATATCTAATTGAGATTTTCATTTGTGTTTCCTGATGACTAACATGTTGAGTATTTTTTCATGGGCTTTTTGGCTATTCCTTTATCTTCTTCAGGAGTTCACAGACTACAACCCCCAAGCCAAATCTGGCTCATCACCTATATTTGTAAATAGTTTCATTAGGACACAGCCACACCCATTCATTTATATATGGTCTATGTGGCTTTTATGCCTAACAGCAGAGTTGAGTAATGAGACCATATGGCATGCAAAGCCTAATATATTAGCTCTTTGGCCTATTCATAGGAAAACGTATCAATCCCTGATACTTTCTGTGGATTGTTTGTTCAAGGTTTTTGCCCATTTAAAAAATAAGTTTATCTTTTTTAGTTTTGAGAACTTTTTTAACATTAGGCCTATAAGTATGTATGTATGTATGTATGTATGTATGTATGTATTTATATTCCCAGCCTTTGGCTTCTCTTTTTCTTTTCTTTTTTAATAAGTAGAGACTTTATTTGGGCCAAACTTGAGGACTGCAACTCAGAAGCATAAATGCAAGTTGCCCTGAGTATATACTTCCTTTGTTTTCTTTTGTTCTTCCTTTATTTTCATGATTGTGTGTTTTGAAGAACAGAAGTTTTTCTTTCAATGAAATCAGGTTTATCGATCTTACTTTTTTTTTTTTGAGGCAAAGTCTCACTCTTCTGCCCAGACTGGAGTGAACTGGCACTATCTCGGCTGACTGCAACCTCTGCCCTCCAGGTTCAAGCAATTCTCCTGCTTCAGCCTGCCAAGTAGCTGGGATTACAGGAGCCCACCACCATGCCTGGCTAATTTTTTCATTTTTAGTAGAGATGGAGTTTCGCGATGTTGGCCGGGCTGGTCTGGAACTCCTGACCTCAGGTGATCCACCCACCTTGGCCTCCCAAAGTGCTAGGATTACAGGTGTGAGCCACCATGCCCAGCCATCAATCTTACCTTTTATAGTTTATGTTTTTTATAAACTTAGGCCTACCTAAGAAATCTTCCCCTGATTAGGGGAAGGTTGCAAAGATTTTCTCCACTGTTTTCCCCTAAGATTTGTATAGTTTTGGCTTTTACTTTTAGGTGTAATTCATGTCTGATTAATTTTTGGATATACCTGTAATGTGAAGTAAGGTCAGGATCTATTTTTTTTATAATTGTATCTGCTTCTTCTGCCACTACTTACTGAAAAAATTGTCTTTTCCCACCCCATTAAATTTTGTTTGAATATGATCAATTGATTATATATGTGAGTCTATTTCTGGACTATTCTGTTGCATTGATCTGTATTTCTTTTTGTTTTTAATGGAATCCTTGTTGCAGGTTAGTATTTCTGTCCTTAGGATAGTAACACTGTATTACTGCAGCTTTATTGTAAACCTTGAAATAAGATACTCTGAGCCATCTAATTTTGTTCTTTTTGAAAATATTTGTCTATTTTAAGTTCTTTGCATTTCCTTATAAATATTAGAATCAGCTTGTTAATTTCCACAAAAAATGTCTGCTGGGATTTTTGTTGATACTGTAGAATATTCAGATAAAATTAAGAAAATTAAGTTCTTAGCAATATTGAGTCTTCCATGAACATGGTATATTTCTCCATTTGTTTAGCTCTTTAATATTTTTCTACAATCTTTTATACTTAGCATCATGCAGGCTTGCATATATTTTGATTTATCCCAAAGTATTTATGCTTTTTGTTGATTCTTGAGAATTTTCTGTATAGACAATGATATCATCTGTGGATAAAGACAGGTTTACTTCTTTTCTAATCTATATGCCTTTTATTTCTATTTTCTTGCCTTATCACACTAAGATATCCAGTATAATGTTGAATAGAGAACATATTCTTCCCTCATTCTTTCTTTTCATAGGAAAACATTTGGTCTTTCACTTGTTTTTGTTTGTTTGTTTTGCTTTGCTTTGTCTTTAAGAGACCAAGTCTCACTCTGTCACCCAGGCTGGCATGATCATAGCTCATTGCAATTTGAAACTTCTGGACTCAAGCAGTCCTCCTGCCTCAGCCTTCTGAGTAACTAAGACTACAGGTGCACACTGTTTTTTAAAGTTTTTTTGTAGAGACAGGGTTTCGCTATGTTGGTGGGCTGTTCTCAAACTCCTGGCCTCAAGCAATCCTCCTTCCTCAGCCTCTCAAAGTGCTGGAATTACAGGAGAGTCATCACGTCTGGTATCTTTCACTATTAAATGTGATGTTAGATATAGGTTTTTCATATTTGTCCTTTATCAATTAGAAAAGTACCAAGTTTTAACAACACTTTTCCCAAATTTTCTGAGAGATTTCATCATGGGTGTTGAACTTTATCAAATGTTTTTCCTGTATGTGTTAGGATAGTCGTTTGGATTTTTTTCTTTTGGTCTGTTAGTATGACCTATTTTATTGATTCATTTCTAAAAACAAAACCAGACTATCAGTCTTATGATGAACACTATGGAGTCATGTGGTATTAGCCATTTTATATATTATTGTGATTTAATGTTTCCGTGAGGATGAAATGAAACATTACATTTTTGTTCACAAGGGATATTAATCTGTAGTATTGTTTTGTTGCATTGTCTTTTATTTAGATGTGAGGGTAATGCTGGCATAAAATGATTTTAGAAGAGTTCCTCCTCTGTTTATTGGAAGAGTTAACATAGAATTGATTAAATGTCTAGTAGAGTTTACCAGTGGAGTTAACTGGTTTCTGGATTTTTCCTTATGGGGAAGGTTTTTAACTACCACTTTAATTTCTATGGTAGATTCAGGGCTTATGTAGGTAATCTTTCTTTTTGAGTGAGCTTTGGTGGTTTGATTTTCAAATAACTCATCCATTTCATTGAAGTTGTTGAATTTATTGGTACAGAGTTGTTTATAACATCCCTTTTCTGTCTTTAAACGTCTAAAGCTATTGTGATTATATCTCCTCTTTCATGCCTAATATTAGTAATTTGTTTTCTCATTTTTTTTCTGGATCAGGCTGGATAGAAGTTTAACAATTTTATTAATCTTTTCCAGGAGCCAGCATGTGATTTCATGAGACTTCAAAGCATCTTAGACTGCTTGACATTTTTCTACCAGTGACTGAGTTTGGTTTTTTCCAGTCTTTTCATCCTCTGTGTATTTCATTTTATAGTTTCTATTACTCTATATTCAAATTCATTAATCATCTTGTACAGTTTCTAACCTGCTTCTAACCCCATCAGTCATATTTTCATTTCAAATATTTTCATCTCTAAAAGTTACATTTCCTTTTTTAATGTACATTTTCTTTTTTCTTTGCAGTCACATTTTCTTTTACATCCTTAAGCATTAGGAGCATCTATGTGATAGCTGTTTTAAGGTCCCATCAATTTTATCACCTATCATTTGGGGTCTGTTTCTATTGATTAATTATTCTGTGGTTATAGGGCATGTTTTCCTACTTCTGTTAAATTTTTATTGAATACTGAACGTTGTAAATTTTATATATTGTGCACTTGGTTTTTATCCCTCTTTAATGAATGTTGTCAGCCAGGTGTGGCGGCTCATGCCTATAATTCTAGCACTTTGGGAGGCCGAGGCAGTTGGATCGCTTGAGGCCAGGAGTTTGAGACCAGCCTGGCCAACATGACAAAACTCCATCTCTACTAAAAAAGCAAAAATTAGCTGAACATGGTGGCACGTGCCTGTAATCCCAGATACTAGGGAGGCTGAGAAGGCTGAGGCAGGAGAATCACCAACCTGGGAGGCAGAGGTTGCAGTGAGCCAAGATCATGCCACTGCACTCCAGCCTGGGTGATGGAGTGAGACCCTGTCTCAAAAAATAAATAAATAAATAAATAAATAAATAAATAAATAAATAAATAGTGTTGGACGCAATTCAGGAATTCAGGAAGACTTCTCAGTACTAAATACATGAGTTGCCAGATTGAAAAAGCCTCCTGTGGGCCAGGCGCTGTGGCCTGTAATCCCAGCACTTTGGGAGGCCGAGACAGGCAGATCACCAGGTCAGGACTTTGAGACCAGCCTGCCCAACATAGTGAAACCCCGTCTCTACTAAAAATACAAAAATTAGCTGGGAATGATGTTGGACGCCTGTAATCCCAGCTACTCAGGAGTCTAAGGCAGGAGAATCGCTTGAACCTGGGAGGTGGAGGTTGCAGTGAGCAGAGATTGCGCCATTGCACTACTCCAGCCTGGGTGACAGAGTGAGACTCCATCTCAAAAAAAAAAAAAAAAAAGAAAGAAAGAAAAAGTCTCCTGTGGAATTCATTTGGATCCTGATTCATAGAAACCAATTGTAAAAAATCTGAAACAATCAGGGAAATTAGAATGTTGACTCAATTTTTGATAATTTTGAAGAATTGTTATTAATTTTTAAAATGTGATAATGGTATGGTGTTTATTTTTGTTAATGAGCCCTCATATTATTTAAACTATATTTACAGAAATGGTATGATATCTGGAACTTGGTTCACAATAATCCAGTAACAAAGCAGGGCTTGGAGAAGGTATAAATGAAACATGATTAGCCAGATGTGGATAATTGTTGAAACTGGATAATAAGTACCTGTAGTCATTATTTATTTTTTCTAATTTTGTATTTGTTTAAAATTTTTCATAGTAAAAACCTTAGAAATTTGTTTTTGTTGTTGGGTTTTTTTGTTTTTTGTTTTTTGTTTTATGTTTTGAGACAGAGCCTTACTCTCTAGCCCAGGCTGGAGTGCAGTGGTATGATCTCAGCTCACTGCAACCTCAGCTTCCCGGGTTCAAGTGATTCTCCTGCCTCAGCCTCCCAAGTAGCTGGGATTAGAGGCATATACCACCACATCCAGCTAATTTTTTTTTTTTTTTTTTAAGTAGAGACAGGGTTTCACCATGTTGGCCAGGCTGGTTTCAAACTCCTGGCTTGAAGTGATCCACCTGCCTCACCTCTCAAAGTGCTAGGATTACAAGCATGTGTCACCACACCCATCCACAGAAACATTTTTCTTGATATCATTTTTTTTTTTTTTTTACCAAAGTGTCCATTAAGTACAACATAGTGAGTGAAGGCTGACTTTCAGCAAGTAATATCATGGTGACATTTTAGAGCATTGAAAACAAAAACAAGATTCTATAAACTTCCAGATAACAGGAGAAACAGTCACACAGAAAGAATTAAGAAGTAGAGTGGCTTCAGACTTCTCAATAGCAACATTAGGGTCCAGAAGACAATTCAATAATGCCTCTAGAATGTTGAATGAAAATGGCCTAGAATTCTCTCTCTCTAGGCAAACTATCTAGTGTGAGAGTAGAATGAAGTTTTTGTATATACAAAGTCTCAAAAATTTGTACCTCTCCGACACTCTTCCTGACAAAGCAGCTGAAGGACTTTCTCTGCCAAAATGAGGGAGTAAACTTAAAAAGAAGACAAGGTGTGATATTGCAAACAAGAGATACAACACAGGAGAGAGCCGAAGAGAATCCCTTGATTTGAGGTGAAGCAACTGTACACAGGCATAGATGGCAGCTGTTCCAAATTGTAATATGTGCTAAGGCTCTGGGAGAGATTTCTCAAAAAAAAAAAGTTACAAAACACCTAATGTGTCTGAAAATCTTAAGAGGAGAATTTAACAACTGGCAAAAAGTTCAGAATTGAATTAACAATAAGAACAATAAAAACAAAGCAAATGTTAGCATGCACCTATAGTCCCAGCTACTCAGGAAGGTGAAGCAGTAGAATCACTTGAGCCCAGGAGTTCATGTTCAGCCTGGGCAACATGGCAAGACCCGATCTCTAAAAAGAAAAAAAAAAAATTTTTAACTAAGCAAATGAGAAAACAAGACAGCATTTTGGGAAAATGTTGTGCAGGAAAGGAAAAGTAATCAGTACATCTAATTGTTCAGCTATAAATGGAATACACGCTCATACTATAATTGTAGTTAGATCAATAATCAGTGTTTACTATATTGACACATTGGGAGGATGGAGGAAATAAGTGGATGTGGGATAGAGCTAAATTCTTATCTCCTGTATTAGGAAGTCAAAAGGTCATGCCTGGAAACTAAGTCAAGGTAACATTATCATGTTATTTGGAGCTGTAGAGGTAAATACCACAAGAATCAGGTATAGAAATTGAAAATGGCTGCTTGTGAGGAAAGAGGAACGGTGTCTATGTAAGGGACTTGTTTTATGTAACAAAATTATAGAACTGTTTGAATCTAAATATGCATGTGTTATATTAATTTTAAGATACTTTAAAAAGAAAAGCATGCAGTGAATGATGGAGCTTGAATTCTTGTTATACTACTGCTTTGCTGTCCCCAAGGACAGTATTGAGTTGACTAAGCATGGGATCTCTCCCAAGAAGAGGGGTAAGTGTAGCCAGTAAGGAGCTGATAGAATGGAAGATGAAGGAAGAAGGGTGGCTTTACAGTGTTGCTCTGGAGGGAAAGATCAGGTTTGGTCAGACTAGGGAGTGAGGGACTGCAAAGAAGGCAGATATAGTTCATTACAATCAAGCTGATTGAGAGAGGAAGCTTTGTTGTATTCCATTATCGGTATAGATCAGATGTCAAAAAAATAAGTGAGTCAAGCAGACTGGCTGTAACAAATCAACTGCCAAAAATATATTCAGACTTTTGAAAAGTATTGAAAGTATCAAACTTACGCCATCATATAAGCATGTAACGTAGTATATACACATATATAAATATATACACACATATCACACACATATATCTTATATGTGTGTGTATATTTATGTAAGATATGTATGTATATATATACATGAACATATGATTATTTAAAGTTTGAAATTGGGAAACAGGAATACTTGACCATAGCTTTTTTCTTTTGAAGTCATTCGTTTAATCTGGCTAGAAATGTGATACTTTTACTTCTATACTAAGTTAGTACCAAGTATTATGTATATGATGGGCATTACATCATTCATTTTTAAACCATTTAATTACAAGATTTAGTTTTTATTCAGTTCCATAACAGATCGTAACCATTCACAAACATGAGTATTTCCAAACAAAGGTAGAATCTTGGCAAAATATTTTTGATAGTTAGGGTACTACTACTAAGACATTTGTAAAATTTAAGATTTCAACATCACAGTTAATCCTAAATATTGTACCGTACTTTATTAACCTCCATATGTTACACTTCCAGTATAAATTGAGAAAGGTAAGTTGAACAGTGTTAGTTTTTATAAAGCTTGAAACCAAAAAAATCTTTCTGGGATATCAGTCTTCAGCTCTACAATTTTAGGAATGTATTTCATGCTATCAGTTTCATTTCTGGAAATCCTGTTTCAGCATGGAAAAATACAAAAAAGTAGGACAGATAGTTCCTTGCCAATAAAACTTTCCAAAGATACAGTCATCAAGTAATGAGTAAATTGAATGACATATGGTTCTTTGTTAATGCCCTTGCAGATAAGCCATCAGGTTTTTTACATAGGCAGTGATGTCACTTAAAATGGCCCTGTATTTGACCAGTCTGTGCTAGTGATCTGAGGCTGGGATGTCTCCCTGGACTGTAACATAAACCAGGAGACTTCTTTAAACTCAAGCTCGAAAACATTTTTTAGCACCATACCTTATACTAAGTCACGGCTACATACTGCTTATCCAGTTTTTCAGGGGTGTTGTTGTCGTTGTGATCGTTGTTGTTGTTGTTTTAAGACGGGATCTTACTTTGTCGCCCAAGCTGGAGTGCAGTGGTTAGATCGTGACTCACTGCAGCCTTGACCTCCTGGGCTCAAATGATCCTCCCACCACAGCCTTAGTCTAGTAGCTGGGACTACAGGTGCACACCACGACACCTGGCTAATTTTTGTATTTTTTTGTAGAGACAAGGCCTTGAGATGTTGCCCAAGCTGGTCTTGAACTCTGGGCTTAAGTGATCCTCCTGCCTCAGCCTCTCAAAGTGTTAGAATTATATACAAACAAATCTGGGATTATACAGGATTATACACAAATCTGGGATTATATGTGTGAACCACTGCACCTGACCTGCTTTCCAGTTACCAAGCAAAATATTGACCAAAGGAATTTATTTATTTTATTTTATTTTATTATTTATTTATTTATTTTTTATTTTATTTATTTATTTATTTATTTGAGACAGAGTCTCACTCTGTCACCCAGGCTGGAGCGCAGTGGCATGATCTTGGCTCACTGCAACCTCCGCCCCAGATTAAGCGATTCTCCTGCCTCAGCCTCCCAAGTAGCTGGGATTGCAGGCGTCTGTCACCACGCCTGGCTAATTTTTGTATTTTTAGGCAGAGTTTCACCATGTTGGCCAGGCTGGTCTCGAGCTCCTGACCTCAAGTGATCCACCCACCTCGGCCTCCCAAAGTGCTGGGATTACAGGCGTGAGCCACCGCGCCCAGCAGGAATTTATGTAATTCACATGTTAGTTATATATATGTGTGTGTGTGTGTGTGTGTGTGTGTGTGTGTGTGTGTGTGTGTGTGTGCGTGGTTTGACTTTTAACCTTGTAGACAAAGTAAATAAGACAGTAAATAGCTTTATGGTTATCTGTCTTTGCAAAGTGTTGCCACCTTGGATTTAGATTTTGAAACAACTTCATTGTCAACGAAGACCATTTCAGGATCATCATCCTTTGTCATCAGTCTTTAATAACGTTTTCAAGACTTTTTCCAGTTCAGAGAACTGTATTTTCTTGATAATATGTGTCATGAGTATCACATCCAAAAATTTTTTGCTTGCATAAAGTTCTCATTGATACTTTAAATGGATACAACTCTTGGGAAGTTATTTTTATCTGTGTTCTCAGCTACAAAGAAGAATGCCACAAATTATTTAACATTTTCACTCAATTCACCTTTTAAGTTTACAGCCATACCACTAACATGCTGAATAACTAATTTTGGTTAGACGTATATATGCAAATCATGCTATTATACACAAATTCTGCTGCATTCGCAAAACATTCTTTTATAAATTTTACCATTGATAACAAACTTTGACACCCTAAAGCTTTTAATCTTAATATGCAACTGCATTTCACAGGAATACCACTCATTATCTACTTTAAAAAAAAAAAAAAAAGCCTGTTTAAATGTGTACTTTCTGTTTATTCAGTTTTCATTATTTGTCTGTTCTACAGGCCCATCATAATTCTTACTATAGTTTGTTTCCTGATGCTATATTTTGACACAGTCATATCTTGTTTGTGTATTTTACCATTAGAAATATTCTTGTTGTAGTTAAAATAAAATAAAAAGACAAATTTCCAAGTTTAAAACATTTTATTTGGGAAGCAAGAATTGCAATTCAGGACATATAGAGAGGTGATGGTCTTCAGTATGTTCAAATAACAGAGAAGTTTGGGAGTTTTATTAGAAAGAAAAATTTGAGGGAAAGGACTTCCTGTTGGGTAAATGGTACTGGGATATCTGGCTAGCTATATGCAGAACATTGAAACTGGACCCCTTGCACCATATACAAAAATCAGCTCAAGATGGACTGAAGACCTCAATGTAAAACCTAAAACTATAAAGACCCTGTAAACTAGGAAATACCATTTTCAACGTAGGAACTGGCAAGATTTCATGATGAAAACAAAAGTAATTGCAACAAAAGCAAAAATAACTGGGACAATTAAACTAAAGCGCTCTGCACAGCAAAAGAAGCTATCAACAGAGGCGATCTGCAGAATAGGAGAAAATATTTCCAAGCTATACATCTGACAAAGGTCTAACATCCAGAATCTATAAGGAACTTAAACAAATGTACAAGCAAAAAACAACCCCATTAAAAAGTGGGCAAAGGACATAAACAGACACTTTTTAAAAGAAGACATACATGCGGCCAACAAGCATATGAAAAAATGCCCTATATCACTAATCATTAGGGAAGTAAAAATCAAAACCACAGTGAGAATGACTTACACCAGTCAGAATAGCTATTATTAAAAAGTCAAAAAATAACATATGCTGACAAGATTGCAGAGAAAAGTGAATGCTTATACACTGCTGGTGGGAGCATAAATCAGTTCAACTGTTGTGGAAAGCAGTGTGGCGATTCATCAAAGATCTAAAAACAGAACTACCATTTGTAAGAATTTGCCGGTAAAGTGATCTGGACCTGAAGATTTCTTTTTCAGAAGGTTTTAAGCTAAAAATTAAATTTAAAAAATAATTATAGCTTTAAATAATTATACTTTTTGGGTACATACTCAAAGGACTATAAGTTGTTCTATCACAAAGACACATGCACATGTTATGTTCATTGCAGCACTATTCATAATAGCAAAAACATAGAATCAAGCTGAGTGCCCATCAATGGTAGACCATTAAGAAAATGTGGTACATACACACTATGGAAAACTATGCAACCATGAAAAAGAATGAGATCATGTCCTTTGCAGGACATGGATGGAACTGGAGGCCATTATCCTTAGCAAACTAACTCAGGAACAGAAAACCAAGCACCACATATTCTCACAAGTGGGAGCTAAATAATGAGAACAGATTAACGGAAATAGAGGAACAGTAGACACTGGGACCTACTTGAAGGAGGAGAGTGGGAAGATGGAGAGGTTCAGAACAAAAAACCTGTCGGGTACTGTGCTTAGTACCTGGGTAATGAAATAATCTGTACACCAGACCCCCAAGTCATGAGTTTACCTGTATAACAAATCTGCACATGTACCCCTGAACCTAAAATAAAAATTGAACACTTTTTTAAAAAAGAAAAACTGTACATATCATGTTCCAAAAAAGCTTATTGGCACTAGAGAAGCCTTGGGGAGCTGGCAAGCTCTTTTTGATGGGTGACCCTCTCATTGGTAGGTGAAACCCGTCTGAGAGTAATAGCAGGCCATTTCTGCAGCCAGGCTTGCAGAGAATTGCATTCTTGGAGCAGTCTATATACCCCTGAGTGCTTTTTTTCCCCTGGCCCCTCAAATGATTTAGTTGGATATGACAAGAAGGACCCAATTTGTATAATCAACTTTCACATTCTCTTCCACAAAGAAATATGGTTTTTTCTTTCATTTGTTTTGAAATTCATAAGTCTCTTGTTCTCTTTCACGAACACAAATATTTCACTTTCCTTTTGATTCTACTGTAAGAAAGACAACAGCCTATAGCACCCATAGATATTAAGGAAATACTATGAACAACTCTCCACATATAAATTTGACAATTTAGATGAAATGAGCCAATTATTTGAAAACTGTAAACTACCGAAACTCACTCAAGATCAAACAGATTACCTGAATAAAGCAATAATTATTTTTAAATTTAATTTTTAGCTTAAAACCTGAAAAAGAAATCTCCAGGCCCAGATCACTTTACTGGCCAATTCTTCCAACCATAAAGAAGAAATAACACCAATAACACAGTCTCTTCCAGAAAACAGAAAAGGAGAAAACACTTATTTTAAAGCCTACACCACCTTAATACCAAAACCAGAGAGCAATATAAGAAAAGCATAGAACAATATCCTTAATGAACCTAGACTTAAAATTTTTCAACACAATTTTAGCAAATTGAGCCAGGCATGGTGGCGTGTGCCCATAATCTCAGCTACTCAGGAAGCTGACGTGGGAGAATCACTTAAGGTCAGCAGTTTGAGACTGGGAAACAGAGCAAGACCCCTAAAATATGTAAAATATAAATATATAAAATATATATAAAATAAATAAAATTAGCCTGATGGGGTTGATGGTGCACACTAGTAATCCCAGCTACTTTGGAGGCTGAGATAAGAGGATCACTTAAGCCCAGCAGTTCAAGGTTACAGTGACCTATGATCACACAACTGCAGTCCAGCCTGGGTGACAGAGCAAGACCCTGGCTCTAAATTAAAAAAATAATAATAAGCATTGTTAAATAGTTGGCTTTTTAAAAAATGCTGCATTGACCAACATGATTCTGAAAATTATACTTACTAATTTGCTCTCTCTGATACTGATAGATGTTGTAGATATAGTAGATAATTGCAGGCAACTTATTGTTAAAGGGAACCTTGAGTCATTGCTGGAAGACTGATGAGTGTCCTTAAGGTTGTTCTCTTATGAAGAAATAAAGGGTATTCAGTTAGGAAAAGAAGAAGTCAAATTGTCCCTGTTTGCAGATGACATGATTGTATATTTAGAAAACCCTGTCGTCTCAGCCCAAAATCTCCTTAAGCTGATAAGCAACTTCAGCAAAGTCTCAGGATACAAAATTAATGTGCAAAAATCACAAGCATTCTTATACACCAGTAACAGACAAACAGAGAGCCAAATCATGAATGAACTTCCATTCACAATTGCTTCAAAGAGAATAAAATACCTAGGAATCCAACTTACAAGGGATGTAAAGGACCTCTTCAAGGAACTACAAACCACCGCTCAGTGAAATAAAAGAGGACACAAACAAATGGAAGAACATACCATGCTCATGGATAGGAAGAATCAATATCATGAAAATGGCCATACTGCCCAAGGTAATTTATAGATTCCATGGCATTCCCATCAAGCTACCCATGACTTTCTTCACAGAATTGGAAAAAACTGCTTTAAAGTTCATATGGAACCAAAAAAGAGCCCACATTTCCAAGACAATCCTAAGTCAAAAGAACAAAGCTGGAGGCATCACGCTACCTGACTTCAAACTATACTATAATCCTAGAGTAACCAAAACAGCATGGTACTGGTACCAAAACAGAGATATAGACCAATGCAACAGAACAGAGCCCTCAGAAATAATACCACACATCTACAGCCATCTGATCTTTGACAAACCTGAGAAAAACAAGAAATGGGGAAAGGATTCCCTATTTAATAAATGGTGCTGGGAAAATTGGCTAGCCATAAGTAGAAAGCTGAAACTGAATTCTTTCCTTACTCCTTATACGAAAATTAATTCAAGATGGATTAGAGACTGAAATGTTAGACCTAAAACCATAAAAACCCTAGAAGAAAACCTAGGTAATACCATCCCACATAGGCGTGGGCAAGGACTTCATGTCTAAAACACCAAAAGCAATGGCAACAGAAGCCAAAATTGACAAACGGGATCTAATTAAAGAGCTTCTGCACAACAAAAGAAACTACCATCAGAGTGAACAGGCAACCTACAGAATGGGAGAAAATTTTTGCAATCTACTCATCCGACAAAGGACTAATATCCAGAACCTACAAAGAACTCAAACAAATTTACGAGAAAAAAACAACCCCATCTTTTGTTTGTGGGGGAGGAGGGGGTTATTGTTTTGAGACAGAGTCTTGCTCTGTTGCCCAGGCTGTAGTACAGTGGCACAATCATAGCTCACTGCAGCCTCAATCTCCAGGGCTTGAGCAATCCTCCTGCCTCAGCCTAGCAAATAGCTAAGACTTCAAGGTCCATGCCACTATGTGCAGCTAATTTTTTTTTTTTTTAATTTTTTGTAGTGACAGGGTCTCACTATGTTGCCCAGGCCAGTCTCAAACTCCTGGGCTCAAGCAATCCTCCTACCCCTGCCTCCCAGCTGGCTGGGATTACAGTTGTAAGTCCATGTTTTAGTCCTCTCTTTTCCTCAGGGAGGTAGCACAGAGCCTGGAACAGAGCTGGTATCAACAATTATTTGTTTAACTGAACAAAGAAGTTAGGCCCCTGTGTTTTGATTGTAAGATGAGCGTGGCAAGTGCCTGGACTTTCTCTGACTCTTTATTCAAGGTCCAATGGTAGTGCAGGCCAATGAGTTAAAGCAAACTCTGTGGCCAGTTAGCAGCTCATTGTTAAGGCCAGGAACACTACCTTTATCCTCAGTGTCTCCTTTGTTTCTAGAATGCAGAGGCAGTCTTTGGCAAGTGATGAATGGTAAGGGAACACTTCCTGACATTTATGTTTGAGCAACCAGAATTTTATGTGATGCTGTTACAGTGATCACTGCACAGAGTATTCGTCCTGGTGCATTGCTGTCATTTGTCTTTGTACAAAGATCTTCGTGATGAATAGATTTGAAGGACTTTATGTTATGGTTCATGAACAGAATTCTCATCAAGACCCAGGCATGTTTTATTGAGTTCGTGCCTTGGCAGTTCTTCTGGATAAAATATTTCATTGACCTTCCCAGAGACATCGTAAAACATCTAACTGCAATTTCTCATTTTTGTGTTAGGGCATTCATTATTTGACGGTCTTTGTCTGCTTAAACAATTCCTTCTGCTTTCTTTGTCATTGAAACTGAACTTTCAATGTTGCTATTCTTTTCTTTTGGAGTATATCCTTCACTTTCTTCCTTAAGGTTTTGCTTTAAAACTCCATTTTACTTTTCATTCCTCCATTAGACGTTTCTCCATTGGGCTTTTCAGAGGACTAGAAAGCCTTTTCACAAAGAACTTGAACTCACAGGAAGGAAATGATAAGGAAACTTAAAGTAATTACCTTTGCATCTTAGTTGTCCTCCCTCCTCACCCCTCTTCAACTCCAGCATAGAACTAGACCTTATTTTTCCCAAGCAACCAATAATAAAAATGCAGAAAATGTTATGTCCTTCTTTTATTCATCAGACCATTAGGCATTATTAGGCATATTAGACTTGCATACTATGTATACAGGCACTATGCTAATTAGTCGATAGAAAAATGAAGAAGATAGCCAGTGCCTTCAAGGAATGCGTAATCTAATCAGGATGATGAACGAAAGGTTGCAAGTACCTTCTCTAAATCTTTGCTTAAAAAAAAAAAATCTTTGAGTTAATGTAATATACTTTCCTGATGGCGTTATATAATCACATTAGCTTCTCTATATGGGGAACTTAGCACAGTTCCTGGCCTATAGTAAAAGGTTCAGTAAATGGTGATTATACTAATGGATAGATACAGAGTAAGTAGAAACATGAAGAAGGCAGTGGACATGGCATCTCTACTTAGACATAAAGAAGGAATACTGGGGAAAATTGTATGTACCAATGAAATATAAGGTACATTTAGAGAACCATAAGTAAGTAATTGGTCTGTTGGAACAGAGGGATGAAGGAAGGAAGCTTAGTAAGAGATGAGGCTTCTGAGGTAGGCAGGAATTTAGATAATTAATGGGGGACATTAATCTTGTAAGGAATGGGGGACATTAATTAATATTAAGCAGGGGAGTCTTAAAATTAGTTAATTAATGCTGAAGAAAATTTCTCGTATACTACGTGTCTCTCTTAGGTCTCACTTGCTCTGGAGCCTCTGTCAGAAACTTACGACAGCTACCATCCACTTCCTACCACTGACATGACAGAAAATGTGCTTTTATCTAAGCAGGGATTCAGAGAGAATACTGAACCCAGCAGTACCCAGTTTCAGGTTCCATCAAGGCCTCGCGACATACATACCATCAAAATTGATGGAAAAGAGTTAGGAGCCAACAGCAGTAGATCAACCACTCCGAGGTAATTACCACACCTAATACCAGTCAATCTGTCAGTTAACTCCACTGTACTTGTGATATCTGCCTTTCATTTATGGTTGAGTAAAAGATTAACAACAGAGAGAGGCACAGTCCTCATTTAGCTGATAACTGTGAAGCACTCACTCTGGTCCTGGTTTGATACTAGGTGCTGGGCCTAGAAATAAGTAAGACATAATTTCTGTTTTTGAGGACTACTCACAATCTCACAATGAAGCCACTCACAATGAAGCCAACATACAAATAAATGACTAAATGATATCCAGATGCAGGACAGATGTTCATGAGGGAAAAGAGGGAAAGGGAGCTATTCTGTGAAAGAGAATGGAATAAGAATCAGGTTTTTGTTTTAAGTAATTATTTATGAAGCATTTGCTTTGTGTCAGGCTCTGCTGAGCTCTTCATTTTATTGTCTCGCTTAAGCTATGACTCCCTAACTGTAGGTAAAGCATCTATTACTTCTATAATTTGGGAGATGAAAAAGATTTACAAAGTTGCATTGCAAATAAATCACCCCTTTTGAGGTCCAAACTACCTTGCCAAAACCGCTGGTCTACTTTCTGTCTCTGACAAAATAGAGTATTACCATAATAGATTATATATTGCTGATGTTCTCCTTTTTTTAAAAAAAAAAACAGGGGAAAAGACCATGTATACTTTGCAGAGAACCCTGATACAATAAAGGATTCTTCCTTTGGACTACAGCACCATCTTAATTCAGGACAGAGTTTAGAGTCTGTAACTCCGAAAGGCAGAGCTCCACGGAAGCAGATGTCCCTTCTGAACAGTTCTGAATTCCAGCCTCAAATTAGAACAGTTGCCAAGAGTCACAGTGACTCATGCATTCTTTCTTCAAACAACCCCCCTACCAAGGATCTTCTTTCAGGTATGTATTTATTTGTGAACTGAGTCAGACTAAACTACGTTTATTGGGATTGCTCTACTTGTTAGCCAGCCTACAAAGAGAACCAAGA
This sequence comes from Rhinopithecus roxellana, assembly GCF_007565055.1. Taxonomy (NCBI): domain Eukaryota; kingdom Metazoa; phylum Chordata; class Mammalia; order Primates; family Cercopithecidae; genus Rhinopithecus; species Rhinopithecus roxellana. The sequence continues at coordinate 58,031,592 of NC_044563.1, forward strand.
CTCTTGTTTGAACTAAGTCAAATAGAAACAGGCAGTCTTGCTAGAGTCCAGCATCTTGCACCATTTAAAGACAGCCGTATTAAACCACCAGGGTATTTTTAAATAATTACTCCGTACATAAAATTGCAGGTTTGGGAAAGGAATCATTTAAAAGAAATTGGATATGAGGGGAAAACCTTTATCATAGAAAAGGGTTAGTCCTTATTTTGTCCCAAATAATTCAAGGCAAGTAAGGTTTTTGTCTCATCATCAGCATTTATTTATCCCACTGTATGGAGACTAGTACCAAATCCATTTCACATTCTGAAAACTCTTAAGTCTTAGTGAGAACATTCAGTATACAACTGCTAATCTTCATCCTGGGAATTAAATAATGACTTGTGGCCAAATAGAAGAAGAAAGGAGACAGTTTACCCTTATAAGGGCTTAGACAGAAATAAAAAAGCAAACAGGAACAGAATTAGATTACCTCATGTTACGGAGTGGTATAATAAAAGCAATTGACTTAACATTACACTGTAATGTTCAACCATGTATCTCTTTGACCTCATGATCATAACAGGAATTTGTCTACATCCCTACAAGTAAAATTTCCAAAATTAAAATATCTGTAGCATCAGAACTATTTGATTACATAATTTACATTCTTAAGCACATTTTGTAAAAGAACAAAAACATTTTGTTTATATTTTTTCAACTGAAATGTCTTAGATTCCCTACTCTAAAATATATACAGGCCGGGCACGTTGGCTCACACCTATAATCCCAACACTTTGGGAGGCCGAGGCAGGCAGATCACTTGAAGTCAGGAGTTCAAAACTAGCCTGGCCAACATGGTGAAACCCTGTCTCTACTAAAAATAAAAAACTTAGCCGGGTGTGATGGTAGGCACCTATAATCCCAGCTACTCGAGAGGCTGAGGCAGGAAAATCGCTTGAACCCAGGAGGCAGAGGTTCCTGTGACCCACGATCACACCACTGCACTCCAGCCTGGGCAACAGAGCGAGACTCTGTCTCAAAAAAAAAGAAAAAATATATATATTTTAAAATATATGTGTGTATATATATGTATACTCCAAGATTATAAACTATTAATTTTAGTCTTTAATGCAAAGACTGCATTAACAAGAAGGAAAATGAACCCACTGTACTCAGCACTTGTCAGCTCACTTGTGTAGACCAGACTTTAAGAAAGATATTTGTTGACTCAATAAACAGTTATCTATTCAGCACTACCAGATGACTGGTACTCTTCTAGGTATCAGGGCTACAGTAGTTAAAAAGAAGAAAGATATAAACTCCCGCTGTATGGGTTTTATATTGATTGGAAGACAAATGATAGACTAAATAAATAACCATGTGTTACTTGGTGATCATGGCAATGGTGATATATCAAGCCAGGAAGGTGAGAGAAGGGGATGTTAGTTTTACGTAGGTTGGCAAAGGAAGACCTCATTAACAAGGTAACATTAAGCTACTCAGGAGGCTGAGGTAAAAGGATCACTAGAGCCCAGGAGTTCGAGTCCAGCCTGGACAATGTAGCAAGATGTCATCTCTAAAAAAAAAAAAAAAAGCAAAGAGAAAAAAGAAGGTAACATTAAAGATCTAAAGGAAAGGAGATGTGTTCCTTCTTCTTTTTTTTTAACGTTTTTTTTTTGTTGTTGTTATACTTTAAGTTCTGGGGTACACGTGCAGAATGTGCAGTTTTGTTGCACCCATCAACCCGTCACCTACATTAGGTATTTCTCCTAATGCTATCTCTCCCATAGCCCCCCACCCCCTGACAGGCCCTGGTGTATGATGTTCCCCTCCCTGTGTCCATGTGTTCTGGAAAGGAGATGTGTTCCTTCTTTTTTTTTTTTTTTTTTTGAGAAGGAGTCTTGCTCTGTTGCCCAGGCTGGAGTGCAATGGCCGGATCTCAGCTCACTGCAAGCTCCGCCTCCCAGGTTTATGCCATTCTCCTGTCTCAGCCTCCCAAGCAGCTGGGACCACAGGCGCCCGCCACCTCGCCCGGCTAGTTTTTTGTATTTTTTAGTAGAGACGGGGTTTCACCGTGTTAGCCAGGATGGTCTCGATCTCCTGACCTCGCGATCTGCCCGTCTCGGCCTCCCAAAGTGCTGGGATTACAGGCTTGAGCCACCGCGCCCGGCCAGGAGATGTGTTCCTTCTAAGGAGAGTAACCAGACTGGTAAAAGGACCAGCAAGAGATAGCCTGGAGAAAACAGCTGCCACTTATTGAGCACTAATTATGCACTAGCTACTATGCCAAGTGTTTTATATGCATAATCTTATAAAAGTCATGTGAGGTAGGTATTATCCCCATTTTAAAATGAAGACACAAGCTCAGACTTAGGAAGCTCCTGTGCTATCAAAGGGGGCAGCTCTCATTATTGTCTCAGACTTTAAGGCAAAGTCCTATGCTTCTTCTTACTCTAGTTTCATTGTTTACCTAGGCCTGTTTTGTTTTGTTTTGCTTTTGCTTTTTAAATCAAGACTTTGCTGGCCAGCTGTTCAAGCCAAGCAGAATATGCCATGCACAACCCATGGGCTGTCAATGTGCAATCTCTTCAATAAGAGTTACTAGGATCTGTGGATTTAAAGATAAAACAAGACAGATTTTGACTCAGTCTGGGTTAGTAGTCTGACTTGTGCACAAATGAGAGAGGGACCACATCTCTGTAAATGGTCAAGTGTGGGCTGGATAACCTTCTGATGTGACTTTTACAGATGGGGTTAAATTATCAGGTACATAGCTGGATAAGATCTTTTTTATTTTTCAATTTCATTTTAGATTCAGAGGGTATATGTGCAGGTTTGTTACCTGGTTATATTGCATGATGCCAAGAATTGGGGTATGAATGATCCTATCACCCAGGTACTGTGCATAGCACCCAATAGTTTTTCAGCCCTTGCCCCTGTCTTCTCTCCCCCTCTAGTGGTCTCCAGTTTCTATTGTTGCCGTCTTTTTATCCCTGAGTACCCAGTTTTTAGCTCCCATTTATAAGTGAGAGCATGCAGTTTTGAGTTTCCTGTTCCTGGTATAATTCCCCTAGGAAAGTGGACTCCGGTTGCACTGGATAAGATCTTCAAAGGTCCCTTCCAACCACAAGATTAAGTGGGCCACTTTAGTAAGCATAGAACTGAGGTCGTGGGAGGGACACAACAAATACATCAACCTAATGATTTTTCTGGTCTTTGATGTGCTAATACACTACCAGAAACGAGGGGACAAAGCTGTATCAGTCAACCAGCTATTATTTATGAAACACTAACTACACAGCAGGATACTGTCCTTCTCCATTTTCAAAATAGTAATGATACATTAGATTCTTCTACTTCACATCTGTGACTATCATATCCTTTTAACCAGCCAGAGAAAAATCTAATTTAAAAGGTTAATATGATTAGGTTCTGCCTACCAAGATAATCTTCCTGTCTTAAGGTAAGCATTGATTATATCTGCAAGTCCGGGCAAGCTGGCTCATGCCTGTAATCCCAGCACTTTGGGAGGTTGTGGTGGGAGGATCACTTGAGCCTGGGAGGTTGAGGCTCCAGTGAGTCGTGATCATGCTACTGCGCTCCAGCCTGGGTAACAGAGGGAGACCTTGTCTCAAAAAAAAAAAAAAAAATTGTTTTAAATAATTACATCTGCAAAATCCTTTCACAGTAATACCTAGACAAGTGTTTGAATCACTAGGACAAGGTATGAGTATATGAGGCACTGGGGACCTTGGGGTAGCCATCTTAGAATTCTGTCTATCACAGTGAGTGATCTTTATTTTTTAGTTTAGTTGTATTGCCACATCATACATTGAACATATGATATTTAAGATTTTTGATTTTTTTAAAGTTTTTAAGGTATATTTTGACTTCTTTATAGTAACAAATATTAGATGTTTTGATGTTTATGGACTTTGGGAGGCAAGGGCAGGAGGATAGCTTGAGGCCAAGAGTTCAAGACCAGCCTGTGCAACATAGCAAGCTACCATCTGTACCAAAAAATTAAAAAATTAAAAACAAGCCAGGCATGGTGGTATGCACTTACAGTCCTAGCTACTTGGGAGGCTGAGGTGGGAGGATTGCTTGAGCCTGGAAGTTCGAGGCTTTAGTGAACTATGATTGTACCACTGCATTTCAGCTAGGGCAACAGAGCAAGACCCTGTCTCTAAAAATATGTAAATAATGAATAAGACTATGGATATTTTTTACTTGTTTTTTTTTCTTGGCCTAACCATCATATTTTATTTTTAGAAATTATAAAATTAGACTAGGAGTTAGGCACTTTCTAAGTGCCTGTGGAACCTCAAGAAAATAATAATACCTCCTGTATCTGTTGGAATAATACTATTGGGCCTGAGCTTTTTTATTGTATTTGTTTTTATTTAGAAACAGGGTCTCACTATGTAGCCCAGGCTGGAACACTGTGACTATTCATAGGTGTGATCATAGCACACTATCCCCTCAAACTCGTGGACTCAAGCAGTCTTCCTGACTCAAGCAATCCTCCTGCCTCAGCCTCCCAAGTCGCTGGGACCATGGGCACATGCTACCCTGCCCAGCTAGCACTCAGCTTTTAAAAAGAAACCTAAGAACTAAGTAGGGTCATAGATAGTATAGCAGTTAAAAGCATAGGATGTGGAATCATCTGGTTATAGATGTATTATGTGTGCATCTTGGTCAAGTTACCTACTCTCTGCCTCAATTTTTTTTCTTTTTTTTATTATATTTTAAGTTCTAGGGTACATGTGCACAATGTGCAGGTTTGTTACGTGTGCCATGTTGGTGTGCTACACCCATTAACTCGTCATTTACATTAGGTATATCTCCTAATGCTATCCCTCCCCCCTCCCCCCACCCCACAACAGGCCCAGGTGTGTGATGTTCCCCTTCCTGTGTCCAAGTGTTCTCATTGTTCAATTCCCACCTATGAGTGAGAACATACGGTGTTTGGTTTTTTGTCCTTGCGATAGTTTGCTGAGAATGATGGTTTCCAGCTTCATCCATGTCCCTACAAAAGACATGAACTCATCCTTTTTTATGTCTGCCTCAGTTTTTTATCTGGAAAACAAAAGAAGTCGTAGTATATATCTCAGAGGACTATTGGGAGGATTAAATGCGTAATACATGTTAAAATATTTAGAATAGTGCCTCGCATGTGGTAAACATTCAATAAATGTTTTCTCTCATTTCTGGTGCTGCTATTGTTGTGGGACCCCGTAAGGAATGGGGTAAATTTTACCTATCAGAAAGTCTGAAAACTCAGGTTTTATTCTGACTTTTCCATTAACCTGCTGTTTGAGTCGTGGAAGCTTTTTAGCACTCTTTTCTTCATCCGTAGAAGTATAAATTTGGTATCTGGATACAAAAAATATATAAACATTACTAACCTTATTAGATACCAACACCAGTCGGAAGAGTCAGTACATGGATATAACAACCCCACAAGAGGTCAGTCTCTGGAATGGAGACTTCATTCATTGTTATAATGCCAGCATCTAAAACAGTGCACAGTAGAAGCTCAGTAAACATCTCTTTTGAGTAAATGTCCTCAAGGAATTCTCAAGCTAATGGGAAAGGCAGATGAGTAAACTATTACAGTACGCACTGGTGAGTCCCGTGATAAAAGGAAATGCCCTGAATATTCCAAATGTTTCTGCTGCATTTTGGGTTTTTCTCTTTTCTACATTTATCCTCTTCAGCTCTGTTAGAACAAGGCAATAAACTGCGTAATGCCATGGTGATTTCTGCAATGAAATCAAGCCCAGACACCAGCATGTTGTTGGACCAAGTTCATCCTCCTATTAATGAAGATTCTCTTAGAGCATCAACACAGTAAGTTACAGGATAGACAGAACCCTAACAGTTCATTTCTTAATAGTTGTTAACCTGTGTTTTTTGTCAAGTTATGGACTGGATAATCTTGGAAACGCTTATCAAATAATTCCTGATGTGGTGGGAAAGAAGCCTACACTAGGAGTTAAGATACTAAAGCTCTTATCCTAGCACTGGCACGTGCAGCATATGTAAATGGGTAAATTCTTTACTCTCTCTGAACTGGTATCCTTGGATGTAAAATGGGGATCTTCTCTCCCTACCTCACAGAAATGAGATGGGATTCTACTGTAGGAAAGAGCTTTGCAAAGTGTAAAGTTTTATTTAAGGCAGTTAAGTCTAAAGTACATTAAATTTTCTGAGTCAGACCAGCTGCATGTACGAAGTGATTATGATATAGATTTTTTCCATCTGTTAGCCACTCAGTGAGAAAGTATTTTTCTACACCTTAGAATCAGGGCCTTTTCTAGGAATCAGTTTAAAGACCACATTGAAGATCACCTCCTCCCTTCAACTGAGAATACATTTTGGAGACATGACACAAAAGCTGATACCAGAGCTATACAGCTGCTATTAGGCAGGTAAGCACTATTAAAAGGCTTTCTTCCTTTTAAACTCTTCCTCCAATTCATAGTATACAATGTTATCAGATTTATCTTCCTAAAGTAACATGTCCTTAGACTAACCAAACCCTTCCCTGTTCCTTAAACGATCACTCATTGCCTACTAAATAAAACTCCAAACTTTAGCCCTTTACTTTTGGCTTCACTTACAGAATGATCCCATTCTACCTTACCATTCTTATCTCCCAACTCTTTCCCTAACACCAGTGTTAACATGGTGTGATGAAAAGGCATGGATTTTAAACAGATACAAGTGGAAATTCAAGGTTCATCTCTAATTAGCTTTGTGGCCTTAAACAGGTATCTCTGAACTTCAGAGGCATTGGTAAAATTGGAATTGTACCTAACCTTGCAAAATTGTTGTAAGGATTAAAAAGGATGTATATGAAAGAGTAACACAATGCTTGACACATAATATTTTGAGGTTTTTTTTTGTTTTTTTGTGTTTTTTTTTTGAGACAGAGTCTTGCTCTGTCACCCAGGCTGGAGTGCAGTGGCTGGATCTCAGCTCACTGCAAGCTCCGCCTCCCAGGTTTACGCCATTCTCCTGCCTCAGCCTCCCGAGTAGCTGGGACTACAGGCGCCCGCCACCTCACCCAGCTAGTTTTTTGTATTTTTTAGTAGAGACGGGGTTTCACCGTGTTAGCCAGGATGGTCTCGATCTCCTGACCTTGTGATCCACCCGTCTCGGCCTCCCAAAGTGCTGGGATTACAGGCTTGAGCCACCACGCCCGGCCGGTTTTTTGGTTTTTTTGAAACGGAGTCTCACTCTGTTGCCCAGGCTGGAGTGCAGTGGCACAATCTTGGCTCACTGCAACCTCCACCTCCCGGGTTCAAGTGATTTTCCTGCCTCTTCCTCCCAAGTAGCTGGTACTACAGGGATGCACCACCACACTTGGCTAATTTTTGTATTTTTAGTAGAGATAGGGTTTCACCATGTTGTCCAGGCTGGTCTCGAACTCTTGACCTCAAGTGATCTGCTCGCTTCAGCCTCCCAAAGTGCTAGGATTACAGGCATGAACCACAGTGCCTGGCCAACACATAGTATTTTTACTGTTGGTAGCTGTTTCTGTTAACATTATGAATAACATGTGCCCTCCAACCAGACTCATCTATTTATTGTCTCTTGTATAAAAGATAATGTCTACATTCATGTCTTGGAAAGTTAATAGAGCATAGTGGTTAAAAGCAGTATGTGCCGAAGTTTTAAAGGTTATGGGAGAGCATGTGTTTTAAAGGCTCCAAAAGCTCACACCTACAATCCCCACACTTTGGGAGGCTAAGGCGGGCAGATCACCTGAGTTTGGGAGTTCGAGACCAGCCTGGCCAACAGGGTGAAACCCTGTCTCTACTGAAAGTACAAAAACGAGCCAGGCATGGTGGTGCAGCTACTCAGGAGGCTGAGGCAGGAGAACTGCTTGAACCCTGGAGGCGGAGGTTGCAATGAGCTGAGATCATGCTACTGCACTCCAGCCTGGATGATAGAAGGAGTGAGACTCCATCTCAAAAAAAAAGAAAATAAAAAACCTCCGATTAGTTTGATTTGAAGTTTAGACTTCTGTTACAGGGAAGTAACACTACATACTCATCGTATGCTAATGGTAGGAATGAGTAGAGTGAGTAGAGGTATAATGGAAAAGGTAAGTGGAAGCCAGACTTTGATTATTGTGTTAATGAATCTGGACCTTAAAAATTATGTAAACATCAAAATGTTTTGAGCAGAAGATCACTGTCACAACAGTACGGAAAAGCATTGGATAGAAGAGATGGGAAATCATGTGGGTTTTTTTTTTTTTCCTCCCTGGCAGAAGGGGAGAGGTAAGACATTAAAGGTTGAAGTGACAGAATTTGATTACTTATTAGTTGTAGAAAGAGGGCAAAGAGTAAAACATGATCCCTAGGGTTTTTGCTCTAGTGACTTCATGGATTGTAATGATTGAAATTATTGAAAATCCTCAAGCAGACATAAGGCCAAGTTCAAGTTTGAGCATGTAAATCTGTTAAACTTGAGTTGTAGACACTTAGATATGTAGAGCTGAAGCCCAAGAGAGAGGACTAGCCCAAAGATAAAAATTGGAGATTTGTTAGCTACTCTGTAATAACCGAAAGTTTTGAAGTGGACAAGATTACCCAGAGAGAGTATGGTAGAATGAAAGTAAGAATAAAAGTTAAAACTTGTATCCCCATTCCTTGCCAGGCCTGGTGGCTCACACCTGTACACCCAGCATTTTGGGTGTCTGAGGAAGGCAAATTGCTTGAGCCCAGGAGGTCAAGACCAGCCTGGGTAACATAGGGAAACCCTGTCCACAAAAAAATGCAAAATTAGCTTGGCGTGGTGGTACACGCCTGTAGTCCCAGCTACTGGGGAGGCTCAGGTGGGAGAATTGCTTGAGCCAGGAGGCAGAGGTTACAGTGAGCCCAGATCATGTCACTGCACTCTAGCCTGGCCAACAGAACAAGACCCTGCCTCAAAATAAAATAAACCTCAACAAAATGATAATGAAAGAATAGAAAAGGCATAAACTCACAAGAACCAAAAGGGGAGGTGACAGCAAGAGAAAGATGTCAATAAAATTTTGGAAGCTAGAAAACAGGTGAACAAAGGTAACTGACCTAGCAAAATAGAGAAGTCTGTATGTTTGAGGTTGAAGGACCAACAGTTTGATTGCAGTAGCCCAAAAAGACTACTGAAGGAATTAGAAACACCAAAGCAATATCTGAGTTTGAGGCTAAAAATGAGGACTGGTTAAGAAAAAATAAATAGGAGCAATTAGATCCTTCCTTCCCCTCTCCAAGATCTGGACAGACAGTATAGAATAGAGATTAATTGAAAGAGAACCTCAAACCAGATTGCCTGTATTTGAACCTGAACTCTGCCACTCACTAGTTGTAAAACATTATGTAAGTTATTTAACCACCTTCTACTACAGTTTCCTCACCTATAAAAAGGATATAACCTACTTCAGTGATATGTAGTGTGGACTCAGTGAATTAATTCCTGTAAACATCTTACAGAATGACCTCTCAATAAATGTTAGATATTATTATTATAATACCATCTCCCATCCCCAGAGCCAGAAGACTGACATTACCCTGCCCAGTGAAAGACTAGCAGTTTAATATGTAGAGGTTACAAACTGATCCTTAGATGCAAGGCTGTCAAGCAAACTGAGGGTAGTGGTGAGGACCATACCAAGGAAATGGAGACTAAATTAAAGTCTGCATATGGAATGATGAACACCCCTCCTACCTCTGATCCCCGTTACTTCTTGACTCCTAGAACACTGACAGCCACATCACCTCCCAAGTAGGAGATTGAGATTTTGCTGAGAAACCGTCTAGCTCGAGAGAAAAGAAGTGCAGATACCAGCCATTAGAGATTACTCAACAAAATGGTCTAGCTCTGCCCAATTATTTTATAATGAAACCAACCAGTCAACAAGTTTTCTCCCATTCCCAACTGGAATATGACACTTCCGGTCAGCATTTCAGTGCCTGACTTTTAATATGAACAGATAGCCACAATTTTTAGATGTTTGAGGAATGCTTCAACATGTAAACAGAGAATAATATTTAATGCAAAATTTGGAAGAGAAAGATGAGGAAAAATCCCAGAAAGTTTAACAAAAAGAATGGAGTTGAAAAATCAGAAAAAAATATAAAATTGAGGATATTTTAAGAAGGTTCAATGTCCAAATTATGGGAGTTCTAAAAAGAAGATGAAAGTAAAAAAAGGAGAGAAAGGAATCATAAAAGTAAATTTCCCTGAAATGAAGCACATGAGCTTTCATGTTGATATTTGAACCAAGATATCTCTCCCTATCCCTCCGAACTCACAGAAATAGAAACACCACTCCAGGCTAGGGCAGGCAAGACTTTAGGGCCCCCTCTTCCCTCAGTTACTAGTTGGTGGACTGTGTTCTCAGGGAGGGGTAGATTCAAATTATTAATACTAGCATTAGAAATTAAAGCGGGGACATTAATACCAACTGTATACAAATAAAACAGATGGTAAAGAAATACCATGAACAGTTGTATGACAATAAAGTCGACGACTTAGATGAAATGGACAGATTCCTAAACTATCTCAAGAAGAAGTAGACAACATGGACTGGGCGCGGTGGCTCACGCCTGTAATCCCAGCACTTTGGGAGGCTAAAGCGGTCGGATCACGAGGAGACTGAGACCATACTGCCTAACACGGTGGAACCCCGTCTCTACTAAAAATGCAAAAAATTAGCCAGGCATGGTGGCAGGCACCTGTAGTCCCAGCTACTTGGGAGGCTGAGGCAGGAGAATGGCGTGAACCCGGGAGGCAGAGCTTGCAGTGAGCCAAGATGGCATCACTGCACTCCAGCCTGGGCGACAGAGCAAGACTCCATCTCCAAAAAAAAAAAAAAGAAGAAGAAATAGACAATATGAAGAGACCTCTAACAAAGCAATTAATAATTGAAATAGTAAAAATTAACTAAAGAGATTGAATTCGTAATTTTGAAACTACCCACAAAGAAAAGCCCCGGTCCAGACAGCTTCACTGCTGAATTCTACCAAAGAAGAGTTGATACCAATTCTTCACAAACCTTTCTAAAAAATTAAAATAGTAGAGAACACTCCTCAACTCATGAGGCAAGCATTACTCTGACAGCAAATCCAGACAGGAGCATCACAAAAGAAAACTACAGATCAATATGAATGTGACAAAAAAGTCTTCCAGAAAATACTTGCAAACCAAACCCAGCAACATATAAAAATAATTTTACACCATGACCAAGCAGGATTTATTCCAGGAATGAGAGTTAGTTTGACATCTGAAAATAAATATATGTGATCCACCATTATCTGTATCTGTATCGAGAGAGAGAGAAACAGATAGATAGATTTTTTTTTTTTTTTTTTTTTTTTGAGACAGAGTCTCGCTCTATCACCCAGGCTAGAGTGCAATGGCTTGGTCTCAGCTTACTGCAACCTCTGCCTCCTGGGTTCAAGTGATCCTCCTGCCTTAGCCTCCCAACTAGCTGTGATTACAGTTGTGTGCCACCATGCCTGGCTAATTTTTGTATTTTTAGTACAGATGGGGTTTCACCGTGTTGGCCAGGCTGGTCTCAAACTCCTGACTTCAGGTGATCTGCCCACCTCAGCCTCCCGAAGCACTGGGATTACAGGCGTGAGCCACCGCACCCGGCCTCACCTTATCAATAGAATAAGAAATAGAAACCACATGATTATCTCAAAAGATGCAGAAAAATAGCCAGTCATGGTGGCACATGCTTGTAGTCCCAGCTACTTGGGAGGCTGAGGCAGGAGACTCCCTTGAGCAACAGTGAGCTGTGATTACTACACTCCAGTCTGGGTGACAGAGTGAGATCTTGTCTCAAAAAAATAAAAAAATAAAAACTAAAACATTGTCGAAATAAAGAAGATTTAAATATATGGAAAAAATCCTATGTTTATGTTTCAACACAATATCAGAATCCCAGCTGACTTCTTTGTGGAAATTGACAAGCTGTTTCTCAAATTCATAGGAAATTGCAGGGGACCCAGAACAGCCAAAACAATCTTGAAAAAAAAGAAAGTAGGACTCACACTCTCCAATTTTAAAGCTTGCTACAGAGCAACAGAATCAAGTCAGTGTGATACTGGCATAAGGATAGACGTATAAATCCATGGAATAGAATTGATAGTTTAGAAATAAACCCATCTATCTGTGGTCAACTAATATGAGTTAGACAAGGCTGTGAAGATCAATCAATGGAGGAACAAATAGTCTTTTCAACAAATGGTGCTGGAACAACTGGATGGCCCCATGCAGAAAAAATGAAGTTGGGACCAGGCACAGTGGCTTATGCCTGTAATCCCAACATTTTGGGAGGCTGAGGCAGTAGGATCACTTGAGGCCAGGAGTTTGAGACCAGCCTGGGCTACATGGTAAAACCCCCATCTCTACAAAAAATAAAAGTAAAAAAGATTAGCTAGGTATGATGGCACATGACTGTAGTCCTAGCTGTTCAGGAGACTGAGGCAGAAGGATTACTTGAGCCCAGGAGTTCAAGGATACAATGAGCTAGGATTACACCACCGCATTCCAGTTTCAGTGATAAAGCAAGACCTGTGTCTAAAACAACAACAACAACAACAACAAAAATGAAGTTGGACCCTTATCTCACACCATATACAAAAATTAACTCAAAATGGATCAAACAGCTAAATGGAAGAGCTAAAACTATAAAACTCTTAGAGAAAGCATAGAGGTAAATCTGTGACCTTGGATTTGGGAAAAGATTCTTAGGTATGACACCAAAAGCACAAACAACAAAAGAAAAGATACATAAATTGGATTCCATCAAAATTGAAAACGTATGTGCTTCAAAGGACACTATTAAAGTGAGAAGACACCACAGAATGGGAAAAAAAAATGGCAAAACTTACATCTGATACAGGACTTACATCTAGAACATATAAATAACTTACATGACTTAATAATTAAGGAACAAATAATCCAATTAGAAATATGGGCAATGGATCAGAATAAACATTTCTCCAAAAAAATAATATATTAAGATAACTAACATGGCCAGGCATGCTGACTCAGGCCTGTAGTCCCAGCACTTTGGGAGGCCAAGGCAGGCGGATCACGAGATCAGGAGTTCGAGACCAGTCTGACCAACATGGTGAAACCCCATCTCTGCTAAAAATACAAACAAATTAACTGGGCGTGGTGGTGTGCGCTTATAATCCCAGCTACTCAGGAGGCTGAGGCAGGAGAACCGCTTGAACCTGGGAGGTGCAGGTTGCAGTGAGCCAAGATTGCGCTACTGCACTCCAGCCTAGGCAATAGAGTGAGACTCCATCTCAAAAAAACAAAAAAGAAAAAAAAGGCTGGGCGTGGTGGCTCACGCCTGTAATCCCAGCACTTTGGGAGGCCTAGACGGGCAGATCACAAGGTCAGGAGATCGAGACTATCCTGGCTAACACAGTGAAACCCCGTCTCTACTAAAAATACAAAAAATTTGCCAGGCATGGTTGTGGGCACCTGTAGTCCCAGCTGCTCGGGAGACTGAGGCAGGAGAATGGCGTGAACCTGGGAGGTGGGCGACAGAGCGAGATTCCGTCTCAAAAAAAAAAAAAAAAAAAGATTGCCAATATACACATGAAAAGATGCTTGACACCGTTTGTTATCAGGAAATCAAGACAATGAGATACTACTTCACACCCACTAAAGTCAAATAGTCTATGCATTAATGAGGATGTGGAGAATTTGAAACCCTGGTACACTGCTGGCAGGAATATAAAATGATGAAGCTACTTTGGAAAATAGGCTGTCAACTCCTCAAACTCGTACCTATAGATTTACCATATGACAGAAAACAATAAAATTTTTAAACAAAGATTTACCGTGTGACCCAGCATTTCAACTCCTAGCTATATACCCAAGGGAAATTAAAACATACATCTACATAAAAATGTGTACACGAATGTTCATACCAGCATTATTCAACTGGATAGCCACATGGAAAAAAAATGAAGCAACCCCAAAAATGAAACTACCTAAATGTCCATCAACTGATTAATGGATTAAGAATTCTGGAGTATCCATACAGTGGAGCAGTGTTTTACCTTTGGCCATCAAGGTGAAGTACTGCTACATGTTACAGCATGGATGAACCTTAAAAACATGCTAACTGAAAGAAGCCAGGCCGGGCGCAGTGTTGGTACCTCACACCTGTAATCTGGGAGGCCGAGGTGGGAGAATCGCTTTAACTCAGGAGTTCAAGACCAGCCTGGGCAACATAGGGAGACCCTGTTCTCTACAAAAAGTGAAAAATTAGCCTGGGGTGGTGGCGTAAACCTGTGGGGTCCTGCCTGCTCAGGAGGCTGAGGTGGGAGGATCACTTGCGCCTGGGAAGTTGAGGCTGCAGTGAGCTGTGATTGCACCACTGTATTCCAGCCTAGGTTGCAGAGCAAGACCCTGTCTTAAATAATAAGAAGCCAGTCACAGGCAAATATATATACTTTTATTTAATTTAGATGAAATGTCCAAATAGGCAAATCTATAGAGATAGGAAATAGATTAATAGTTCCTTAGGGCTGGGAGTGCTGATGGGCAGGGTAGTGATAGCTAAAGGTTATGGAGTTTATTTTTGAGATGATGAAAATGTTTTAAAATTGGTGATAGTTGGTCACATTTATGAACATACTAAAACCTATCGAGTTGCTCACTTTATTTATTTTGTCTTTTTATTTTTATTTTTTTGAGACAAAGTTTTGCTTTGTCACCCAGGCTGGAGTGTAGTGGCGCAACCTCAGCTAACTGCAACCTCTGCTTCCCGGGTTCAAGCAATTCTCCTGCCTCAGCTTCCCTAGTAGCTGAGATTGCAGGCGCATGCCACCACACCCAGCTAATTTTTTGTATCTTTAGTAGAGACAGGGTTTCACTGTGTTGGCCAGGCTGGTATTGAACTCCTGACCTCAAGTCATCCACCAGCCTCGGCCTCCCAAAGTGCTGGGATTACAGGTGTGAGCACCGTGTCTGACCAAATTGCTCACTTTAAATGGGAAGATTGTATGGTATGTGAATTATATCTCAATAAAGCTGTTGATGGAAAAAAAGGATCAAGAACTCAGAACAGTGAATGAAAAAAAGATATACTAAGACACATAATTATGAAATTTTAAAATACTGAGAGACAATAGTAAAAGCCTCCAGAAAGGGAGAAAGAATAAAGGTCACATATACAATATCAGGAATTGGAATGACATCAGGTTTTCTACCAGTTCCTTGGAAGACAGTGCAGAAATGTCTTCAGAATTCTGAAGTAAAATTATTTTCAACCTAAAATTCTACTCCTAATCAAACTATTAATCAAGTGTGAGGGTAGAGTAAAAATAACTTTATTCAGATTCTCAGAAGTTTACCTGTCTTGCACTATTCCTCAGAAAACCACAGGAAAATATCTTCTACTGAACATTGATTTTAGGAAGAAAGAGTAAGACGTATAGTCTAAGAAATAGGGGCTACAACACAGAAGAGGGATAGAAGGAGATTTCAGGTATATATCATAGAGGGACAGCAAGCAGTCCGTGTAGGGGCATCCCTGACTTCAGTAGGGATGTTTCTAAGGAGTGAAGAGGTGGAGGGAAATGGAACATATATTGACCAAATTTTCAGTTATCTCTAAGGAAATGTTCAATTCTCTTGAAGAATTCAGTCATAAAGTAGTAATAGGGTCAAAGAAAACTAAGCAAATAAAAATTAAGGTAGTTAATTTATACCAGGGATAATTACTTGTGCAAGAAAAGAGGTGCAATAAATTATACTGTACTTGGCTCAGATACAATATTAACCCTGAAAATTAATTTAACCAAAACATTTGTAATATAACTAAATAGAGAAGATGGGTAAAAGGGAAATGTGTGGTTCAAGTGTAATGGTGTAAGACAGTGGGTCCTTCATTTTTCATAATAGGAAGTTCATAGATCATACAGAAAAGCGAAAAATCAGAAAATAGCAGTATATTAATGTGTCACTTCAAAATATAGAGGTAAAGCCAGGCATGGGGGCTCACACCTGTAATCCCAGTATTTTGGGAGGCTACGTCAGATCGTTTAGTTCAAGACCAGCCTGGGTAACATAATGAGGCCCTGTCTCTACAGAAATTTTTAATTAGCCAGGTGTGTTGGTATGCACCTGTAATCCTAGCTACTATTAGGGAGGCTGAGACAGGAGGATCCCTTGAGCCCAGGAGTTCAAGGCTTCAGTGAGCTATGATAACACCAGTGCACTCCACGCTGGGCAATAAAGCAAGACCATGTCTCTAATAAATTTTTAAAAAGAGAAATATGGAGGTAAATACTAGAAGAAGCATCCAAGGGAATTGAAAGTGATTGCCTCTGAGGAATCAGTCAGCTACTGTTTTTTATTATAAGCCTTGTAGTCCTATTTGACTTTCAAAATAGGTATGTGTATTCTTTTATTTAAAATTATGTCTAAGAAGAAAAAGAATAGGATAGTGCTGGAAATAGCTTATTTTATGGCCAAGGAACACAGGCAAATTTTAGCCCTTTTAGTATGTCATAGACAGGTGAATAAATTCAAAGAAATATTAATTTCAAAGAGTAAAAAGTGGAAAAGTCTTCATAACTTTAAGGGTGTACAAAGTGGGGAATAACAAGCAACTGGAAAAATCTTCATAACTTTAAGGATGTACAAAGGGGAGAGTATATGTGGCAAATAATACAGTTATATAAAAGACCAAAAAGTAGAGTTTCAAAAAGAAGCAGGTCTTAAACTCCTGGGCTGCAGAAGCTGCAGAGAGGCCATGTAGACTGGGAAGTTGTTAGTTGGATTATGGCAGTTAGGAAGCTGTTCTGACCTTTGAGAGTTACTATAGATTGATGGTTTTCAAGGAGGGAGTGATTCTTCCCCACCCCAACCCCATGAGATATTTACAGTGTCTGGAGACATTTTTCAGTTGTCACAACTGGGAATGTGCTACTGGCATCTGATAAGTGGAGGCCAGGGATCTGAAATGCATAGGACAGTCCCAAAGATAAAGAACTGTTTGACCCAACATGTCAACAAGGCTGAGATTGAGAAACCCTGCTGTAGCCCAGGGAAAGGTGAGGAAGGGAACGTTAACTATCTGCTTGTTCAAAATAATATAAGAACACTGTCTAATTTGAAGGTAGTGATTATATACTATTTTCTTGAGAAATTAAGGAAAGAAGTATAGCAGCTAACTTGAAAGGAAGCAGCATGGAAAGAAATAATAAATAAAATGTGTAGCACAGTACCTGGCATCATGTTCATAAAGAAATCATTAAGTTCACTAACAGGTGCTTATTAAATGCTAGTTAATGTAGGAGAAACAGAACTATATGCATATTTTGCCCTCAAGGAACCTAAACTTTGAGGAAAAATATGGAATTTATACAAGGACCTGAAAGAAAGGTAGAAAGTAAAAATTGCTATCAAAAAAGAGACCAGTAATCTCAGCACTTTGGGAGGCCAAGGTGGGTGGATCACCTGAGGAGTTAAAGACCAGCCTGACCAACATGGTGAAACCCCATCTCTAAAGATACAAAAATTAGCCGGGCGTGGTAGCGGGTGCCTATAATCCCAGCTACTAGGGAGGCTAAGGCAGGAAAATCACTTGAACTCGGGAGGCAGAGGTTGCAGTGAGCCTAGATCATGCCATTGCACTCCAGCCTGGACAACAAGAGCAAAATTCCACCTCAAAAAAAAAAAGAGAGACCAGCATAGGATTTAAAAAAAAAAAGGGAGAATTTGTTCCTTCAAAATTCTGAGTTTATAGTTACTTATATGCTTATCTTCCTATTAGTTTATAAACTGTGTTTTATTCATTTTTTATATTCTATATAGAACTAATATCACCATAATTAGTCCTAAATGCACATATTTTTGTTTATTGGAAGTGGGTGTGTCTGTGAAATTTTTGCATAATCAGTATATAATATTTAACTCATTGAATTATACCTTTTTTTCTCTCTATCAGACTATAAATACAACAAGAGTACAGATTGTGTTAGCTTAGCCATCTCTGTATCTTCCAGGACCTAGCACGTAATAGGTGACCAATAAATGTTTGTTGAATAAATGAATGAGATCACAATCAGTGTCAGTAGTGTGTTTTTGAATACTGGTTGTTAGCATCCCAGAGGAGGGGTAGTATAATTGGGAAATATTCAGTAGTCTTCTGTTTAATGTGAGTCTTTTGTTTAACATATCTCCTTCCACATTTAGAACTTCAGAAAGTTTCACTAAAGAGAGAATAGTTCAGCTGAAACTTCTGTTAAAATTCTTCTGCTTTGTTTTCTTATCTCTGCAGTGCTGAATTATCCCAAGGCAATTTCTGGGATGGGCTAGGCTCTCCTCCAGATTGCCCATCTCCTGGGAGCGATGTGTATTGCAGCAGTGAACTGAATGACCCTCAGTATGACCAAAGTCTTCTAGAGAACTTATTTTATACAGTACCTGTAAGTCATTGAACCTAAAGCACTAAGAATTAGAGAACAAATGTATTAATAATATTAGTAGCTGCAGGCATGATACCACTTGCCAGACAGCTATGCATTTTACATACCTTACCTTACTTAATCGTAATGACAACCTGAAGAGGAAAGTATTATCTTCATTTTACAGGTGTTGAGACAGGCCTAGTAGATTTTGAGTATTTTGTGCAAGAACATGTAACAAATAAGTATTAGAGCCAGAATTCAAATTCAAGTTTGCCTGAGTCCAAAGCCTATGGTTTAATTAATATATTATATGGTTTCCTTAGAGCTTTTATAAGGAAGAGCTGATGTAGTTATACCCTCAGAACCATCCTTAACTGGTATCTGTTAAAAATATTCCAAAAATACTTCTTACTCTTAGAAGACAAAACTCTTCTGGCCTGTGAGACAGGGATTCTTTTTTCTGGCAGCTCTGGTTTTTTCAAAGTTCTTTTTTCTGTCAAGCCTTATGCTCTTTTCATTGACTTAGCATCTTCTAGAGTCTATACATAGTAAGTCCAATCCCTGTTCCACAAGTAATTGTTTATATGTGCAAAGGTTCATACTCCTGATTTTCCTTTTCTCCAGGTCAAAAAAAGATACTGGGCCGGGCGCGGT
Source organism: Rhinopithecus roxellana (assembly GCF_007565055.1). Classification (NCBI taxonomy): domain Eukaryota; kingdom Metazoa; phylum Chordata; class Mammalia; order Primates; family Cercopithecidae; genus Rhinopithecus; species Rhinopithecus roxellana. Next base: position 58,050,677 of record NC_044563.1, read on the forward strand.
GGCTCAAGCCTGTAATCCCAGCACTTTGGGAGGCCGAGACGGGCGGATCACAAGGTCAGGAGATCGAGACCACCCTGGCTAATACGGTGAAATCCCGTCTCTACTAAAGAATACAAAAAACTAGCCAGGCGACGAGGCGGGCGCCTGTAGTCCCAGCTACTTGGGAGGCGGAGGCAGGAGAATGGCGTAAACCCGGGAGGTGGAGCTTGCAGTGAGCTGAGATCTGGCCACTGCACTCCAGCCTGGGCGACAGAGCCAGACTCCGTCTCAAAAAAAAAAAAAAAAAAAGATACTGAAATACAAGGTAGTTTATACCAGCCCAGTAGTAAGCCAGTGAGAGCTACTACAGTTTGGAAGAAGCAGGGAAAACTTTTACATGAGATTGTTGGGGAAAAGCATAATGAAGAATAAAGGGTTTAAACTGACACTTGAAAGATAGTGTTTTGAGAAGCAGAGAAAAGAAACAAAATGGGTGTAGAAGAATGACCTGTGCAGAAAACCACATTTTTGCACTACAAGGGATCCAGTTGACTAGATGAGAATTTGTGTGGAAAAGAAGTTGAAAAGGCAGGCTAGCACATTGCAGCCAATCTGTGAAAGGCTTTTCATGTCAGGTGAAGAGGAAGTCACATATCACAAGAGTGTTTTAGGAATCTGAGTCTGGCAACCATACAGGGGGGCAGACTGAAGAGGGAATAACTAGAAGCAGATAGGAAGCCACTGGGCTACGGGAAGTATGAGAGAGAATGCCTGAATGAGAGTAGCAGCAGTGGGATTGGACAGGAGGAGGTGGGTGGGAAAGACCTTAGGAACTGTTAGGATTTCATGACTTCCCACCTTCACAGTGATCACTGATAATATGTTCCCTATAGAATAACGAGGAAATATTTATTACATATTTATTACCCATTTTCTGTGTGCTAGGGACTTCACATCTTATGTATCATTTATTAAATACTTGGGTGGGTTGTTTGTTGTTTTTTTATGGCTGAAACTAATAGAGCACTAAATACTGTATTTCATTCATTATTTTGTTTAATTCTTTTTTTTTTTTTTTTTTTTTTTGAGACAGAGTCTCTCATTCTGTCACCCAGGCTGTAGTGCAGAGGCATGATCTCGGATCACCGCAACCTCTGCCTCCCGGGTTCAAGCAGTTCTTCTGCCTCAGCCTCCCGAGTAGCTGGGATTACAGGCACATGCCACTGCACCTGGCTAATTTTTGTATTTTTATTAGAGACAGGCTTTCACCATGTTGGCCAGGCTAGTCTTGAACGCCTGACCTCAAGTGATCCGCTCACCTCAGTCTCCCAAACTGCTGTGATTACAGGCGTGAGCCACCATGTCCAGCTCTATTGTATTTAATTCTTTTACCAGCTGCATGAGATAGTATTCTCTCTCTTTTACATAGCATTAAACAAAAGCTTAAAGAGGTTAAGTACTAATAATTAAGTGGCAGAACTGGAATTCTCACCCTAGTCTATCTGACAAAAAGCCTGTATTTTTTTTCTACTAGACCACAATGTGTCATCAGTCTTGAGCATGGTGTTAGAATCTGACCGTGAATGAGCTCTCTAACTTCGTCTCCCACTTACACCCTTTACCCACCGGAGTCTCCAGCCATACTGGAGTCTCATGCCACTTGACACTCTGAAACATTTTAGCTCTTTTTTTTTTTTTTTCTGTAGAGACAGGGTCTCACTATGTTGTCCAAGTTGGTCTCAAACTCTTGGCTCAAGCAGTTCTCCTGCCTTGGCCTCCCAAAGGGTTGAGATTACAGGCATGAGCCACTGCACCTGGCCTTAGCTCTTGTATCTCCCTATTTTTTGCTGGTACTAATCCTTCTACTTTGAATGCTGAAATGCTCTTATCCATCTGATAAACTTAATTCTTGAAGATCAACTCATCACCTCTGTGAAGAAATCATCCCAGACTTCTCCAAGCAGAATTTGTTGCCTGAATACCCACATATCTTGCACATATTTCTATTATAGCTCTTACCACGTTGTATGATATAGTCCCTTGTACACAGGAATGTGTCTTCATTCTTTTTATTACCAGTACAGCAAAGGCCTGACAGATACTGAGTGCTCACTCAGTGAAGACTTAGTGAATAAATGAATGTGTGAATGGTACTACATAATCCCCCATGCTATTTGAACAAAATAATTTTAGAAAATGTTTGTTACCTGAAAGAAGGAGTGAACTAATTGACCATGAGACAGTGGGAAAGCCAAGGAGTTACAATGTTCCTTCCCCAAAGTCAGTGTTTGACATTCTTAATATTGAATAGCGTTCACAGCGTGATTACCTTGTATTTTGGTACCTGAAATTCTTAGCTGTTGAGCAGTGTAGTTTATGTTAACCTTAATTCCTTTCAGCCCTTGGACTCATCTAGATTTTGATTACCTTGTCAATAACCTTTTTTTTTTTAAATACTTTAAGTTCTAGGGTACGTGTGCACAATGTGCGGTTTGTTTCATATGTATACATGTGCCATGTTGGTTTACTGCACCCATCAACTCATCATTTGCATTAGGTATTTATCCTAATACTATCCCTCCCCCAACCCTCCACCCCGCAACAGGCCCCAGTGTGTGATGTTCCCCACCCTGTGTCTAAGTGATCTCATTGTTCAATTCCCACCTATGAGTGAGAACAGGCAGTATTTGGTTTTCTGTCCTCGTGATAGTTTGCTCAGAATGATGGTTTCCAGATTCATCCCTGTCCCTGCAAAGGACATGACCTCAACCTTTTTTATGGCTGCATAGTATTCCACGGTGTATATGTGCCACATTTTCTTAATCCAGTCTATCATTAATGGAATTCGGGTTGGTTCCAAGTCTTTGCTATTGTGAATAGTGCCGCAATAAACATACGTGTGCATGTATCTTTATAGCAGCATGGTTTATAATCCTTTGGGTATATACCCAGTAATGGAATTGCTGGGTCAAATGGTAATTCTAGTTCTAGATCCTTGAGGAATTGCCACACTGTCTTCCACAATGATTGAACTAATTTACACTCCCACCAGCAGTGTAAAAGCATTCCTATTTCTCCACATCCTCTCCAGCATCTGTGGAAACAAACCTTTTTTTAGAAATAACTGTGCATATAGATAAGGATCCTTTGAAATGGAGCCTTGTAAGACAATGTTGTCCATTAGAACCTCCTGTGATGACAGAAATGTCCTGTACCCACATTGTCCAATTCGGTAGCCAGTAGTCACATGGGCAAGGACTTCATCACTAAAACACCAAAAGCAATGGCAACAAAAGCCAAAATAGACAAAAGGTATCTAATTAAACTAAAGAGCTTCTGCACAACAAAAGAAACTATCATCAAAGTGAACAGGCAACCTACAGAATGGGAGAAAATTTTTGCAATCTACCCATCTGACAAAGGGCTATTACCTAGAATCTACAAAGAACTTAAACAAATTTACAAGAAAAAATCAACCCCATCAAAAAGTGGATGAAGGATATGAACAGATACTTCTCAAAAGAAGACATTTATGCAGCAACAGACACATGAAAAAATGCTCATCATCACTGGTCATCAGAGAAATGCAAATCAAACCACAATGAGATACCATCTCATGCCAGTTACAATGCAATCATTGAAAAGTCAGGAAACAGTAGATGCTGGAGAGGATGTGGAGAAATAGGAACACTTTTACACTGTTGGTGGGAGTGTAAAGTAGTTCAACCATTGTGGAAGACAGTGTGGCAATTCCTCAAGGATCTAGAACTAGAATTACCATTTGACCCAGCAATCCCATTACTGGGTATATACCCAAAGGATTATAAATCATGCTACTATAAAGACACATGCACACATATGTTTATTGCAGCACTATTCACAATAGCAAAGACTTGGAGCCAACCCAAATGTCCAACAATAATAGACTGAATTAAGAAAATGTGGCACATATACACCATGGAATACTATGCCGCCATAAAAAAGGTTGAGGTCATGCCCTTTGCAGGGACATGGATGAAACTGGAAACCATCATTCTGAGCAAATTATCACGAGGACAGAAAACCAAACACCTCCTGTTCTCACTCATAGATGGGAATTGAACAATGAGATCACTTAGACACAGGGTGGGGAACATCACACACTGGGGCCTGTTGGGGGTGGAGGGTTAGGGGAGGGATAGCATTAGGAGGAATACCTAATGTAAATGATGAGTTGATGGGTGCAGTAAACCAACATGGCACATGTATACATATGTAACAAATCTCACATTGTGCACATGTACCCTACAACTTAAAGTATAATTAAAAAAAAAAAAAGTAACCTGACAATCATGCTATTCAACTTAGCTACTAGCCACATGCTGCTGCTTAAATTAGTTGACATTACATAAAATTTAAAATTTATTCTTCAGTTGCACTAGTCAACCATTTTTAAAAGTTGCCACTTAAAGGAAAACTTAACGGCAAAAATCTTTGTAATTTTGCCTTTTAAAGTTGTATTGTGGTGGCGCGGTGGCTCATGCCTGTAATCCCAGCACTTTGGGAGGCCAAGGCGGGCAGATCACTTAAGGTCAGGAGTTCGAGACCAGCCTGGACAACATGGTGAAACCCTGTCTCTACTAAAACTACAAAAATTACCCAAGTGTGGTGGCGCATGCCTATAGTCCCAGCTACTTGGGAGGCTGAGGCATGAGAATCACTGGAACCTGGGAGGCAGAGGTTGCAGTGAGCGGAGCTCATGCCACTGCACTCTAGCCTGGGCAACAGACCGAGACTCCATCTCAAAAAAAAAAAAAAAGTTGTATTGCTTCCAAGAAGACATTCTTATCATGCTTATTTAAATTAATTTGTCCCCCTGTCACAGATCAACACATTATACCCCCTGACACGCTGAAAAAAGGGTAGTTTTAAATGATAGACTTAAAATAACTTTGGGTTTGTGTCCTGAATTTATATTATATTAGCAAGCTTTGTATCTTTTTTTTTAAATGGAACCCAGTAACTATAATGCCATCTTCTCTGTTTATTTTACATTTTGTGATGTAAAGGGCTGATCAGTCCATTGCAGTAGCTGCCTTTTCTCAAAATAAAAATGAATTGCAAGGGGCTTAGCCATTGGTTCCCTCATTAAGGAAATTTGTGATGTATATATAGTAAACAGTTCATTTTAGCAAGATTAAAAGCAGAATGAATCATTTATAGTATAGAATGGTGACAAAAAGTAGTCTTGGCTGAGTACAGTGGCTCACCCCTGTAATTCCAGTACTTGGGGAGGCCGAGGCGGGCAGATCACTTGAGCCCAAGGGTTTGAGACCAGCCTGGGCAACATGACCAAACTTCATCTCTACAAAAAATACAAAAATTAGCCAGGGGTGGTGGCACATGCCTGTAGTCCCAGCTAGGAGGCTGAGGTAGGAGGACCACATGAGCCCCAGGGAGGTCAGGGTTGCAGTGAGCTGTGATTGTGCCACTGCACTCCAGCCTGGGCAACACAGTGAGACTGTGTCTCAAAAAAAAAAATAAATAAATAAGTAGGCTATCCAAATAATTAGGTGACATCGTCCAAGTCATTTGGCCTCAAACTATGGTAGAAATACAGGCTTTGAAGCCCATGGAGATCAAAATCTGGCTTTACAGCTATGGTTTATAAACAAGCTGCCTTACTTTTTTCAGCTCTGATTTTCTCACTTGTGAATACTGAGATAAAGGAACCTTGTAGGAATGTGGTAAATGTTAGAAATATACATATAGCATTAAGCATAATACCAGACATACAGTCTATAGTCAATAAATAATTATTATTGTTATTGATAATTTGAAAGAAGAATCTACCTTCATTTATTTGCTTTCAACTGAACTTGTAGGTTATTTTTGTGAACTTCAGATTATTTTTGTATAACCAGGAGAAATACGGGATTATCTCCCTGGTGTCAGTTCTTTCTTTAAGAGAATGATGTATGTACAGAGAAGAACTTGCTTTCTTTAGAGAAATGTTTCGTTGCCACAATCCCCAAAGCAGCTGTCTTTTAGTGTCTCTGTTTCTTCCTCTCCATAGAAATCTGATACCAGCATCAGTGATTTCCTCAGTGAAGAGGATGATGTTGTCCCTTCTAAAAAAATAAGCCAGTCAACAGCTCTTGCCAGATCGTCTAAGGTTCTGGAGTCAAGTGATCATAAGCTGAAGAAGAGGTCAACAGGCAAGAAAAATAGGTGAGCTGCTCTGTTTATTTAAAGGTAAACGCAAAGGAATATTATTTTCACAAGATCTCCTAAGGTGGAATGACCCATTTGCCCAGCACCATTAGAGTGATTAAGTTACAATAACTCGGTAAGCATTGTAATTCTTAAAAATGTAATAATCTGAAAAGATGGGTACTTTTTTTTTTCCCCCATAGGTTTTGGGGAACAGGTAGTATTTGGTTACCTGAATAAGTTCTTTAGTGGTGATTTCTGAGATTTTGTTGTGCCCGTCACCTAAGCAATATGATACTGTACCCAATTTGTAGCCTTTTTTTTTTTTGAGACAGAGTTTTGCTCTTGTTTCCCAGGCTGGAGTGCAATGGCGCGATCTCAGATCACTGCAACCTCCACCTCCAGGATTGAAGCAATTCTTCTGCCGAGTAGCTGGGATTACAGGCATGCGCCACCATGCCCAGCTAATTTTTATTTTTAGTAGAGACGTGGTTTCTCCATGTTGGTCAGGCTGCTCTTGAACTCCCAGCCTCAGGTGATCCCCCCACCTCAGCCTCCCAAAGTGCTGAGATTACAGGTGTGACCCACCGCACCCCGCCTCCAATTTGTAGTCTTTTATCCCTCACCGTCTTTCCACTCTCTCCCTCAGTTTCAAAAGTCCATTGTATCATTCTTATGCCTTTGCATCCTCATAGCTTAACTTCCACTTATGAGTGAGAACATACGATGTTTGGTTTTCCATTCCTGAGCTACATCACTTAGAATAATGGTCTCCAATTCCATCCAGATTGCTGCAAATGCCGTTATTTCGTTTCTTTTTTATGGTTGAGTAGTATTCCATATATATATATGGAATTTCTTTATCCACTCGTTGATTGATGGGCATTTAGGCTGGTTCCATATTTTTGCAATTGCAAATTGTGCTGCTGTAAACATTCGTGTACAAGTATCTTTTCCATATAATGACTTCTTTTCCTCTGGGTAGATACTAGAAGTAGGATTGCTGGATCAAATGGTAGTTCTACTTTTAGTTATTTAAGGAATGTCGGCCGGGCGCGGTGGCTCAAGCCTGTAATCCCAGCATTTTGGGAGGCCAAGACGGGCGGATCACGAGGTCAGGAGATCGAGACCCTCCTGGCTAACACGGTGAAACCCCGTCTCTACTAAAAAATACAAAAAAAAAACTAGCCAGGCGAGGTGGCGGGCGCCTGTAGCCCCAGCTACTCGGGAGGCTGAGGCAGGAGAATGGCTTAAACCCGGGAGGCGGAGCTTGCAGTGAGCTGAGATCCGGCCACTGCACTCCAGCCCGGGCGACAGAGTGAGACTCTGTCTCAAAAAAAAAAAAAAAAAAAAAAAAAAAGGAATGTCTACACTGTTTTCCATAGTTGTTGTACTAGTTTACATTCCCACCAGCAGCGTAATAGTGTTCCCTTTTCACCACATCCCCACCAACATTCTTTTTTTTTTTTTTTAATGGCCATTCTTGCAGGAGTAAAATGGTATCGCACTATGGTTTTGATTTGATTTCCCTGATCATTAGTGATGTTGAGCATATTTTCATACATTTGTTGGCCATTTGTATATCTTCTTTTGAGAATTGTTTATTCATATCCTTAGCCCACTTTTGATGGGATTGTTTGATTTTTTTCTCGCTAATTTGTTTACATTCCTTATAGATTCTAGATATTAGTCCTTTGTCAGATGTATAGACTGTGAAGATTTTCTCCCATTCTGTGGGTTGTCTGTTTACTCTGCTGACTGTTTCTTTTGCTGTGCAGAAGCTTTTTAGTTTAATTAAGTCCCATCTATTTATCTTTGTTTTTGTTGCATTTGCTTTTGAGTTCTTGATCATGAATTCTTTGTCTAAACCAATGTCTAGAAGGGTTTTTCCATTGTTGTCTTCTAGAATTTTTATGATTTGAGGTCTTAGATTTAGTCCTTGATCCATCTTGAGTCGATATTTTTATAAGGTGAGAGGTGAACATCCAATTTCATTCTTCTACATGTGGCTTGCCAATTGTCTCAACACCATTTGTTGAATAGGGTGTCCTTTCACCACTATCTGTTTTTGTTTGTTTTGTCGAAGATCAGTTGGCTATAAATATTTGGCTTTATTTCTGGATTCTCTATTCTGTTTCATTGGTCTGTGTGTCTATTTTTATACCAATACCATGCTGTTTTGGTGACTGTGGCCTTACAGTATAGTTTGAAGTCAGGTAATGTGATGCCTCCAGATTTGTTCTTTTTGCTTAGTCTTGCTTTGGCTAATTGGGCTCTTTTTTTGGTTCCATATGAATTTTAAGATTTTTTTTTCTAGTTCTGTGAAGAATGATGAGGGTATTTTGATGGGAATTGCTCTGAATTTGTAGATTGCTTTTGGCAGTATGGTCATTTTCATTTTATTGATTCTGCCAAGATGGGTAGAATTTAAATGGTTAAGGAAGAAAGCAGGAGTCTAAGTTGTATGTGTACTGTAATCACGACTATGTAGAAAATATGCATAAGGAAAACAAATGAGAAGAAATACACAAAAGTGACAATAGTAGTTACATTAGGATAGTGGGTAACTGAAATAAGGTCTGTGTCCCTTCTAGAAAAACCTAAATTTGTAGTTTCAGTTTCTGTACTTGTGTGTATTGTATATATATGTGTTGTGTGTGTGTGTGTGTGTGTGTATGTGTGTATAAGTTGTGTGTGTATGTGTATATATATGTGTATGTGTGTGTATATGTATATATAGTATTTAAAAATTTTTTTGTACCTGGGAGCATAGATTCCAGTTACCCTGAATATACACTCTCAAACCTTTAGATTATAATTGTTTTTACATTTTTTGAGATTTCTTGCACTATAGGACTAGAATTCTGATAATTAAGGCTGTTTCCAATCCTTGATAACTTGTGAATCAAGATGCTTGACTGGGTGTGGTGGTTCACACCTGTAATCCCAGCACTTTGGGAGGCTGAGGCAGGAGGATTGCTTGAGTCTGGGAGTTAAAGACCAGCCTGGGCAACATAGTAATATCTCATCTGTATAAAAAATACAAAAATTAGCCAGGTGTGATGACCCATGCTTATGGTCCCAGCTACTTGGGAAGTTGAGGTGGGAGGATCATTTGAACCCAGGAGGTCAAGGCTGCAGTGAGCCATGATCATGCCACTGCACTCCGGCCTGGGTGACAGAGCAATACCCTGTGCAAAAATAAAAATAAGAAAATAAAAACTTGCTGCCCTCCCTCTTTCCTCATCTTGCCTATGCATACTAGATTGTTTCATGTGAAGCCTGTAACAGTATGCCTCACTGCTCGTGTGAACTCCTTTCAGAAATTTGGTTGAACAACAGATGCTCTCAGAAACTCCAGAAGATGCCCAAACGATGACACTAAGTGTGGATAGACTGGCCCTTCTGGGTAGAACACATTCAGTCAGAATCATCGTTGAAACTATGGGAATTCCTCCAGATAATCATCAGATGACCCCTGACAAAAAAAGCTATGCTGGTCCACCACCTAAGGTGACTACAGCAAAAAAGCGGTATGTCTCTAACATGAGAAAGCTAAATTTGACATTTTTCGAAAGTGTGTCTGATGATAATAATCAACAGTTGTATAATACTGTGATTTGGGATGTGTTTTCATATGCATCATTTAATGTACAGAAATATACTGAATCCCCACCAGATCCCAAGAACCGTGTAAGTATGGGACTAAAGAAAATTAAGACACAGACTCTGTTCTTACATATCTTACAGTTAGCAGGACAGAGAAACATTTAAATGGCTATCTATAACATAAGGCTTTAGGGCCCAAAATGGATGTTTTGTATTAAAAGTGCTGTGGGAACGCAAGAAAGGGAGCCTTTGATTCTCTGACAAGGGTTGGTGGAAAGCTTTGAAGAAGAGGTAAGGCTTCTGAGTACTAGAGGTCCTGAAAATAGGACTTCAAATATATGTTGGATTTATCAGACGGAAATTAGGTTTATTGTTTGGTTAGTTTTTAATCACTTTTTTTGTTTTTCTTTGTAGCACTTTCTTTGTAGAATATCACTTTCCTGTGGGCTTTTCGGAAAGCGGATTGGGAAAGACGGCTTTGATCACTGAGGTTGTTCGACTCGCCTCCAGTAAAATTACAAATGGAAGTAAGAGACACACTGGTTTTCTGCACCTTAGACATTCTGACTTTGGAAGAATTTTTGAATTCCTAATTACTCATTTGACCTTTTTTTTTTTTTTTTGACATGAAGTCTCGCTCTTTCGCCCAGGCTGGAGTGTGGTGGCGCAATCTCTACTCACTAAAGCCTCCGCCTCCCGGGTTCAAGCAGTTCTCCCATCTCAGCCTCCTGAGTAGCTGGGATTACAGGCGCATGCCACCTCACCCAGCTAATTTTTGTATTTTTTAGTAGAGACGTGGTTTCACCATGTTGGCCAGGGTGGTCTCGAACTCCTGACTTCAGGTGATCCACGCACCTCGGCCTCCCAGAGTGCTGGGATTAAAGGCATAAGCCATCACGCCTGGCCTCATTTGACTTTTGTAGTATCATAAAATCTTAGAGCTAGAAAGAACTTTGAAGTGAATCTACTGTAATTTCTGTATTTTATAAGGGAGTAAACAGGCCCAGTGATACTATGACTATTCTAATATAAGGCAGCAGGTCACTAGTAACATAACTGAGACTAGAACTCAAAAATTATGATGCTTAAATCATTTTCTTTCAACTGTCTCCATTTTTCTTATTTTAAAACAACTTTAACAAGACATAATTTACATACCGTACAATTTACTCATTTAAAGTATACAATTTTTATTTATTTATTTATTTTTTTGCAACGGAGTCTCATTTTGTCACCTAGGCTAGAGTACAGTTGCATGATCTCAGCTCACTGCAACCTCCACCTCCTGGCTTCAAGCAATTCTCCTGCCTTAGCCACCTGAGTAACTGGGATTACAGGTGTGTGCCAGCATGCCTGGCTAATTTTTGTATTTTTAGTAGAGACGGGGTTTCACCATGTTGATCAGGCTGGTCTTGAACTCCTGACCTTAAGTGATCCACCTGCCTTGGCCTCCCACAGTGCTGGGATACAGGCGTGAGCCACCATGCCCGGCCAATATTTTCAAGGCTGTGCAGCTATCACCACAATCTAATTTTAGAACATTTTCATTCCCCTAAAAGAAGCCCCATACTTACTAGCTTTCACTTCCCATTTCCCTCTTTCCCCAGCCCTAAGCAACTGCTAATCTTCTTTCTGTCTCTATCAGTTTGTCCATTCTGGATGTCTCATATAAATGGAATCATGCAACTTGTGATTTTTTTGACTACTGTCTTTGACTTACCATAATATTTTTAGGTTTCATGTTATAGTATATATCAGTCCTTCATTCCTTTCTATGGCTAATACTCCATTGCATAGATACACCACATTTCATTTATCCTTTCCTCAGTTGATGGACATTCAGGTTGTTTCCACTTTTTGGCAATTTTGCATAATGCTGCTATGTGAACATTTGTGTACATGGTTTTGTATGGACCGTGTGCTTTCATTTCCGTTGGGTATATATCTAATGGTAGAATTGCTGGGTCATATGGTAACTTTATGTTTTAACTTTTTCAAGAATTACCAGACTGTTTTCAACAGTGGCTGCACCATTTTCCCACTAGCAGTGTATGAATGTTCTAATTTGTCTACATGCTCATCAACACTTGTTACTTTCCATTCTTTTTTATTCTGGTCATCCTGGCGGATGTGAAGTGACATCATATTGATTTTGATTTGCATTTTCCTGATGGCCAGTCATGTCAAGCATCTTTTCATGTGAAATGCCTATTCAGATCGTTTGTTCATTTTCAAATCGGACTCTTTGTTACTGAGTTATAAGAGTTCTTTGTGTATCCTAGATACAAGCCCCTTATCAGATCTATGATTTGCAAATATTTTCTCCCATTCTGTGGGTTGTCCTTTCACTCTCTAGATGGTATTGTTTACAGCACAAAAGTTTTTCATTTTTATGTACTCTAGTTTATCTGTTTTTTTCTTTTGTTGCTTATGCTTTTGGTGTTGTCTTTTTTTTTCTAATTTGTTTTAAATATTTCAGATACAGAAAAAGGATAATATAATAGACATTTATGTTCCTGCCACCCAAAATTACAGCCACTTTTCTAATATATTCTGAGGATAGCTTTGCCTTGGTTTTCCAGTTTGATCTATGAATAGTCAGTTCATCAGTGTTAAGTTTCTTCTCTGGGAAGTAGTTTGAGAAATAAAAGATGTGGTCCTAACACTCCTACTACATAGTCAAATAACTTTTCCTTTACAGCATACTAACATGGGATTTTTAAATTTTTACTTTGCTTTATTTTGTTTCCTTTTAGAACTAGATTATCCATTCACATGGTTCAAAATTCAAAAGTTGCATCCTTGCAGACAAACAAGGTTGTTGCTTGTATATCCTTCCTTAAGCCATTATAGATAGATAGCCAGGCAGATAGATAGATAGATAGATAGACAGATAGATAGATAGATAGATAGATAGACAGACAGATAGATAGATAGATAGATAGATAGATGTGTGTATGTGTGTATGTGTGCGTGCACACGTGTGTATCAGCAAATATGTTTATTCCAGGGGTGTCCAATCTTTTGGCTTCCATGGGCCACATTGGAAGAATTGTCTTGGACCACACATAAAATACACTAACACTAACAATAGCTGATGAGCTTAAAAAAAAAAATCGCAAAAAAATCTTACAGTGTTTTAAGATAGTTTACAGATTTGTGTTGGGCTGCATTCAAAGCCATCTTGGGCCACTTGTGGGCTCACAGGTTGGACAAGGTTGGTTTATCCCTTCCCCCGCCTCCCGTCCCCCGCGTTTCTGCAAGTGTTAGTGCACCATACACAAGTTGAGTGTCCTTTCTTCAAAATGGTTAGAACCAAAAGTATTTAGGATTTCAGATTTTTTCAGATTTTGGGATATTTGCATATACATTAATAAGCTATCTTGGGCATAGGACCCAAAGCTAAACATGAAATTCACTTATGTATCATATAGACCTTATACGCATAGCCTGAAGGTAATTTTGTACAATGTTTTAAATACTTTTGTACATGAAATAAAGTTTTCACTGCGTTTTGACTGAGACCCTGAGACCCATCACATGAGGTAGGGTATGGTATTTTCCACTCTGGCATCATATTGGCATTCAGAAAGTTTTGGATTTTGGAGCATTTTGGGTTTTGAGTTTTGGGGTTAGGGCTGCCCAACCTATACATGGTTCTGCACCTTGCCTTTAATCTTAGGAATTTTTGCATATCAGGACATAAAGAGAAAAGAGGAAACTCACAGATGAGGAAAGAGGAAACTGAGACGTAAATTAATTAAGTAGCTTGTATAATATCACACAGCTGGTTTATGGTAGAACTAGAATTTCAACCTAGCACCATTTCGATTCCAAAATGTGCCTTAATCTATATTGCTTCCTAAACATTTATTTTTATTGTTGGCCACAGTGATTGATCCTCTCTATGTTTTTCTGAGAAAGATTATATGGGAAATGTGGAATAAGCATTGAGCCAAGAATTGCAAGACTGGATTCTAGTTCTGATTGTACCACACACTAATCATGCACCTTAGGCAAAATCACTGTCTTACCTGTGGGCCTCTCTTAGTAATAATATGGATTAGACTAGGTATTAATCTGGATCCCTTTCAACTCTTGAAAAAAATCTTCTCTGGGACACTGTTAGCAAGTTATTTACCTGAATTTTTTCTTCACTTACTGCCTTAACTCACTTAACTCACAGACAGAATACATCAGTTATCCAAGCCCAAAATTATACAGTTGTGATCAACTAATTCCAACTAAGCCCAAAATAATACAGTTGTGATCAACTAATTCCAACTAAGCCCAAAGTAATACAGTTGTGATCAACTAATTCCAAGTTTATAAAATTGTTTGCAGCTGGCATAACGTAAATTAACTTTACTCAGTGGTGAAAAATAATGAGCTTAAGAAACAGAGAATTATATGAGAAATATAGTAACAGTACAAGAATGTACCTAAGTAGTAAGGAGAAATTGAAATAGAATTCTGTTTGTACATAAAGAATTTTACAGTGTCCAAAGTGCTTTTTCCTTTATTACCTCAGTTGATCCTCCCAGCACACCAATGAGGTGCAGGTGTTATCTTACTTCCCTTTCCCAGGTAGGGCAACCAAATAAACTGATCTAGTGGATGTGGGCTTCCTGGGCCCAGACCTTTTGTTCATAGTTCCTGTGCATTGATCCACACAGCAAGGTCCAGATCCTGTCCAACAGTACCAAGAAAAGTATAGAGTCACCAATTAATATGGCCAGAGATGACTAGAGAGATCAGTAGGTTAAAATGGGTTATTTGAATGAATGCTAGAAATAGCAGATTCTCTTCATAACTGGGCCTCTTGTGAGGATTCTTCAGATTCATGATCCATTTTAAGGGCCTTAGCAGTGAATGGACAGGAAGATCATTTTATAGGTGATAAAGTGTTTCTGAGGTGGTAATAATAAACAATAGAACTGGAGCTTAAACTTACATCCTTTGATTCTGGTGTCAAATTCTTTATTTTATTTTATTTTATTGATTTATTTGTTATTTTATTTTATTTTATTTATTTATTTTTTTTTTTGAGACGGAGTCTTGCTCTGTCGCCCAGGCTGGAGTGCAGTGGCCGGATCTCAGCTCACTGCAAGCTCCGCCTCCCGGATTCACGCTATTCTCCTGCCTCAGCCTCCGGAGTAGCTGGGACTACAGGCACCCGCCACCTCGCCCGGCTAGTTTTTTTGTATTTTTTAGTAGAGACGGGGTTTCACCGTGTTAGCCAGGATGGTCTCGATCTCCTGACCTCGTGATCCGCCCGTCTCGGCCTCCCAAAGTGCTGGGATTACAGGCTTGAGCCACCGCGCCCGGCTATTTATTTTATTTATTTATTTTTGAGACAGAGTCTCGCTCTGTTGCCCAGGCTGGAGTGCAATGGCGTGATCTAGGCTCACTGTAAGCTCTGCCTCCCAGGTTCACACCATTCTGCCTCAGCCTCCTGAGTAGCTGGGACTTTAGGCGCCCACCACCTTGCCCGGCTAATTTTTTTTTTTTCCTTGTATTTTTAGTAGAGACGGGGTTTCACCGTGTTAACCAGGATGGTCTCAATCTCCTGACCTCGTGATCCGCCCGTCTCGGCCTCCCAAAGTGCTGGGATTACAGGCATGAGCCACCGCACCCGGCCTCAAATTCTTTTTATTTACCAGTTAAAACTCGATAGCCATGAGCACAAACTCAAATACCACCATCACTTCTTCCACTTACACTTATAGCAGAAACCCCTTCCTTTCCACCCAAGAGACAGACTTTACTTTGCCTGACACTGCTAACATCGGTACCTGATACCTTGTTTGTGACAGTAGGAGTGTCCAGAAGATAAGCTTATTTTTGTTATTATAGTTTTTTATTCCATTCTTCTATTTATCTGTTTATCCCTCATTGTTCCACCTCCAACCAGCCCCCTTCTTTTAGTATACTACTACCAACTTGTCTTTTAAAAACAGTCCTATTACCTAAAACCCAGTGAAGTGTATAGGTATGTCTCCTTACACATCCCGTACTCATGATCGGCATTCATTTCTCATAGCAAAGCAGAGCAACATAGCACTGCCTGTCTTCTGTGTACTATCTTCAGGGTTTTCTTTGTCCCTGCTCATTCAGTCCTACAGCCCTAGCTTTCTGTGAAATTACACTGACAAGATTTCTGCAGGAGATTTTAATTAAATTTGAAAGGGAAGCAGGTGGTATCAAGGCATGGATTGATGATGACTTCAGTTGGGTGGTGTGACATGTCTGTGTGTCTGGTTCTCCTTACAGAGGTGAAGTTCCAGCAGCGATTTGTGTTTCCAGTACAGTTTGGTGGCCCAATGATAGAGCACTGGTGGAATTCCAACCTCACTTTCCAAATTTATGCAAAGAAAACTCCACAGAAAAAGGTACTTTGAATGATTTTGGCCTTTGCCTTACCTTCACCCCAGGGATTTGGGGCATACCTAAAACTGTATTCTTGCCTAAACTAGGAATCTTCAGGTGCAGGCAGTACTAATAATTCATTGTTATTATTATTATTACTACCACAAATCTCTGCTGTTTGTCATGGGCCAGATGTAATACTAAAGAATCTACACGAGCACACTATCAATTTTAATCACCACAACTCTGTGATTTAGGTACATTATTATCTTCGTTTTACAGATGAAGAAACTGAGATTTGGTGAAACAACATGTCTAAGATCACTCAATCTAATAAAAGAACCAAGACACTATCCCAAATCTGCTGTCTTTAGATCCCAAGTTCTTAACCTCTTTATTGTGCTGTTCCCTTCTAGAGAAAGGTAGCTATATTGATACAGGCTATTAGCCTTAATTTGAGATTCTACTTCCTGTTTGCAGGCAGAATACATAAGTTATCCAAGCCCAAAATAATACAGTTGTGAGTAGCAGTTTTGATCAACTAATTCCAAGTTTATAAAATTGCTTGCAGCTGGCATAATGTAAATCAACAAACTATAACAAGCAGTTTTTACTTCCTTCAATAAAAGAATAGTCTTTATAATCTTTTGACCTCTTATTTGGTATGGATAGCATGAAGAACATCTTGTTTTCTTTTGCTTTTTTCAGAAGACATATACAATACAGGTCCTTTTTGGAAAATTATAGCAAAATAGAAAGGGCGGGAAAGGCATCATTTCATAACTCAAAATAAACTCTATTAACATTTCGATGTATTTACATTGAATCATTTTCCTATACCTAATTAATGGCATTTTTTTTCTTTTCTTTTTTTCTTTTTTTTTTTTTTTCTTTTTTTTTTGAGACGGAGTCTCTCTTTGTTGCCCAGGCTGGAGTGCAGTGGTGCGATCTCAGCTCACTGCAAGCTCCGCCTCACGGATTCAGACCATTCTCCTGCCTCAGCCTCCAGAGTAGGGACTACAGGCGCCCGCCACCAAGCCCGGCTAATTTTTTTGTATTTTTAGTAGAGACAGGGTTTCACTGTGTTAGCCAGGATGGTCTGGATCTCCTGACCTCGTGATTCGCCCGCCTTGGCCTCCCAAAGTACTGGAATTACAGGTGTGAGCCACTGCGCCTGGCCAGCATTTTTTTTTCTAATTATAAAAGAGTTTTACATATTTTTGTAGAAAACTCGAAAAATAATTTTTAAAAGGCAAAAATTGCCTGTAATTCTGTCACCAAGAAGTAACTATTGTTAGCATTTATGCCTATCTGCATTGTCTTTTTCCAATGAATACAATATGTTATATAATTTTGTATGTAGGTTTTATTCTTTCTTTTTATCATTTAGCATTTTGAGGGTTTTTATTCATTTTCTTCAAAAATATCTATTTAATGTTTTCCACATAATTTTGTAAGTATTTGAAGGTTTATGATATACATGAATTAATACCCTTTTATCAAACATTATAACAAATACAATTAATATTATTAGAAACTTTTAGTAAATGTCATTTTAATGGCTGCATGTTATACCATCATGTGGATGTGCTATATAATTAGCTTAATTCCTGATTATTGGACAACTAGGTGTATCTCATTGTTAACTACTTTTAACATACACATATTTGTGTATAAGCTTTTTATGCATTGTTTCTTATTTCTTTGTGTGTGTGTGTGTGTGTGTGTGTGTGTGTGTGTGACAGAGTTTTGTTCTTGTTGCCCAGACTGGAGTGCAATGGCGCAGTCTCGGCTCACTGCAACTTCAGCCTCCTGGGTGCAAGCGATTCTCCTGCCTCAGCCTCCTGAGTAGCTGGGATTACAGGCACCCGCCACCATGCCCGACTAATTTTTTTTTATATTTTTAGTAGAGACGGGGGTTTCACCATGTTGACCAGGCTGGTCTCGAACTCCTGACCTGAGGTGATCTGCCTACCTTGACCTCCGAAAGTGCTGGGATTACAGGCATGAGCCACCGCGCCTGGCCTGTTTATTATTTCTTTAGTACAAATTCCCAGAAATGAAATTAGTGGGCCAAAGAGCATAAATATTTAAAGCTTTTAATATTTGTTACCAAATTTGCCATCTAAAAGCATATTTCCAGTTTATATTTCCAGCTTTACTCATATGACAGCCTCTTGTTTCTCCATAGCCTTGATAGCATTAGATATATTAAACTTTACAATTTCCCTAGTTTTAATAGCAAAAATTTGTGACATCTAAATTTTATTTGTTATTTTTAATAGTGAAGTTGAACATTTTGAGTAAGAATTAGCTCTTAGTGATAGAAAAAGATAATCTTCCAACCACTTTGTGGCTTATAAAACTCTCTGTATTCTTATAGACAGAAGTAGCAAAAGCCAGAAGAGAGACCAAAATATGACAGAAAGTGGGATCTCAGAGTTGTCTTAGATAATTAAACTTTTTTCTTCCTGCGTGGTTTCCTTTATAAGCCATCATATGTTGTCACTTTAAGTAAGATCTCCTGTGGCTTCTCTTTAATTAACCAAAATGTTCTCTCTCCTTCCTCAGCCAGAAATCATTGGATCTGCGTCACTTTCTTTGCGAGCTGTCATTCAATCAGAGCTGCTTTCTTTCAGTGATCAACTTCCAGTGCAACAGGAAAATGATCAGACTCTATTTGGCCCCCTCAAGGTATGTAGATACACATTCAGGAAGTCAGAAGTATTTGCTGAGTATGCATTATTGGCTGGTACAGAGGATATAGCAGTGAACAAGAAAAGCAAGGTCTTGGATCTTGTGTAGCATCTCTTGAAATAGAGCAGTGGAAGTGCTATGAAGGAAATAAATGGTATGATGTGATAGTGAGTACCTGGGAGAAAGTAGGAGATGGTGATCACAGAACATCTTTCTATGGAGGTGACATAGAAGGTGAGATTTGAAGAATAAGAGGAGAAAGTAAAAAACACAGAGACCATTCCAGAGAGAATAACAGGTGCAGCAGCCCTAAAGCAGGACTGGGCTTGGAGTCACCAAGGGATAGAATGTTGCCAGAGGATAGTGAGCAAGAGAGAGAGTGGTAGAAAGGAGAGTTGAATGGTCAGGTAGAAGCCATATCATCAGAGCTTTGTAGGTAAGGTAAAGAGTTTCGATTTTAGCCTAAGATCCAAGGAAAGGATGTTGAAGCGTGGGAGTGACATCTGATTTCCGTTTTACAAGATTACTGTGTGGAGAATAGACTGCAAGAGGAAAGAGGGAGGTGGTCTGTGGCATTAGTCCAGAAAAGAGATGATTGATGGTGGCTTAGACTAGAGTAATTGGAATAAAGAAGGAGAAAAGTAACTAAGTGTGCCTGATAGAATGAATTCTGGTATCTAATTCTTTGGAGAGAGGGTTATTTCCTTGTATTCAGGTGAGTTAGGATTTCTTAGATGGC
Source organism: Rhinopithecus roxellana (assembly GCF_007565055.1). NCBI lineage: Eukaryota > Metazoa > Chordata > Mammalia > Primates > Cercopithecidae > Rhinopithecus > Rhinopithecus roxellana. The sequence continues at coordinate 58,070,262 of NC_044563.1, forward strand.
AGAATCAGGGTGTGTGGCTTCAGTATAGCTTTGTCCTGGTGAGTTTTAAAAATCAGCCGGATGCAGTGGCTGAAGCCTATAATCCCAGCACTTTGGGAGGCCAAGGTGGGCAGATTGCCGGAGCTCAGGAGTTCAAGACCAGCCTGGGCAACATGGCTAAACCCCATCTCTACTAAAAATACAAAAATTAGCCAGGAGTGGTGACCTGCGCCTGTAATCGCACCTACTTGGGAGGCTGAGGCACAAAAATCGCTTGAACCCAGTAGGCAGAGGTTGCAGTAAGACAAGATTACACCATTGCACTCCAGCCTGGGCGACAAAGCAAGACTCTGTCTCAAAAGAAAAAAAAAATCATCACAGCCATGCCAAAAACATCCTCATGACTCCCAGTCACCCGAAGGATAAAGTACAAGACTTACTCTATGACCCTGGCCTACCGTTTCAGCCTTCTCTCCTACAGCTTCTCTACCAATAATTATGTCACACTATTTAAAGAATCAGTAAGGTATCATACTGGTTCATGCCTCTGTGTTTTGTCATACTGCCTTTTCTTCTTGAAAGCCTTCTCTCTTTTCTTGGTCTTAGTAAATACCACTTTGCTTTAAAGACTTACATGATTATTATTGCAAAAAATTAACATCACCTTACTCTTGTGCTATCCAAGTTATAGTTGTTGCCTGCCTGGTTCATTCTGGACTACAAAGTTTAAAATCAGAAAGGGGTTATAAATAGGATTGATCAACTAGAAGGTTTTTCTGTTCTGGCTCTTTTGAGAGAAATACTATTCTGGATAGATTGCTGTCTATATTCAGTAGAGTAAAAGAACCTTGGCCGGGCATGGTGGCTCACGCCTGTAATCCCAGCACTTTGGGAGGCCGAGGCAGGCAGATCACGAGGTCAGGAGATCGAGACCATCCTGGCTAACACGGTGAAACCCCGTCTCTACTAAAAAATACAAAAAATTAGCCGGATGTGGTGGCGGGTGCCTGTAGTCCCAGCTACTCGGGAGGCTGAGGCAGGAGAATGGCATGAACCCGGGAGGTGGAGCTTGCAGTGAACCAAGATCGCACCACTGCACTCCAGCCTGGGCGACAGAGAAACTCTGTCTCAAAAAAAAAAAAGAGAGAGAACCTTGCTGTGTAACACTTACGAACACTTATGGATTTCAGATCAAAGAAACAGCAAGAACTTTTTACCCTTAGTAATTGAGTCTCCTGACAGTTAGTGACCACTTCTGTTCTTCAAATTCATCATTTATCCTGCATCGCTTTTCTTTTTTACTTTTTAACATTTAGACTTTTTTTATACCCTTTACTCAGACTCCCCAATTCTTACTATTTGTCACATTTTCTTTATAATTGTCTGTCTGCCTCTTCACTGTCTCTCTCTTTCTGTCCCTTTATCTCCTTCCCCCATACATGTACATACACATTTTTTTCTGAACTATTTGAGAGTAAGTTGTACATCATGCCTCTCCCCCTAAAATCTTTAGTTTGTATTTTATTTATTTCCTTAGAACAAAGACATCGGCCGGGCGCGGTGGCTCAAGCCTGTAATCCCAGCACTTTGGGAGGCCGAGACGGGCGGATCACGAGGTCAGGAGATCGAGACCATCCTGGCTAACACGGCGAAACCCCGTCTCTACTAAAAATACAAAAAATTAGCCGGGCGAGGTGGCGGGCACCTGTGGTCCCAGCTACTCAGGAGGCTGAGGTGGGAGAATGGCGTGAACCCGGGAGGCGGAGGTTGCAGTGCGCTGAGATCCGGCCACTGCACTCCAGCCTGGGCGACAGAGCAAGACTCCGTCTCAAAAAAAAAAAAAAAAAAAAAAAAAGAACAAAGACATCATCATGCATAATACTCTAGAGTTTTAAAAGTCAGCATAGCATTGATGCTATATCTACAGGCTGTACTGAGATTTCACCAATTATACCAGCACCTTTATAGCAAATTTTTTTTCTAGTCCAGGATTATCTATTGCATTTTGTCAGATCTTTCTAATCTCCTTAGTCAGAAACAGTTCTGCAGCCTTTCTTTATTTTTCAGTATGTTGATTTTTTTTTAAAGTAATGCCAGTTATTTTAAAGAATGTTTCTCCACTGGGGTTAACCTGAATCACTTATTACTGTGATGATTGTCAAATGGTGATTTCTAACTCTACCGTCTCTTGTGCGTTTATTAATTGGCATTCTATATGGAGGAGCTGTTTCTTCTCTCATATTTATTTTATATCAGGATGGATTCATGGATTATTATTCAATAGGTTATAATCCATTACTGTTACTCATTCTGATGCTTAAATTGTCCTAGATTTAGCCAGTGGGAGCCTCTTCAACTGAATTTCTGGGTCCTTTAAACATGTCTCCATTCTTTTCTAGGAACTTTCTTCTATTCTGGCTTAACTTGATCTTCCAGGTTCATCTTTTGTTATTGATAAATCATCTGTCTAGTTTTTCTTAGTCTAGCAAGTTAATGTATATGCATTCTGTTAATATTCTTACTATTAGAGTGTTTGAGGATGAGTTAATTCATTTCCTAATAATCTGATGTTGTTTCCAGCCTCAAAATTCTAATTCCAATTCTGAAGGACATTCTTATTGACTCTTCTCCTTTTGTGTTTTATAGGTAACCATGGAGCTTGTTACAGATAACAAAGATTTCACTGGTATCAATACTAAGTTAAGTGGCAATACCCATTATACCCCACTTTGTGCTCCTACAAGTCCGAATAAGGCACTACCAGAACTTAACCAAGATATGACCTGTACCAAAAATCCACAAAACTTAAATCAAATTCATGAGGAAACTGCAAAGAAAGCACAGAACTTGGTGCTCCCCACCCGAAAGTCACCAAGCCCTCTAGCACCACATCCTTCAACCTTCATGGCTATGCCAGCCTCCCATAATTTAGTCATTCAGACGAATGGGTCAACAAAAGAGAGTGCTTTGCTATTGCATGTGCTATTGATGGTGCCAGATGGGAAAGATTTTATTAGTGGAGAATCTGAGAAACAATCACCATGCAATGTTTATTTAAATTGTAAACTCTTCAGCACAGAGGAAGTCACCAGATCTGTCATCGCATGGGGCACAACACAACCAGTCTTTAACTTTTCTCAGGTAACTTTGTACATTCCATATCCTTTAGAGGAATATAGGGGTGGGAGACAAATGCTTCCCAAATTATAATTTCATCTTAAATCTAGAATGTTCAGACTAGCAGGAACCTTTGTAATTATTTGGTGTACAGATTCAGTCCCACTATCGGATGGAAGAGGGAAAGGCATTGTCAACATTTTAAAACTTTTTGTCTTTATTTCTCTTCTGTCTGAGTTCGCATGGTTTCTCTCTATTTCTTTTGCCTGAGTTTTGGGATTCTATTCCTTTCTGCTTCCTCTAAGACTTTGATTAGTTAAGCCTCCCCGTCTTTCTCCAATCTCTCCTTTATTATTTTATTTTACATATTTATCCTCACATTTATTCTTCTCCCTACTTTAGTATGCATCTTAACTTGATTTTTCTGTATAATGTGCTGCTTAAGTTGTTTTCTTTCTTGGTTTTTGTAACTTTACTGTCTTATTTTCTTCCTCACTCAAAGCTGTTCTTTTTCAGTCATTTGGCCAGAAGGAAAACTAGGAAAAGCACTTTGGGAGGCTGAGGTGGGCGGATCACGAGGTCAGGAGATCGAGACCATCCTGACTAACACGGTGAAACCCCGTCTCTACTAAAAATGCAAAAAATTAGCCGGGCATGGTGGCAGGCACCTGTGGTCTCAGCTACTCAGGAGGCTGAGGCAGGAGGATGACATGAACCCAGGAGGCAGAGCTTGCAGTGAGCCGAGATCAACACTACACTCCAGCCTGAGCAACAGAGCGAGACTCCATCTCAAAAAAAAAAAAAAAACTAGGAAAAGGGTGGTAACCCTAGTACTTCTTCCTTTAATTGTTGGTGCTTCTACTCATTACTGTATTGCTGGCACTCTTCCAAATCAATCCACTTTTCCCCACGATGATCACATCTATTCACACAGCTTCAGCAGTCATTTTTATGACGATAACTTCCACATCTACACTTCTATATATGCCAGACATTTCCTTTTAGTTTGAGATTTCTGTATCTAACTGCCTGCTGGTCATTACCACCTGGATATCTCAGTTTACACTTGTCACCTAACACATTGCCTGGCACATACTGGGTATTCAATAAAGATGTGTAAATGAAAGAACGAATTCAAACATGTTCAAATCTGAATTTATCACTTCTTCCAAATCTGTTCTTCCTCTTTTTGTCTGCCCTAATTCAAATTATAATTTACTCAGGCACCTAAATAGAACCTGTTAGTTTTCCTTGAGTCTTTCTTTTTTTTTTTTTTTTTTTTTTTTCGAGACAGAGTCTCACTTTGTCGTCCAGGCTGGAGTATAGTGGCGCAATCTCAGCTCACTGCAAGCTCCGCCTCCCGGGTTCATGCCATTCACCTGCTTCAACCTCCCGAGTAGCTGGGACTGCACGTGCCCACCACCAAGCCCGACTAATTTTTTTTGTATTTTCAGTAGAGACGGGGTTTCACCGTGTTAGCCAGGATGGTCTCGAGCTCCTGACCTCGTGATCTGCCCACCTCGGCTTCCCAAAGTGCTGGGATTACAGGTGTGAGCCACAGCACCCAGCCCCTTGACTCTTATGTAATTACTTACCAAGTCTAATAGATACTACAAACTTAATTCTCTGGAACACATCTCTTTACCTTCACTGTACTGCCACTGCTTCTATTTAAACCTTCACCCTCCTTCCACATAGCCTTCAGACTGGTCTAGCTGTTTCCCAGTTCTCTTTATGTCCTTTGCCTCCTTTATGCACCAATGAGAATGACCTTTCTAAAACACTAACCTGAACATTTTACTTCCCTTCTTAAAGCCTTTCCGTGATTCCCCATATCCTTCAAGATGGAATGTAAATCCAAGACCCTTTGGAAATTGACTGTATGTACTTCTCCAGCCTCAGCTCCTGCCACTCTTCCCTTTATACTAAATAACCCAGCTGTGCTCAACTACTTAGAGTTTCCTGAATATTCTCTTCTCCTACTTCTGTATCTTTGTATGTGCTCATTCTTCTGCCTTGAATTTCCTTTAAGCCTTCATGACACCACTTAAGCAGAGCTTTTTGTATTAGTTAACTCCTGCTCGGCCTTGAGATTTAAGGTTACTTTGTCCCAGAAGTAGTTGCCTGCAACTTCCTTACTTGGAGGTTAGGTTGCTGTTCTAGTTTTACTTTTTTTGGTTTCAAGGAACAGAAATGTGTTCAGGATACAAATACTAGGTTTGTATCCACTTTGTGTTTCTTAGGTGGATACAAAAGTAGCTCTGCTCTGTTCTTCTGGTGTCTTCCTCTCATCATCCCTTTTCTAATTTCATGCTTTTTGCCTCTCATGTTTTCTATTGGAACTACCAACTGGCCAATTCTGGAGTAATTTTATGTTGAAAATCCAGAGGAACAGTTGGCTTTGCTCTTTACTGTGACACCTGTTGGGCAGAGCTTTTGGCACTTGGTCATTTTATTAAATGCTATCCAGTCAGTGGATTGGCTGCCCTTTGATTAAATACTCAACTCTTGTCAAGTCAGTAGCATACTTCTTTCAAAAACATCTTTCTTTCAGGGGGGTTTACTAGTGGATCACTTTGCCTTAGAAAGGATTGGACAAGTTTGGCAGGCACCATGTTTGACACGTTTAACAACCTTCTCTGTGTCCTCAAAGCTCCACCTGTATGAGCTTTGTCATCAGAGAACTCACTGTTTTGTATCTGGCCTTTATGTGTTAGTCTCTAACAGCAGACTGCTACTTCTCTTGAGGATACAGAGTAAGTTTTATTTGAATGTCTTTAGCTCATAACACTGTGTGTTAACAGTAGGCTTTTTGTAAATGCTTATTGAGTGAAAGTATAAATTAATATTTGTCTTAGGTATGAGTTTTTTGTTTGCTTTGGTTGTTCCTCTCTCTTAGGTGATTCCCGTCTCTCTGTCTTCCAAATACCTGGAAAGGCTTAAGAACAATGTGATGGTAATTGAAACTTGGAATAAGGTGCGGAGCCCAGGACTGGACAAGCTGCTGGGGCTGGTGAAACTTCCCCTCCACCAGTTTTACATGTCATTCAAGTAAATAGGACCTTTTGGAGTATTCTTTATTGTGTGTCTTTCACTTTGTATGGACTGAAAAGGAATTCTTTTGATTTGCAAACATGAATAGCCCAGTAATCCCTTGAAGGACTTTTTTCAGTTTCACCACAGTTGCTGCTCTTTCTCCTATTCTAAAGCAGTATCTTACAGATACTGAGGCAGGTACTTCTATTTGCTTTTTTGTACAGATAAGTTAACAGAGACTCAGAGAAGTTAAATTACTTGTCACATATATCATAAAGTGGAGGGTTAGGACCCAAGATAGCATGGCAGTGGAGTCCACACTCTTCACCAAAAAGCTCTACTGCCAAAAGTTACCACCTCACAAAAGGTGGTTTACCGTTCTATCACAGAACTTCAGTATTGTTCACATCAGCTATTTGCAAGTTTTATATAATGAATATTATCTTTTAGACCTTCAGATTTGATTACTCCACCTCACTTTTAACACATAGGTAGGGTATTCATTAACCTGATGGTTATTTCATTCCTCAATACAAACTTGCTCTGTCGCCCAGGCTGGAGTATAGTGGCGCAGTCTTGGCCCACTGCAAGCTCCGCCTCCCGGCTTCACGCCATTCTCCTGCCTCAGCCTCTGGAGTAGCTGGGACTACAGGCGCCCGCCACTACACCCAGCTAATTTTTTGTATTTTTAGTAGAATCGGGGTTTCACCGTGTTAGCCAGGATGGTCTCGATCTCCTGACCTCGCAATCCACCCGCCTCGGCCTCCCAAAGTGCTGGGATTACAGGCATGAGCTACCGCGTCTGGCCCAAAATGTGCCTTTTTTATTTTGACTCAAGTTTCTGATTTTTATTTTAGCATTGACCTCCTTCCTAGCAGCCTTCTCATAGTTCTGTGTTTTAAATGTTGTGTTTTAAATTTTACAAAGAGCACCTTTGTGGGCATTAGCTCATTTGAACCTCACTGTAACCCTATAAGGTATTATTATTATCCCTATATTACAAATGAAGAAATTTGTCCTTTAACTTGCAGAGGTCACTTAACCTCTCTGACTTTCTTTTCCTCATCTGTAAAATGAGGGTGATAGTAGATTCCCTATCTCTCTTGTGGAACAATCATGAAGATCTAGAGAGAAAATACATGGATATGCCTTCTGCGAACAGCTAAGTATTAATACTTACAACAGTAACATTGGAAATCATAGCCAGGCTGGGGAGTCCTGCTGGAATCGTGGATGCCACTGTCCACTGTAGGCTATTAGTTTTCCTTTTTTTCTTAAATTATGATGTTAGTTTGGTCTGGTGTTACCCTTCTTCCACTTCATTTCTCATTCCATTAGATCTCATTCTTTGCTGAGAGTGTGTAAAATAATAGTAGCTACCAATTACTGGGCATTTTCCTTGTACCAAGCATCATAGTTTGTATGTTATCTCAGTTTAGTCCTAACAACCACCCTTTGATGTAAGTTTTTTCATTGCGTACATTTTACAGATGACAAAACAGACTTAAAAATGTTAAATGAATTGCTTGAGTCACACAGCAAGTAAGTGGCAGAGCTAAGATTCAGCATGGCATTATAAATCATTTATCAGAGCTTGAATCCCAACTTAACCTCCTACTAGTTGTGTATCCTTAGCTAAGTTACTTAACCTCTTTAAATTTGGCTTTCTCATCCATTAATAGTGGATAATACCAACCTTTGCAGCGTTAAAAGGATTAGAAACACTATAAAATGCCTATCACATACTAAACACTCAGTAGATGGCAGATATTGGCAATATTATCCAAATCTTATCTGTCAGACACCAAAGTCCACATTCTTCCTAGTAGACCACACTTCCTCCCTATAAAATAATGCAAAGCTCCATGAGATACTGTTCAAATCACAGACACTGGACTTGGGGCCATAATGCTACAGAGACATATCAGACACATTCCCTGCCTTTAAATTGCTACATTTTGAACTTCTCTGCCTGGTAATTTTTATTTGGTGGGTTACTGACAGATGCACACATTTTTTAAAACCACTATTACTTTTCCAGTTGCAGATCTATTTTTAACAAACTGAAAAAATGAGTCAGGAAAGAAATAAAACTACTCTATGACATGATTGATGCTTGTTATTTGCTTATTCACAATTTCTCCCCCTCTAGAGATCCTAAAATTTCTCACCTGCTGCTGGATGCCCAGTACCCAGTTGTTGCTGTCGACCGCTACATGCCTGTGATTGATGTGTTTTCAGGCCACCAAAATGGGAGTCTTCGAGTCTTTTTAGCTATGGGTTCTTCAGATCAAATAATGGCACTACAAAGATTAAAGCATGAAGAAGGAACACTCCCTCCCTTCAGCCCTAGGCCAGCCCATTTCCTGGACCAGCCAACTGTAGCATCTGTTGCTATGGTAATAAATGCTATGGTTTACAAAAAGTCATTATTTCATTTTCTCTTGCATATTTTAGTGAATTTATTGCCCAAATCCTTTATTTCTATAATGAAAGGCTCAACAAAAGAACATAACATGCACTCCAGTGCTTCCTATAAATCAAAGGAATCATTGGTAGTTTTCTGTTATGGTTTAACTGGATCTCTATGTCCCTCTTAGCTCCCTGAATTTATAAAGAAAATCCAATCGAACAACCAGATCTTAATTATCTAATTTACTAGCTTTGTTGTCTTTAAAAAAAATGGGAGTGGAGAGTGATCCCAAATGTAAGCCAGCAAAATCTTACCCTGCTTATTGGCTGAGCCCATGCTGGAAAGTCATTGTGAAGTGCTTGCTTATCTACTAGTAATTTAAAAGTAATTTGTTTTTGTTTGGTGCTGTCCAGTTGAGAAAGCACATTGACATACATTCTTATGTTTATTTCCCTAACAACTACATGAAGTGGGTCATTGTTATTCTGTTTTATAGATGATGAGACAGAATCGAAGAGAGTAAGTTACTTGTCCGGGGTCACATAACTAAGAGTGAGAGAACTGGGATTCAGGCACAGGTCTTCTAACTTCAAGTTCAGTCTTTATTCCACTGTATCATGTACTACTGTATCTTTGTTGTTTTTACTAGTACAGCCAAATCTCAGTATCCATACCATTTAAGTATGTTATATTCTTAAGTCTGAACCCAAATGACAAATTTAAATGTCTCTAGCAGGGAAAGAACTATTAGGAAAATAACTTTTAGCAAGTTATGGTTTATTTGTATATTATGAACTCCAAATTTTTCTTAGTTATTTGTTAGTTTTTTTTGTTTTGTTTTGAGGTGAGATCTCGCTCTGTTGCCCAGGCTGGAGTGCAATGGCGCCATCTCAGCTCACTACTACCTCCGCCTACTGGGTTCAAGGGATTCTCCCACCTTAGCCTCCTGGTAGCTGGGATTACAGGCACCCACCGCTGTGCCTGGTAACTTACGTATATTTAGTAGAGATGGGGTTTCACCATATTGCCAGGCCAGGCTGGTCTTAACCTCAAGTGATCCACCCATCTCGACCTCCCACAGTGCTGGGATTACAGGCATGAACCACCACACCTGGCCAGTTATTTGTTAGATATTATTGTTTGTCAATAGATAATCATATTTTTCAATTTGAAAATTATATAAAAGCACAAATAAAGAAAAACCACATTAGTATCCCCAAGTCTGTTTAGGCATTATATGGCTGTCACCTTGCAGTGTAGACTCAGATTTTGTTAAATTCCATACTAAAGGTTAGAAAATGTTTCTCACTACGTGCGCAGAGGAAATCCTTGAAAGATTTACCTGTGGGATTAGATATCTATAAAAACAGTTGTTTTTCCTCCTACACTCATGCCTCTCATCCAATTCACCATTTGCAGAAGGGAATTATCAAATTGCTATAACACTATAAGGCCAAATTAAGTAGCTGTTGTGACTCTTGAGAGATTTTTTTTCCCAATTTTTGCCCCAGGGAATCAAATTGCAAGTTTTGTGTTTTTCTAAGGAAAATTTTTGAGCAGGTATTGCTAACATATGCTTTCAGATTTCAAAGCAGAGACTTAATACAGTCTCTGTTCTAGATTTTTTGGATTAGTAGTTAAAATGTTAAACACATATGTATGTATAATCTCAACTCTTATCTGAATCCTGAATTCCCCATTTGAATTTTCCTGAATAATTTGTTGTCTAAGATCTGCTGTATAGAATAGGGATAAAGATCACTGGCTCTGGAGTCAGACTACATTAAGTCTAAACCTGGTTCCACTGTTACTAGCTCTGCATGTTCAATCACCTAATAAAGGTGAGCTGTTTGGTATAGTGCCTGGTTCATAGTAAATCCTCAATAAATACATGATTATTTGTTGTTATTCCCTGTAGTAACAGTGTCTTCACTACCTCCCCAAGTAGTCCTTACCATTATTGGACAGTCCTGACGTTATCCCCAACTAATTTGGAAATAGTAGTTAGTACCTGTTTGCTATTCTTTTTTTTTTTTTTTTTTTTTTTTTTTTTTTTGAGACGGAGTCTCGCTCTGTCGCCCAGGCTGGCGTGCAGTGGCCAGATCTCGGCTCACTGCAAGCTCCGCCTCCCGGGTTTATGCCATTCTCCTGCCTCAGCCTCCCGAGTAGCTGGGACTACAGGCGCCCGCCACCTCGCCCGGCTAGTTTTTTGTATTTTTTTAGTAGAGACGGGGTTTCACCATGTTAGCCAGGATGGTCTCGATCTCTTGACCTCGTGATCCGCCCGTCTTGGCCTCCCAAAGTGCTGGGATTATAGGCTTGAGCCACCGCGCCCGGCCACCTGTTTGCTATTCTAAGTGGCCCAGGCTGAGGAGTCCTGCTGGAATCGTGGATGCCACTGTCTGCTGTAGGCTATTAGTTTTCCTTTTTTTCTTAAATTATGATATTAGTTTGATCTGGTGTTACCCTTCTTCCACTTCACTTCTCATTCCATTGCTATTCTAAATGTAGAATTTATTCTAAATTTACTATTTATTATTTTTCCTATGAAGGGAATAGCCTTCTATTCTTAGTATATTAAGAGCTTTTATCAGGAACAAATGTTGAATTTTATCAAATGCATTTGTGTTAATCATTTTTGTTGTTCCATTAATGCACTGAATTACATTTATGGATTTCCTAATATTAACCCAGTCGTATAGTCAGGAGTACATCCTGTTTAGCCTACTTACAGTGAGCAGTTGTGAGAGTTACAGTGAAAATTAAGTATCTATTTTAGTATCAACTAATTATACTTATCTCTTTATCTATACTCAGACTTCATAGAGAAGCAGGAATATTCTAAGCAAGTTACTCTTTAAAGCTCACCGGTCTGTTTCATTTAATAGGCAGAGGACCGAGGAAATGCATTGATGGAGCACTGCTTTGAGATCCATGTAGAAATGGTTAAAGGGCTAGCCCCTCTTCAGGCAACAGTCTGGGGAGAAGCAGATTGTTATGTCCAGTACTACTTTCCAGTTCAACACTCGCAATCCAGTGTGCTGAAAGGACCGGAGTTCCTTGAAAATGGTAGGTTTAGGATATTAGGCTTTCTTATTCTTATATGGTTCTTTTATTAGATTATACCTAAGAATTCTTTTTTTTTCTGAGTGAATTTCGTGTTGTTGAATATTTCTAGTCTTACCTGGGCAGTAAAACAGGAGATAGGCCAAGTTTTTTTATTTTTTAACTATTTTTGTAGCTTTTTATTTTGATATAATTTCAAATTTACAAAAACCTATAAAAATAGTACAAAGAACTTTTGTATACTCTTTACCTAGATCTACCAATTATTTGCATTTTGCCCCATCTTATATCCTTTACGTGCCCACTCTTATCTATATACGTAGTGTTGATTCTCATTCCTCACAGTAGTTGTGTTCTGTAAAGCACCATGAACGCTGAATCAGGGAATACTGAACCATTTCTCCTAAAGGAAATATGTACATATACATATCTCACATAGATCATTATTTTAACTCGTAAAACAACTTCCTGGTAGACTCTGTTTGCTTTATTTTATGAAAGAAAAAATGAGTTTCACAAGCGTTAAGTGACTTGCTTGGGGCTGCCCCACTAACAAGCGCCAAGGTTGGGATTCAAACCCCATCCTACTGTCCCCAGAGTGGAAGCTTCTGCACTGCCTCTACTGTCCCCACCTTCTGGTCATCTCCAAGAAACAAGAAGTCTGACTCTCACACATTGTTCTCACCTGGGAACAAACAGGCCAGGTGACTCGAATTTTTCGCCATTCAGTGTATGTTCCAGAATGATTGCCAGAGTGCTGCCAGTGTTGATTTTGAGGTTCAAATAAGAGATTTGTATATACAGAACATATAAAGAACTCTTACAAATCAATCATTTCTTTAAAACCAATTAAAAAGTAGGCAAAGGATCTGAATAGACATTTCTCCAAAGATATACAAATGGCTAATAAGCACATGGAAGAATACTGAGCATCATTACTTATTTGGGAAATGCAAATCAATACTACTGAGATACCATTCCATACTCGCTAAGGTGACTATAATTTAAAAAAAAAAAAACTTAACAAGTGTCAGCACTTGAATGGCAATATATGAATTGTCCACTAGCAAGGGACAATTTTTCTTCTATATTATCATGGGATCTTAGGGAACCATAGCTACTAGGGAATTACTGAGTAATATTCACTGGAAGAACATGAAAGAAGAAAAAAGCACTAAGTCATATGTTGGATTATTTTGAAATGCTTTTCTTTTCGAAAGGAATTACTCTGAAGCCCTTCAGAACTGCAACCACACTCTGTGTTCCGGATCCCATCTTTAATAGTGAACACCATCACTCTCTCCTGTTGCCAGCTGAAATTCCAGTGCAAAGGCTCCTACTAAGTGCCTTCTCTGCACAGGGCCTCGTGCCTGGAGGTGGAGTCCAGTTTGAAATCTGGTGCAGGTACAGTGTGGAGACCCGAGTCCTATGCCTAGGAAGGAAGTGCACAATCATAAAGCATCCTATTCCTAACCAGCCTAGGTTGAATTATTGTAAGAAAGCTAAGCAGCCCCTTCTGCCCTGTTTTATATTATTTGGATTTGACAGTGACTCTTGTCCAGTTTTTACTGAAATCTGTTATTAGGATCTTGTGAGCCATTGTATCTCATATTTCTAATCACTACTTACATTCGAAGTGAAAGTCTTGTTCATTTTACCTCCTATTATGTATTAAACATATCAATCACCTTTTTTGTGCTTCTGTTACTGCCTTATTTAGTTCAGGCCCTTTTCGTATCTTGCCTAAAAGAATGGATTGTTTTGACATGAGAAGGAAATAGAGTAGGTACTGACAGATCCTCATTACCCTGCTAAATTAGAGGGTCCTCAGCATGAAGATGAGAGTAAGCCATGAAAGACATTGGGCCTACTCCACTTTGAACCACTTTTGCTGCTGCAAGATGGAAACTTTCAGGACTGGCCACCCCCGACAGGTTCAAGGCATGTACAGTTACCTCACAGAAAGCTTGTGGGAAGCTGGGCTTTGTCCTGAACTCAGGGTATAATTTATGGAGTTCCTCCTCCACATAATGAGCGGTAAATTTAGCCAGATACCATAGCTGCGTACTACCAACACAGAACAAGCAGGCACCAAAAATAACCAGGTAGTGAAGGCTGATCTCTGGGGCACACTGAATAATTTATCACCTAATTCTTCTGACAACTTGTGTTTTTGTGGTTTACAGATACTATTATCCTAATGTGAGAGACCAGGTGGTCGCCAAAGGAACCTTGCCATTATCAAGGATCTGTGCTATGGTAACCACCCAGCATCGTGAGGATGTGGGAATACAGACCTTTAATCTCCCTTTAACCCCCAGGATTGAGAACAGGAAAGAATTGAGGAACCAGTCATCAGGTAATTGAAAACAAGTTTGTCTTTTTCTTTCAAAATCAGTATACATAAAAATATATAAAATAGCCAGGCGCGGTGGCTCACACCTGTAATCCCAGCACTTTGGGAGGCCAAGATGGGCAGATCACCTGAGGTCTAGAGTTCAAGACCAGCCTGACCAACATGGAGAAACCCCGTCTCTACTAAAAATACAAAAAAATTAGCCAGGCATGGTGGCCCATACTTGTAATCCCAACTACTCAGGAGGCTGAGACAGGAGAATCGCTTGAACCTAGGAGGCAGAGGTTGCGGTGAGCCAAGATCAAGCCATTACATTGCAGCCTGGGCAACAAAAGCGAAACTCTGTCTCAAAAAAAAAAAATATATATATATATATTATTTATATATATATACACACACATACACACACACACACACACAAAATATACAGTATACATAAAAATCCCTTTTCTCTCTAAATTAGTGATTCTGCACATTTTGAGGTATTTGCCCTTTTGAGGATCTGATGAAAACTGTAAGACACCTTCTCTTGGAAAAAATGAGTACAGAATATACACTGCCAATTTTGTATACAATTCTGGAAAACTCATAGCTCCATGGAGTCTATATAAATGTTGCTTGTCTCATTTCACCAAGCATTTTATAAGCCCTCAAGCCATAAATTCTAAGCATTATATGGTACACTCAGAGAATTGTTATTCCAAGCCAACATGAGCAAATGGGGGATTGGTAGAAGATAGTTAGCATGAACCAGGAATTCACTGTAAGGGAGGAGAAGGCTAGGGTTTAAAGTTGGGAGGGATGAATTCAAATTTGGAGATTTGAATGATATTACATCCTAATGACTCCAGCAGAATGGTGTGCCCTCCAAATTTATCATCAGGTAATGAAGTTTAGCCTCCTAAATCAAGTTGCTGTACATGCTTGCTAAAGAGTATCTGCCAAAACAAGTTTTATGCCACCATGATTAAGATTGAGTTGTTCCTCCTAACGCTCCCTGATCAGCGTGTTCTGTTATTCCATAAAGCTCTCCCTGAAATGTAACAGTAGGATGATAGAGTTTTTATAAAAAGGTAGCACGAGAAGATATTTCAGGTGGTGATGGTAGGAGGGTGATAAAAGTATGTGAGGTATGGAAACCTTTTGAAAGTTTAAAAAGAAAATGGCTAGAGCCCATCTCAATTCTATAAACATAATTGGGGGTAAAAAAATATCTGGAGTTAAGTTCTGCCTTCAGTAGTTGTGTAATCTCGGCAAGGAATTAAATCTCTGAACCATAATTTCTTGAATGTAAAGTGAATTAGTAACCTGTTAAGCCTTTATTAACCCTAAAGAATAACAATATGATTACGACAAGGACAGATTCTCTCATTGCGCTTATTGTTCATTGTAGTGTTTAATCCTCTTCCATCCTTCCTGACCACAGCTTTATGGTTTGGTGGAACAGAGATTCTTCTGACCAGCCTTCTTTCCTTGTGTCCTCATTCTTCAGGTTTATTGGATGTGGGCCTAAGGTACAGGTGTAGTCCAAGAACAGCAGAGGGAGTTCTTGCTGCCCGAACTGTTTCCATCTCAGTCCAGATTATCAGAGCCTGTGGTCTGCAAGCAGCAGCCAAGTAAGTCCACCTGAGACAAGCAATTCTCAAGCCTTTTACACTGCAATCATTGTAAAATAATGCTCAGATATGCAAAACTTTCTTAGGTATAATTTCCAGTTCACTAACCACAACTCCTCTTTTTCCGTTAAGAAAGCATTTCATGGGGAAAGGATTCCCTATTTAATAAATGGTGCTGGGAAAATTGGCTAGCCATAAGTAGAAAGCTGAAACTGGATCCTTTCCTTACTCCTTATACGAAAATTAATTCAAGATGGATTAGAGACTTAAATGTTAGACCTAATACCATAAAAACCCTAGAAGAAAACCTAGGTAGTACCATTCAGGACATAGGCATGGGCAAGGACTTCATGTCTAAAACACCAAAAGCAACGGCAGCAAAAGCCAAAATCGACAAATGGGATCTCATTAAAGAGCTTCTGCACCGCAAAAGAAACTACCATCAGAGTGAACAGGCAACCTACAGAATGGGAGAAAATTTTTGCAATCTACTCATCTGACAAAGGGCTAATATCCAGAATCTACAAAGAGCTCAAACAAATTTACAAGAAAAAAACAAACAACCCCATCAAAAAGTGGGGAAAGGATATGAACAGATATTTCTCAAAAGAAGACATTCATACAGCCAACAGACACATGAAAAAATGCTCATCATCACTCGCCATCAGAGAAATGCAAATCAAAACCACAATGAGATACCATCTCACACCAGTTAGAATGGCAATCATTAAAAAGTCAGGAAACAACAGGTGCTGGAGAGGATGTGGAGAAATAGGGACACTTTTACACTGTTGGTGGGATTGTAAACTAGTTCAACCATTATGGAAAACAGTATGGCAATTCCTCAAGGATCTAGAACTAGATGTACCATATGACCCAGCCATCCCACTACTGGGTATATACCCAAAGGATTATAAATCATGCTGCTATAAAGACACATGCACATGTATGTTTATTGTGGCACTATTCACAATAGCAAAGACTTGGAATCAACCCAAATGTCCATCAGTGACAGACTGGATTAAGAAAATGTGGCACATATACACCATGGAATACTATGCAGCCATAAAAAAGGATGAGTTTGCATCCTTTGTAGGGACATGGATGCAGCTGGAAACCATCATTCTTAGCAAACTATCACAAGAACAGAAAACCAAACACTGCATGTTCTCACTCATAGGTGGGAACTGAACAATGAGATCACTTGAACTCGGGAAGGGGAACATCACACACCGGGGCCTATCATGGGGAGGGGGGAGGGGGGAGGGATTGCATTGGGAGTTATACCTGATATAAATGACGAATTGATGGGTGCTAACGAGTTGATGGGTGCAGCACACCAACATGGCACAAGTATACGTATGTAACAAACCTGCACGTTATACACATGTACCCTAGAACTTAAAGTATAATAATAATAAAAAAAAAAAAAAAGCATTTCAGCATATAAGTGAGTAAATCACTTGCAAACATTGCTATTTTAACTGTTATTAGCAACTTAGTTCCTTGACCTTGCCCAACAGTTTTATCCTGTGCCTTTCTTAACAACTTAGTCTTATGGCCATACCCTACACCATCAAACCATGCCATACCCAATCACTGCAACTCCTATATAATCTCACTTCATTCCTTTCAGTTTCTGAGTACTACCTCCTATTTTTCCAGCTTGTACCCCTTTAGTCTGTTCTGAACATAGTAGCTAGTGAACTTATGAACACCTAAGTCTAGCTTTGTCGCCCAGGCTAGAGTGCAGTGACGGGATCCTCATTACTGTGTTGACCAGGCTGGTCTCGAACTCCTGACCTCAAGTGATCCGCCCGCCTCAGCCTCCCAATAGTGCTGGGATCACAGGCGTGAGCCACTGCGCCTGGCCTATGTTTGATCTTACTCATAGTAAAAGCCAGAGCCCTTAAAATGGCTATGAGACCCCATATGATCAAAACTGTGCCCCTGACCCCAACTATCTTTGTGATCTCATCTCCTGCTAGTCTCCCCTCTGCTTACTCCACTCCAGCCATGACTCCCTTGTTGCTTCTGAACACACCAAGCATATTTTCCCCTCAGGGCCTTTGTCTTGCTGTTTTCTCTGCCTGGAACACTTTCTGTAGAAAAACAGCACGGCCCTCTCCCTTACCTCCTTCAGGTCTTCACTCATACTTCTCTCTGCCTTGAATATTCTTCCTTTTGTCTACTTAACAAACTCCTATTTTCCTTCAAGACTTTGCAACATCTTTACAGTCTTCCTTTATATCTTTGTACGTGTAGGCAGAGTTGGTGGTTTTTGCTTTGTTAACACCTTGGTTGTAACACATATTCTGTTTCAATTATTGGCATACATGCATTTTTCTCCCACTAGACTGAGTTCCTCTAGTCAGAGACGCTGCCTGAGCTCCCCTCCGTCCTTCTAACCTCCTAGCATAATTCTAGCATATAACAGGCACCCAGTAAGAAAGATAACTAGATCAGGCTCCTGCTTCAGACTGACACCCTTTGAACAAAGAAACAGACAAGTGCTCCCTAACTTTTTCCCGGTTGTAACCAAGGGTCAAACTGTTCACTTGTAACTTTATGGCCTCCAAATAAGAAATTGCATTACTGTTTTAGATCTGATGCTGAAGAGCTAAGATACTCAGCGTAGTTAATACTGTTCCTCACTAAATTCTCCACATAGACTTTTTCAGTTGCTGCCCGAGAACATCTTAGTGTTAGTGAAGGTGATATAAAGACAGGTTGGTTTTAGGTTTTGTTTTTATGTTTGTTTTGGGTTTTGGTGTGTTTTTTGTTTGTTTGTTTGTTTAATTTCAGCTTTTTATTTTAGATACAGGGGTACATGTGCAGGTTTGTTATATGGGTATATTGCATGATACTAAGGTTTGGGGTACAGATCCCATCACTGAGACAGTAAAGCAGTTTTATAATTATGCCACGTCCTTACATTAAAACTTGATGATTTCCCATTGTTGATAGCAGTGATCTTATAATTTTAATTATGCATTCCTATTAATAAAAAAGCATACCCTTTAAATATGTACATATTTGTTCATGTATAAATCATCTTCATGTACTGCTATACTCATATACAAAATACCTTCTAAGATATACCATGGAATAGAAAAACTTTAATATATGAGATCACCAATATAGTTTATCCTGTGAACCTCCTAAGTTGTATACAGCCTTCTTTAGGGGTCATTGGTCCATATAATAAGGTCCAACTTCCTTAGCTTGGCCTTCAAGCCCCTTCAAAATAAATCTGAGTCTTAAAAGAAGAATAGTAGTTATCAAGATACCCAAAGGGAGTGAAAGTTATTTTGGTGAAAAAGAAGAACATGTGCAAAGGCAGGGAGGCATGAAACTTGTGTATTTGGAGTACCTCCTGAGTCTCAGATCCAGCTAACATCAGAATTCTTCAATACGGCATTAAATTAACTAGTATTTAATTGGCAGAGAAGGACTCAGAATTTAGATACTCAGTAGATCTCAGAGAGGGCAGATAACAGGTCAGAAACTCAGTAGTTGCTCTGTCTGAGGACTCATGAGGAAAGTCAGATTGGATGGCAGACGGTTCATTCTAAATCTCCCATTTGGTCTGTGTCATATATTCAAGGAGGGAGAGCAAGAAGTCAGGCCAGTTCTGATACAACACTCTTCTGGTAGGTTGGGAGAGGTTCACAGGATGTGAGACAATGCATGGTATAATGGAAACAGAACTGTTCTACAAATCAGACGCTGTGGCTTCTAGTCTCATCCCCATCTCCTACTAGCTGTGTATGATCTTGGGCTGATTTCTTTACTTCCCTGAGCTTCGGTTTCTTCATCTGAAATGGAAATTTTAAATTCCTACCCTGATTTTATAAGGATCAGTGTAAAAATTAACAAATATGAAGTCATTTTAAAAACTACAAACTATTGTACAAATATACAGATTTTTCTGATTACTTCCACTTGTATAGATAATTGTGACCTTTATTTGCCAGTAAAATCAGGGAAGTAAGTTTCGCATTGACACTTACTGAAAAGAATTCTTGGTGTTCTAAACTTACCCCTCTTTTGAATCCTTACACTGGCATCTAGATAGCAGGTGCTGTAAATTAGTCTTCTCTCCTCAAGAAACACCAGCCTCCATCTTACCTGCCAGTGGTCTTCCTGAAAATACATTGTTGGTGCCTATGTAAAGTAGGCACTTCTTACTGACTTGCATTCTTCTAACTCACCTGATCTTTAACTCAGAGTGAATAGAAACTTTCTTGGACATAACCAGTAGTCTTTAAATGCCACGAAGCTAAGGAATTGAAGCTACTTCACTACTGTATATCCAGCTGAGCCCAAGGCATGACACACAGAGCAGATACCCAGCAAATAACAACTGAATGAGTGAATTCAAACCAGCTTGGGGCCCAAGCCTTTCTGCCATCTCACTGCCATCTCTGAAAGTTCCCTATTGAGAGTCCTTCACTGTCCATAGGCAAGTTCTCTCCTTTGTATATATTATCTAATGTTATCTTTACAACACCCTATGAGTATTTTATCCTCATTTTTTTTGAGACGGAGTTTCGCTCTTGTCACCCAGGCTGGAGTGCAGTGGTGCAATCTCGGCTCACTGCAACCTCCACCACCTAGGTTTAAGCGATTCTCCTGCCTCAGCCTCTGAGTAGCTGGGTTAACAGGTGCCCGCCACCACGCCCAGCTAATTTTTTGTATTTTTAGTAGAGATGGCGTTTTGCCATGTTGGGCAGGCTGGTCTTGAACTCCTGACCTCAGGCGATCCGCCCACCTCAACCTCCCAAAGTGCTGGGATTACAGGCATGAGCCACCACACCCAGTCTATCCTAATTTTTTAAGCTACTGCTAGCATTCAATTTATTTTCATCCCATTTTTCCTAGGCATATACTTCATGGTATGCTATTGTATGGATACACATTAATCTTCTGTTAATGATAAATCATCTATTAATGATCATTAATGATAATGAAAAGGAAAAAGTATTTCTTTTTTTCTTAGAAATGAAATTGCAGTAAGCATCCAAATATATAATATGCATCTTTCATATTTATATACTATCCTTATATTAACCTCATCTTAGTGAAGAGGAAACTGAGACTTAAAGGAGGTTGAATAACTTATTGAGAGTCACACGGTGAGTAAATGGTGGACCCAGGCTTCAAACCCAGATCTGTATAACTCCAAATTACTACTCTCTACTGGTATATATGAAGTACAGTAAAGTTTTAACAGGAAGGAACCCATAAGTCTACTTTAGGGATATCAAGAAATGCTACAAAAATAGGTGACTTTTTTGCCTAGATGTCAACTTTATCCCCTTGGGGAGTTTAGGGAAAGGGAGTTTGTCCCACACTGTAGCTACACACAAATGACTTGACTGCTCTTTATGAGTGTCATTTAAAGGCATGTAGATTCCATTTGTACATCATGGAACATCTGTGCTGAGAAAGAGAAAAGCAGCCCCACACTTCTGGGAATTGGGCCGACATTCACAGGTAGACTTTGGTGTTTTCTTGTTGAGCATGAATAATCTTACAGAACATCAGCATCAGATAAGATCACTGTATTACTATGATGAAGTGAGACAAAAACAAGACAGTTCCATCATCATGTCTAAGCACAGACCAAAACAAGGTCACTTATGCAAACCATAGAAACACCCAACATCCTCCTGTCTGGCTAAAATGAGTGACAGTTGCTGCTTCACCAGTTATAACTTTAGCCTTACTCTAGTATTCCCTCCATCTAGATAAGATTCTTTAAGAAAATCAATCCAGAGCAAAGCCCTGCTCCTTTAAGCCCTCAACCAAATCAGCTAACACAAGCCCAATGCTGATAAGCCCTTTCTGATAACTTGTCACTGAGATGTACTGTGGTTCCCCATGGTATGTACTTTCCTTAATTGCAATGAGCAGTAAACCCAGCTTGTCCAACTAGAGTTGGTTCCTGTGGTCCTTGACTTAAGGGCATTGACAGGACAGTGGGTCGCCCTCAGGGTCACTCTGATGGGCAGATGTTATCCCCCTCCACCCCCATATACATATGCCATGATATCTAGATTACTAAGAAAGCCCATTGTGGCACTGCCAAAAGCCTAGATCGCATATAGAAAGAAAAAAAAAAAAAGAAAGCATATAGTTGGTTTTATTCTTGGTGGTCTCATAGAAGTAATGAAGTTATTTTCTAGGCAATCAAGCTGATTTCTAATATTACCATGGTATCTTCTCATTTCCACCCCTCTCCTCTACAGGGCTTTGGCTGAACAGGAACCCGCTTTACAGTTTAGTGCCACAGTTGGGGTCAATGCCTCTGTCACCACTCATCTCTCCTTCCTGCCCCAGGGAGAACAGCGCCGAACTCACCCTGTGGCCTGTTCCTTCTGCCCTGAGTTTTCCCATCACGTTGAGTTCACGTGTAACTTGGTAACTCAGCGCTGTAGTGGAGAGGCCTGTTTCCTAGCAGAGTTGTTGGAGTTTGCAGAAGTTATTTTTGCTGTCTATCATGAAAATACCAAGTCAGGTGAGCACCATATGACTTGTCACAATCAAAATTAAAAGAGGCTACATTTTTAATGGTGTAGCCCTTCCTAGGAGATACATACTGAAGTATTTAGAGATGAGGAGTCATAATCTCTACAACTTATTTCTGAAAGATACAGCAAAAAATAAGGATATGTACTAAGTATGTAAGAGAAAGATAGTGTAGAGAGAAATAAAGCAAATGTGTCAGTGTTAATGGGTGTATCCAGATGAATGGTGTGTAGGAGTTCATTATTGTGTTTTTGCAACTTTTCTATATTCCTGAATTTTTTTCAAAACATTTAATTTAAAAAATGAGCTGGGCACAGTAGCCTACACCTGTACTCCCAGCATTTTGGGAGGCTGAAGCAGAGGATCAATTGAGCCCAAGAGTTCAAGGGTGCAGTGAGTTATGATTGCACCACTGCATTCCAGCCTGCACGAGAGAGTGAGACCCTGCCAAAAAAAAAAAAAAACAAAACAAAACAGGCCATTCAGGCTTTGATTGGGGCATGAGCAAGAGCAAGATAATCTCTAATGTATTTTACAAACCTAAGATTTAGTGCATGTAAGGGGAGGGTTGTGTGGATATACTGTAAACAAGCTCCTTGATGAGTAGACCATCAAATAATTTTTCTTTTTTGCTTGATTTAACAGCCAGTGATATAATCAGTATTGAGTCATGCAAAGAGTATCTGCTTGGAGTAGTAAAAGTTCCAACAAAAGAGCTGCTGATCAAGAGATCTGGTAAGGATCCCAGATTATCACTTTCTGATGCCACCCTTTCCCTTTCACTTCCCTACAAGAGGTCATCTCTGTCTCTCTTGTAAGATATTCAAAAGAAAACACAAACCCTTAACACACACTTCTGAACTTTCTCCAATACCTCAAATGTTTTCTTGAAACTTTTTTTTAGTTTAAAGATCTTAATTTATTTTATTTGCAATCTGGAATACTTCATTTCATAAAATGAAATGTGTTCCAATGTTCCAATGAGCTGAACAGAAGAAGTTGGTTTTATAGTTGGAGAAAGCCTGAAGAAAGGATAAACACAGGCTGGGCGCGGTGGCTCACGCCTGTAATCCCAGCACTTTGGGAGGCCAAGGCAGGCAGATCACCTGAGGTCAGGAGTTCGAGACCAGCCTGGCTAACATGGTGAAACCCCGTTTCTTTTTTCTATTTTTTATTATTATTATTATTATTATACTTTAAATTCTAGGGTACACGTGCCCAACGTGCAGGTTTTTACATAGGTATACATGTGCCATGTTGGTTTGCTGCAACCATTAACTCGTCATTTACATTACGTATTTCTCCTAATGCTATCCCTCCCCCTACCCCCCACCCCATGACAGGCCCTGGGGTGTAATGTTCCCTGCCCTGTGTCTAAGTGTTCTCATTGTTCAATTCCCACCTATGAGTGAGAACAGGTGGTGTTTGGTTTTCTGTCCTTGTGGTAGTTTGCTCAGAATGATGGTTTCCAGCTGCATCCATGTCCCTACAAAGGACATGAACTCATCCTTTTCTATGACTGCATAGTATTCCATGGTGTATATGTGCCACATTTTCTTTTTTTTTTTTTTTTTTTTTGAGACGGAGTCTTGCTCTGTCTGTCGCCCAGGCTGGAGTGCAGTGGCGCGATCTCGGCTCACTGCAAGCTCCGCCTCTGGGGTTTATGCCATTCTCCTGCCTCAGCCTCCCGAGTAGCTGGGAGTACAGGCGCCCGCCACCTCGCCCGGCTAGTTTTTTGTATTTTTTAGTAGAGACGGGGTTTCACTGCGTTAGCCAGGATGGTCTCGATCTCCTGACCTCGTGATCCGCCCATCTCGGCCTCCCAAAGTGCTGGCATTACAGGCTTGAGCCACTGCGCCCAGCCATGCCACATTTTCTTAATCCAGTCTATCATTGATGGACATTTGGGTTGGTTCCAAGTCTTTGCTATTGTGAATAGTGCCGCAATAAACATACATATGCATGTGTCTTTATAGTGCATGATTTATAATCCTTTGGGTATATAGCCAGTAATGGGATCGCTGGGTCAAATGGTATTTCTAGTTCTAGATCCTTGAGGAATCGCCACACTGTCTTCCACAGTGGTTGAACTAGTCTATGTTCCCACCAACAGTGTAAAAGTGTTCCTATTTCTCCACATCCTCTCCAGTGTCTGTTATCTCATGACTTTTTAATGATCGCCATTCTAACTGATGGTATCTCGTTGTGGTTTTGATTTGCGTTTCTCTGATGAACAGTGATGATGAGCATTTTTTCATGTGTCTGTTGGCTACATAAATGTCTTCTTTTGAGAAGTGTCTGTTCATATCCTTCTCCCACTTTTTGATGGGGTTGTTTTTTTCATGTAAATTTGTTTAAGTTATTTGTAGATTCTGGATATTAGTCCTTTGTCATATGAGTAGATTGCAAAAATTTTCTTCCATTCTGTGGGTTGCCTTTTTACTCTAATGGTAGGTTTTTTTGCTGTGCAGAAGCTCTTTAGTTTAATTAGATCCCATTTGTCTATTTTGGCTTTTGTTGCCATTGATTTTGGTGTTTTAGTCATGGAGTCCTTGCCCATGCCTATGTCCTGAATGGTATTGCCTATGTTTACTTCTAGGGTTTTTATGGTTTTAAGTCTAACATTTAAGTCTTTAATCCATCTTGAATTATTTTTTGTATGAGGTATAAGGAAGGGATCCAGTTTCAGCTTTCTACATATGGCTAACCAGTTTTCCCAGCACCATTTATTAAATAGGAAATCCTTTCCCCATTTCTTGTTTTTGTCAGGTTTGTCAAAGATCAGATGGTTGTAGATGTGTGATGTTATTTCTGAGGCCTCTGTTCTGTTCCATTGGTCTATATATCTGTTTTGGTACCAGTACCATGCTGTTTTGGTTACTGTAGCCTTGTAGTATAGTTTGAAGTCAGGTACCATGATGCCTCCAGCTTTGTTCTTTTTGCTTAGGATTGTCTTGGCAATGTGGGCTCTTTTTTGGTTCCATATGAACATTAAAGTCGTTTTTTCCAATTCTGTGAAGAAAGTCATTGGTAGCTTATGGGGATGGCATTGAATCTATAAATTACCTTGGGCAGTATGGCCATTTTCACGATACTGATTCTTCCTATCCATGAGCATGGAATGTTCTTGCATTTGTTTAGTGTCCTTTTTTATTTCATTGAGCAGTGGTTTGTAGTTCTCCTTGAAGAAGTCCTTCATATCTCTTGTAAGTTGGATTCCTAGGTATTTTATTCCCTTGCGGGGGTGGGCAGGTGGCGAATCCAGCAGCACGTCAAAAAGCTTTTCCACCATAATCAAGTTGGCTTCATCCCTGGGATGCAAGACTGGTTCAACATATGCAAATCAATAAACATAATCCATCACATAAGTAGAACCAACGACGAAAACCACATGATTATCTCAATAGATGCAGAAAAGGCCTTCGACAAAATTCAGCAGCCCTTCATGCTAAAAACTCTCAATAAACTATTGATGGAACATATGTCAAAATATAGGAGCTATTTATGATAAACCCACAGCCAATATCATACTGAATGGGCAAGAACTGGAAGCATTCCCTTTGAAAACTGGCACAAGACAGGGATACCCTCTCTCACCACTCCTATTCAACATTGTGTTGGAAGTTCTGGCCAGGGCAATCAGGCAAGAGAAAGAAATAAAGGATATTCAATTAGGAAAAGAAGAAGTCAAATTGTCCCTGTTTGCAGATGAAATGATTGTATATTTAGAAAACCCCATTGTCTCAGCCCAAAATCTCCTTAAGCTGATAAGAAACTTCAGCAAAGTCTCAGGATACAAAATCAATGTGCAAAAATCGCAAGCATGCTTATATACCAATTACAGACAAACAGAGAGCCAAATCCTGAGCGAACTCCCTTTCTTGAAACATTTTAAGTCTTCTCCTAATCATTGTGAAGATCTTCTAATAAAACGAAGAAGCTCAAGACATTATGCTGTCATCCTTCCCTAAGAAAGATGATGATGATGATGAAGAATATGGCAATATCCATTATATTATGTAGCACTTTGTAAAATATTTTCTCAGATCTTGTTTGAGCTTCACAGTAACCCTGACAAGTAAGGATATAGGATCTTATTATTTTCATTTGTCAGATGAGAAAACTTAGAGAGATTAAGTGGTTTGCCAAAACCACATACCTAGTGAGTGGCAGGACCTGAGATGAAATCCAGATTCACTCATTATTTTTCCCTATTTTTTCTCTCACTGAAGAAGGAATAAGGATATGGGATAAACGCCCCCCAAAGTAGACACAACCACCAAGGCAGTCTGGAAATACTGATCCCATCCTACTTTCTAGTAACTAGGTGACCTTGACCAAGTGATTTGACCTCTCTGAGCCCCCGTTTTCTTATCTTGTGGGATGGATACAGTTAATCCTGATAAGTCTACAAGGTAGGAATTCATTAAATTGGTTATATAAAGTACCTGACACATAGTAGGTATGCAATAAGTGTAGGTTTTCCTTCTGTTGTCCATCTTCCTGCCTAGGATTGTGTAATCTAGTTTGCAGAATTCTGTCACACATCTCCCAATTTTTTCGTGAGTTAGTATTTGAGCACTACCCTAATAAACAGGTAATGTGTATGTGCCTGCCAGACAGAAGTCTGCACAAGTTGATATGGGATTCAAAACTCCCTTCTGTCACTTACTGTTTGTGATCTAAACAAAGTTACTTCATCTCTCAGATCCATAGTTTCGTCATCTGTAGATATGGAAATAGTAATATCTATTTCACAAGATTATTAAAGCATTTAATGAAATCTTACATGTGAAAAATCTGGGCACAGGGCTGGGCACATAGGACACCTCAATTTCCTTCCTTCTATAACTTAGCTACAGTTTGGGAGAGAACAAGCACCATCTGGGAAATCACATCTCTGTGAATTAAAATTAACCCCTTGGATATATACCTTTTAGATAATTAAGGATATATCATTTGTCTTTGTATTCAGCGTATTCTAAAGTGAGCACTCTATTTTGTTTTTCCCTACCTATACCCTCAATTATAGAATCGCAGAGCTAAAGTAACCATCTAATAATCTATGCAGTTCTTAAACACTGAAATGGCATGAAATTTTGTGTCTACATGTATTTGTTTATTTTGGGGGGCATAATAGTTTTCGTTTGAGCCAAAAGGGTCTGTGACCAAAAACATATTAAGAACCATTAAGCTGTGGAGAAACATAATCATAGAACCAAAGCCCTAGGCTCTTAGGCTATCAAGCTGAAAAAGAGCCTTAGAGATCAAAATTTTCAGCCTCCTCATTTCACAGAGAAAAACTAAGAAGGCCCAGAAAAGTTAAATACCTGTGCAAAAGTCATAAAACCTTAAGTAATCTTCAGCAAATTAATCTCAATAAGCCTAAATCTTCTCATTTGTAAAATACACTTAGTAAAACATTTCTCAGAAAATTGCTGTGAATATTATCATTCCACAATCTGTTTTATATAATGCCAAAATCCAAAAGACCCTGAAAATAGAAGTTTTTTAACTCACTGAGGAGCCAAATCTGACCTCAGCTGATACGAGACTTAGGCAACTGCCTATTTATGTAAACTTTTATTAAAACACACTGTGACCGTTAATTTACAAATTGTCTGTGGCCACTTTATTACCACAGTAGCCCAGCTAAGTGACTGCGGCAGAGACCATATGGCCCAAAAAGCCTAAAGTATTTACTATCTGTGGGCCCTGATATATAATATTATATAATATTCAGTTTATGTACTCTATTACCTTTCTAAAACCTGAAAAATTCTAAATTCAGAAATAAATCTGGCCTTAAAGGTTTCAGATAAGATAGTGTGAACCTATACTAGGTGCAATGTAGACTTTAGAGCCAGCTAGACCTGGAGTCAAATTCTAGCTCTCTTACTTGGTAGCAGTAATAAGTTGGACAGGTCTCTGAGCTTCCACTTTCTCACCTGTAAAATAAGGATTATTATCCCATTTAGTCCTTAGAACTTCTCAGGGTTATCAGAGAAATTAAATGAAATAATATCTGTAAAGGGCTAGCAGAATTTCTGACACATACTAGATGTTTAATAAAGAGTAGTTTTTGGCCAGGTGCAGTGGCTCACTCCTGTAATCCCAAAACCTTGGGAAACCAAGGTGCAAGTATCACTTGAGGCCGTGAGTTCAAGACCAGCCTGGGTATCACAACACAACCCTATCTCTACAAAAAAAAAAAAAAAAAAAAAAAAAACAAGCACAAACCTTTTTTTGGAAAATGGCCAGGCGTGGTAGCACACACATATAGTCCTATGTTCTCGGGAGGCTGAAGCAGGAGAATGACTTGAGCCCAGGAGTTCAAAGTTACAGGTAATACTGCTCTCCAGCCTGGGCGATAGAGAAAGATTTTGAAATCTAGCACCTGGTCCTTGGTATGTATTCTCTAAATGCCGATTCCCTTGGTAGAAGACTTGGATCTAGACCCCAGATCTCTTTTGACCCCTGCCTTTTCTGTTGTACTCATAGTACTATAAACATTTCACACTTTTAAAGCACTTCTCTCTCAAAGCTCTTTCTAAACCATTATCTCATTGAATAATCATAACAACTTTGGGAGACAGCACTAGCATCAGTTTTCCCATTTGTGAGCTAAGGAAACCAAATCTGAGAGAAATTAATGGCTTGTTCATAATAAACCACTAGATCTAGCCATAGCCAAAGAGAACTCATATCTTCCAACTCCTAGCCTTTGTTCTTCCCATCTAATCTCATTACCTCTCAGTGGTCAGATGAACACAAACTCTGACTCACTGGGGTATGTTTTCTGTTCTGTCTTGAGCCAGGGTGATGGGATACTATGGGGTGGAGAGTGACTAACTTGTTTTTTGTTCACTTTTAAGACTGTAATTGAGAATCTTTCTTTTCTCCCATAAGGGATCACAGGATGGTATCCTATCATTTTACCAGAAGATGGGGGCCTACCTCATGGCTTAGAGCTCATGCAGAAGATCGTGGGTGGTCTGGAGCTTTCAGTTTCCTTCACGCATCGTGGAGATAGACAGCGGGTCTTGGAAGCTGCTGAGCTATTGGGCTGGAGCTTCGAGAACAGCCTGAAAGATTTTGTCAGAATGGATGAAGGGGAGCCAGCCACTGTCACCATCTCCACCCCAAGGCTGTGGCTGCCCATCCATTGCGTGCTGCTTGCTGGCCACAACCATATTCATAAGAATACATATTGCTACCTTCGCTACAAGTTCTATGATCATGAAGCCTTTTGGACCCCTCTCAAGAAACCCAAGGAATCTGTAAACAAAAAGCAGATTATCGTCACTTTCAAGGCGTCCAAAAGAGCAGAAGTCACCAGGGGCCCATCACTGCTTTGGTACTTCAGGGAGGAGAGGCTAGAGATCCAAGTGTGGCAAGCTTATGGCAATGATAGTGTGGAGAGACCCCATCAGACAGACAGTTGGATTGGCTCAGCCTATGTGGACCTGGCCAGACTTAGGGAGAGGTCAGCGAGGACACTAACTGTCAGTGGTAAGTGAGGAGCCCAATTCAACTCTTGTAGTTTGAGCACCTGCTGTGTGTCCAACACTATGCGTGACACTCTGTCAGAGATTACTTTACTTGACCCTCCCGGCAATCCTGTGAGATAGCTATTATACCCATTTTATATTCATTAAAAAGAAGGCTGAGAGAGTTTGAGTTACCTGCCCAGGGTCACAGACTAGTAAGTTTTCCTTCCATTATTGCACGCGGAAAGATTAATAATAATTTAGTAGTGCTTCTTGTAACTAAGGAGATTATATATATGTGTGTGTGTGTATATATGTGTGTGTGTATATACTATATATATATGTATATATTATATATATACACATATATAAAATATATATACGTATATATAAAATATTATATATATATGTTCTGGGGTACATGTGCAGAACGTGCAGTTTTGTTACATAGGTATACACATGCCATGGTGGTTTGCTGCACCAATCAACCCGTCACCTACATTAGGTATTTCTCCTAATGCTATCCCTCCCTTAGCCCGCCACTCCCAACAGGCCCTGGTGTGTGATGTTCCCCTCCGTGTGTCCATGTGTTCTCATTGTTCACCTCCCACTTATAAGTGAGAACATGCAGTGTTTGGTTTTCTGTTATTGTTTGCTGAGAATGATGGTTTCCAGCTTCATCCCTGTCCCTGCAAAGGACATGAACTCATCCCTAAAGAGATTGTTTTTAAAGTTCCACTGCCTGCTTGAGAAAGGGTGTTATCTAATTCTAGTACTGTGGTGGGGTCAACATAGGTCGAAGAATTGGCTATGAACTTCGTAGCATTAGGGTGCATCCAAACTCATCAGATTTTTGCGTTTAACATAGTGCTTAGAACATTGTTAACACTTATGAAATAATGAATGAATTTAGGGAACTACTTGTAACCACATATGTAAGAGCCTATCTGATCATCTAGAATGCTAGTTTATTAATTATATTGAAAAGCATACCTACTGAGGGGACCAGGATATTCTTCCTCTCTGGTCACCACATCTTGGAACCATAAAGAAAATCTAGGCCGGGCGCGGTGGCTCAAGCCTGTAATCCCAGCACTTTGGAAGGCCGAGACAGGTGGATCACGAGGTCAGGAGATCAAGACCATCCTGGCTAACACGGTGAAACCCCGTCTCTACTAAAAAATACAAAAAACTAGCCGGGCGAGGTGGTGGGCGCCTGTAGTCCCAGCTACTCGGGAGGCTGAGGCAGGAGAATGGCGTGAACCCAGGAGGCGGAGCTTGCAGTGAGCTGAGATCCAGCCACTGCACTCCAGCCTGGGCGACAGAGCGAGACTCCGTCTCCAAAAAAAAAAACAAGAAAATCTATATGGTAATAAACTAGTTGACAGAGCAGAAAAGAAAAGGGTAACATTTTGCAAGTAGCATTTTTGTGCTGGGTGCTTTTCTTTCTAACATTTGCTTGGTACTTGATACATATGCTTGGACCTGGGAATTCAAAGATGAGTAAGAACTAGTTCCTGAACTTAAAGAGTTTACAGTCTAATAGGAGAATACAATATTAAGTAAATAATTACAGTGAGGCATGAGAACTATGAAAAAGGTATTCTTGGTGCTATGGGAATGCAGGGATGCAACATCTCTAAGGATAGCATCTCAGTGAAAGTGATACTTGACCTGAGTTTCAAAGGATGTAGGTATAAGTCAAGGAAAGGGGGAAAGAAAGGTGTTCTAAAAAAGGGAACAGCATGGGTGAAAGTACAGGAGAATGAAACAGTGTGATAGATTTTGGGGACTATAGTAATTTCGGACAGCTGCATCTTAGGATACATAGATTTGGAAGTGATTAGAGATGAAGCTAGGGAGGTAGGCAGGAGTACTGTGTTGAAAGCCTTCTCTTCTCAGCTGAAGTTTGGACTTTTTCCTGAGAGTTATGGAAAATTAGTACAGTGGTTTCTGAATACAAGAGGAGTGTATCGCTTTGCATTTAGAAAAA
Organism: Rhinopithecus roxellana; assembly: GCF_007565055.1. Lineage (NCBI taxonomy): Eukaryota > Metazoa > Chordata > Mammalia > Primates > Cercopithecidae > Rhinopithecus > Rhinopithecus roxellana. The sequence continues at coordinate 58,101,862 of NC_044563.1, forward strand.
TAAAGCTAGTGACTGTAGTTAAGATGAATTAGAGGTAGCCAGAGTAGATTCTTTACAAATATGATCTTTATTCAGCTTAATATTGCTGTCCAGTTAGTTGTTATTTCCCATCTCTACAGTCAAAGAAACTGAGTCATGACCCTTTGTTAGCCCTATTAGCCCTGTGTTCAGACCCTATTGTTGAGTGGGTGGCCCAGGCTAGAGGAGAACTGAGTGTATCTAGGTGATCATCCCAAATTCTCTGGTTCTTTCTGGACCTAACAGGTGTAAATCTGGCTCTGTTGAGCACATCAAATGCCATGTACTCTGTTTTATCTGGGCAGGCCTAGAGTCCCTTCAAAGGGACTACAGAAAATGTCCTTGAAGTGAACCAAGTTCACTTGAACTAAAGTTTATAAAGACAGGCTTTTAGCTTCATTCTGCTGAAGAAAGTAGGTTTAGGACACTGAATATAGATCTAAGTATAGGAACTCAGACACAAAACCTCTTTTTATTGAGTGCTACCAAAGGTAATATTTAGCTTTCAGATCATCCATTTCCCTCATACTTCTCCATATCCCTCTTGTCTGAGCTTTTTATTCTCTTGTGCACGGGTCTTATACAAGGCATGTCATTTGATGTGTTTGTTGAATGAGTCAAGCCATCCATCCAACCTTACTTCCATGTTTTGTTGATTTTCCTGAGGATAAGGATTTAACTGTGTTGCTTTTGGGTGTCTTCTCACCTGTAATGACCTGCCCTTATTTTCCTTTGATAATCATAATAATTTACACATTGCTTTGAGAAGAAAACTGGTTATCTAAAACAGGAAAGGTTTCATATTATTGCCATCTATGAATCAGTTAACTCCATTTTCCTGAATTGAAATTAGTCTAATGAAGCAAACTTTGAGATTCAGAAGGAACTATTAGGGCCTTCTGTTTTATAAATCTCATTTTAATATTCAGCAAGTTAGTAAAATTCAAATCTCTGGGCTTAAATGTGCCACTTACTGGAAGAGTGATGTTGGCAGTTTATTTAACTCCTCTGAGATTCTGGCATATGAAAAATACCCAACAAATATTAACTCCCTTATACTTCTTTCTGGTCTCCTGCTTACCTCCTACTTCCCCTCCACCCCCGAAAATATTGCCAGAACCCTAGTGAAACATAGCTAAATTGAGTGTCAAGACAGCTTCCTGATAGGGAGAAGGTCTAAAAACAGGAGCCCATGAGACACAAGGAAGAGAAAATAGGCCACTCTTGATTTCATCAAATCTCAGACTTCTTTAAGTCTTATTGCCTCTCAGCGCATGAATCCCTTCCACAACAGCTCTGCCTGGTAGTCTTTGGCTTTGGCTTTAAATCAGAGATCTTACTACTTTCATTACTTGGTTTTTTTGTTTGTTTGTTTGTTTGTTTTATTTTGTTTTGTTTTTTGAGACAGAGTCTTGCTCTGTCACCCAGTCTAGAATGCAGTGGCACAATCATGGCTCACTGCATCCTCAACCTCTTGGGCTCAAGTGATCCTCCCACCTCAGCCTCCTAAGTAGCTGGGACTGCAGACACACACCACCATGCTCAGCTAATTTTTGTGTTTTTTGTAGAGATAGGGTTTTACCATGTTGCCCAGACTCTTGAACTCCTGGACTCAAGCAGTTCGCCCACTTCAGTCTCCGAAAGTGCCAGGATTACAGGTGTGAGCCACCACACTCAGCCTACGTTTCATTATTGAAGATAGTTAGGGCAGGGTAAAAGTTTTCATGTTTTCTACCAGCTTCATAGTTTCTTTTGCAAATTGATGTATTGGGGTTTGTAGACCTTTCAAAGGAGAAAGGACCACAGCACCCTCAGTGAGTATTTCCTCCAAGCTTGGTTCTTGGTTCCTGCTTGACTAGCCTTATTCTTCTCCATCCTCTTTTAGGTGTGTATCCTCTGTTTGGACGAAATGCTTCCAACCTCTCAGGAGCTGCCTTGCGAGTTCATGTGGTTCTTTCTTCTCTTTCCTCACATCTTGAGCCCACTCATGAGCTGGACTCCATGGACTGCAGCAGCCACAGTGAGTCTGAGCAACTCCCCAGAAGAAATGATGAGGTCCAACTCTCTCCACTGGAAGAAGTCTCCTGCCACCAGAAGTCTCCTGCCTCCACTCAGGTCCCCTGCAGCAGCACCACAGCTGAAGTCTGCCTGACCCAGGAGGGCCCTGCTGAGTTGGATGGAACATTTGCAGTCAGCATCCTAGTAGAAAGAGCAATGCACTTGAGCTTGAAAGGTATGCTCTCCTCACCTATCCAGGAGCATATGTCTAACTCTTCAGGGTGTGCTCCTTTCTTCACAAGTCTTTCAAATCATGGCAGGATCTCTTAATTATCTTAACTGATAAATATTTTTTTCTCAATCCTAAAGGTTTAAGCAACATGAAAGCTTTTCTGAACTTGTTGCATATCGTAAATTCCCCAGTCCAGCCACCTGAGTATCAACCTAGATAGATACTTCTCTTTTCTTTATCCACCGTCAGATCATCAGACCCCTAACTTGTTCTCTCTTAAATTTCTCACAGAGTTCTTTCTGTTTAGCCAGGTCAAGGCAAGCATATGGTAGACATCTGACTTTCAGACGTCACTGTTGTATCCTGACTTCCACCCTGCAGTGATAAGCCCATGTAGTCCTTCCTCCCACAACATTTATGTGTCAGGCACTGTGCTGAGTATAGAGTATAGACCTATAGTATAGAGACCTGCCCATCGTCTCTTTGAGTACAGACCTGCCCATCTGGCTCTGCAGAGCATATTAACTATGTAACTTCAGGTCATTTTACCTAGAGGCTAAATAACAAGTGATTTACAGGTCTGCAACTCTTGCCAGAAATGTGAGAGGTGTTATGTCTCATATTCATAAAACAGGAGGACATTATGTTTGCTTTGCTGCGTCATGAAGATCACAGTGCTGGGATAAACAAACAACACACAGTCCCTGTCCCCAAGGAACAGACAGCCTAATGGAGAGATATATTAACACTTTTAGTACAGAGGAATAAACAATATGAAAGAGGAAAGCTGTGGGAGGGTGGATGTGGTGGTATAGGAAAACTTTGAGAACACAGAGGGAGTTTTTTTGCTAATGGAGTGGTCAGGCCTCAAAGTATTGGTGTCACTTTAGTCTACTCTTGAAGGAGGAGGAGCAAGTTTGCTGAATGAAAGAGGAAAAAGGCATTCTAATGAGAAGAAATAGCATGGTCAAAAGCTTGGTACTATAAGAGAATGGGACATTGGCCAAAAAAAAAGGTCATTAAATGTGAGTAAAAAGTAGTGAGAAATGGGGCTGGAAAGACTAATTAGGCTACATGGGCAGCATTTTGTATGCTACATGACTGACACTGCAGGTGAGATGAAACCAACAAAGCCTTAATCTGTGGAGAGACAAGGTCATATTTGTTGACCAGACATGAAATCTTGGTGGCAATATGAAAAAGATACTGGATAATACTGAAAGCAGCAGTCACTGAGAGGGCCGTCACATTAGTTCAAGTTCTGAAGCCTCAAGAAGCAAGGTGGCAGCAAGAATGGAGAATAGGCAACAGAAATGTTCTCGTAGGAGACCATGATTCTACAATCTGTACTTCTGACTTTCCTCTTGCCTTAACAGTGTTCTCAGAGTGTCTGTCCCTTTTATGCCTTGGAAGCTCTTTCTTAAGGAAGGAAATGAGTGGTTCCTTCATGCAAACCTTTATGCAGAGGATTAACAAACAGCCCCGAATTCGGAGCTTTGCCTTCAGCAAAGCTTAATTCTGAAGCAGCTCTGAAATGGTCTGTGGTCACCACTGTAGTCCTGGTTCTGAAAATAAAAGAACTTCTTGGATACTTTTGTTAGAAAAAGCTCTGAGGAACCTTCTGTTAAGATCAGCTTCAATACTCTTAAGATTTGTACACGTACGTTAGACAAAACAGGTGTTTCTAGCCGTGTTTTACAAATGAGACAAGTAAGGAACAGAGAGGTAAAATAATTTGAAGTAGCATAAGTTATACTGAGTAAAAAACAAAATCAGATTCAATATTATCAACTTTTAGAGGCATTCTTTAGCCCATCCAGGCAGAGTTCAGGGCCCCTCTGGGTCCCATGTGTTTTTAGCATAGTCTTTATCTTCTTGGGTTGTAATAATCTGTCTGTGCCTGTCTCCCGCAGATCAAGAATTCTTAAATGGCATAACTGGTTCACCTCAAGTCTTCTTAACTGTTCTCAATGTGCATCCCAACCCTGTTGGGGGGGTATAGCAGCCTTCTTTTGGGCTGCTTCCAAAAGTATTTCAGAACTTGACCTTTTTCAGAATGTAAACAGGCCCAGATGAATTTCCACCTACAAGAGGAGAGCCAGAGAAACCTGATACACCTGCTCTCCCAAGCTGATTTCTTTTTCACCCACCTATTTGGCTAAAAGGAATGTGTCTGTTCAAGACTAAATAAGGAACTATCTTCTTCCTAAGTCAAAATAGTTTTATTTCAAGGCCTTTAGCAAATAGTAGCTTTCAAAATAAACTGGAGGATGGCCGGGTGCAGTGGCTTACACCTGTAATCCCAGCACTTTGGGAGGCTGAGGCCGGTAGATCACTTGAGGTCAGGAGTTCAAAACCAGCCTGGCCAACATGGCAAAACCCTATCTCTACTAAAAATATAAAAATTCTGTAATCGGCCAGGCGCGGTGGCTCAAGCCTGTAATCCCAGCACTTTGGGAGGCCGAGACAGGCGGATCACAAGGTCAGGAGTTCGAGACCATCCTGGCTAACACGGTGAAACCCCGTCTCTACTAAAAAATACAAAAAGCTAGCTGGGCGAGGTGGCTGGTGCCTGTAGTCCCAGCTACTCGGGAGGCTGAGGCAGGAGAATGGCGTAAACCCGGGAGGCGGAGCTTGCAGTGAGCTGAGATCCAGCCACTGCACTCCAGTCCGGGTGACAGAGCGAGACTCCGTCTCAAAAAAAAAAAACAAAAAAAAAATTCTGTAATCCCAGCACTTTGGGAGGCCGAGATGGGCGGATCATGAGGTCAGGAGATCGAGACCATCCTGGCTAACACGGTGAAACCCCGTCTCTACTAAAAAATACAAAAAACTAGCCGGGCATGGTGGCGGGCACCTGTAGTCCCAGCTGCTCGGGAGGCTGAGGCAGGAGAATGGCGTGAACCCGGGAGGCGGAGCTTGCAGTGAGCTGAGATCCGGCCACTGCACTCCAGCCTGGGCGACAGAGCAAGACTCGGTCTCAAAAAAAAAAAAAAATTAGCTGAGCACAACCTGCAATTCAGGAGGCTGAAGCAGGAGAATCACTTGAACCCAGGAGGCAGAGGTTGCAGTGAGCCGAGATCATGCCACTGCACTCCAGCCTGGGCAACAGAGTGAGTGAGACTCCGTCTCAAAAAATAAATAAATAAATAAACAAATAAAACCAGAGGGACAGGGGGTATTGCCATGAGAGACAGATGTGAGCAAGATTGATACATATCTAGAATTAGAATTTTACTGTGGAAAGTGGTTTGAGAGCCCTTACTTCTGATGAGAAAACTGAGGCCCAGGGAGCCAGAATGAAGTGGTGTATCCAATATGTCACACTAAAGCAACGGCAGAGCATACATTGGAACCTAGGTGTCCTGCCTCTAGGAACAGTGATTGGTCCTCTCTGCTGATCTTTCTCAGAGCTTTCTTGAGAAGATGTTGCTATCCTCTGTGAGTATGTACTGCAAGCAGACAAAGCAACTCTTCTCTCTAACCCTGGGCAACTATCTGTAGACATAGGGCAGTGGGGAGTCAGCAACCCTTTAATAAGGGCCTTGGGACTACTCTGTGCATTCAAAGAGCTCTCAGTCTAGTGAGAGAAACACAGATTATTATAGAATATTTGAGAGTTGCTGTGGTAGAGCCAGGTTATCTCTTCCTAGTTGTGAGGATTTATGACATTTTATTGAAAGAAATCAGTTGAAGCTTAAGACCAAAAAGGAAAATGGGAGAAAGAATGAGAGATGAAAGCTATATCAGGCAGAGGAAACAGAACCCACTCCAGCCATTTTAAGCAGAGAGGAGTTTAATGTAGAATATTAAGGTACTTTAAGTCATTAGAAGGTCTAGAGGAGTGGGCTTTAGGCTAAACTTTCGGGAGGGAACCACTAAATCTTTTAAGTTCAGAATGCAGTGCCAAAACTGAAATCTAAGAATCAGAAGCTCTTGTCATCGCCATTGCCACAGGGCCTCTCTCCACCCAGGGACCAAATGCTAGATCAGAAAACACAATGTCTCTACATCATCATCCTTGTTACTAGCAAAAGCAGAAGGAAAAGGAAGATGTCCTCTGCCTCCTGCCTTCCAGATCTTTTGTGAGGGCATCTGATTGGCAGAGGCCAATTTGCATCCATACCCTAGCTGCAAAAGAGTCCAAGAAATGTAGCTTTTAACCCTTCCAATCTGTACTATAGAGGAATACAATGCAATAAAAGTAGGTGGGAGTAGATGCTCAGCAAGTCAATCCACGTAAATACTGTTCAGTTTCACTAAAACTTTTAAGAAGATAGCTCACTGGGCACTACTATTTTATTTACCTTTCCCTGTTCTTTCAAAAATATGCTTGTAACTCCTACTGCTTTCCTTGACTAGCCTTAAAAAAAGGTTTTTTTAATAGCTTGTAAACTGGTTTGGCCAAGTTGTAGCCAGTGTTTTGTTTTGTTGTTTTGCTCCTCATATCGTTCTTATCTATATCTTTAATGCTCTCCCTGTTCTAAGGCTCCTCTGCTTCTTGGTTCAGCCTTTGTCCAGGTCCTGCTGTGTTGGCAACTTGCACATGCCTCAGTTCTCTCCTGCTTTGTGGATGCCACTAGATCTTCGTTCCAAGGCTAGCATTTCTCTTCAGTTCTCCTTCCCAAGCCTCCTCACAAAATCTCCATTCTCTTTTCTCTTCCCATCACCCAGTTTCTTTCTTTATTATTTCCAGTACAAATGACTGAAAAAGTAATGTCATCTGGTCTGGTTTTGTGCCCTGGGTGCTAGAAGTCACAAGATTAAATAATAAGCATGTCAATTTTTTAACCAAGATTTGGGAACAGAAATGCTGTTTTTCATTTATACATTTCAGATACAAATATAGTTGTATTATGGAATATAATATAAAACCTTCATGAATTTGTAAAATAAAAGACAAGCCTGCTAGATGTTATGCTTATTGTAGTTGTTTCAAGGCAACAGGGACTCCTGCACTTCAGAGTTTAATGTTTATTCTTTGAATCATTGTTACTTTGGTGGGAAAGTTTGAAAAGAATTGGTCTAATGGAAATTCTTTAGGTTGAGGAAAACATATCAAAACAAAGCTATAGCTACTTTTCTTCCCCTGAAAGAAATTTTAAGTTGGAAGCTCTGAGGGTATAAAGTTCAGTGATTCCACCTAGAGAGGCTTGTCAGAGTAGATGGTACTAGAACCTATCTTTTAAAGACTACTTGTTAAATGTTAAACTGCATGTGGAGAGGAATAAAATCAGCAGTTCCTGAGTGTTAATTTGTTCATCAGAATGCTTTCTGTCCAGAGGGACAGACTGAGGACCCTGGAGGAGTACTTACTGAAAGAAGCAGCGAGATGGAGAAAAGGGTGGAGCCTCAAAGATGAATTTCACCTACCAGGACAAGTGGGAGTATGGATTTGGAGAATTCTTGAGCTAGACAGTTAGAAAGAAGACAACCCAGTTAGAATACACATACAGAATCTGTTCCCTGGAGCATGTGGATTATGTTTAGGACTTCTATTCCTTTCTGCTCTGCTCATCTCTTTTTCCTTCATCTGTAATGCTGACATTCATAGCATTTTAGAGCTGAAAGTGATCTCATGAAATACATAGTCTATGTTTTGTAAAGTGTCTATTATTCAGTGCTGTCCAAAAGAGCTTTCTACTGTGATGGAAATGTTCTGTGGGTTCAGTGTCCAGTATGGTAGCCACTAGCCCCATGTGGCTATCAAGCACCTGAAATATGGCTAGTGCAACCAAGGAAGTAAATTTTTTATCTTTAGTTTTAATGAATTTAAAGATGCATAGCCACACGTGGCTCGTGGCTTATCTTCCTGGACAGCTCAGTTAGACTATCTAGTATCATCAGCCATCTGCATTTTACACTGTCTTAAGACAGAATAACTTGACCAAGTCTCCCACATTGGAAACCTGATCTTGCAAAAATTAACATTAGATATTCTCACCAGCACCAAGTATTTTACATTTGTTAACCCCATAGTAGAGGCAATATAGGAGACAGTTTAGAGCATGGACTCTGGAGCCAGAATGCTTGAATTGGACTCTCAGTTCTACCATTTAATAAATATGTGACCAACTAATTTAATTTTTCAGTACCCTAATTTTTAGAAATCTGTATGATAGAAATAATAATGATAGAAATAGATATGATAGAAATAATGATAGAAATCTATATGATAGAAATAATCTATATGACAGAAATAGCTATCTTATAGGGTTGTTGTAAGAATTAAATGAGTTTATATATATAAAGTACGTAGAACAGTGCCTGGCACACAGTAAGTGATATATAAGTGTTACTTACTCTTAGTATTTGTCTTAATTCTTACAATATCTTTGGAAGTGTAAGTGTAATATGCCCAGTTTTACAGTTGAAGAAGCTGTGGCCTAGATACTTCTTGCCCAAAATCACATAACACGTTTATGGCAGAGCTGATATTTGGTCATCTGGCTCTTAGGTTCAGGACTCCTTGTAGTTCTATCTTATCTTTTGCCTCTCAACACAGTATTTTCCATCTTCCCACAGAGTACAGGAGATGAGAGAAGTCACTTTTTGGGAAATATTTATGAACTGAGTCTTAAAAAGACAGGGTAGTAGCAGAAAGGTCACCGAAACATTTCATCCATTGATTGATTGATTGATTGATTGATTGACATGGTCTCACTCTGTCCCCCAGACTGGAGTACAGTGGTGCAATCTCAGCTCACTGCAGCCTCTGCCTCCCAGACTCAAGAGATCCTCTCACCTCCTGAGTAGCTGGGACTACAGGCATGTGCCACCATGCTTGGTTAATTTTTTTTTTGTATACATGGGATCTCACTGTATTGCCCAGGCTGGTCTTGAATTCCTGCGCTCAAGCTGTCCTCCTACCTTGCCCTCCCAATGTGCTGGAATTACAGACTTGAGCCACTACACCCAGGCTGAAAACATTTCAGACACAGGGGGATAGCTTGAGCAAAGACCCCATAGGTAGAAGAGGGCCAGGAATAGTCCTGCTTGTGCCTGTATAATCTGAGGCTTCTTGCGTACCCTAAAGTACAGTCACTCCACTGTATTCTATTTCAGGGAGCCCCTTGACAGAGCGGAAAGTATCGATACCCAGTTGTTGTGTATCCTTTGCAACAGCCGATGAATCATCTCCTGTATACACCCAAGTGGTTGAAAACACAGATTCCCCCATCTGGAATTTTCAACAGCAGTCAAGGTTTGTGTTATCTGTTTGTTCATCAGCCTTCCAGAATCTACTTTTTGTTGCAAGACACAAAGTCAGAGCAAGGAATATAACCAATGCGATTTTTGAGCAGACCTGGAAAATGCTTTTGTTATCCCAGCAATTATTTAATCCTAGTGTTTATGAATTCACAGCAAGCAGTGGTTTAAAGGTTTTGTTTTAGTGTTTTTAACTCTTCTCAGTATGCTCAAAAATTATTCAGTGAGAGGACCTCTCTGTTTTAGGTACTTGGAATTAAAGATGATTAAGATACTCTATGCAATTGAGGAGTTCATGGTCTTACCTGGGAAAAAATATCAATAACAAATTACCATCAAGCTGGGTGTGGTAACACATGCCTGTAATCCCAGCTACTGGGGGAGGGGAGGGGTGGCAATGTGGGATGGTAGAGCTAAGGTGGGAGGATCACTTGAGTCCAGGAGTTCGAGACCAGCCTGGGCAATATAGTAAGACGCTGTCTCAAAAAAAAAAAAATTCAATAAAGAGAAATAAGAAGGGGATGCTGGTAGAGCTCAGAAACAAAGATTATTTAGGACAACCTAGAAGTTCAGGGAAGGCTTCATAAATAAGACACCTCAGCTAAATATTGAAGAATATATATAAGTTATCCAGGTGAATAAGAGTTGGAAAGATATTCCGAACAAAGAGAACTAATCTCGGAAAAGGCTGTGGATTTTCATCCTTGGAAAAGACTTCTGGTGTAGTGGAAAGACCCTGGGCATTTGAACCAGAGACACTTGGCCTCCAACTCCATCTCTGTAATTTACTGACTGTGTGGTCAAGTTATGTAACATCTGTGAGCCACAGATTCCTCTGTAAAGTGGGGGTCATTTTTATAAGGTCATTGTGAGGTCCAAATTAGATGACATTTAGGGCCTTATGGTACAAAGCAGGTATACAACAAATGTTAGGTCTCCTTTGGGAGGCTCAAAAATAGGAGGTAAAGTCCTGTCAGGGACTGTGCAGTGCCACTCAGATTTTATTAGGACAAAGAGGGCTAATTAAATGTGAGGGGGCTGGCATAGGAAACCAAGAATTAAACTTTATTAAATGTGATGCAATGTTATGATAATAGTAACAAAATCATTATTAGAAGTTATACTGTATCACCCTTTATAAAGTTTAATTCTTGTCCACCAACACTAGCCATACCCATGGTGTCTGGTCTTCTGTTTTTTCATAGTGTTTGTGTACTTTAATTGAGTCTCAGCAGTTGGTCACATGCTCAGTGTTTTGTAATTTGAGAGGCTGGCCTGAGTCAGGAGCTAGAACTGCAGTGAAAACTCAGTGCTGTATATGGTGAGCTACTGGAAATCATAGAAATTCTGGCCATCAGAGTACTTCATATAAAATATCAAATCCTCCCCAAAAGGCAGGAAACCAGAGGACTGAGCTTCTAAGTGGAGGTGATTTGTTCATTCACAACCTAAAAACCTAACATAATTACAAAACTTCACAAAGTTGATGAAGGGATATGAGCAATCTCCTGATTTCATCTCTTCACTTTACAGTTGAGGAGACTGTGGCCCAGGGAGGCTACATAGTCTGTTGGTAACAGAGGCAGGATTGGAAGAAAAATGAATAATGGCACTATTTACAATTCCCTTATCACAAAATTGTTTCCTTTGATCTTCATAGCAACTTGCAGGTCAGTAGTATTATCCCATTTAACAGGTAAGAGAACCAGGCCTGGAAGAAGCTAAGTGCATGGCCAGAGTCGCTCAGGTGATAATAGTAGAGCTAGAATTCAGAGGTGAGTCTTTTGACTCCCTGCTAGAATTAGAATCTCTGACCAGTCCTTGTTTCACTTTAGACCGTGCCTCTCATTGGTCTGGAAGTAGGCTCTATTCACTTCCCCAGTGGTGTTTGGGGAATGAAATCAAGCCTCTTGGTTTTCTTTAGATCTCCTTCTTGCTTACCTGGAGCCCTAGCACCTGGTTTGGAACTTTCCAAAGCTTTGTCATTTAAAACTGTATTTTATATAATATATAAATGTATTGGAGGTGTTCAGTGGATTTCACTTCAGCTTCTTTATCTGGTATGAAAGTTAGGCATTTTCTTACTTTGTTGCCTTGCCTCTGCATGGTGTAGTGTTGAGGTCAGGCAAGCCAGGGTTCAAATCCCAGGCCTACTACTTACTTACTCTTAAGTGACCTCAAGCAAACCATTTTACTTCTCTGAGCCCAATCTTATCATCTGTAAAATAAGGATAATAATGTCCATGTTGGCCGGGCGCGGTGGCTCAAGCCTGTAATCCCAGCACTTTGGGAGGCCGAGATGGGCGGATCACGAGGTCAGGAGATCGAGACCATCCTGGCTAACACGGTGAAACCCCGTCTCTACTAAAAATACAAAAAAAAAAAAAAAAACTAGCCGGGCGAGGTGGCGGGCGCCAGTAGTCCCAGCTACTGGGGAGGCTGAGGCAGGAGAATGGCGTAAACCCGGGAGGCGGAGCTTGCAGTGAGCTGAGATCCGGCCACTGCACTCCAGTCCCGGCGACAGAGCGAGACTCCCCCTCAAAAAAAAAATAAATAAATAAATAATAATAATAATAATAATAATGTCCATGTTACAGGCTTTTGTGCAGATTAAATGTATATGAAACACTTGGTGCCATGCCTGGCCCAAGGTAGGCACTCAGTAAATGTTCTTTTCCTCCTCTTCCCTTCTCACCATTCTCTCATTCTAAGGCATAAGCAGAATTCTTACCCATTCCAATAAAACTCTTAAATGCATGTTGAGGAACTTCTTTTCCATACTTCCTCCTCTGTCTTAGGGAAACTTTAGGAATGGTGGGGAGGAAATGTTGTGTTAGGGAAGCCTGTTTTCAAGTCTTGGCAAGTTACTTCACCTCTCTGAGCTTCCATCCCCTCATTTTAACTGTGAAGATAAAAATATATCCTAGAAGATGGCTAAGAAGATGAAATAGTGTTGGGAAGATGCTTTGCAAATTATAAGATATTCTTCAAATCTAAGTTTTATACTACCGAAAGTTCCTATACACTTAGTTTACAGTGGTTGTTTTTCTTAATAGGCTATCAAAAGAGCTGCTTCTGGACCCACAACAAACCCTGGTCTTCAAAGTTTGGCATAAAGGAGGTATGAACTCTGTTAAAAGAATATCTGCTTGCTTGTAAAAATAAGCTCACATCCTGTTGACAATTTACCATTCCTTTTTTTTTTTTTTTTTAAACCAAGTGAAGCATTCCTGATGGTGCTGGGAATGCAGATATGTGGTAGAGGGTAATCCCCCAGAAGGCCACATTATTCTCCTGTAAAAAAAAAAAAAAAAAAAAAAGCCGGGCACGGTGGCTCACGCCTGTGATCCCAGCACTTTGGGAGGCCGAGGTGGGCGGATCACGAGGTCAGGAGATCGAGACCATCCTGGCTAACACAGTGAAACCCCGTCTCTACTAAAAATACAAAAAATTAGCCGGGTGTGGTGGCAGGCGCCTGTAGTCCCAGCTACTCAGAGGGCTGAGGCAGGAGAAGGGCATGAACCTGGAAGGCGGAGCTTGTAGTGAGCAGAGATCGCGGCACTGCACTCCAGCTTGGGTGAGAGAACAAGACTCCGTCTCAAAAAAAAAAAACAAAACAAAACAAAATTAGCTAGGCATGGTGGTGCGTGCTTTGTGGTCCCCGCTATTCAGGAGACTGAGATGATCACGCCACTGCACTCCAGCCCAGGTGACAGAGCAAGATCTTGCTAAAAAAAAAAAAAAAAAAATCCTGTTGACAATTTATCATTCTTTTTTTTTTTTTTTTTTTTTGAGACGGAGTGTCGCTTTGTCGCCCAGGCTGGAGTGCAGTGGCACCATCTCGGCTCACTGCAAGCTCTGCCTCCCGGGTTCACGCCATTCTCCTGCCTTAGCCTCCGAGTAGCTGGGACTACAGGCACGCACCACCACACCCGGCTAATTTTTATATTTTTAGTAGAGATGGGGTTTCAGTGTGTTAGCCAGGATGGTCTCAATCTCCTGACCTCGTGATCCACCCGCCTCGGCCTCCCAGCGTGCTGGGATCACAGGCGTGAGCCACCGCACCCAGCCGCTAATTATTTTTTTGTATAGACAAAGTCTCACTATGTTGCCAGGCTGATCTCTAACTCCTGGGCTCAAGCAATCTTCCTGCCTCAGCCTCCCAAAGTGCTGAGACCACAGGCGTGAGCCACCATACCTGGCCTATTCTCCTACAGAATTCAAGTACTTAAAAATTATATAATTTTGTTTGACTACCTGGTTAGTGAAGAAATCCAAGTACGTTTGAGTCTTTCCTGTTGTATCTGTCAACCATCATAATGTACAGCCTGCCACATACAAGTGGTTTCTCCCCACTTTTGTATGATGATGATAAGCCTTCTGTTGACTCTGGCTTATTAACCAAGATCCTTGCATTATCAGGTAGTACACAAGACAAGAGTCTAACCACATGTTTTTTCTTATTTTAAGAACCTTCCCAAGAGGGATGTGCTGATATTATGGTCTTTCGACCCAGTTTTATTAAGAGGCATAACACAGCAACATTAAGAACCTTGACTCTGAAGCCAGGTTCTTCGGATTCAAATGCCAGTTCTACCCCTTACTGTAGCAGTGTGACCTTGGGTAAATGACTTCTCTGTGCCTATTTCCATATCTGTAAAATTAAGGCTAATAATACTACCTACTTCATAGGTTTTTGGAGAATTAAGTAGGGGCCTGACACTTAGTAAATACCATATCAGTTTTTGTTGTTTTTATTAACGAGCAGTAATGTGCTAAGAACTTTACAAACATCTCTAATTCTTGACGGTAAAAATAAAATTAGTCTAATTTTATAGCTGTAAAAGCTGAAGCCCAAGGAAATTTAGTGGCTTGACTAAGGTCATGTCGCTATGAATTGGTGGAGCCAGTATTTGAACCCAGTTCTTACTGGCTGTACAGCCTTCACTGTTTGTCCTTCGCTATGCTAGTAGGATTGGAAAACTTGGAAAATTAAGGTAGTGCGGACGTCTAACCATCTTACAGCTTAGAAAATTTTGTCTCACTCAATCTCTCCTCTAAGCGTAGCTCCTTTAAGATTCCAGCTAGACCCTGATTTCCAAATCTTCATTTGTTTTGAGTCACCTACACAGCCTACAAAGTCACAGTTTTCTGTTTGCCAGTGGGGATTTTTGGAGCTAACCTCAAACCCTAATAAAGACCTGAGAGAAATCAGAATGTAAAGGGAATTTACTGACCTTTCTCTCCGCCTGTGCTCCTGTTGGTGAGTGCTGCAGTGAGGCCCTTGTTTTGATGATGAGTTCTATGTTGCTGCTTTGGATTCACTTAGTTCCTCCACTGCTACCCAACCTCATAAATACAGCAAGAGCTGATCGTAACTCACTTTTCTCTGAATCAACACGAGGAATTCTTGCTCCACCCTCCTTTCTAGGCTTTTTCTCTCTTCTCTCTAAAGTACCACAGAGATTCTCAAGCAGACCAGGGTTCACAATTCAGCACTTATTTTAGCAGGAAAAAGAGAATAAACTTTGGTCTTATGCAGACCTGGGTTCAAATGTTGGCTCTGCTATTTACTATAATAACTCTGTGGCCTGAATTAAATCACTTTACCTGTTTCCTGTTATCTTTCTTATTTATAAAATTAGAATAATAGTACTGGCCTTGCAGGATTTGTGAGGATTTGAGATAATATATGTAAAGTACTTGGCACATAACTGTTGCTTAATAAATGGAGCTATTGTTATTATTATGTCTACTATGTGTCAGGTACTATGCTAGGACTATTGGAGTGTAGAGAATAAAATACATTCCCTATCTTCCAGGACTTCAAGAGGGTCTTAGTAAGATCTGGTCATAAATGAAAGTGAGGAAAATGCCTAGACAACACTGACCACTACTCAGTGTATATAGATGTCTCTCTCCCCTTAACCTATTTATGCCTAGTGTTCCATTATAGGAATGCTAAGCTTGTGGGAGTTATTTATATCCTACTGCTCAAGGTCATTACCAAGGTCTGATTTTTACAAAAAAATTTGCAAACTCCAGCATGAATGAGTTAATTCTATCATTTCCACACAAACTCAACAAATCTAGTATAGTACTCAAATCGAACCAAGCTGTGTTCAGCAGTTTCTATTCTGTGCCAGGCACCATGCTAAGTACTAGGGATACAAAGGTAAAAATAAAACAGGCATGGTCCCTTGTCCTCACAGAGCTCACAGTCAGCGTGGGACATAAAAAGTACAGTATAGGCCGGGCGCGGTGGCTCAAGCCTGTAATCCCAGCACTTTGGGAGGCCGAGACGGGCGGATCACGAGGTCAGGAGATCGAGACCATCCTGGCTAACACGGTGAAACCCCGTCTCTATTAAAAATACAAAAACTAGCCGGGCGAGGTGGCGGGCGCCTGTAGTCCCAGCTACTCGGGAGGCTGAGGCAGGAGAATGGCGTGAACCCGGGAGGCGGAGCTTGCAGTGAGCTGAGATCTGGCCACTGCACTCCAGCCTGGGCGACAGAGCGAGACTCCGTCTCAAAAAAAAAAAAAAAAAAAAAAAAAGTACAGTATAGTATGATTAGGCAAATATAGGGTACTCTGATAGGAGACGTCTTACCCAGACTTAGGATGTCAGAGGAGGCTTCCTGGAGCACACCTGAGCTGAGGAATGAAGGGTCAGGACTTACTATAGTCAGAGGGGAAAACAAATACAAAGCCTCAAGTCAAGAAAGAGTTGAGAGAAGTTCTCGATGACTAGAACATTAACTGCAAATGGAGAATGGCAGGTTGTCCTGTTAATCCGATGTTAAATTTAACTCTTCCAAGCCATTCCTTTTCTCCATGATCTGCTTAGCCAAAGCACTCCTCAAGTATGTTTAAGATGTACTACCTTCATTTTAGGCAGAACCCTCCATCATACTTCATCCCCAGTGGGTAAGAATTGCTTGAACCCCACTCTGGGGAATACAGCTTCAAGTGTTTATAGAATCAAAAACTTTCCAAGTTGAAGGGGATCTTTTTTTTTTTTTTCTTTTTTGAGACAGGATCTCACTTTGTTTCCCAGGCTGGAGTACAGTGGTAGGATTTGCTCACTGCAGCTGTGAACTCCTGAGCCCAAGGTCCTCCCACCTCAGCTTCCTAAGTAGCTGGGACTACCGGCATGCACCACTATACCCCACAATTTTTTTTTTTAGAGATGGGGTCATGCAATGTTGCCCAGACTGGTCTCGAACTCTTGACCTTAAGCAGCCCTCCCTCCTCAACCTCCCAAAGTGCTGGGGTTACAGGCATGAGGCACCTGCTCAACCAAAGGGGATATTGAATCTGGTTCAATACTTCTCATTATATGTGTGTGACTGAGGCTCAGGGAGTTCGAGGAATGTGTTTTCCAGTCAAAGCCATACCTAGATTTGCTATTGTGGCACACTGCTCCTTTGTCCCACTCTAGGTTGGCCAGTTTACTTGTGTTTTCAGTGAATATTTATCAAGTTTTTCATGCAGGAAGATGTTATGCCAGGTATGGAGAGTGTAGGGAACATAGTGTAATACCTTTTCTCGTCTTTTAGCTAGGTTCGAGTCTAAAGGACAGCAAGCTGTCCAAACAAATGTTATGCAGTATGTGATGAATTTAGCGTCATCAGGAATGTGCCCAAGGAACTGTGGGAACTTCACAATTACTCCTCTGGAAAATTTGCATTCCTCGATTTATTAAGCAATTTATGGACCTATAGTTGTGTCAGTGTTTGGTAGATACAGCCTTTGATTTCACTGTACAGAATGGAGCCTGTGTAAAATAGAAATTCATGTAGTGACAGAGGCCTGTTTGTCCCCAGCTACTTCATGTCAGAAATGAGGAATAAGTAGCAAAGAATATGAGAATGAAGGTCATTGCATGGTAGCTTGTCCAATAAAAAGAGAATCTTCTCAGTCCTTAAGGGCAGCCCCATTACCATATAGAGAAGAGCCTGAGCCCAGGCTCATTTTGCACCCTAAACTGGTCTCCAGGGAGTTATTTGTCTTTCCTTTTTAATTTGCATTACTTTGCTCTTAATTAAATATAATACATATGTAGAAAATTTGGAAAATACAGAGAAGTAGAAATAGGAAAATGCAAATCTCTCATACCATAATTGCAAGACATACTGTCCTGAGAAAAATCACTGAGACATGATAGCCTAGGAAAAATAAGTTCTTAAGTTTGGTGTTATTTTCTAATTGCCTGTATCAAGAGGACCAGCTAGGTGGGGTGGCTCACATGTGTAATCCCAACACTTTGGGAAGCCAATGCAGGAGGATCGCTTGAGGCTGGGGGTTCAAGACCACCTGGGCAACATAGTGAGACTCCGTCTCAACAAAAAAATTAAATTAAAAGTTAGCTGGGCATGGTGATGTGTACCTATAGTCCTAGCTGTTTGGGAGGCTGAAGAGGGAGGATCGCTTGAGTTTGGGAGTTTGAGGCTGCAGTGAACTATGATCATGCTACTGCACTGCAACCTGGACATCAGAGTGAGACTCCATCTCTTTCAAAAAAGAGAAAGAATGAAGTGCAAGCCTGCCAGCTTTTTCCCACCATACAGAAAGGGAATTCCTAACAGGAAGGCAGGCTTTGGTTGCCAGTCTCTCTCAACTTCATTATCTGTCTTCTCCGATGGCTTTGGGATCACTGAACTCCTCTATCCCCTGAATCAGCTTCTCTGTGTGCACCCTCTAATCTCAGTGGCAGGACATACCTAGTCACATTGCCCTGCTTTTCTCTTTCCCCTACAGATGAAGAGAGGGTGATTGGCTTTGCCTCGGTGGACCTCTCCCCACTTCTCTCTGGCTTCCAGTTTGTCTGTGGCTGGTACAACATCACGGACTTCAGTGGAGAGTGCCAGGGGCAGATAAAAGTTGCTGTCTCCCCTTTGGAGAGTTTGATACACTTCAAAGAAGAAAGGCAAGCAAGGCGTGGAGTGGAGACCTCAAAATCACTGGTATGTATGGAGATTCACGTCCCTAACCATTAAGAATTGTACTGACCTATAAGAACATCCTTTACTCATGTTTGGCCCTTTCCAGCTTATAGAATACATTATATACTATTTGTGTCTCGTAACAACCTCCTGACCTTTTGGGGTGATGAAAATGTTCTGGAATTAGTAGTGATGGTTGCATAACTTTGAATACACTGAAAACCAGTGAATTGAGCTTTTTAAAAGGATGAATTGTATAATACATTAATTATATCTCAGTTTTCAAATAAAACAAGATTGTCATATAGAATCTGAAACTATATAAGCTGACTTGTTTTTCAACTCTGTTACACTGATATCATTAGTCTTTCTATGTATACCATTGATGATGGTATACATAGACAAATCTTTCAAGGAGTTTAACTGTAAGAGAAAGAAGACTTTCCCAGACTATCAAAAATACAAAAGCTCTTGATCAAGGCAAAGACTATGTTTTTTATTCATCTCTTTGTCTCTCGTGCCTGGCCCAGGGCCTGGCACAGAGTGGTCATCCATAAATAATGAAAGCATGCATAAGAAAACAGAGTTCATTGGTTCCTATATAGGAAGGTCCTTTCTTCAGCCCAACCCTGGTAGTCCTAAGACAAGAAATTTCACAGCCGGATTATCCTCAGATGTAGGGTAAGTGTAAAATGATATCCATCCAGGCATTTACAGTATATTAATAGCTGGAGGAACAAGAGCATAAATATAGATAAAGCAACTGAAAAGTAATCTGATAGCATAGTCTGTAAAATGGGGATAATAATAATACTTGCCTCATAAGATTATAAATGAGAAAATGTATGTAAATCGTTTAGCACAGTGTTTAACACAAAGTATTCAGTAAATTAAATGCACACAATAAATTTTACAAATTTATTTACATACTGCTTTGTTACGAATGGTTTTATGGTGACAAGTGTACCATTTTTCTTGTTGTGTTTACAGATCCCAATATACAGTCCCTTTTCCTTCCCTGCCTCTGATATGTATGCTGCATTCTCCAGCCACATGGCAAGGCAGACCCTAGACCAACTTGCTCATGCCTCCTCAAAGGAGCTTGATTTCTCCTCTCCTGGGAGGTGAGTGAATTCTTGATGATGAGAAGAAATTGGGTTAAAAAATGGAAGTGTGTGAACTGGCTTATCATTTCTCTCTTTCCTTTATTAGAGGAAAAAACAAGACAGGGTAAGAGCTTTGTTGATCTTCTGTCACAGCTCCAAAAACCCCAAGATCCTATGAAAACAAAGTTTTTATGAGATAGGAGCTAGAATATGTATGCTTTCAGAAGGGCCACTTCAGTACAAGGGATAAGTTTCTGTCATCCTCCAAGGTCTTTAACCTTTATCCCTAAAGTCAGTCATCAGCTATGTGAGAAATACATCTTCTTTCCCCTCCTAAAACTACGTGCCAGTTTATTTTACAAAAAGCAACTGGTCCATCTTTTTCACTAAGCCAGCCTTGAACATGCATATGACTCTCAGGGCTACAGCATGTTCCATCTTGTACAAGGGCAGGGTCTAAGAGGAAGATTGCTACTTTTCCTTCTACCTCTTTGCAGGCCCTAGTACCATTTGGCACCCCTCTCTGCCTACACCAGAGTATTCCCTATGTCTTTCTCTTCAGCTCAGGGAAAGGGCAAGAAATCTTCCTCTACAGCAGCCCTTCCTACAAGAGCGGTTCCTGAGCAGACCCTATTATTCCAAGAAGACACTTATATCATGTAACCACTCTAAGGCCCAGTTCAGGGCTACCTAGTTTTCTACTTGATCATGACGTGAAGAGCTCCTCTGTCCTCTGTACAAAGAGAGCTATGTATCTGTCAATTCCTAGATCCCAGATTTTAGATAATTCCTTTGTTATATCTTTTATAAGTGTCACTTTGACCATAGCCAATCAGTGGGACACATGGGTAGGATGAGGGTATCTCTAGTTCCCACTCTTTAGTAATTTTAAAAGCTAAAAGTTTAATGGTTTGCCTTTTGTCCACATAAAGATGTCCCTGTTACCACTTCAGAAGGGCCACATCAAAATGTCATATTATTTACAGATAGCCATTTAAGGCTAGGCTGTAATTCCCTCTCTGACCATCTTGCCAGAGATCCAGCTCTTCCTGACCCTGCCCTGCTCAAGGGACAGGGTGGTGAAGTGGGCTGTGAGGTCAGACAGATCTCGAATCCTATCCTGGCTTTACCACTTACTAGCTCCATGTGACCTGAGGCTAATTACTTTAGTTTTCTGAGTTTTAGCTTTCTAATTTGTTAGATGAAAATAATATAGTACCTCAAGGGCTATTATGAAGAGTAATGAAGGGAAGGGAAGGGAAGGGAAGGGAAGGGAAGGGAGGGGAGGGGAGGGGAGGGGAGGGGAGGGGAGGGGAGGGGAGGGGAGGGGAGGGGAGGGGAGGGGAGGGGAGGGGAAGGGAAGGGAAGGGAAGGGAAGGGAAGAATAGAATATAACTCACTTTCATATGGACTTTATATACATTAGCTCATTGGGTTTTCACAGCAGCCTTAAGAGAGAGGTTTTATTACTAATAATACATGCGAAATGCCTAGAACAGCAGTTTCCAAACTTTCTGGTCTTTGTGCTTTATTTGTAATAACCAAAAACTGTAAACAACTCAGGTGTCCATCAACAAAGAGGTGAACAAATAACCGAATTGTGGTATATCCATACAGTGAAATATTAATACTACTCAAAAATAAAAAGAAATGCGTTATTGATAGACAACAAAATGAATATCAAAATAATTATGCTGAGGAAGAGAAGCTAGATGAAAAAGAGTACATTGGACCAGCCATGGTGACTCAGGCCTTTAATCTCAGTGCTTTAGGAAGCTGAGATGGGAGGATCGCTTGAGGCCAGGAGTTTAAGATGATCCTGGGCAACATAGTGAGACCCCACCTCCACAGAAAAATTTTAAAATTTGCCTGCCTGTAGTCCTAGCTACTCAGGAGGTTGAGACAGGAGGCTCACTTGAGCCCAGGTACTTAAGGGTGCAGTGAGCTATGATCGCACCACTGCACTCCAGCCTGAGTGACAGAGCAACAACCCATCTCTCAAAAAAAATAAAAAGTACATTGTTTGTGATTCCATTTATATGAAATCCTAGAAAATGCATCCTAACCTATACTGACAGAAAGCAAATCAGTGGTTGCCTAGGGACAAGGCAGGGTGGATAAGGAGGAAAGGAGGAAGGAATTGCAAAAGACAAGAAGAAACTTTTGGAGGTGGTAGATATATTCATTATCTCGTGGTAGTGGTTTCTTTGGATGTATACATGTGTTAAAATTCATCAAATTGTATTCTTTAAATACATAAAGTTTATTTTATGTCAGTTACACATTTATAAAGCAGTGGTTCTCAAACATTTTCACTTTAAAACCCTTTCATACTATTGAAAATTAGTGATGACCCAAACAGGTTTGTTTATATGGGTTATATCTATCAATTTTTACTGTATTAGAAATTGAAACAGAAACTTTTAAAATGTGATAAGCAAAATCAATTGTATTTCTATATACCAACAATGAATAACCAAAAATGAAATTGAGGCTGGGTGTGGTCTCTTGTGCCTGTAATTCCAGCACTTTAGGAGGCCAAGGTGAGAGGATTGCTTGAGCTCAGGAGTTCGAGACCAGCCTGGGCAACAAAGTGAAACCCTAGCTCTACAAAAAATCGAAAAAATTAGCCAGGCATAGTGGTGCACGCCTGCAGTCCCAGCTACTCGGGAGACTGAAGCAGGACAATTGCTTGAGCCCAGGAGGTCGAGGCTACAGTGAGCCATGTTCATGCCACTGCACTCCAGCCTAGGCAACAGAGTAAGACCCTGTCTGCCAAAAAAAAAAAGAAAATTGAAAAAAGTCTAAACGAAATGAAAGACATCCCATATTTATGGAATAAGAGACTTAATATTGTTACAATGGCAATATTCTCCACATTCATCTACAGATTCAACCGAATCCCTATCAAAATTCCTGCAGGCTTTGTGGAAATGGACAAGCTGATCTTAAAATTAATATGGAAATTCAAGGCACACGAAATAGGCAAAACAACCTTGAAAAAGAACAGAGTCCCTGATTCCAAAGCTTACTACAATGCTACTGTAAGCAAAACAGTACTGGAATGAGGATAGAAATATAAATCAGTGGAATTGAATTGATAATCGCAAAACAGACCCAGGTGTCTGTGATAAACTAATTTTCAACAAGGATACTGAAACTCTTTAATGAGGAAAGAATAGTCTTTTCTATAAATGGTGCTGGATATCCACATTCAAGTGATTGAAGTTGGACCCCTTCCTCATACCATACACAAAAATTAACTTCAAATGGGTCACATATCTAAATGTAAAAACTAAAACTATAAAACTCTTCCTAGGAAGCAAAGGAGTAAATCTTCATGAGCTTGGGTTAGACAATGATTCCTTAGGAAATGACACCAAAAGCACAAGCAACAAAAGAAAAAAATTAGACTCATCAAAATTAAAAACTCTCATAGCCATTAAAAAAAAAAAAGAACAAAATCACATTCTTTGCGGCAACATGGATGCAACTGGAGGCAATTATCCTAAGCAAATTACCACAAGAACAGAAAACCAAAAACCGCATGTTCTCCCTTATAAGTGGCAACTAAGCATTGGGTACTCATGGACATAAAAAATGTCAACAAAAGAAACTAGGGACTACTAAAGGAAGGAGAAAGGGAGGAGGACAAAAGTCGAAAAACTAACTGTTGGGTAATATGCTTAGTACCTGGGTAATGGGATCATTCAAACCCCAAACCTCAGCATCCTGCACATACACCCCCTGGATCTAAAATACAAATTGAAATTATAAAAATAAATAAAATCTTAAAAGTAGGAATTTTTACACTGCAAGTGACACCATCAAGGAAGTGAAAAGACATACATAGAATGGGAGAAAATATTTGCAAGTTACAGATTTGTTTGTTTGTTTTTTTGAGATGGAGTCTTGCTCTGTCACCAGGCTCCAGTGCAGTGGCGTGATCTCAGCTCACTGCAACCTCCACCTCCCGGGTTCAAGTGATTCTCCTGCCTCAGCCTTCCGAGTAGCTGGGACTACAGGTGCACACCACCACACTGGCTAATTTCTGTATTTTTAGTAGAGACAGGGTTTCACCATATTGGCCACTATGGTCTCGATCTCTTGACCTTGTGGTCCACTCACCTTGGCCTCCCAAAGTGCTAGGATTACAGGTGTGAGCCACCGTGCCTGGCCAGTTATAGATCTTATATCTAGAACATATAAAGGGGACTGGGTGCAGTGGCTCACACCTGTAATCCCAGCACTTGGGGAGG
Organism: Rhinopithecus roxellana; assembly: GCF_007565055.1. Taxonomy (NCBI): domain Eukaryota; kingdom Metazoa; phylum Chordata; class Mammalia; order Primates; family Cercopithecidae; genus Rhinopithecus; species Rhinopithecus roxellana. The sequence goes on from NC_044563.1 coordinate 58,125,629, forward strand.
CTGAGGTGGGAGGATCGCTTGAACTCAGGAGGTCAAGGCCATGTTATTATTTTTAATAGAGATGGGCAACATGGTGAGAGCCCAACTCCACAAAAAATTGAAAAACTAGTCGGACTTGGTGGTGCACACCTGTGGTCTAAGCTACTTAGGTGGCTGAGGTGGGAGGATCATTTGAGCCCACGAGGTTAAGGCTGCACTGAGCCATGCACTCCGACGTGGGAGACAAAGTGAGACCCTGTCTCAAAATAATATCTAGAATATATAAAGAACTCTTACAACTCAATAATAAAAAGCAAATAACCAGTTTAAAATGGGCAAAGGATTTGAATAGACATTTCTTCAAAAAAGATTTACAAATGGCCAATAATCACAGTAAAAGATGCAAATCAAAACCACAATGAGGTGCCACTTTATATCCACTAGGGTGACTGTATTAATAAAATAAAAAAGATATCTCAAGCCTTAGCAAGGGGTAGATAAATTGGAACCCTTATACATTGCTGATGGGATAGTAAAATGCTGCAGGTGCATTGGAAAATAATCTGGCAGTTCCTTAAAAGGTTAAACATGGAGTAACCTTATGACCCAGTAATTCTACTTCTAGTTATATGCCCAAAAGAAATGAAAACAGATGTCCACACAAAAACTTGTACACTTATGTTTATAGCAGCATTATTCCTAATAACCAAAAAGTAGAAGCGACTCATGCCCATCAGCTGAGGAGTAGATAAACAAAATGTGGTATATCTATCCAACAGAATATTATTCAGCTGCAAAAAGGAATGAAAGACTGATTCATGCTATACTATAGATGAAACTTGAAAACATTATGCTAAATGAAAGAAGCCAGTCACCAAAAAACACATATTATATGATTCCATTCATATGAAGAATGGGCAAACCTATTGAAGCAGAAAATAAATTAGTAGTTGCCTAGGACCAGGAAATGTGGAATGGTTCTAATGGTTATGAGGTTGTTTTGTGAGTGGTAAAAATGTTCTAAAACTGATTGTGGTAACACTTATGTAACTCTTCTTATACTAAAAACCATGGAATAATGCACTTCAAATAGGTGAATTATGTGGCATGTGAATTCTATGTCAATAAAGCTGTAAATTAAAAAAAGAAGATTTTTGGAGTCATGTTCTTGAATATCATGCTCAGGAATTTGAGATTTGTTGAAAAGCCAAAGCTAGAAAGGCATGGTGGTGATTACATGGCCTAATAAATGTTGAATGCTTACATCAGGGCTTGGTGTATAATAAGGATGCCAAATATATTGTTGTTATTGTTGTTCTTGTTATTGCTACTTCAGATTTATGGTTTTTGGTTTGAGGAGGCTTTTTTTTTTTTTTAAGACAGTCTCACTCTGTCGCCCAGGCTGGAGTGCAGTGGCATGATTTCAGCTCACTGCAACCTCCACCTCCCAGGTTCAAGTGATTCTCCTGCCTCAGCCTATAGCATAGCTGGGATTACAGGCACCTGCCACCACACCCAGCTAATTTTTGTATTTTTAGTAGGGACAGTGTTTCATCATATTGGCCAGGCTGGTCTCAAATTTCTGGCCTTAAGTGAACCATCCACCTCGGCATCACAAAGTGCTGGGATTACAGGCTTGAGTCACTGCCCCCAGTCAGATTTATGTTTTAGAAAAATCACTCTGCTTATTGTGAAGAATAAATTAAAAGGGGGTAGGCAAGATTGAAGACAAGATTATTTTGGAGACATTTATAATCCAAGCAAGAGATGATAAGGCCAGAACTGTGATAGTGGGGATAGATTTGCAATTCCATTTCTGGATAGTGATTTGTTTATTGTCACGCTAGCAGTGTTCTCATTGATTGGGAATTTATTTTGCTCCCTTTTTTTTTTTTTTTTTTTTTGACAGAAGTGGCACCACAAGAAACCAAGCATCACGCCATGAAGAGCATGTGCAGAACATTCGCCGGTTTCATGAATCCCTGCATCTTCAGGGAGAGGCACTCTTGCCATGTGATGACAAACTGACCACATCTCCTTTGTCCTCCCAAACCTCCATTCTGACTTCTCTCAGGTGAGGCTCTGTGAAGAAAAGACGCAGGAAACCATAGTGGGGCACAAGGTGAATGAGAAATGGCAATGTGCATTACTGCTTTTCCATCACCTGCCACCGCCCTAGGAACATTAGTAGACGGCTCTTTTGCATGTTAGTATCAGGTTGGACCCTGGAGCCTCATGGGATTCCTCATGGATGAATCTGTATCAGCTTGGGACCTTTCATTCCTTCAGGGGCTCTGTTACTGATCCAGCTGTAAATGCAGGAGCTTCAGGTTATTCACCAAAACTTCATAATAACCACCCTCACATCTACACAGCCTCCCACTCTCTTTAGAACTTACAAAGCTTTGTCCTGCCCACAGTCTTTATCTTCACAACCATTGACTTCTTCCAGATCAGCCTCTGTCCTGTTAACTCTTTTCTGTTCCTTTCTTAGTTTTGTTAGCACCTGAGTCAGAGAATCACTGTGAGAATTGAAAGGGCGATGATAGATCAGCTATATCAGCCCCTCGCTTGTCTAATGAAAAGCGTGGCACAGTGGAAAGGACATGGCTTCAGAGTCAGATAGACTTGACCTCCAATCCTTGCTCTGCCCATCTCAGTGGAGGAGATAGCCATGTTGCCAAATAATTATAACGCAGGTTAGTAAGAGCTGCAGTTTTCCTGGCCAAGAGTAGATAGGGGAATGCCTAATATTCCGGATTGTTCCTGGAAAGATTTAAAGAAGTCACATTTGAACTGGTCTTTGAAGGACATTTTGTGCATAAAGAAGTTATGTCAAGGCTCAGGGGCAAGTCAAGTTTGGGGAAATGCCAGCAGTGCATGTAGGAAAAAGCTGAGCATAAGATGCTAGAAGCAAGGTGAGTTTTTTTAAGAGTCAGATCATGAAGGTCCTTGAATGGGCTCCAACACCTGACCTTGCTTGCCTCCTTATTCACCAGGACAACAGGCCTGAGCCACTGCGGCTCCCGGCTTTTTTTGTTTGTTTTTGTTTTTGTTTTTGTTTTTCTTGAGATGGGGTCTCACTCTGTCACCCATGCTGGAGTGCAGTGGCACAATCTTGGCTCACTGCAGCCTCTGCCTCCTGGGTTCAAGTGATTCTTCTGCCTCAGCCTCCCAAGTAGCTGGGATTACAGGTCCCCATAACCATACCCAGCTAATTTTTTGTATTTTTAGTAGAGATGGTTTCACTATGTTGGCCAGGCTGGTCTCAAACTCCTGACCTCGTGATCCCAAAGTGCTGGGATTACAGGCATGAGCCATTGCACCCGTCCAAAAGACTTTATATTTGGGGGAAAAAAAAAAAATCTATTCTTTGATTTCATAATGCAAACTCAGAAAAGAAACATCGACAAAATCTTTTTGGTTAATGACACAAGTTAAACATTGATCAATAGTGCTATAGACCAGCAGACCCCAACCTTTTTGGCACCAGACACTGGTTTTGTGGAAGATCATTTTTCCACAGATGGGGGCAGGGTGGGGTTGGGGGGTGGGGGATGGTTTCCAGATGAAACTCTTCCACCTCCCATCATCAGTCATTATTTAGATGCTCATAAGGAGCGCACAACCTAGATCCCTCACATGAGCAGTTCACAGTAGGGTTTGCGCTCCTATGAGAATCTAATGCCGCTGCTGATCTGACAGGAGGCAGAGCTCCGGGGTAATGCTCACTTGCCCCTGCTCACCTCCTGCTGTGCAGCCCAGTTCCTAATAGGCCACAAACCAGTACCGGTCCACAGCCCAGAGGTTGGGGCTTCTGTTATAGATTATGGGAAACTGCCCAAACTTATTTTACAAAGAAGTAATATGTTCAGATTCTTATTTCAGATTAGTAAAATGCTAGAGATTGTAGGCTATTTAAGTGAAATTATTGACAATTTGGTTGTATTTTATTGGGTCATTCACATAACCTATTGGTAACCCACTTGAAAAAAGAAACTCCTTCACCTTCGAGTAGTTTCTCTCAACCTTGGCCCTGTTGATATTCTGGCCAGATATTTTGTTTTGAGGGTCAGTTCTGTGCATTGTAGGATGTTTAGCTGCATCCCTGGCCTCTACCAACTACATACAGTAGCACCCCTCTCTTTGGGTTGACTTGTGACAACCCAAAATGTCTCCAGACATTGCCAAGTGTATCTTGGGGGACAGTATTGCCAGCTTGAAAACCACTGCGCTAGGACAGTAGTTCTCAAAATTTAGTGTATATCAGAATCCCATGAAGGGCTTATTACAGCACTGATTGCTAGGACCTATCCACACAGTTCCTGATTCAGTAGGTCTAGGATAAGGCTTGAGACTCTGCATTTCTAACAGGCTCAGGTGATGCTGCCACAGCTGGTCCTAGAACTAGGCTTTCAGAACTACTATCTAGAGGGATTCTTTACCAAATGGGCATGAAACATAGTAAGATCAATTTGCATTACCTCCTTAGATTCAGAGAGCCCTTTAACAGTGCTGCATTTGAATCATAGCTATCATTTCAGGCCTTCAGAGCAAGTATTAATAAACCTGTGTTTCACAGATGAGCAAATTACAGCTTGGTGTTCATAGGTTGATATGCCATGGTTCTACATGGTTCTACACTGGTCTAACAAGACCAGTAGGTTTGCATATTTCCCAAAGCTACCCCCGCAAGTTACATTTATTTGCATGTTCCTCCTGCAGATGTTTATCCATGTGGCATATACCACAATATAGACACCTAAGTGATTTGGTACACACCACTGTGACTTGAGTCTTGGCCTCTAGTGATAGAATAAGGATCAACTTTGTCCTCTCATTTGGATTTTCCTCTAAGACATGCAGACTGTTTCTAACAAAAGGAAAGACTTTCAGTTCATGTCACAGGTATTTGGTATCCATGTTGTGTTGATTGTACCAGGCACATTGAGTGTACTAAGGAAACAGAGAAATTTGAGATACATCTTCTATTAGGGAAACCAAACTAACATGTAATGAGACAATTAAGGGAAAATCTAAGAAAAGTTTTGACGTGTGAAATGATGAGTGTGAGGGTGTTTAAGGGACAGGTGGTCCAACGATTTGGGATAATGGACTTTGAAAAAAAGAAATGTGAGCTGCAACCTTAAAAGTTGAATGGAATAGAAATAGAGCAGGGAGTTACTTGAACTCAGGTTCCAGTATCAGCAGAAGTATGAGGAAGGAATGAACCCAGCTGGAACAGAGCCCATCTCATATGGAAAAAGCATAAGACTTGGAGTCCCAAATTCTGAGTAGCTACATACTACTCCCTGCTCTGGACAAGTCACTTAAATTCTCTGAAACTCAAGTTGCTTATTTATAATTACTGATCTCATATGATTAGCTGAAAATTAAACAAGATGGTATGTTTAAAAGCATAAACATAAAATCCTGTGCAAGTGAAGTTTTCTTACTGGAGAATGGTAAAAATGCAGCCCTATTAAAGGCTTTTAAACAGATTATTAAAATCATTTATTTATGTCCTTTTTATCCATTCAACATTCTTTTGTTTTGTGCCAAGCACTATGCTGGGTGCAGTAGACGTGAAGGAATCAGCCCAGAGCTCACCGTACATCAGGGGAAATAGATGTGAAATAAATGAGTGATGTGATGGAAGAGTGCAGAAAGAACTATGGAGCACAGAAGAGGAGCCCCTAAACTAATTAAGAGAGTCAGAGAAGGCTTTTTAGAAGTTGCTTGCCTGAAGGATCAGGAATGTTATGAGGTAGCAAAGGACAGTGTTAGCACAGAGTAGGGCTTTATTCTGTCAAAGTAAAGAGAAATAAGGACTGGAATGATGGTCAAGAATGGTTCCTTTCTGAGGAAGTGGCATTTTTGCTGGACATCATATGAGGAATTGCATTAGACAGACAAAATGGGGAGAAAGTTGTCCCCAGTAGCAGGATTGCTATCAGAGGAGTGAAGGATGAGTTGGTGGATTGGAGAGAGAGGGCCTTAGTATATTAATAGAGCAAGTGAGAGGTATTAAGGCTTTAGCTCAAGCAGTAGTGTTCAGGGGACATAAAAGATGTTCATAATCTCCATGAATTACCCTTTTGTCTTCTTCTCCCCCTTTTGTTTATAGGAAGAATCTGAGTGAGCTTGATCAGATCCAGAGGTACTTCAGCCAGAAGCTCACTAAGCCTTTCCTACCCCTCAGCCCTCAAACTCAAACGGCCATCTCACAGTACCAGGAGAGCTGTAAGGACCATCTTGGGCCAGGTGCCAGCAGCCTAGACCCTGGGAGCCAGTGTATCCTGGAGAAATCCAATAACTTGGTGTTGCAAGTCAGCTCCTTAATCACGGGTATGATTCAGATCCTTTCTTATTGAGAAGTTATGGTCACTAGGTGCTAATTCGAAAAGCATTTGAATGTTTTCCTTTGGACAAGCCCCTATGACCAATAGAGACCAGTTGTTTTCTGCCTCTCCCTTTTTTTTTTTTTTTTTTTTTTTAAACCATCTTGCTTTTGAAAAGGAGGGACATAATAATATGGCACAGCAACATGGGGCAATGGAAAGAGCATTGGACTGACCCAGGTCCTTGATGGGCTTCTGGTACAGACTTAGAGTCTGACTCTGAACATGTCCTTTCCCTTCTTGGACTTCAGGTTCCCCAGCCAGGAAAAGAGTGGGGTAGATTAGATGAGTGGTTCCTCAATAGCAGTTCTTGAACTTGGGCCACTCTCTGAGAAAATAATAAACAACAAGCATATTTAAAATTCTAATTATCAGAGCCCAGAAGTCTGCACTTTTTACAAGCACCCTAGATGATTCTGGATGTTAGGGGTTCATAGTCCACCCTTTGAAAAACCCCTCTGGAGCAGTGGTTCTCACTTTAGCTGTGTATTGGAATTATTGAGGGACTTTTAAAAAACCCCATGCCCAGGCTGTACTGTAGGTCAACAGAATCTCTGGGGTGGAACCCAGGCATCAGTATTGTTTCTAACTCCCCAAGTAGTTCTAGTGTGTAGACAAGACTGAGACTGCTCTAGAGCAAGTATTGGCCAACCTGCCTGAGCACAAGAATCACCCGGGGCACTTACTGTGAAATAGAGATTCCTGGGTCCTACTCCATCCTTCTGAATCAGGATCCAGGGTCATGACCTAGAAATCTTTATCAGGCAGACTTCACTGGGAAATCAACTAGGTCAGCATCCTTAGACCTCACTTGTTTTTGCTCGAGCAAAATGCATAGATTCTCCACAGGGATGAAGAATTTCAATTTTCTTTGTCTAAAGGGAAAGAAAAACACCATGATTGACACTAAGTACAAACCTTCTTTCTGTCCTCTTCTTCCAGATGCCTAACCTGTTCGTATCCATGGCCTCAGATAAATGCTCTGTGTTTGACTTCCACTTGCTTGGATATTTTCAGTCAAGTGTTTATTAAGCACCATCTGTGCCAGGCACTATTCTATTATTTGTCCCAGGAGGATACAGTGGTGGATGTGACAGGCATTATCTCCCTTCATCAAGCTTATATTCTATAGTCAACCAAAGAAAAATCCTCTCACAAAAAAAGTATGACAGCAAAACAGATGAAGGCTTGTTTGGAGTAGAGGTGGAAACAAATAGGGGAATCTTTATAAAGGGGCATATTAAAAGAGGAGAGAGAGGGAAATTGTGGCCAGGCACGGTGGCTCACACCTGTAATCCCAGCACTTTGGGAGGCCGAAGTGGGTGGATCACTTGAGGTCAGGAGTTCGAAACCAGCCTGGCCAACATGACAAAACCCCGTCTCTACTAAAAATACAAAAATTAGCTGGGCATGGTGGTGCACATCTATAATCCCAGCTACTTGGGAGTCTGAGACACGAGAATCACTTGAACCCAGGGGATGGAGGTTGCAGTGAGGCAAGATTGCTCCACTGCACCCTGGCCTAAGCAACAGAATGATACTCTGACTCAAAAAAAAAAAAAAAAAAAAAAAAAAGGAAGAAGAAGAATTGAAGCTGTGGGGCCTAATATTTATCCTGGAAGAAATGGGAAGTTCCCAGCAAGCAGACGACTGAATGAGAACTGGTTTTCACAAGGAGAATGAATTTAAAAAGAGAAAGATGATTAGATCAGGGAAACTATTCAAAAAAAAAAAAAAGAAAGGAAAAAAAAAAAACATAGCAAAACCTGCCCCTGCCTCCATTATGCCTCAGTACGCTTTTTTTACAAAGCCATCAGACAAATGGATATGAGTGAAACTTGAGAGAGAGTTACCAAGTGGGTTTTTTTTTAAGCCAGAGCTATATGCTAGGCTGGGCCCTAGAGATACAACATGATTCAGACATATGGTTCATGCCTTCAGAAGCTTCCTGATAAGACTTGGAGTCCCAAATTCTGAGTAGCTACATACTACTCCCTGCTCTGGACAAGTCACTTAAATTCTCTGAAACTCAAGTTGCTTATTTATAATTACTGATCTCATATGATTAGCTGAAAATTAAACAAGATAGTATGTTTAAAAGCATAACATAAAATCCTGTGCGAGTGAAGGCTTATAAGGAAGCTCACAGTCTGAGGGGTAAACATACGATTACACAGCATCGTGTTCTTAAGTGCTTCCTTATAGAACAAAGCCATATAGCAATCTTATTGAACTCATGAATCTGCAAAGGCTTCCTGGAGGAGATCCAATAGAACATGCCTTGAAGCCTTGAAGGCTGGGCAGGTTTATAAAAAGCAAGAAGACTGCTCTGAGACAGAAAGCATGCTCAGGCCAAAGGATTAGGATCAACTAAACATGCTTCCTAGTGCCTATTCCTATTTACAGGTAGTAATGTTCCATTTTCATATATCTACCCATTCCTTTGAGGCCTGAAAATCATCAATGTATAATATTAAACAGCCAGCACCTCCTGTAGAATGAGCCCTCTCTTAGGTGCTGTGAGGGAGATGTGACCCCTATTCCCCAGGAATCAAATTTGCCTTCAGTTCCTAATTTTCTCCTCTCAAATTATCTTGCAAACATGTATCATTTACTAGGTCTGTTTATTAATTTATTCACTATTTCATCCCAAAAATAATTTGAGATGACTAGTAGCTTCTGTTTATTAAGTGGTTGTATATTCACCACACAGTGTATGCCCATTTCTTTCGTGTATTCTCTACTGTAATCTTATGAAGTGGATGGTGTTGATTACACTGTACAGATCAACAGGCTCAGAGAGGATAGTTTGCTTGTGATCACAAAGTTAACAAGTGACAACAGACATTCGAACCCAAGATTGACTGGCTCCAAAGCCTATGCTCTTTCCAACATACCCTGCTGCTTCTATTTTCTCTGTAAATCTTCCTTGCCTTATCATGTGGGTGATAGATATTTCCTTGCTTTTATTTTCCAAGTAAAATCGGTAGTTTTAATAACTGTCATCAAATAGGTAAATAAGTGGATTCTCATTTTGATTTTTAATATAGGTAGTTACTGAAGTAACTGGAAGCGTGAACATGCCCACCAGAACTCCCAGCTCCTAAGGATTCCTGAGCATGAGCAGATAGTCTCTGAAAGTATTTCCACAGATGTATCCACAACTATAGATTAGATTCTGGTCCTCTGATATTAGAATAAAGTACTAAAAATTGTACTGCCTTGAATATAGTCTCACTGAATCTTGGGTGGACTAATTTTCTTTATGGCTTGTTCAAAGTCTGATTGCCAGAGTGCTTCTGAAGCTAGAGGCTAGTGTGGGAAATTTGAGGGGTCTGTGGCCCTACCTTGTAATGAGAGTGATATGTGTTGCTGTTCAGATCTGCAGACTATCACCAGGGATTCCCAAGCGGCTTTGAGTTCTCACCGAGCCAGGAGTAGAAACAACAAGGCCACCACCCTCCCAGATGCTCAGGACACAGAGGCACTGCAAGAACGATGCACAACGCCACATGAGCCATTGGCAAGAGCTCCAGATAAGGGCACAGATTCCCCACCACCCCCTCCTCTTGAAGAGACTTCAAATAGAGGAAGAATGCTCCATGAGTCCCTGAGGCATACAGTACCCATTACAAGGATGCAGAGCAGTGAGGACACTGAGGCAGGCCCAGCCTACAGTGATGAAGACTATGAAGAAGACATCATTGAGCCCAGGACCTTAAATGAGATCACCACGGTGACAGACAAAACTAGCCCTTGGTCTAGTTTCATATCAGACGCAAGTGACGTCATCAGCCCTCAGCCTGACGAGGTACAGAGGGAAGGCCCTTCTTGTCCTTCTCCAGGGCCTTTCTACAGAGAAGAGCTTACGGTCAAAAGTAGCTTTCTTTCCAGCCCAGAAAGGGCTGTCAACTCCCACCTGCCTAGGGAGGGTTCTCCTAGCCAAAGTCTTGTTGGTTGTGAGGGTGAGGCCTCTAAGGCCAAGGTTAGTGGCGAGTCTGCCTCAGCCAACCCTCAGCCCATCCCATGCCCGACACTCTCAGGAGCCCAACAGAGCAGCACATTTGTTGGATGGAGTTCACCACAGGCAGATCAGAACAAAGAGCCTAAGTCAGAGGCCCCTGCCGAGAATGAAGCTGCCACCAGTGAGCTCAGTGACTCTGCTGATAGCTTCAAGAAGTTGCCGCTAAACCTAGCCTCCCAGAGCAGAAGGGAAAAACATAAGGGACCACCCATCGACTCCTCTAACATCAGGCAGAGGCAAGTGACAACTGGATCAGAGACATCCACAAAGCATAGCCTCCTACTGTATCCTTTGGCATTTCCCACAAGTGGTTTGGATGCTGGTGCTAAGGCTAGCCTAGTGTGAGTGTGAGCAAGTGGCCACCCTCATGGAATGCACTGGGGGGCATGGGAAGACCATTCCTTCAGAAGACCCCACCTGCATGACAGGTGCTACAGTTTTACCATTAACACCAGCCCTCAGAAACATAATGCCTTGAACTGGGTTTAGGCATTGGTAGCACATTAGCCTAGCCTACCCTGATTTATCCAATTCATCTGTTGGGTATTTTACCACCTGAAGGCAAGGCTCGGCATCTAAGGAATGAGACTGTTTATCTCAATTGAAAGAGAAGCAGAGGGGCTAGAGAAAGAGGGAAGTAGATCACTGCCATTGAGCACTTTATGTACATTTTTCATTCAGTCATCACAAGTCTTTTAGGTAGGTATCATCTCTATTTTGCATATATAAGGAAACTGATGCTCAGTTATCGTGACTTGCCTACTTTTTCTTTTTTAAGAGACAGGGTTTGTTCTGTCACCCAAGCTGGAGTGTAGTGGGATTATCATACCTCACTGCAGCCTCAGATTCCTGTGCTCAGGTGATCCTCCCACCTCAGCCTTGCAAGTAGCTAGAACTACTAGGTGTGCACCATCACACCCAGCTAATTTTTTTTAAGAGTTGGGGTCTTGCTGTGTTACCCAGGCTGGTCTCAAACTCCTGGCCTCAAGCAATCCTCCTGCCTCAGCCTCCCAAAATGCTGCAATTAGAGCATTTGAGCCACCATGCCTTACCAGATTAAATTTTTTTAAAAAACCAAGTGATGGAGCTAAACAGGCACTATGGAGATGGAATTTCCCAAGGCCCCAGTAAGGTACTGTTGATGGGAACAGGGGGCACCTGACATTCCCTACTCCCTCCTTTTAAACACAGACTGGCATGTTATGGGGAAAGGAAACCACTTAGGACCATCTACAGCCTTCACACCTGTGGCCTAACCAACTGATTAGATCAGCTCACTTGCTATCCCAAGAAGCAGGGAATGTTGTATGGCTGGCAGGTGAAGCAGGCTGCTTTACTAGACTAGAAATCTTCCTCTACTAGAAGTCAGGGAGCCTGACTTTGACCCTTCTAGACCTACAAAATGATTTTTGTGATTATAGACATATAGTTTAATCTTTATGAGCCCGTTTCTTCACCTATAAAATGGAGGCGGAAATCCCTTACCCACCAAACTATAAGCTCCCCAAGTCAGGGACCTTGTCTTTTTCTGCATCCTCAGGACCTAGCACTACCCAGAGAAGGGATTTGTCAGTGTAAATTGGATTGAACTATCACAGTTTCACAACATTGTTGAGAAAACCAGATGAGTGGAAACATTTGTACACACCACACAGTATGATTCTTGATGCAGATCAGAGAAAAACCTAGGGGTGGGAGAGTAGGCTCAGGAAAGGATTAAAGCATGCAATGGCTGGAGGCTGAGCATTGAAAAAGATCTCCTTGTGTGCAGTTCTCCCTGACTTTGCCTATCCTGGATCCTGGCCCCTGATGTTGCTGCCTTTGCAGTCAGTATTAATTGTGCTCAGAATGTGGCTGATGGAGGAGCTGCCATATGTGTCCAGACCCTAAGCGCTGCTTTAACTTAGGCCTTCCTGACTATTCTTTCAAAAATAAATCGTGCCAGGCCCTATGCTGGGTGCCAAGGACAGATTTGAATGAGACCTTACCTCGAGAAGTTCCCATTGTGAGATAGGAGACGGTCAAATAGATAGATACTGACAGTTTATTGTGCCAAGTACTGTGATGAGACGTGGACAGAACACAAGGGAGCATGAGGAGGGAGCTGCCCTAACTCTACTTGGAGCCATCCCAGTAAGAGAGACAGGAGAGCCAGGCCTTAAAGATGAATAGGCATTGTGCAATAGAGACAAGGAAAAGTTCTAGTCAGGACAAACTGTATGTGCAGAGGCCTCACTGGGTGAAGGAGGCTGCCTGTGGGCAGTAGTTTACTGTGGCTAGAGTCCAGGGATGAGGGGATAGTGCAAGGTGAGGCAGGGCCTGGATCTTAAAGCACTTCTATGCCTGGCCGAGGTACTTGGACTCTATTCTAAAGCAAAGAAACTTCACTGTCCTCATCTGGAAAATGGAGGTGATAGTAGTACTTACTGGGTTGTTATGAAAATGAAAATAATCATGTAAACTGCCTAGCACAATACCTGGTACATGGATAGTGTCCACTGTTAAGCAAGAGTGTGGTATGGTCAGATGTACATATGAGAAAAGAAGTCACCCAATGCCTTGTAGAGGGCAGGTTAAGAAAGGGAAGACTAGAAGCGAGGAGGCTAGGTAGGACACTTGCAATAATAAAAGAGATGAAGAAAGTCTGACCTGAAGTATAGACTGCTTTATGATGAAAAGGAGGGGAACAGATCTGAGAGGATTAGATAGAGGGGCAGGGGATGAGACAAAGGAAATAGTAATTAGAGGTTTCTGTCACAAGTTACCAGGCAGGTGATACCATTTACTGGATAGGAAACAGCACATAGACGGGTTTGGGAGATGCAGGTTGCCATTTGCAGCATGTGCCTATAGGACATCCAGGAGGAGATGCAGGCCTGTTGTTGAGGGCTGAGCTCAGCCATAAAGGTAGGCATCTCTGAGAATCGATGAGGGCAACAAGAAGAGCCTGGGAAGGGGGAACCAAACACACAGAGGCAGACTCTGAGCATCTTCAGTGTGCAAAGGAGAAGCAGGACAGGGCATGCCCACAAAGGAGGTGAGGAGAGCTGGTCGGGAGGTGGGAGAAGCAGCAGAGAGAGGTGACATGGGAGCCGATGCTGCAGAGTTTCAGGACGTGGTGGTCAGCACTGATGCTGCACGTAGGTCCTGGAGAATGTGGCTGACATATCACTGGTTTTAGTGTTAAGGAGGACCTTGCATTGGTGAGAATGGAAGCCAAACTTCATTAGTCAAAGGAGCTAAATGGTGAGGACAGTGAGAACAGGCAACTTTTTTGCATAAACTGAGGAGATAAGAATAGCTGACATTTATCGACTGCTCACTATGCTAGGCACCATTCTAAACACTTGACATTTATAAATTCATTTAACCCTCAAAACAATAAGTACTAATACATTTAAAAATGGAGAAATTGAGGCACAAAAAATGAACTTTCCTGAAGTTATCCATCTAGTAAGTGACAGAGAGCTGGGTGGTAACTAGAAGACAATGCAAGGTCAGGGGTTTGTTTGGGTTTTTTTCCCTAAATGGGAAACTTGAACATTTTTATGACTGAGGAACAGGAACTTAAAAGTTCACGAGGCCAGACATAGTGGCTCATGCCTGTAATCCCAGCATTTTGGGAGGCCAAGGTGGGAGGATCACTTGAGGTCAGGAGTTCAAGACCAGCCTGGGTAACATGGTGAAATTCCATCTCTACTAAAAATACAGAAATTATTCAGGCGTAGTAGCATGCACCTATAATCCCAGCTACTCTGGAGGCTGAAGTGGAGGAATTACCTGAGCCCAGAAGGTCAAGGCTGCAGTGAGCCATGATCATACCACTGCACTCCAGCCTGAACGATGGAAGTGAGACCCTGTTTCAAAAAAACGTATAATAAAATAAAAGTTTGTGGGAGAAAGTGGCTGTTGGAGCAGGACCCTAAAGCACACACGAGGCAGTGGGCTGGGAAGGAGACTTCCATGCTTCAGAGCCAGCCCTGCCACCTCACAGCAAAGTTCCTTCTTCCCCACAGCATCAGCTGGCTGGCTGGCAGGCCCCAGCAGTTTCAGCAACAGCAAATAGACCCTACCTCACCTGGGCCTCTGCAGAAGGCCTGGGGTCAAAAGGTCTTTCCCTTTGGGATCTCCATTCCTCCCCACCTCTCTACGGAAAAATCAGGCACTTGAACCAAAGCAAGAAATCAATGCATTTCATTCATTCACAAGGTATTTATTGAGTACTTACTGTCTCCCAGGTACTATGTTAGGTGACAGGAATGTGGTTATGAAAAAGATCATCTCTGCCTTCTTGGAGTGTAGAGTCTAGTGTAGAAGAACGATAATAAAATAGAAAAGGTGGTAAGCAAATTGGAGTGAGAACCACACTTAGCTTATTAAACAGAAACAAAAAATTGGAACATCAAAATAGTTCCCTCTTTACCCTCTTCAGAGTTCAACTAAACTGAATCAGTTATTTGATTCAAAAAATAATGAGAATATGTGGAACACCATATGCTCAACACAGCACTGAGTACCTCAAGAAGATACGGTGGAGAAGTGCAAGATACGATACAGTACCTGCCTTCTAGGGCTCGCATCCAGATCGGACCAGCTGTACTGGTCCCTGACGTGAGGACATGTCCTGTCATGGACAGCCCCTGATGCAGAGCTCACATTTCTGGATGTGAGCAGAGAACACAGGCAAACAGGCCCTCCTTCAGTGCAGGGCACCTAAATGCAGCCTAAGGCACTGCCTCCTGGAGCCACATGCCCATCCCCACATTGTCTGACTGACTTCTAATAGGTCTTTTTCTAACCAGCAGACCCTTAGGCAAGAATCATTCAATGCCTACTACCTGCCAACCTCCTGAGGGGCTTTCAGGAAGTAGAGGTAACAGAAGGAAACTGTCTCTGCCATTGAGAAATTTAGGGAAGATTGAAGAAAATAATCCTATCAGACTGAAAAATTAAGCATTCTCCTTCCTGTGTTGCAAACTGCTCTAGGATGTGAGGAAGGAGGGATCCTGTGGGCTAAGATTAAGAGAAGACTTCCTAGAGGAGGCAGGTTTGAACCGATCCATAAAGAACTTGTATGTGTTAGGAGTGGGCAAGCCTTCCAGTCAGAGGGAGCTAGCTGAGCAAAGAATTTATGGACAAGATTAATTGAGGGAAAAACATGAGTGGGGGCAGAGTGAATGGTCAGTGGAGATACTGGCCTCCACTGCAAGGGGGGTGGACTTCTAGGTATTTTTGTCCCTTAACTGCCATCGTAGCCCAGAGCCCATTGTGGTGCCCAACTTCTTTTTGCCTCCCCAGCAGTTGGAGGCTTCCCTGCGGATGCTGTCACTCTCAGCAACTTCGCCACCAGCAGCCACAACAGATCAGGTAAGAGAATGGCCAACTGACCTTTCTCCTGTAGAGTCATCATCTCTTCCACAGAACAGTGCACAGAAGGCAGAGCTGCCTCAGGCCATCTTCCTGGAAAGGTTGCAGCAGGGGTCACTCCTCAAGCTTGTACTGAGCATATTCTGCGGGCCCAGCAGTAGGCAGGGAGCTCAGGAAAAGTGAGGAAGAGCAAATGTGTAAGAGCAGGGCATTGTCAGTCAACACTGACATGCGCAAGAAAAAAGCAGTGCGGAAGCATGAAAGCAAGAGGCAGCTAAGAAATGTGTATTGAGTGCTGTGGGAGTCCCCACCAAGCAAGTAGATAGGAGCAGAGACGTAACCTTACAGGAGTGCAACAGTAAGATCTAAATGAGCAGAATATCAGTCATACAACTATTTGCCATTTACAAAACACCTCATAACTATTCATTCAGCTGAGTTAGGTGGTTGGAACTCTGGTACAAATCCCACATCTCCTATTTTTTGCCTTGGCACAGCACCTGACCTTTCTTGCAAGTGGCAAGAAAATAAACAATAATAATAACTACTTTTGAGTACCTCCTCTGTAGCAAATGTCATGCTGGGTACTGAGCATATAATAGTAAATAAGACAGACAAATTCCCTGTCTTCATGGAGTACAAATAGTAAGCAAAAACTAAAATATTTATAGACATGAGATGGATACCAGTGTCTCTCTGAGGAGGCTGTGTTAAAGATAGTAGTTATGGTGGTGCTTAGCATGTACCAGACACTGTTCCAAGTACTTTGTATTAACTAATTAAATTCAGCAACCTGATGAGGAATATACTATCATTATTCCTATTTAAAATGAGGAAACTAGGCCAGGCATGGTGGCTCATGCCTGTAATCCCAGCAGTTAGGGAGGATGAAGTGGCGGGATCGCTTGAGCTAGGAAATTCAAGACCAGCCTGGTCAACAAGGCAAAACCCCATCTCTACTAAAAATTACAAAAATTAGATAGGCGTGGTGGCACATGCCTATAATCCCAGCTACTTGGGAGGCTGAGTCACAAATATCACTTGAGCCCAGGAGGTGGAGGTTGCAGTGAGCCATGATGGCACCACTGCACTCCAGCCTGGGTGACACAGTGAGACTGTATAAAAAATAAAATGAGGAAAATGAAGCTCAGAGCTTCACATACTGACCCATAAGCTATGACTATTTCTGTATATATATAAAGAAACTGAGATGCATAAAGGCTGAGTCACTTACCCAGGGTCACCCAACCAGTAAGTGAATCTAAATTTTTTTTTTTTTTTTTGAGACTCTCGCTCTGTCGCCAGGCTGGAATGCAGTGGTGCGATCTCAGCTCACTGCAACCTCTGCCTGCTGGGTTCAAGTGACTCTCCTGCCTCAGCCTCCCGAGTAGCTGGGACTACAGGCACGCGCCACCACACCCAGCTACTTTTTGTATTTTTAGTAGAGACAGGGTTTCACCATGTTGGCCAGGATGGTCTCAATCTCTTGACCTCGTGATCCCCCTGCCTTGGCCTCCCAAAGTGCTGGGATTACAGGCGTGAGCCACCACGCCCGGCCTGAATCTAAACTTCTGACTCACAACTCTGTGCTCTTCTCTTACACCACCTGAAAATCATGACATTTGACTTATGGTACATTTTTCTAGCCAGTTAGATTTTATTTAGCAGTTAACATGTATACATTTTATATGCTTTCCCAGAGGCCACATTAGTGAAAAATGGGGTCAGTCCAGAAGTATCTTGATGTATGTCTTTGGCCTATTAAATACTAGATACAAAGTATGGGAGAGAGAGAAATAAGAATTTCCACTTCAATTAAAGAGCAAGTCTACTTTTGAGAAGATAATACTTTTCAGCCTTCTTTCTTTGTTGCCCTTAACAACATTCCATTGTTTGCTGCTCTCAGAGTCACTTCTGTCCTTAGGACCTCATTCTGGGTCCTGGTTCGGATGATCAGTCATCATGCTCTGCGCAGAACTGTCGCAGTTTTACCACTGGAACCCAGAATCCAGTAAACGCGGGGAGGTTAGTCATCCTGGCTAGTGATGGGCCTCTCACTACTTGCTGGGTTATTTCAGCACATTTTCTCAGAATCTTACGCTCCTGGCTGGCTGCCAGCCAGCGCTGGATGACTTAAGAAATAAGATCATGTATGTATTTAGGACACTAGCAAGTAGAGACACCAAAATTTAAGAGAAAAACATTTTTAAGAATTACATTTTTTGGCCGGGCATGGTGGCTCAAGCCTGTAATCCCAGCACTTTGGGAGGCCGAGACGGGCGGATCACGAGGTCAGGAGATCGAGACCATCCTGGCTAACATGGTGAAACCCCGTCTCTACTAAAAAAATACAAAAAACTAGCCGGGCGAGTTGGCAGGCGCCTGTAGTCCCAGCTACTCTGGAGGCTGAGGCAGGAGAATGGCGTAAACCTGGGAGGCGGAGCTTGCGGTGAGCTGAGATCTCGCCACTGCACTCCAGCCCGGGCAACAGAGTGAGACTCCATCTGAAAAAAAAAGAATTACATTTTTAAAAAAGATTGAAATTGTTACCTTGGGATAAATCACAACATCAACTGATTTCCTTATACTTATTTTAGATTTAATTTTGAAATATTATTTGAGCAGGAGCACCATCATCTTGTGAACTTTATTAAAAAGGCCTCACTTTGAAGAATTTGAGACAAAAATAGTCTTTTCTGTTTACCACATACTTACTATTGCTGTTGTTCTGCATTTCTTCTTCACATCCTCATTTCTGGCTGGGACCATTTCCCTTCAGCCTGAGAAACTTCCTTTGGAATTTCACGTAGTGTGGACCTACTGGTAACTGATTATCCAGCTTCAATTGTCTGAAAATATCTTTATTTTGCCTTCATTTTTGAAAGATTTTTTTTTCTACTGGATATAGAATTCTAACTTGAATTTTTGTTGTTTTAGCATTTTAGAGATACCTTTCCACTGTCTTCTGTCCTCCATTGTTTCTTATAAGAAATATTGTTCTGATTGTTCTTGCACCGAATGTAACATGGCCTTTATTCATTTCTTGTTTTTTTTTTTGTTTTTTTTTTTTTTTTTGAGACGGAGTCTCGCTCTGTCGCCCAGGCTGGAGTGCAGTGGCCGGATCTCAGCTCACTGCAAGCTCCGCCTCCCGGGTTTACGCCATTCTCCTGCCCCAGCCTCCCGAGTAACCGGGACTACAGGCACCGCCACCTCGCCCGGCTAGTTTTTTCTATTTTTACTAGAGACGGGGTTTCACCGCGTTAGCCAGGATGGTCTCGATCTCCTGACCTCGTGATCTGCCCGTCTCGGCCTCCCAAAGTGCTGGGATTACAGGCTTGAGCCACCGCGCCCAGCCCATTTCTTGTTTTTAAGATTTTCTCTTTATCTCTAGTTTTCAGCAGTTTGATTACAGTGTTCATAGTTGTGGAGGCAGGGGATGGGATAGAAGCAGGGGAATGGGATAGGGGAGGAGGAACATAAAGATCTATTCAATAGTATTAGTGATGTTTCGGTTCTTAGATTGGGTTGTGGGTTTACAGATGTTCATTTTCTTGTGCTTGGTGATTTGCTGTTGTTACATAGATTCATTGGTATGTTATACAAAGAAATCACATAATATGTCATTAAAATTATACAGTGATTGAATGATAACAAGATGGAGACTCCAACTCCTTCCACAAATTAGGCTGTGAATATGGAGCAGAGAAATAGGGCAGTGGCTGGAGTGGCACACGAGACCAAGGGAGGTTGTTTTTGTTTTTCAATATGGGAAGGCTGCAGCTTTCTATGTGCTAATGCAGCAATCCCATAGAGAAAGGGAGAAGGGAAGATACAGAAGCAGGAGAGAAAAAGGAGAGGGGGAAAAGAAAGGGCATGAAATTTAGAGCACATGTGGAGGTATTGGCCTTTTGAGAGGAAAAAGAAAACTCACCTAGTGTCATGAAGGAAGGCAGAGAAGATGGGTGCTAAAGCAGACAGAATTAGAGACTGGTGGTAGGGTTTCAAGTTGATGGAAGCTCCTGTTTTCTCGGTGCTGCTTCAGGCACAGTCAGCAGCTGTAAGTGAGAGGGAGGGAGACAAGGGCAGGAGCCCTGTCCTGTATCCTCATTTGAGAATTCCATCTCTTCTGCCTCCTCCTAAGGCCAGCCTTGGCCCTCACAACTGAAGAGGAGCACTTTGAGAGGCTACAGTGCTCTTCTCAACCACTGTCCTGGGACTGCTATACTAAAGCTGACCTGCTTCCGGGTCAGGGCTAACAGCCCATCCCTGAAACAGGAGAGGGCTCGTAATTGCTGGATTGATTGCTCTGGATTCCCCCCATGATCAAAGGCAAGACCTGATCTTTCACTCCACATTGAAATGATATACCTGAGCCAAGGAACCTCCCAGTCTCCACTGGAAGCATCTGAGAAACAGATGTCCCCTCCCTCCTCCCACAGTAGAGTGGATACAGGACCCTGTGTGATCTTTGGACTTTTCTGAATCTGCTTCCTCATCTGTCAAATGGGGTTATCAGGCCTCACAGGGTGGTTGTACTGTAGAATACCGAGTGCCACACAGGTAGAGTATTGGGGCCAGCCTGTAATTCCTACCCCATGCTACCTCATCTTCTGGCTGTTGCCTCCGCAAAAAGAAAAGGGGTGAGAACAATGGCTGGTTTAGCAGGACTGTGGCACAGTGATCCATTTGCAGTTCCAAATTCATTATAAATTAATCAAGTTCCACTGCCCTTGCTTTCTCTTCCCTCTTATGATGAAGTAACTCTTTACTGGGGACAGCTTCCTAATTTTGTTAAAAGTTATGTATGATTCTGCTTGCTTAGCTGCTGATGGACAAGCTAGTTTTATCAACTTCCGTACAGGGGAGGAGAGAGGTTGATGATGAGAACGGCAGTAATTTGCTTTACATGTTGTCTTCCTCAAACTATGTCTTTTGCTCTGTAGATTTTCTCTCTTGGGAATATCTCAATCACTGATGACTTCAAATATGACTTCGAATGATGCAAATCCTTATCTTCAGTCTAGTCTTCTCTCCCATGCCGCAGACACGTACAGACTCAACTGCATCCTAGACGTCTTGTCTGATGTGTCACAGACAATTCACTCTGTCCAAAACTTGAGCTTGTCATCTTCCTTTGCATACTTCCTCTGCCACCTGCATCCATATCTCAGGAAATTCAGCCACCATCCATGTAGTTACTCCTGCCAGAAGCACAATTATCTCTCACCCCTGCTCCTTTATCCCCCATGACCCATAGCCAAGACCCACATCACCAAGGTCTGTTAATTCTGCCACCTAAGCATCTTTTGAATCACTTACTTCTCACCCTGCCCTTGTCTAGCCCAATCATCTCCCCACTATTTCTTTTTTTTTTTTTTCCCCAAGACGGGAGTGCAGTGGCATGATCTCGGCTCACTGCAACCTCTGCCTCCCGAGTTCAAGCAATTCTCCTGCCTCAGCCTCCCCAGTAGCTGGTATTACAGGTGCACGCCATCACACCCGGCTAATTTTTGTATTTTTAGTAGAGATGGGGTTTCACCATGTTGGCCAGGCTGGCTCGAACTCCTGACCTTAAGTGATCTGCCCGCTTCGGCCTCCCAAAGTGCTGTGATTACAGGAGTGAGCCACCAGCCTGGCACCCCCTAACTGTTTCTAACCAGTGTCACTTATACTTGCACTTTTCCACCACTGTTCATTCTCCACACTGTAGCCAGTGTAATCTCACACTCTAATCAGACCTTTACCCCACTTTACCACTGGCAGGGGGAACACTGTTTAAGCCTGTCAAAACCCCAGAAAAACTTCCATGTTCCTAAGTCAATTATCAAATCTCAGTGCTTAATTTATTTGACCTCTCAGCAGCATGTGACACAGTTGATCTCTCTCCTTTGAACACTTTCTTCACTTATTTCTTTTTTTTTTTTTTTTTTTTTTTTGAGACGGAGTCTCACTGTGTTGCCCAGGCTGGAGTGCAGTGGCGCGATCTCGGCTCACTGCAAGCTCCGCCTCCCGGGTTCCCACCATTCTCCCGCCTGAGCCTCCGAGTAGCTGAGACTACAGGCGCCCGCCACCGCGACCGGCTATTTTTTTGTATTTTTAGTAGAGACGGGGTTTCACCGTGTTAGCCAGGAGGGTCTCGATCTCCTGACCTCGTGATCCACCTGCCTCGGCCTCCCAAAGTGCTGGGATTACAGGCTTGAGCCACCGCGCCCGGCCTCTTCACTTATTTCTAAGGCATCACTTCTTCTTGGTTCTCCTCCCTCACTGGCTGCTCCTGCTCTGCCTTCTTTGCTGGGTCTCCCTCATTTCCCCTACTTCTTCTGTATGCTGAAGACTCCCGATGGTTAGCTTGGCCCAGACCTAACTCTACAACTGTAACTCGACAACTGCCTACCCAGCATCACCACTTGAATATCTAATAGATGTCTCAAATTTAACACGTCCAAAACTGAGCTCCAGATTTTATTCCCAAATCCATTTCCCCCTCCGTCTTCTCAATTTTGATTAAAGGGTACAATTGAACTCTGGGGTGGGGGTTGTTTTTTGTTTATTTGTTTGTTTGTTTTTTGAGACAGGGTCTCGCTCTGTTGCCCAGACTGTAGTGCAGTGGCGTGATCTCAACTCACTGCAACCTCAAACTCCTGGGCTCAAGTGATCTCCTGCCTCAGCCTCCTGAGTAGCTGGGACTCTAGTTTAGTTGTTCAGGCCAAAACTCTTGGAATCCTCCCTGATGCCAGTTTTCGATTAAACAGGAAATTCTGGCAGCTGTATCCTTAAAATATACAGAAATGTGCTTCTCACCACCCTGGTCTCAGCCATCATTATTTCTGACCTGGATTATTGCAATAGCCTCCTAACTTGCCTTTCTGCTTCTTCCCTTGCTCCTCGCAACCGATTCCCCATACAGCATCCTGTTAACTTTTTAAGATGTTAAATCAGTCATCAACTCAATCATGTGACTTCTCTGCTCAGAATAACTTCCCATAAATGAATAGGAGAAGTAGAGCTGGGCCTGAGGACAGGCAGGCCAGAAAGTAGGAAGATAGTTTTGACCTCAAACTTGAAATTTGCATCTTTTAATAAATGTGCAAAGCCATAGCCCTGAGCTAGGTGCAGAAGACAGGAGCTTCCCTCGGGGAACTCATAGTTCCCTGGGGAGCCGGCCTTATATCTAAGTTCCTCCAACTCCTACCAACTGCCTGTCATGCTGAAAGAGCTAGGACCCTCATGCTGTGGATCCTGCCTTCAGGGAGCTCGCAGTTCTTGGAAAGGCACTGGCCTCCAAACCACTCATTTCCTCAAATGACATTTGCCTGTATTAGCACTGAAGTAAAGCGAAGGGAATGAGTATAGGAAAAGAAAGATAGAGCCATGTGGGGTGGCTTAAGTTGAATTCAACAAAGATGAAGAAAGGCTTTTCAGGCTCTGGATTTGAAAAGAAAAAACCTCAGAATCAATAGAATTTGGACAGCAGAAGGTACAAGCACTGTGTACTAGAGACGTGGTCAGAAATGGGAAGAGATGGGCCTGTACTGAAACAAGATAGGAATTAGAAGCAAAGGACAAGAAGCAGCCTGTCATCTGAGCCTTGGCCTCCCTGCCCTGCCCACATGGCACTTCTTTACCATGAGGTGAGCCCTGTCTTGCTCTCTGTCTTCCTGCGTTAAGCCCGTGCTCTGCCCACATCATGAATGGGCCCCTGGATTAACCACAGGCATCGGGCCAGACACTGTTATTCATGAGGAGTGAGTGTAGGAGGCAGGAAGTATGAGACAAGGCCAGGCATGAGGGTACCCTTAAAACCCCGAGTTTTCCACCCCTCCCACCCCATGTTCTCACTTGTACTCAGCTGGACCACAGCGCTTCAGACATCACTAAGGATCGAGGTGCCAGCAAGCTTGATTTTTTTTGTCCTGTCTCTGCTTTTGACTTTCTGAGGTCCTCAGCAACATGTCTAAACCAAGGGATAGAATTCTTCTATCCTGGCACCTCTAAACCCAGCTACTTGGAAGGCTGAGGCATGAGAATCACTTGAACCTAGGAGGCAGAGGTTGCAGTGAGTCAAGATGTTGCCACTGCACTCCAGCCTGGGCAACAGTGAAATTGTGTCTTAAAAAAAAAAAAAAAACTATCCCCTAGTTTCCCTTCCACAAACCAGAAGCAGCTGAAAGATGAATGGTCCTGGTAGAGAACCCCAGTTCTCCACAAAGTCACCAGATCAGATCAGTAGGGGACCTGAGGGAACTTCCTGATGCTGGGTTTCTTCTCAGCCTGTGGTCCAGGCCTGATGGCTGAGCTGCCCCTCTTGGGGCAAGAGGTCCTGACCTATTGCCTCATTTCTTTAAACCACCAAGTCCCTAGCTTTCTGCAGCGCCTAAGAGGAGACCCAAAGGTCAAAGTATCTCTGATAAGGGCCATACAGAGCTTTTAGAAAATAAGCAGCTTGGTCAAGGCTGTAGAGGTCAGAAGAAACAGCCAAAATTGGCTATCCCACACTGCAAGTTGGCAGGCACTTTTTAGGAAGGGGCTCATAGGTCTGCTGGGCAGGTGCTAGTCTCAGGTCGCCTAAGCCACTCTGAGGCCAGAGTCTAGGGGGAGCCAGGAGCTCTTCTTGTAAGAGTATAATTTTTAACCCTTCCCTCTCAAAACCTGGACTTTTGAGCCCTCTCTCTGGCAGAGCTTGGGTTCAGAAGATTGAGGATCATCTTTTGAACCAGGCCCTGTTTTAAAAAACAAACCAAAAAAAAGGGTTGAGGAGTCTTGCCCTAGTCAGGCCCCTTCGTGGCATAGACTGAGGCCCAGGGTGAGGGAGTGACGTAGGCCCTATAGAATGGGCCTGTCTGAGAAGGCTTCTTGGAATAAGGAGAGGGTAGCATCAGGTGGGGTGTGGCACAGAGGGAGCATATCGGTAGTGAGAACCACATGACCAGATCTCTAATTTAGGCATGGAGGGTGAGCTCAGAGCATGAGACTGGCCATGCGGCAGCCAGGCTGAGCAGGTCAGATTTAGGATTTGCCTCTCAGGGCTGGACCTCTAGTCTAAGTACCTTGTCCTCACTTCCCCTCTGCTCCTACTCGTGGCTGCTGAGTTTGCTGCTCTCTGTAGTGTCAAGGAAGTTGTAGTCCAGGCCAGACTCTGAGGGCCACCTCAGGGGAAGGCAGCCAGCCAAAGGGGTGAAAGTTGAGCAAGGCAGGCAACTATATTGAGCCCTCACTCGGCCTCTGATGCAGCAATCCATTGGCAGGTCCACCTAGCCAGCCAGACCCAGCCGGCTGTTTACTTTCAGTTTTCAGCTCCTGAGTCAATGTTTATGTCACTTAAAGGGGCTACTCTGGAAAAGAACAGAACTTTAGCACTCATCCCAGACCAGAGGCTCACTGTTACCAGAGAAATGGGGAAGACAGTGGAATGGGAAGAGCTTGCCTGGCCTAGCACTGCTTACCCCAGTACAGGAGGTGCTGTACCCCAGCTCTACTCAGGACTTTTGGGGCCTGACCCTTTGCCTGGGATGGGGTCTGAGAACAGCAAGGCTTCATTTTGCTCTTGGGTCTGCAACTGGTATTGGCTCTAGCTCCATCTTAGCCTCTGTGTTTTGTAAGATATACCTTGTCAGAACCTTGGCCATATCTGAATTTTATTTGAACCCAGCATAGACCTGGATAAGAAGACCAAACAGAAGTTCTTAGATCCACTTGACAGTGAAGCTAAGACCCACAGAGACCCAGAATGAGAAAGTGTCTTGATCTTGAGTGAGTGGGACAGTTAGGTTGGGCCACAGACCAATGTCCTTCCCACTGTACTCCATTGCCTGTCCTCTGAGAAAGTCCCTGGGTTACTTGGAACCAGGGGTAAGTGGGGGCACCTGCACCCACCAAACCCTGGGAGCATGTGGCCTGTTCGAGGGATCCATCTGGGGACTGGAGTGGAGAGAGCCTAGAACATAGTGGCTGGGATCAGATCACCTTCCAGGCCAAAGAAGAGGGCCAGGCCCTCCCGAGAGAGCTTTTGGAGAAGAGGCTGTGTCACAGGGAGCAGGCCAGAGAAGGAGCCAAGAGCTGGGATCAGCCCGTGGTTTATAGAATGCTTCCTCTTGCATTATCTGCTCATCCTGATCCCATTTTCAGATGCACAAACCAAGGCCCAAAGAGAAAGTGGGTTGCCCAACACCACTTGGCTAAGAAGTGGTAGAGCCAGGACTAAAACCAGCTCCTCATGCAGGGTTAGCCACTCAATTTGAAGAGCCCCAGGAAGCCCCATATTTTCTTTCCAAACCTCTCCTTACACCTTCCACGTGCTCCATATTCTCCCCAGCAAAGTCCGACCTTTAGCATTGAAGGCTCTTTTAAGACACATCTATTAGCCGGGCGCAGTGGCTCACACCTGTAATCCCAGCACTTTGGGAGGCCGTGACGGACGGATCACGAGGTCAGGAGATCGAGACCATCCTGGCTAACACGGTGAAACCCCGTCTCTACTAAAAATACAAAAAAAAAACCCTAGCCGGGCGAGGTGGCGGGCGCCTGTAGTCCTAGCTACTCCGGAGGCTGAGGCAGGAGAATGGCGTAAAACCCGGGAGGCGGAGCTTGCAGTGAGCTGAGATCCGGCCACTGCACTCCAGCCTGGGCGACAGACAGAGCAAGACTCCGTCTCAAAAAAAAAAAAGACACATCTATTATCAGAGAGGCCTATCATGTTCATGGCCTGGGCATCCAGGTACTCAGAAAGGAACAGGTCCCATGTATGGATGAGGGAGGATTTAATGGGGCAGCCTGAAAGCCCCTGGCCTGCTGCTGTGACACCCGGCCCGCAGGAAAGCCAGTTCTGTCTTTCAGCCTAGTACAGTCGTCGAATACCCCGTCCCTGTTCCCTGGGAAGGCCCTTACAGATCAGCTTGCTGAAGTCCAAGAAGAATAAGGAGGTCAAATTCCCCCCACACATTCTGGAACTTCCCTCAGCCAGCATCAACCCCTCCTTCTAGTAATAGGTTTGTCTTGGCTGCTCTCCATACCTGCAGCTCAGTCTATCCCATACCCACCACTTTCCTAGCAAAGAAAATTCCTTCCTCACAAAAGCTGTGCCTGCAGGCGGCATACCCTGTCTCTTCATCGTCTGTTCACATTCCACCTTCAGGTTTAAGTCCCCGCTCCAGGGACTTCACCCCATGGATGACACCCACTGTCTAGACTCCAAGGCACCTGCAGCCCCTCCAGCTGTGACTATCCTGCTTCCATGTGTCTTCCTCCTGCCTCCCCAGGAAGGTTGATGCCTCCCACAAAGCACATGCTCTGCTGATAATTTTCTTGTGCCCTCAGGCCTCCAGCCAGAAGTGTGGTAGTATTTCAGAGGAATGGATAATACATTTGAGGGTATCCCTGCTCTGGCCAATTTCGCCTCTGGCCAACCCCACCAGGGTTGTGTGTTAGGGTAGCAGTCCTGATGAAGGAAGAATCTTCACTACTAGTCAAGATGGTTTCTAAACCCTATTGAGGTCAACAAAAGCAAAGTGCTGCTGACTGTGAGTTCTCTGTCCTTGCACACCCCAGCCCTGCCCTGTACACAGAGCCAAGCCCTGTCCTTGTCCTGGTCTCTGGGCCTGGACCTTGCAGATAAGGCCCACTAGGCTGTTGGGTCAGGGTGTCAGTGCTGGAAGGTTGGTGCCACACACGATTCAGCTCCATGGCAGATATGGCCCAGCCAGTAGGTGTAAGCCTGTGCTCATACTGTTCCCTCTAATGAAGACCTCACCCCACACCCAGCTTCTGTTGAAACCCTGCCCATCTTGGAGCCCACCTCCTTGTGAAGCCTCCCCAAACTTTCTTAGCTGTTACTAATTGCTGTTTTCTCAGTGCTCACAAGCTCTAAGCCTCATGTCTGTGATTATTGGGTAGCTCATTGTCTGTCTCCTCTGTAGCTGAGCAGCCCTGTGACAACAGGAACCACGTCTGCCTGTTGTCCATAAGAGTTGATCAAGTAGAGTAGATCTTAAGCTCCTGAAAAGTTTGATGAGTCACCAACAGAGGTGTTTTGTTTTGAGACAGGGTCTTCCTCTGTCACCCAGGTTGGAGTGCAGTAGCACGATCACAGCTTACTGCAGCCTTGAATTCTTGGGCTCAAGCGATCCTCCCACCACAGCCTCCCGAGTAGCTGGGGCTGCAGGTGTGCTCCACTACACCCTGCTATTGTTTTCCTTTTCTTTTTTTTTTTTTTTTTTTTTTTAGGGACAGAGTTTCCCTCTGTTGACCAAGCTGGTCACAAACTCCTAGACTCATGCGATCCCCCTGCCCTGGCCTCCCAAAGTGCTGGGGTTACAGGCATGAGCTACCCAGCCCAAGAGAGGCCTTTTGATGGTCATTTCATGAACTGAGGTAGTTGGCCCTTCCAGCCATGGAGAACAAGACTCATCTAAGTCTCTCTAAAACAGAGAAGACATCTCTTCTAGATGATGGGGAAGCAATGCCTGGTTTTAGGATTTGAGATAGAATACTCTGCTCTTAGGCCTGTTTTCCCATCTGGCCCATAAAGCAAGCATCTCCCTACTTCCCCGTCGGAGTAGCAGAGAAAGAAATGGAAGATAAGATACAACTGATGACCCAGAAAATCTACCTGCAGTACAGCTGGGGGACAGGAATGGGACTTGTGTCAGCCTAAACCCCAAGTAGCTCAGGAAACAGCCATCTTGGATCTTGGGAGTAAAGAAAGATATACACAAGCTTAAAGTGCTACAGAGAGCCTGAGAGAGTTTGACTTAACTAAAGACCTGGCATATGGTAGGCCGACAACCACTGGTTCTAGAATGAATGACTGAGAAGCTTACTACAAGAGTCTCCTCCCCACCCAATTTAAGCCTGTGGTTACCCTGGCCTGTGGTCATCTCTGTGATTGTTGGGTAGCTCATTGTCTACCCAATTTAAATTGGCCCCACCCAGTTTAAACCTGGGGTCCCACCCATACTCATCTAGCCACTCCCAAGCTCCTGTCTTGGACCTGGCCTTGCTGGGATCCCAAGCCTCGGACCCAGTCCATGCCCTACAGGAACACCCAGTGTGGAAGTGGGAGAGCAATAGGCAGAGGCTGGCCCACTGGCCTGCCCTGGCCTGAGGCATCAATCATGGAGTGCAGGTGCTTCCTGTATGTTGGAAGGAATAACTGCAAACACCAGCAAAAAGTGGGTTTCCTTCTTCCCTTTTAGCCTAGGCCTGCCTAGAAGGCAGGGAGATGTATCGTCTAGTCTCGGCTGTGCAGCCCAGCCCTAGCGCCACTTTGCTCTTGGTTATAAGGAAAGGCTGCCTGTGGACTCATAGCACTGAGAGCTTCCCAGATTGTAGACATTCCCTTGGCACTTAGAATTCTAGATTGGCAGGGACCCTCAAAGTTTCCCATCCACCCTTCTATTTCATGGGTAGGAAACTGACATCCAGACGGTAGACCAGGGATGCCTGACTCCACTCCCCTTATCTCATTCTGGCAATTCTAATTCTTTAGGCAGATCTCTCTGCCTCCCAAGGCTTAAGTCTGAGCTGAGAAAGCCTAAAACGGAGTTCTGTTTATTTCTGTGCCCCTCTCAAGTAGGTATTAAAAAGGGTTGCAGACATGAAAGAAAGAATAACTGAATGTTACTGATGCCAGAAGCAACTCTAGCTGGGCCTCAGTTTCTCATGAGCAGAACTGCAGGGCGCAGGTAGTCCCAGTCTCTAGGGTCTCCACCAAGCTGCTTCTCAGTGCCCAGGAAGCGGTACAGTATGCTCTCAGTGGTCCTTCAGTTTATGACAGCCTCAGCTCATGGGACTTAATGGCAGGGAAGAGCAAGCTGCATGCCATGAAGTCAGCCAGATTGGCCTGTGGAGGCTGCTCCCATCTCCTTTCAGAACTGCCCCTTCCCCTATCAGGCCCCCACCTCTTCCCCAGGGCCTTGCTCTCAGCCAGCTGTCTGGGATGGCTTTCCTGTATAACTTTGAGTTCCTTCAGCACAGGAGCCTGACATGGAGTAAGAAAAAAGAAAGAAAAATGAGCAAATGAGTTAGAGGAGTCCAGAGGACCATGACACCGTAACCCACAGGCAAATACCTTAAAGGTGGAATTAGTGGTGCCCTGTCAGCCAGAGGCAGAGAGATCAAAGTTTGGTAGCCAGGCAGTAGGTAGGTGCTTTGTGTCACCTGGCAACTCCAGGAGCTCCAAAGGGCCAGAGAGTGTCTTATTCCCCACCATCTCCCTGAGAGTTGGATATGTTCCCACCATCACACATGGGACTAAACCCAGAGCACAAATGGCTTGTCTAAGGCCACGCAACAGGAGAAGGGGTGAGGATTCAGACCTATCCTGGAGGTGACGCCCTCCTTCTCCAGAGGCACAGAAAGAGTCAGGGCTGGGGTTCACATCCCAGCTCTGCCACTCAGAGCTGTGGGACCTTGAGTTTATTCCACCTGAATGTAGTTTCCTTATCCACTACGTGGGGAGAATGATATACCCCCCATATAGGGTCGAGGTAAGGGTCAAACAAGATAAGGTATGTAAAGCGCTTTGTAAACCACGCAGCTCTACAGAAATATTAACCAAAGGACCAAAAGATGAGAGAAACCAGTGTCATCCATTGGTTGTGCCATATCCTCAGCGCTAACTTAGCTGACTTCTTCCTCTCCAGGACAAGAGCAAAGCCACCAGGGGAGCCCTCTCCCAAAGGCCTTGTCGCCCCAGACCTAACTCGCTCCCCGCCAACCTGCCTGAGGAAGAAACCCGCAGAATTGCACGGATATTTTCTTCTCAGTACTCCCAGAAAGACTGATGCAGCCTGAGGCGCTGGGAGAAGGAGACACCTGCCCACCCTCCCTCAGCTTTGTCCAGTTTGCAGAGGCACCAGGTCTGGCTCCTTCAGGGCTGTCACAGTCCTGAAACCACCACTTACCTAGGCCATGGCTGCCTCAAGAAACCCAGTCAGCCCAGACTGGCGGAGTGCCCCAAGCCAGTCCAGTGTCCACTTGCCAAATGTCAGCTCCTTTCTTCTGTGGTGAGGCAAAGGCTAGAAACAAAATGGAATCCGCGCCCAAGTGGCTCCTCCATCTTTTGGCCAGCGGACCCTAGCAGGCATCTTTCGGTGGAGAAACACCTCCTAGTGTCCTTGGCACAGCTGACTGCTTACATGAGCCCACCCTCTTCCTGAAGATGTGGGACCATTTTAGCCTTAAAAGTTGGGGAGGAGGGACATGTAGATTGTGTGCATTGTGCATAGTCAAGGAAATCCTAGGGCCACCTCCAGTTCATTTGTGTGGGAACAAGGATATTTTATAGATACAAATTATTTTTATGCCATGTTGAATTAATTAGGACAGGAAGGGGAAATCACCTCCTTCAGACTTTTTATCTGATTGTCTAAAATTCTAACCATGCTTTTAACTTATTGTTTTTACCCAGCTCTGAAGGTCATTGTTCTTGCCTGTGTTTGAATAAAATCATATTGGTGTTTGTAATCCGTGCACAAGTGTTTCACTGGAGTGGGGATGCTAGGAATTCGTGTGTGCCCTAACTGCCAGAGAGGAAGATTAACAACCATACCCCTCCGCCCCCCCGCAGACGAGGATCAATCACCATGAGACTGGCTCCCCCAGAATCGGGTTGGTCCAGATGACAGTGACACCCAGTATTTCCTTTGCTGATGCTTGAAATCCATTAGTAAAATGGAACCCTCAGAATCCCTCTTATCTCTGAGATGGGTAATTCTGGCTGAGGCTGTCAGACCACAAAGTCTTGAGCAGCTGCCACAGACAAAGCCCTGTGGGGAGGACAAGGAAAGGGCCATGGATGGGCGCAGTGGCTCACACCTATAATCCAAACACTTTGGGAGGGTGAAACAGGCGGATCACCTGAGGTCAGGAGTTTGAGACCAGCCTGGCCAACCTGGCAAAACCGTGTCTCTACTAAAAAAAAAAAAAATACAAAAATCAGCTGGGCATGGTGCATGCTTGTAGTCCCAGCTACTCAGGAGACTGAGGCAGGAGAATCACTTTAACCCAGGAGGTGGAGGTTGCAGTGAGCCGAGATCACACCACTGCACTCCAGCCTGGACAACAGAGCAGGACTAAAGACTCCGTATCAAAAAAAAAAAAAAAAAATGTGGCTGGGCAACAGGCTTTCACCCCCAAGTACATATCACTTCACTCAGTCCTCAAAACAACTTTCTAACTCTAGATATTATGATATCTAGAGTTTCTGGAAGTTCAGTGTTTTGCCTCTGTTTGTAGAGTTAGGAAGTGATTCACCACACAAGAAATCCCCAGAGGTATTGCAAGGCTACTGCTTTCAGTGACCAAAACAAGGTACAGCCAATAAGTGCTCTCAATTTAGGGACTTCATGGAGAAAGACCATGTGGGCTGAAGCAGTCAGGGAAGGCTTCCTAGAAGAGACAGGTCTTGGGGTGAGCCCAGAGAATTGGCCAGACTATGGACAGCTATAGAGAGAGAGCCAGAAAAGCCTGTGAGCGGCGTGCAGCTGGAGATAGAGACCAGTCTCGCTGTGTCTGAGCCTCTGTGGCCTCATGTGTAAAACAGATAATCACTCCAGCTTCATGGGGTTGTGAGGAAGATCAAACGAGATGACATTTTTTAAAGTGCTTCGCCTACATTTGGCATACAGTGGAAGCTTAGGAAATGTCAGCCCCACCCACTCTCTGATGCTCCAGAGCAAACCCGTAGCAAGGCAAGCACACAGCCACTGGGGCAGGCAGAGCACTCCCGGGCGTCAGAGGGTGCATAGTGATGCGGGAACCTCAAGGAAGGAGTGGGTGCCGCCTTCCTGGTGACAAGGCCTCCCCCTTCTATTTGTCTCTGCTCCTAAGTTCCAACCTGCCAGCCCACCCCTCCCCAGCACCACAGAGGCCAGCCTCCCTCTCAAGTCACCAGCACAGAGCATTCAAGGCCCAGGACCCCACTTTCCTTGGGGCTCAGGGAACCTAAAGAGGAGCAGTTGGAGACCAGGCCTCAGGGGGAAAGCGCCAGGTAAAGAATATTCCTCCAAATCCCACTCTAGCTCCCACAGACAACCTGATCGGGGTCAGGAGGACATGCTCCTACACCAGGTTGAGAGCAGCTCCCATCTCCACTTCAAAACAGTGTGTTATTTATCAGTATCTTAGCCCCGGAAGCTGAATCTTCCCAGTGCCAACTCTGAGGTAAATGACTTGACCAGGCATGTGGCATGGATTAAGGCATGAGATAGGTGTTCCCACCACCAGAACGAGCCAGTGGTTGCCTCTCTTCCCAACCCATAGCAGGCAGCCTTGGGACTTCTAGCATGGGCTGGCCTCTGGACATGGAGCCAAAGCAGGCAGACCTGGTCCTGCTCTCAAGCTCCCAAGCCAAAGAGAGCCTGGCCCTCCCTCCCCCTGGATTTCTCCAGAGCCTGCTGCCTCCTGGTTTGGGCTTCTACTCTATTCTTCCCCCACAGACTCCCTGCAATTTACTCCACCACCTCCAGGCTAGCAATTACAGATGGAGCTCAGAACCTACTTCCTAAGCCTTCCTAATCTCAGCAGCCCTGACAGCCACTTCCCTCTTAACACTAATGCAGCTGCTTATTCTGCTGACATTAAGGTCAGGGCCTGGTCCAAGGAAGAGGACAGGTACAGCCCAAGCTTTGCACTTGAGCGTCCGTACCTCTGACCACCTGCCCTGTGACCCTGGCTGTGTGCCGAAGTCCAGAAAAGACTTCTGCCTACTCCTCCTCTGCCCTACCCAATCAACTCCCTCTCCTTCCCTCCCTTCTGCTTCTCACTCCTCCCCTCCCTTCTCTTCCTCTTCTCCCCTTGCCCCATCACCTGGGGCCCGATTCAGCTATGCCCAGCCCTTACTCTAAGTGCCCAAAGATGGAGCCTCCAGTAGCTTCTGTGGGGCACCCTTCCATCCTGCCCCAGCTCCCTTGGCTCCAGCAGTGTCCATGCTAAAGCTTCCAAGTGTCATGTCAGAGAGAATGGTGGTCACAGTAGATAAGCCCAAAATGCCTTAGAGTTTACAGGCTAGAGTCAGGCCCTGCCACATGCTGGCTACGTGGCCTCCCTGAGATTCCATTTCCTCCACAGTAAAATAAGTGGTAAGATTTTAGGATCCCCAGCACTAAAAAGAAATGAAATACTGAAGCAGGCTCCAACACGGATTAACTTTGAAAGCATTACTATACTAAGTAAAAGAAGCCAGTCACAAACAAGCACATAGTGGATGATTCCATTTCTAGGAAGTGTTCAGAAGAGGCAAATTTATAGAGACAGAAAGTAGATTGATTAGTGGTTGCCTGAGGCTGGGGAGTCGGGGAAGGGGAGTGACTACTAATGTGTATGGAGTTTTTCCAGGGCAGGAGGGTGAAGGGTGATGAAAATGTTCTAAAATAGATTGTGTTGATGGGTGCACAACTCAGAATATACTAAAAACCATTTGAATTGTGCACTTGAAACAGATGAATTGTATAGTATGTGAATTCTATATCAATAAATCTGTAATTAAAAAACAAAATTAGGCCAGGTGCAGTGGCTCACACCTGTAATCCCAACACTTTGCCAGGCTGAGGCAGGAGGATGACTTGAGCCCAGGAGTTCAAGACCAGCCTGGGGAACACAGCGAGACCTCGTCTCTACTAAAAATTTTTAAATTACCAAAAAAAAAAAAAAAAAAAGTAAAAAAAATTAGAATTCTAATAGTACCTATCTCATAGGATTGTGGAAAATAGTAGTAATGTATGTAAAATATTTAGCACATAGTGGGCACGAAGAAATTACAGTTATCATTATTATTATGAGGCCTGGGAGAGCTGTGCCCAGCCTATTGTGGGAGGCCTTGACCTTTGGACTCAAAAGTGGCAGCAGGTCCACCCCCCCATACACCCTTGTCACCAAGAAAACGTCCACAGTTTAAAGGAGCTATATTAAAGCACCCCAAGTAACAGGACTGAACCAGAGGTGGAACTCACTCACCTCCCCTCTCACCTCACTGCCCTCACCAGCCAGCCTCTTGTCAAGTGATCAGGCAGTCAACCAGCTTCTCTAGGATAAGGTTTCAGGTCAGCCCGTGTGTATAAGACCAGTGCCAAGCCAGAAGCAGCAGAGACAACAGTGAATGACAAGGAGGGGCCATCCGATCCCTGCTGCCACCCCCTGGGATGGAGCCATAGGGAGCCCCTGTGCTGCCTCTGCCCTGGCAGGACTCACAGGTAAGACCCCTTTCTCCTCCCTCATCCCTTCCCCTGTCCCTCTCCCTTCTCCTTGTTCTCCCTTTCATTGGAGGCTTTCAGCGAGCAGCCCCGAGCAGTCAGGGCTCACTAGCTGCAGCATGTCAGACCTGATATTCAGTCCAGCCCCCACCTTATAAAAAGGAAGCTGCAGCCCTGATGAGGGTACTGTGGCAGGGCTGGGACTTGAACCCAACACCCGTGTCACTCACTCAAGACTCATACCCCGTTTGCCTTGCTGGCTGCCTCTGGTGATTTTGCAAATCCCCATAGACAGGAAGTGGCTTTCTTCTTTGCCTGCCCCAGAATCTCTGCGATTCCTCTAGAGCATAAGTCCCTTTCTTTCCATGAAGACCCTGGGGCCTCTTCCTGAGTAGGGATGACAGGGGCACTTCTGACCTGAGGCTGGTCCAGGTCATTTACTGGGAACTTTCCAGAGCCCATGGTCTCTCCGCCTGGATGGCTTCTTCAGTGGGCTGCTGTGAAGGCTTTGCCGGGAGGGTGGGTTGGAGTTGGGGAGGCAACTGGTATTGGGTAGGATGTCTCAAAATGGGGTCCTCTTCCCCCGCTTCAGAGCTACCATGGGGAGTTTTCCTAATGCAGATTCCTAGCCCCACCCCAGACCTAAATCAGGATCTCTGGGGCTGAGGGCTGAGAATCTACTCTGTAAACAAGCAGCTCAAGGGATCTTCGGCTCTCGCTGAAGTCTGAGACTCTCTGGGCAGTGAAACAGGCACAGCTTCAGATGCCAGACAAGCGTGGACACCAATCTCAGCGCCAGCACTTCAGTTGTATGACTAGCTAAAGCCCTGGAAGCCTCAGGTCCCTGGTTTATGAAATGGGAATAATAATAGCAACTACTTGTAGCCTTATAAAGGGATCGACTCAGTCAGTGTCTGTAAAGCCCTCAGCACGGTATCTGGTGCAAGAAGCAACCAGCAAACTTTAATGGACCATGCAGACTAGAACATCCCATCCCTCAGGAGCCCCAGCAGAGCTACAGAAAGGAGGATTCCACTTTTGACTTCTTCCTCCACTGGCCAGTGGCAAAAGGCTGCCGGCTGCTAGGGGTGTAGGGGAGGCTGGAGTGAATTGGGAAGAAGATTGGGGAGTGCTGGCCTCAGGGCAGCTGCTACATGTGCCCACCACTGTGGCTTCCCCTCCTCCCCCAGCTTGACTACTGAAAGTTCTAGAGCCCTGACCCCAAGATGGGCTTTTGACCTGAGTCTACGCTCATCCATTCCATTTCCCATGAGTGGCTAAGAACTGCCCCTCTTGTCAAGTGATCAGGCTGAGGCCAGGAGTTCGAGACCAGCATAAGCAACATAGAGAGACCCCCATCTCTACAAAAAATAAAAAATTAGCTGAGTATGGTGATGCACGCCTGAAGGCTGAAGGTGGGAAGGTCACTTGAGTCCAAGAGGTCAAAGCTGCAGTGAGCCTGGATTGTACCACTGCACTCCAGCCCAGGTAACAAAGCAAGAACCTGTCTCAAAAAAAAAAAAAAAAAGAAGCAGTTTGATATTGGGGAGAACAGGTGCCTGAGTCTCGGTTTCCTCATGTCTACAGTGCAGATACCACTGTCAGCTCTGCCTACCCATGGTAAGGAGGGGAGGGAGAGAGTCAGGAGGAGGACTGCAAAATCTGAGGGATGGGAACGTGACCTGTTTTTATAGGCCAAATTCACGCAGCTTAAGTATGGCACCACCCAGGCTTCTCCCTTTCTAAAGCCCCTCCTGGGTGCTGAGGAGCGCCTGGGGGCCAGGCCAGACATCACTCCATCAGCCTCCTCTGGCCTGTCTCCTGCAGCCTCACTGCTGCACTGAAGCCCAGGGCTGTGGAGCAGCCTCTCTCCTTGGACCTCCTCTCGGCCCTGAAGAGACTGAGCAGAGCCTTCCAGGACCATGGTTGGACTGAAGCCTTCAGACGTGCCTCCCACCATGGCTGTGAAGTTCCTGGGGGCAGGCACAGCAGCCTGTTTTGCTGACCTCCTTACCTTTCCACTGGACACAGCCAAGGTCCGCCTGCAGGTAGGTGCCCTTTGGCCAAGGGTCATTGATCACATGGAAGGAGGGGCTAGTTCTCCCCCATAGCCCGCATGACGTGTGTCCACATGACCTTCCTCACTCAGAACTCTGACGAAGACTCTCACTCCACTGCTTAGGACCCTTCCTTGCCTCCTCTCATCACCATCCACCAAGACAAAAAAATCTAAATTCTTTGCATAATGCGACAGGGCCCTTTATGGACTAGGCCCTACTTCTTAAAGTGCACAGTGTGCGGTAAAAGTAAGGAATTAACTGTGTGATCTTGGGCAAGCCACAAAGCACTTATAAAATGGAAAGACAATCTGTCCCTCTGATTACTCTGAGAATCAAACATCAAGCTGTGTGTATAATACTGCTTTATGAACGGTAAAATCCTGCCCAGACACCAGTGATTTCTACTGTGATGTGAAGGCTGTGACCAGCACGGTTGTTCTCAGGCCCAGCCCAGGCAGGCTCAGCCCCAGCAGGGTTCCTGTGCACGCAGCCCCTTCTTGCCCTCCCATCTGAGTCCTCGCCCCCGGCTATTGTCCCTCAGATCCAGGGGGAGAACCCGGTGGCCCAGACGGCCCGGCTTGTGCAGTACCGCGGCGTGCTGGGCACCATCCTGACCATGGTGCGGACCGAGGGTCTCTGCAGCCCCTACAATGGGCTAGTGGCCGGCCTGCAGCGCCAGATGAGCTTCGCCTCCATCCGCATCGGCCTCTACGACTCTGTCAAGCAGGTGTACACCCCACAAGGCGCGGACAGTGAGTGACCAGGTCCCTGAACACCAAAGGGGTGGCCGAAAGTCTGTGGGTCAAGAGACCAGGGAAGTCTAGACACAGAGGCAGAGCCAGGGGCTGCGGGGAAGATGGTACCGGATGCTCATGAGGAGGCTGAGTGGACATCAAGGAAGCTGCAGGGGCAGCCCCGCAGAGAACAGCATGTCCCAGAGAGCTGCTTAGTAGAGGGTACTGGCCCAATCTCTCTGCCCCTTCCAGGTTCCAGCCTCACTACCCGGATTTTGGCCGGCTGCACCACGGGAGCCATGGCAGTGACCTGTGCCCAGCCCACAGATGTGGTGAAGGTCCGATTTCAGGCCAGCATACACCTCGGGTCGTCTGGGAGCGACAGAAAATACAGCGGGACTATGGATGCCTACAGAACCATCGCCAGGGAGGAAGGAGTCAGGGGCCTGTGGAAAGGTAGGTCTGGACTCCGGGCACAGGCGGCCTTAGGCAGAGCTTTCCCTCCCCTCAGGCGGGGGCAGGGACCCCAGCAAGGAGGGGCTCCCAGCATGGCATGTTCCAGTGATTCTGAAAGAACGTCACAACCAAAGATACTTCACTGGCCTGCCACAGCCCCTCAAACTCAGTTCATTTTACCAGCCCTTTGCCATGTGCAGGCTGCTGTGAGAAAGACAGAAATGAATTTAAGACACCTTCACACACCCAGGGCGTGAGGACAGCGGAGGAGATAAGTCAAGATGCAGCTACACCACGGGCAGGATGTGGTAGGGGTTGCCCCAGAGGTGGAGCTCCAGAGGCGGGCTCTGCAGAGAAGGTGACACCTAAGCTGGGCCTGGAAGACTGAACAGGCTCTAGGTGTGTGGAGATGGAAGGGGAGGGGCCCTCAAGCAGGGCCCAGAGGAAGAAGAGGAGCATCAGAAACGCACAGCTGTGAGGAGTGGGCGCAGGGAGATGCAATGAGGAAGTGCTCCTTTGGGAGCAAAGCTGGAGGGTTCCCTATGTGTCCACATGGCGGCCACTGTGATGAATGCAGGACTCTCTCCGCGTGTGAACCAGAGGTTGCAGGAATGTTTGCAGAAGAAACTGACCCAGTGAAGTTTAAGGGCAGGACACCTCTTAAGTGGGGGCTCTTCAGTCACTTGTTAGGCACCCTTCAGAGCTTGTCCCCTTACCTGTGAAACCAGGGGTGGGCCCTGCTGGCACCACATTCTGTCACTGTTCCAAGAGCTCAGCCTCTCGCTGAATGACTTTCTTTTCTGGCTGCAGCTGGGTCTCGGGGAGGCATATGTTAATTTTGACAGCTGTTGCAGATCACCCTCCAAAATGAGGCCAAGTGAACACAAGTGGGCCTCTCTGCTCTCTGTCTCTGAGGAAGATATGGATAATCTGAGAGTTGTCAACAACTCTAGAGAGGAAAATGTGGAATCTGCGCAGCTGGGGTGGGATCCTCTGGCTGCGACCATTGGAATGGGGCCTGATAGCCTCCAAACTGGGGCCTGTGACCTTGCAGCCAGGGCATCCATTTCTCCCATTTCCCATTCATCCGTCCCCACTGCCTTCCTAACAGGAACTTTGCCCAACATCATGAGGAATGCCATCGTCAACTGTGCTGAGGTGGTGACCTACGACATCCTCAAGGAGAAGCTACTGGACTATCACCTGCTCACTGGTGAGGCCCTGGGCTCCAGGCAGGCAGCCCTCCCCCAGCAGGGAGGGAACCCAGAGGCAACTGGGTTTTAGAAGAAGCAGAGAGAGAAGGAGTGCCTAGTAAAGAGTGCCTGGTACATTGTGGTGAAAAGCAGGAAAGACCCCTAAGCTGGGAGGCTGGAGACTTGGGTTCCAGTCCCAGCACCACATCTCACTATGTAGCTTTAAGCAAGGATCTCTCACCTTCTCTGACTTCAGTTTCCTCAAACAGCCTGCATGACCTCCCACCTCTGGGTCAGCCCAGGCCTAGTTTGCCAGTACTTACCAAGAGCTTAGCCCAGGGCACTGTGAGAGAAACGGAAAATACTGTCAGATACGGAAAATATGCTCAGGGAGTTCATGGTTGAGTTGGGGACAAACAGTGCATACATATGGACAGAACACAAATGCACTCCTTGATATTTGCTCATCCTTCCTATGCAGACAACTTCCCCTGCCACTTTGCCTCTGCCTTTGGAGCCGGCTTCTGTGCCACAGTGGTGGCCTCCCCGGTGGATGTGGTGAAGACCCGGTATATGAACTCACCTCCAGGCCAGTACCTCAGCCCCCTCGACTGTATGATAAAGATGGTGGCCCAGGAGGGCCCCACAGCCTTCTACAAGGGGTGAGCCTCCTCCTGCCTCCAGCACTCCCTCCCAGAGAACAGGGACTTCTTTCTTTTCTAATGTGGCTACCATGGGTCAACCTGGGATGTAGCGGTGAAGAGTACAGATGTAAATGCCACAAAGGAGAAGTTTAAAAAACCATGCAAGTAAAAGAAAAAAAGTGAACCATACCTGATGGGGAGAGTTAGGGAAGCCTGACTGAGGAAGCGTTCTAGGAACAGGTAAAAGTACTGCCTGTCTCCAAAGGAAGTTAGCAATCCTGAGACCTCCCAGACCTCCTGCCATGGCCATTGAGCACCACGCTGACCACGGCCGGTGCCTTCCTCACTGTCTCCACACACTCCACATTTTCTTGCACTTACTGCTCCCTCTGCATGGAATGCCTCATCATCTACAGGCTGTCAATTTCAGCCTCCTTCAAGACCAGTTCAAATGCCACCTCCTCCCTAACACTCTCAGGTGTAAATTTTCCCTCCTCCCCGGGGAACTTCTGCAATGCCATTTGATACCATTTTTATGGTATGTATCACCTCCTGCCTTGTATTACAGTATTGGTAAGCTTAAGTTATTCCTCTTGCAAAGGGCAAGTTCCTGAAAGCCAAAGTGGCTCAGACGTCTTGTATCTCCCACAGTCCCTCACACAGAGTGAGCACTCGATAATGCAGATTGGTGACGATTATCACGACAGCTAAGTCACTCTATATTAGGCCTCGTGCTGAGCACTTTACACGCATTATCCCAACAGCCCCTTGAACTGGGTAGTATTGTCCACATTAACTAAGGAAAAGACTGAGTGTCAGAAAAGTTAAGTAACTTATCCAAGACCACAAGTTAAAATGGTGGAGCCATGGCTCAAACCCAGACCGTCAGACACCACACCCAACAATGTTGTTTATCCTACTGGTAAGCTGTTAACTTGGCCCTTTCACCTCCCACTGCTGATGCCTTCAACAGAGAGTTTTCTGGTGCCTGGTGTTATCATGGACCCAACAAGTGAACAAGAGCTACTATAGGTTCTCGAGCCTGGGAATGACGTAACAAAACTATATTGCAACTGACAGACTGTTCTTCCAAAAAGTGCCTCTATCATTACAGTCTTCAGCTGTAGCCACTTGTCTCAGTTACTGCTTTCACTTGTCCAACATTTCTGGAGCATCCTGTAGGTGCCAGGCCCTGGGTTATGCTCCCCTCAAAGAGCAGCAGATAAGTTGGTGATATTTACTGAGCATTTACTGATGCTGGGCCCTGTGCTGAGTGCTGTCCAACATTAACTCACCTAATCTGCACGACTAACTCTATAAGGCAGATACTGTTATTTTCCTCATTTTACAGATGAGGAAACTGAGGCTTAGAAAAATTAAGTGATGTGTCCAGATTGTAAAGCTGGAAACTGGGAGAGCTTGGATTTGAACCCAGGTCTGACTCCAGAGTTTACATTTGTTGTCACAGTGCTATAGTCCCCATGAGGGTCAAGAAAACCCATAGCATGAGGTTATGGTTCCCCAACTGAGTCCTCCAGAGCAAAGAGCAACCAGCCAGCAAAGGAGGAGAGCAGGGGACAGTCCAGGCAGAGGGAGCAAGAGGAGCAAAGGCATGGAGGGAAGAGGGCCTGGCATCATCAGGGAATGTGACTAGCTGAGTCTGGTGGGAGCAAAGGGGCCCAGGAGGTGGTTAGTGGAGGGACAGGCTGAGAGAGGGGCAGGGGCCAGCTCATGGGCTTCTCCCTGAGTTGGTGAGCCACAGCTGAGGTGGGGACACTGTCCCTGCAGTGCCATCACAGCACAGCCAGGCTCTCTGGAGATGAGCTAAATCTGGTGCCACACTGTCTTCACCCTGCAAAGCCCAAGCTTCTCCATGTCCTGGCAGGGGGCCATGTTAGGGCTGGCCCCCCGGGGTGTAACTGAACCCAGAAACACCCAGCAGCAGGGTGGAGTCAGAACCACACCTCTGACACTTACTAGCCACAGGTTTTTGGTTGAGCTCTTAACCTCCCTGGGCCTCGGTTTGTGAAAACATGGCTGCCTTATAGAACTGTGAGGGGCCCGGTGCAGTGGCTCATGCCTGTAATCCCAGCACTTTGAGAGGCTGAGTCAGGTGGATCACCTGAGGTCAGGAGTTCGAGACTAGCCTGACCAACATGGAGAAACTCTGTCTCTACTAAAAATACAAAAATTAA
This sequence comes from Rhinopithecus roxellana, assembly GCF_007565055.1. Lineage (NCBI taxonomy): Eukaryota > Metazoa > Chordata > Mammalia > Primates > Cercopithecidae > Rhinopithecus > Rhinopithecus roxellana. The sequence goes on from NC_044563.1 coordinate 58,167,869, forward strand.
CCGGGCGTAGTGGTGCATGCCTGTAATCTCAGCTACTTGGGAGGCTGAGGTAAGAGAATCACTTGAACTTGGGAGGCGGAGGTTGCAGTGAGCTGAGATTGCGCCACTGCACTCCAGCCTGGGCGACAGAGCGAGACTCCGTCTCAAAAAAAAAAAAAAAAAAAGAGAGAATTCGCTGCCTAACACAGTAACCTGTCTCAAAACGTCAGGTTTTCTTTTTCTCTGACTCCGACTTCTGCCTAAATCCCCTTAGCAGGAAAAAAAAAAAAAGAGCGAGAGAGAGAGAGAGACTGAAAGGATTTCAGAAAATGCTTGTGATGAACAGAAGTCTAGATCCTTTGGCACTACCACTGTGTCCCCGAGAGCACACGCATCTGCTGTGGTCTCCTAGCACTCCACCTGATGTGTTGGTTGTTTTTCTCATCAGATTTACACCCTCCTTTTTGCGTTTGGGATCCTGGAACGTGGTGATGTTCGTAACCTATGAGCAGCTGAAACGGGCCCTGATGAAAGTCCAGATATTACGGGAATCTCCGTTTTGAACACGACAGGAAGGCCGCTGATAGCTAACGTGTCCCAAACCAGTTAAGAATGGAAGAAAACGGCGGATCCATGCACACATGGACACAGACCCACACATGTTTACAGAACTGTTGTTTACTTGTTGCTGATTCAAGAAACAGAAGTAGAAGAGGAGGAAGGATTCTGGTCTTCAGTGCCATGCCTTGAGAACACCTTTGTTTTGCACTGACAAGATGGAAAATAAATTATATTAATTTTTGAAACCCATTAGGCATGCCTAATATTTAGGCAAGAGAAAATAAACCAAGATAGATCCGTTTGGACAAAATGGAGGGTTGGAGATGTGTATCCCCGTGAAATCTGGTTAGATAATGAATGATAAGCAGGAAGGATGGCAAGCACGGGACAGGAGGGGCCCACGATAGAGTGGGAGATCAGCCACGGAGCCCGGAGGGACGCCACCCAGCAACACAGAGCTGGCGACTGCCGCTGCACCGTCACACATGCATCATCAGCCTATTCGTAATGTGGCTGCCACAGAGAGTCCTTTGGGATTTAGGAAACCCAAGGAACAAGAGAAAAAACTAGAGCCTGTGCCAGTGTGAGACGGACTCGTAAATATTCCTGACGACACTGAAAAATCAAGAGGGCAGCCTCCCCTTTCCTACAAAATGGAGGGAGCCGTCCCTTCCCTGTCCACCTCACCAGGGGTGCTGCCACACGCAAGTGAGAAGCTGGGCATGTACACACCTTATGAAAGCAAAAGCTCTGTGTGAATCTAACTACAAGGACAATGTCTTGGGAGAGATTTTGTCGGGACAGAGAGGAGTTGCCAGGGAAGAAGGTTTGAAAGATACGGTTGTCTAGAGGTGAGACCAAAGGATCCAGAGACTTGGGGACCAGAGGTGACAGTGGATGATGTGAAGCCATAGGAGCCCCGCCCCCATGCAGCCCCTTCCCCCCCACCACGCACTCAATCGTGAGCACCTCAAAGGGTTGTTGGGCTTGGGGGAAAAGAGGTGGATTCCTGGGCAAGAACCTAAAGTAGCAAGACTCGGAATTCTTGGGAAATTATTATGACTCAATAAAAGAATTCACACCTTAGGTATGGGAATAAGAACAGCCACTTCTCTGCCTTTTCTTTCTTGGAATTTTCCTTTCTCACTTATATTTCAGGCTTTCTATGTGTCAGCGTGGGGCCAGATCCAGCCCCACATGCCTACACTTCATCTGCCCCCTCTCACCCTATTTAATTGCAGGCAAGTTGCTTTATTTTTTTAGGGCTCCAGCTCCTGCTTCTGCAAAAGGCAGGGTTGAACCAGACGACCGACTTCCAAGCTTAAAACTGTACATCTTTCGAATTGATAATGGGGACCCAAAATGCCACTGTCTTTTTCTACTTCTTGGCAGCCTTGTGTAGCTCTGATGACTGTCAGGACTGGGTTCAAACCTCACCCCATTCTACCATACTAACCACCTATCCACAGGGAATCCTTGCACCTTGGTGTGCTACCAGAAAAGTGGGAATAACAATCCCTGCTTCACAGGCTTGTTGTGAGGGTTGACCTAAACCTCCTTGGAAAGCAGACATGTGGTGTGCATCTGCTACCTGGGAGGCTTAGGCAAGAGGATTGCTTGAGCCCAGGAGTTCAAGGCTGCAATGAGCCATGATTGCACCTGTGAATAACGACTGCACTCCAATCTTGGCAACAGAGCAAGACTCACTCTCTGAAACAAAACAAACAAAAAATCGTTGGCATACAGAAGGCGCTCGGTAGTGTCCTTTCCCTGCTTCCCTGCTCCTACCCCTCCACACCCTGGGAAAAAGCCAATATCTATTCATCCTCAGCACTTTCCTCAATTTAAATTATAACTTCAGATCATCTATGTATAAAAACTGGAGAGTTCATACAAAAGCAAAAAAAATTATTTTGATTTAATATCTGGCTTGGTTTTCAAATAAAACCCATATTTTAAAAACTTTCTGGTTGGTGCAGTGGCTCATGCCTTTTGGGGGCCGAGGCAGGCGGATCACTTGAGGTCAGGAGTTCGAGACCAGCCTGGCCAGCATGGTGAAACCTTGTCTCTACTAAAAATTTAAAAAATTTAAAAAAAATAAAAAAGAAAATTAGCCAGGCATGGTGGCAGGTACCTGTAATCCAAGCTACTTGGGAGTCTGAGGCAAGAGAATCGCTTGAACCTGGAAGGCAGAGGTTGCAGTGAGCCAAGACCGTGCTACTGCACTCCAGTCTGGGCAAAACTCTGTCTCAAAAAAAAAATTAAATTGAATTGAATTAAATTAAAATTTTCCCTTTTTAGCCAGGCGTGGTGGCACACGCCTGTGGTTCCAGCTACTTGGGAGGCTCAGGTGGGAGGATCACTTGAGCCCAGGAGATGGAGGTTGCAGTGACCCAAGATCACACCACTGCACCCCAGCCTAGGTGACAGAGTGAGACCCCATCTCAAAAACAAAACAAAACAAAAAAAGAGTTTCTCTTTCTTTTGACTTGACTGACATGTGCAGATCACTCTCAAACTCCTGGTCTCGGTTTGTAAGTTTCTAGGGCATGGAACTATGTCTTCCATGAATTTCTATATGGCAATATTAACACACCACCTACGCAGAGGATACTATTCAGGTGATTCTGAGAAAGGGAGGATAAAATATTCTAAGAGATATTTTGAGTGGGATCAGGAGCCTACTAACTGCCAAGTCCAGCCTTTTGGAGAAAGAAAAACGAGATTGGTGAGTCTTGTGAGGTTTCTAAGCCAAAATACTAGATCTCTTTCTCCATTTTTTTTTTTTTTTTTTTTTTTTTTTTGAGTCAAAGTCTTGCTCTGTGCCCAGGTTAGCACAATCTTGGCTTGCAGCAACATCCACCTACCGGGTTCAAGTGATTCTCCTGCCTCAGACTCCCGAGTGGCTGGGACTACAGGTGCATGCCACAACACCCTGGCTAGTTTTTGTATTTTTAGTAGAGATGGGGTTTTCACTGTGTTGACCAGGCTGGTCTTAAACTCCTGACCTCAGATGATCCACCCACCTCAGCCTCCCAAAGTGCTGGGATTACAGGCGTGAGCCACTGCTCCCAGTCTCTTTCCCCACGTCTTAAAGGCAGAGATTCAACCAGATGACCTGAAGCTCTTTCATTCTGTGAGTCCAAGGACTGAGAGACAGTTTCTCCCAGGCTACGGTGTGAACACCTTTTCAATGTTGCCTTCAATTTATGCTTCCAGGAAAGCAGGGACGTGAATTCATGAGAAGGTCAGATCACCAGCTGAGGCCAGCTTCTGAGTTCCGTGCACCCATTTCCCCACCACACTCCTAGAGACACCACCTCCAGTCAAGTGGTTCAAAAGGAATCCGGTTTTTCTCAAACTCTTCTAATGTATCAGATGAAAATGAGATACAGTCCCGACTCAGTCCCATCTGTGACATGATGGATAATTCACATAAATGTTCTAAGTAATGGTAGTATTTTTTAAAAGAATATTTTATTCAGGAGGAATCAATGTTAAGGAAATACTGTTATAGCTCCGTAGATGAGTTTGTTTCAGGGCACTTTGAAAAGCACAGAGTGCTACAGAGTGAAAATATTCATTGTACATACATTGTGAGCCATACGTTATATTAGGTGCTAGGGTGAACAAGACCAGTCCTGTCCTCAAGGAGCTCACTGGGGTGGAGGATGGTGGGGCAGGAAAGACAAACCACAAACCATCAGTCACCATACTGGGTGATCAAAGCTACAAATAGAGGTGTGTACAAAGCACCCAAGAGCAGGTACACAGTTAAGGAACATCTGACCTGGCTGGGGGGCCAAGAAGCTTCTTGGAGGAAGACACCTAAAGGTCAAATAGGTGTTATCCATGTAAAGAAAGTTAAGCGAAAGTTATTCTAGGCAAAGGGAATGGTTCATGTAAAGGCCCAGAAACAAGATAAAAACATTCAAGGTGCATCCAAGAGATTGCCAGCTGTCAGTATGGCTGGGTTGCAGACTTAGAGATTTACTGGGGGGACTCAGGAAGGAGAATCGCTTGAACCCAGGAGGTGGAGGTTGCAGTGAGCTCAGATCGCACCACTGCACTCCAGCCTGGGTGACAGAGCAAGATTCCGTCTCAAAAAAAAGAAAACAAACAAACAAACAACAAAAAAAAAACTCCTTTCTATTTTTTTAGGTGTATATTCAAAGTGCAAAGTGGAATTGTGGAATCACTTGGTATTGGTAATTCTGTATTTAATTTTTTGAGGAACCATCATACTGTTTTCCATAGCAGCTGGACCATTCTCATTCCCAGCTACAGTATATAAGGGTTTCAGTTTCTCCACAACCTCTTCAACACTTATTTTCTGGGTTTTTGATAGTAGCCATCCTAATGGATGTAAGGTGGGTCTCTCATGGTGGTTTTGATTAATGATTAGTGATGCTATGGCTCTTTTCATGTGGTTATTGGCCATCTGTATATCTTCTTTGGAGAAATGTCTAAGGCCTCTGCCTATTTTTGAATGAAAATTAAAGAACTACAATTTTATGTAACTTGGATGAATCTCACACAGCGTTGAGGGAAGACACAGAATCGTACATACAGTACCATTCCATTTATATAATGTTCAAGAACAGGTAAAACAAATATTTGGTGTTAAAAATCAGGATACTGGTTATTCTTTGGGTGGATAGAGACTGACGGTAGACACAAAGGATCACTTCTGGGTGTTAGTAATATTTGCTCATGTGTGTGCTCATTATACAGGGATGTTTGCTTTATAAAAGTTTCTCATGCTGTATACTTAGGGTTTGTGCAGTGTTTTGTATGTGTTTTACTTCAATAAAAGTTTCCTTTAGGCTGGGAGTGGTGGCTCATGCCTGTAATCCCAGCACTTTAGGAGGCTAGGGTGGGAGGGTTGCTTCAGTCCAGGAGTTCGAGACCAGCCTGAGCAACATAGGGAGACTCCATCTTTACAGAAAATACAGAAATTAGCCAGATATGGTGGTGCACGCCTGTAGCCCCAGCTATGGGGGAGGCTTAGGTGGAGGAATCACTTGAGCCTGGGAGGTTGAGGCTGTAGTGAGCCATGACCACACCACTACACTCCAGCCTGGGTAGCAGAACAAGACTCTGTCTCACATTTAAAGAAGAATTTACTTTCAAAGTGTACTTAAACTTGGGTATTGATAATGTGTGTGTATGTGTGTGTGCATGTGGGGTGCGTGTGTGTGTGTGTGTGTGTAGGGATGATAAGAGTTGCTGGCCAAGCAAAGATCTTAAGAGTGTTCCAGGCAAAGGGAACCAGTGGTCCACAGGCCCTAAAGTGAAAATGAGTTTGGCATGTTCAAAATGCAGAAAGAAGGCCTGTGTGACTGGAGTGAAGTGAATGAGGAGATAAATGTGAGATCATTCATTTATCCATTCATCAAATATGTAACAGTTGTGCCAGAGGCTGAGAAGTCAGAGGACAGACAATTGTTTGGAAAGTTTGGCAGAGAGAGGAAGGGGAAAAAATAGACATTGTGAAAGGGGTGGGCAAGCCCTGAGGACAGTTCATTTTAATTTACACAGCGGAAGGAAAGAAGAATAGGGAACAGACTGCAGAAGCAAGGTCCTGGGGAAAACTTAGCAGGGGATAGAATAATGGGTAAAAGGAGGAGAGACTGCTCTGGAAAGAATATGAGAAACCTAGAAATAAAAGAGAGTCATGGCCAGACGTGGCTCACACCTGTAGTCCCAGCACTTTGGGAGGCCGAGGTGGGGTGGATAGCTTGAGTTGAAGAGCAGCCTGGGCAACATGGTGAAACCCCATTTTACAAAAAAAAGTTTAAAAATTAGCTGAGCATGGTGATGCACATCTGTGGTCCCAGCTACTTGGGAGGTTGAGATAAGAGGATCACCCGAGCCCAGAAGGCCGAGGCTACAGTGAGCCATGTTTGCATCACTGCACTCCAGCCTGGGCAACAGAGTGAGAGCCAATCTAAAGAGAGAGAGAGAGAGAGAGAGAGAGAGAGAATCATAAAGGCAAACAATTTGAAATGAAGGGAAGTAAAACAAGAGATTCTCCAAGCATTTCAGTGAAGTTCGAGGAATGGTCACATATGAAGGAAGGTTACTGGGCCTGGAGAGTTATTTATAAGAAAGATAATCTTGAAAGTCTTTTTATCCCCTAAAATGTAGATTAATGAAGAAACTTGGAACTGCTGATGCACCGTTCTCTGTTCTATGCTATGCTGAGCTGTCAGGAACCCTTACTATGGGGTGCCCCAACATTCTAAAGCGTAAGGTATCAGGCTTCCTGCGGGCTCACCACAGGCCTTTGAACCATAGACACAGTGCTCTGCATCCAGCACAAACACCCGCAGGGCAAGCCACCAGCCAACATGTGACAGGGCCTTCAAAATTCACAGAAAAGAATATGCAAAGCATGTTGTCCTCTACATATCCACAATCCATGATGCCACAGAAATATTAATAATTTAAACATGTTAAGAAAGAGGAATAAAAATACTATAAGGAACTGTTATAGTCGAGATCAACTCATGCTGTACCTTTATCACTTATTGGATATTACAGTAAAGGGCCTGAGGAAAACACCATTTTCAAGTCACACCAGGATTGTGGAGGACATTTTCATCAATGAGAAAAGTTATAATCCATTGCCCAGTTTTACGGAGGCTGATTGTCTGAGTTTCCTGGCATAAAAAGACACCAGTACATTGATCTTGTAAGTCAGTGTCGATTGTCAAAAGTTGATCTTTTTGACATTTGACGAATGGACACATAGTGGTCATCTTTCACCAATATTGTCGGTAGAAACTGCCATAGACACATTGTGGATGATGTAGGCTGGTCGGATCACAAAAATGACGTAAAAATATGGACTTTGCCTGAGAAATATGCTACTGATAAGATCATTTATTCAGGTCCTCAACCCTCTCAACATTTAGAAATGAAGAGAAGTAAAACAAAGAGAGTCTACCATCATTTCAGTGAAGTTTGAGGATTACCATGTGGTACCTAGTTTATATAACTAAGAATTTATTCATTTGGATGTATCCATATCTGACAAAAATTTTATTCTCTTGAAGGTTTCATAATTGAGTACAAAGTGATTAGATGATTACTTTGCAACTCTGTAAGGTATTTTCTTCTTCTTTCTTTCTTTTTGGGACAGAGTCTCACTTTGTCGCGGAGTCTGGAGTACAGTGGTGCAATCTCGGCTCACTGCAACCTCTGCCTCCCAGGTTCAAGCATTTCTCCTGCCTCAGCTTCCTGAGTAGCTGGGATTACAGGCACACATCACCACACCTGGCTAATTTTTATATTTTTAGCAGAGACATGATTTCAGCATGTTGGCCAGACTATTCTCAAACTCCTGACCTCAAGTGATCCAACCACCTCTGCCTCCCAAAGTGCTGGGATTACAGGCGTGAGCCACCATGCCCGGCTGGAATAGCCATTCTTTATTCCTTTACTTAATATAGTTGCTTTCACTAAAAAATTAATTAATTAATTTAAATCAACTTAATTCATCATGGTAAAATGTTACATCTGTAAACAGATTTTTTTTTTTTTTTTTTTTTGAGACGGAGTCTCGCTCTGTCGCCCAGGCTGGAGGGCAGTGGCGCGATCTCGGCTCACTGCAAGCTCCGCCTCCCGGGTTTACGCCATTCTCCTGTCTCAGCCTCCCGAGTAGCTGGGACTACAGGCGCCTGCCACCTCGCCCAGCTAATTTTTTGTATTTTTTAGTGGAGATGGGGTTTCACCGTGTTAGCCAGGGTGGTCTCGATCTCCTGACCTCGTGATCCGCCTGTCTCGGCAAAGTGCTGGGATTACAGGCTTGAGCCACAGCGCCCAGCCAGATTTTTTTTTTAAGACAGAGTCTCACTGTTACCCAGGCTGGAGTGCAGTGGCATGATCACGGTTCACTGCAGCCCCCAAACTCCTGGGCCCAAGCAGTTTTCCTGCCTCAGCCTCTCAGGTAGTTAGGACTACAGGCACCTGCCACCAGGCCCAGCTAATTTTTAAATTTTTTATAGAGATAGGGGCTTGCTTTGTTGCCTAGGCTGGTCTTGAACTTCTGGACTCAAGTGATCCTCCCACCTCAGCCTCCCAAGTCATTGGGATTGCAGGTGCTAGCCACCAAGCCTGGCCACTCTTGCTGGTTTTTAATGACGGGATATCTTTCACCAAAAGTTTGCAAATTTTCATATGAATGTCTGGACAACTTTTTTAAAGACCTAGAAAAGGTTCAAAACACTGGTGAAAAAGAAGTACAGAATAGAGAGAAATTTTACTCTGAGAAGCACAACACTGTGTCTGTGTCTCAATGATGTGGTTACACAACCAAAACAACCCAACTGTGGTTTTCTTCTCAGTATCTTACACTGTGAAAGCCTTCTTGATTTGGAACCTGTGACTTGCAGCAGAGTTCTAAACAAGAATTGTATATTGCTTGTTTCCATGGCTCCTCTCACCAATGAATCCAGTCCCTCAGAGTAGAACTCCTCAGCATATTAGACCTGTTATCCAGAAGTCATCCCCAGAAGTCATAACCCCATTTCTTTTACTTTCCAAAGGCACAAGATCGCAAAAACTGTCAGATATATTTCAGCGTTGTTATTCTTGCTCTATTATTATTATTATGTCTTGGAGTTATGATCCATGCTTCACATGTGCTTACAATGTTGAATGGTGGTGTCCCGTCCAGCGGGATCGTTAACACAGACCTTGGAGGAGGGGGTGGGAATTTAGAGAGACAAGAGACAAAAGAAATGGAGACAAGACAGTATCCTGATCAAGTCTCGTTTATTGAGGGCGTTGGTACAGCTTATATAGGCTGGTAAGAAAGAGGAAGTGAGGCAGAGCAGGCGGGGAGGAGAATAATGAGAGACGTCACCAGGCGCATGCTCGGTAGACTTAGTCTTTCCCGGCGCGGGAAGTTTTCTACCTGCCCGGGGGAAAAGTTCGCGCAAATAGCGCGGGAAAAGTTGATGATGAAGGACCAGGAAGTGCGCCATCTTGTCTCCGCAATGTGGAGCTTAAGCAACAGAGGCCGCGGCAATTTCCAGGCCTCAGGGCTCCGGACATGGTGGGATGAGAGAAATGTTTCCATTTGATAAAATAATACCACAAGGAGAGTTTGCTTGTGTCATATGGGTGCTCATAAAGCATTGGAAATATTAAGGAGCAAAGTGGATTTGCAGGATTTCTGTGGGTATGTCACCATGCTGTACCATCTCATCAACGCAAACAGAAAGTGTGGTGATGCTTCTGATGAAAACGGAAAACATGATTTGACTTCCTGCTTTGAGCAGATGAGAGGACAGAGTCATTTGAAATGGTCATTGAGGAAGCAACCACAGATTCAACAACATAACAGAAATCTTACGTTGCTACAACAGAAACAGACTGGGTTCCTTTGAGCTATGCTTGTAATTCTACTGTTTAGTTCTGAATTCAATGAGTTTGTAAGAAAATAGTCACA